>NC_092814.1:37482500-38213750 GCF_023375885.2 Dermacentor andersoni
TATGGGAGTTAAGGGGCATGGGGATTTTTCGATATGGATGTGTGTTAAAAGCGAGCCGATGATGGGGCTAATCTGCAAAAAGCGTTGCAGCTTGGTAGAATGTGAATTTGTGAATGGGGGTGCGCTGATATGAAACGCGGACGAGGCCTGTAACTGCGGTGTAGACATAGGGCGCACACCAAGTCACCCCAAAAGAAACGAGAGAAACGTGAAGTGAAAGTCGACGAGTGTTTTGACCAACAGCGAAAACGACCTGCACTTGGAAAATTAACTTTAATTGAATTCATTAGTTATGTTCTAATTTCGTGCGCAATAAATAAAAAACACAAAAACAAGATCAAGACCAAACTAAATTGAAGTGAGATGAGAAATTCAGTACTATATATTTTGAAACACAGATAAATTACACGAAAATATCAGCATTCTCATTTACGGTAATAAATATAAAGTGTAATCGAGTTATATATGGGGCCCGGATTACAACCGTTATCAACTCCAGACATATTGTTACGGGAGTAAAAAAAGCAAGAAATAAAAGAAGTAATAAGAGTACAGAAACTGTCACAATAGGATTCCGCCGAAGTCGGCGTTCTAGAAAACAAATACAGTGAAGCAAAAGCAAACATGCCACCGTTTTATTATTCAACAGAAAAGATTTATAGAAGAATCCTTCCAAAAGCTTGGATTGAATTTGACTCTCTCTGTAATTCCTTCCTTTAGCGCTACTGTAGTCCGTTACAGCCACAGGAACGTTTGTGAAGCCCTCCACATATTTCTGCTGGAGACAAAACGCATTGCATGCTAGGATTCATGCTAAATACTCATTATGCTCGCAAAATTCCCAAATTACTTAGATAATTTATTATTCATATATGTAACAGTATACACTTTCATTCCCATCTGCAAGTTACTTATTTCATATCACCCTAATTTTTTTTAATTGCTAACAGTTCCTTCGCCGCCCGGTTTATGGCCGATCCCCCAGAGTTGGTTGCGCCATTTCACTAGAGAACAAGAACAAGAAAACCAGACATTCACTACAGTGGAGCTCCTCTACAACGAATGCCTCACAACGTAGTGACCTGTATTACGAAGGAATATTTCTGTCCCGGTTCTACTGTTAGCTGTGCGGTGCGCACCTTTTATAACGAAGTGATCTGTATACCGAATAATTTCAGAGGCCCCATGGACTTTGTTATAAAGGCTTTGGACTGTATACCTGTGAACACACTTATTCAAGAATGACATGTGCCGCACTTTACGTCGCCAGTTGAACGTTTTCACCTGTTAAGGAGTCGCATGAAACTGTAATACTAGGGAGTTCTCGCGCACCTATCGAAAAGTATATTGACAAGATGTTTTACAAGGCCAGCTTTGGCTTCTTCGTACATCATGTCGGAACAATAAATCAAACTTGAGACAGGGACAGAGGAGGCAAGACAACGCAAGCACTTGTGTTGTCTTGTCTCCTCTGTGCGGGTCTCAATTTTTCGCTCTTGTTCCAACGTGATGCTCTTTAAGTCATTCAAAGACTGCAGTCTTTTTAACCGATGACTGCGACCTAAACCAACTTGAAGAGGTGCCGAATACATAGCTGCTGACTATTGAGGCCACCAATGTGGCCGTCGTGCTGTCAAAACGATAACGTGAAAAAACACAATGGAGGTTCCAAGCATATAATTTGGTAGAGGGAACTATTTACCAGCTGTTTAAGTACGCTGCTCTTCATGGATTTGGGCATTTTGTCTTGGAAACACCTTGTGGATTCTCACACCTGTAAGATTTGTCGGACGATCCCACCACTGCCACCATTTGTAAGGGTTGAAGGTCGTAGAGAGGAACTTGGCAGGAACTAGGTGAACAGGGTTTACTTACAGCATTTACATTTTAAACAAGTGATACATTTACACAGTCTAGCGTGACTCCCAAATGGAGCCCGCAAAACGAAGCCTACAGCATACGAGCACGAAGCTCCAAACACACTGACGAGCACGCAGCTCACGAGCACGACGACGTGCACACTCTAGCAGCCGACAACACCTGCTTATAAACACTCCATTGGTCCCTAGTTCCCTAGGTGAGAGAACGCGGTTCTCTCACCCTAGGTGAGAGAACCGATCGACCAGTCATCGATCCGAGCCGCCTTTGAGCGGGAGGGCTTGCACACACACGTACGTACTGGTTTCCCCGAACCCGAGTTGAGCGCGTCCCCGTAGCCAGGTGGTCACGCATGACCCCAGCCGGCGCCTCTAAATTCCAGAGCTGCCTTTCTCCTGTAGTCGCCACTAGTGTCAGCAGACTGCGACGAATCCTGGGGCCCACGCACCGCAAAGCACCCTTTGGGGGGGGGGGGGGGGGAGGGGGGAGCTCTTCTTGCAGCCGAGAGAGACCATGAAGACCCGGCAAATCAACCAACAATACGTTGGGCGCCAAACGTATCCCGCCCTGCTGCCGTCACCGATTCTCCGAACGAGGCGCCTGGTGGATTGACGCTGCCGTAGTCCGCAGTTCTCTGAAGTAAGTTCATGGTTGGTTAGCGCTGTCCTCGCTGGTTCTCTGAAGGGCCTCACCACCGCGGGTCGATCGAAACACGTGCAGCGGGCTGAAATAGCTTTGCAGAGCAGTACCCCTGCAGGCCAATCCTAATACACCTTCATGAAGTTCAGTTTTTACTGTGGATTTGGTGTACATGACAATAAACTCTCGCTGCGCTTCTAATTTTTACCATTACATCCTGTTAAGAATGCTTGACGCGTATATCTGCTTAGAACATAAAAAACACACACATTATTCATTATGGGTGTTACAGAATATTACTTATATTAGCATTCATCATCATCATCATCATCAGCCTAGTTACGCCCACTGCAGGGCAAAGGCCTCTCCCATACTTCTCCAACTACCCCGGTCATGTACTAATTGTGGCCATGTTGTCCCTGCAAACGTCTTAATGTCATCCGCCCACCTAACTTTCTGCCGCCCCCTGCTACGCTTCCCTTCCCTTGGAATCCAGTCCGTAACTCTTAGTGACCATCGGTTATCTTCCCTCCTCATTACATGTCCTGCCCATGCCCATTTCTTTTTCTTGATTTCAACTAAGATGTCGTTTACCCGCGTTTGTTGCGTCACCCAATCTGCTCTTTTCTTATCCCTTAACGTTACACCCATCATTCTTTCCATAGCTCGTTGCGTCGTCCTCAGTTTCAGCAGAACCCTTTTCGTAAGCCTCCAGGTTTCTGCCCCATATGTGAGTACTGGTAACACACAACTGTTGTACACTTTCCTTTTGAGGGATAGTGGCAACCTGCTGTTCATGATTTGAGAATGCCTGCCAAACGCACCCCAACCCATTCTTATTCTTCTGGTTATTTCAGTCCCATGATCCGGATCCGTGGTCACTACCTGCCCTAAGTAGATGTATTCCCTTACCACTTCCAGTGCTTCGCTACCTATCGTAAACTGCTGCTCTCTTCCGAGACTGTTAAACAATACTTTAGTGTTCTGCAGATTAAGTTTCAGACCCACCCTTCTGCTTTGCCTCTCCAGGTCAGTGAGCATGCATTGCAATTGGTCTCCTGAGTTACTAAGCAAGGCAATATCATCAGCGAATCGCAAGTTGCTAAGGTATTCTCCATCAACTTTTATCCCCAATTCTTCCCACTCCAGGCCTCTGAATACCTCCTGTAAACATGCTGTGAATAGCATTGGAGATATCGTATCTCCCTGTCTGACGCCTTTCTTTATAGGGATTTTGTTGCTTTCTTTGTGGAGGACTACGGTGGCTGTGGAGCCGCTATAGATATCTTCCAGTATTTTTACATATGGCTCATCTACACCCTGATTCCGTAATGCCTCCATGACTGCTGAAGTTTCGACTGAATCAAACGCTTTCTCGTAATCAATGAAAGCTATATATAAGGGTTGGTTATATTCTGCACATTTCTCTATCACTTGATTGATAGTGTGAATATGGTCTATTGTTGAGTAGCCTTTACGGAATCCTGCCTGGTCCTTTGGTTGACAGAAGTCTAAGGTGTTCCTCATTCTATTTGCGATTACCTTAGTAAATACTTTGTAGGCAACGGACAGTAAGCTGATCGGTCTATAATTTTTCAAGTCTTTAGCGTCCCCTTTCTTATGGATTAGGATTATGTTAGCGTTCTTCCAAGATTCCGGTACGCTCGAGGTTATGAGGCATCGCGTATACAGGGTGGCCAGTTTCTCTAGAACAATCTGACCACCATCCTTCAACAAATCTGCTGTTACCTGATCCTCCCCAACTGCCTTCCCCCTTTGCATAGCTCCTAAGGCTTTCTTTACTTCTTCTGGCGTTACCTGTGGGATTTCGAATGCCTCTAGGCTATTCTCTCTTCCACTATCATCGTGGGTGCCACTGGTACTGTATAAATCTCTATAGAACTCCTCAGCCACTTGAACTATCCCATCCATATTAGTAACGATATTGCCGGCTTTGTCTCTTAACGCACACATCTGATTCTTGCCTATTCCTAGTTTCTTCTTCACTGTTTTTAGGCTTCCTCCGTTCCTGAGAGCCTGTTCAATTCTATCCATATTATAGTTCCTGATGTCCGCTGTCTTACGCTTGTTGATTAACTTAGAAAGTTCTGCCAGTTCTATTCTAGCTGTAGGATTAGAGGCTTTCATACATTGGCGTTTCTTGATCAGATCTTTCGTCTCCTGCGATAGCTTACTGGTTTCCTGTCTAACGGCGTTACCACCGACTTCTATTGCGCCCTCCTTAATGATGCCCATGAGATTGTTGTTCATTGCTTCAACGCTAAGGTCCTCTTCCTGAGTTAAAGCCGAATACCTGTTCTGTAGTTTGATCCGGAATTCCTCTAGTTTCCCTCTTACCGCTAACTCATTGATTGGCTTCTTGTGTATTAGTTTCTTTCGTTCCCTCCTCAAGAATAGGCTAATTCGAGTTCTTACCATCCTGTGGTCACTGCAGCGTACCTTGCCGAGCACGTCTACATCTTGAATGATGCCAGGGTTCGCGCAGAGTATGAAGTCGATTTCATTTCTAGTCTCACCACTCGGGCTCCTCCACGTCCACTTTCGACTAACCCGCTTGCGGAAAAAGGTATTCATTATCCGCATATTATTCTGTTCTGCAAACTCTACTAATAATTCTCCTCTGCTATTCCTAGAGCCTATGCCATATTCCCCCACTGCCTTGTCTCCAGCCTGCTTCTTGCCTACCCTGGCATTGAAGTCGCCCATCAGTATAGTGTATTTTGTTTTGACTTTACCCATCGCCGATTCTACGTCTTCATAAAAGCTTTCGACTTCCTGGTCATCATGACTAGATGTAGGAGCGTAGACCTGTACAACCTTCATTTTGTACCTCTTATTAAGTTTCACAACAAGACATGCCACCCTCTCGTTAATGCTATAGAATTCCTGTATGTTACCAGCTATTTCCTTATTAATCAGGAATCCGACTCCTAGTTCTCGTCTCTCCGCTAAGCCCCGGTAACACAGTACATGCCCGCTTTTTAGCACTGTATATGCTTCTTTTGTCCTCCTAACCTCACTGAGCCCTATTATATCCCATTTACTACCCTCTAATTCCTCCAATAACACTGCTAGACTCGCCTCACTAGATAGCGTTCTAACGTTAAACGTTGCCAGGTTCAGATTCCAATGGCGGCCTGTCCGGAGCCAGGTATTCTTAGCACCCTCTGCAGCGTCACAGATCTGACCGCCGCCGTGGTCAGTTGCTTCGCGGCTGCTGGGGACTGAGGGCCGGGGTTCGATTGTTGTATTCATATAGGAGGTTGTGGACAAGTACTGCACCAGGGTGGCCAATCCTGCTCTGGTGAGAGAGTGCGTTACCGGTTCTGGTCACCGGGATCAGGCCGCACTCCAGGCCTGTTTGTGCAATTTTCTCAACACACGGATTTTTTTTTGTATTTTCCGGTGGAGAATTGCGCGGAACCGGGATTTGGATCACGGTCCTCTTGCACTGGAGACGGATACTCTACCGTCCCCGTAGGAGTTAAATTAAAAATTAATTTATGGGGTTTTACGTGACAAAACCACTTTCTGATTAGGCACGTCGTAGTGGAGGACTCCGAAAATTTCGACCACCTGGGGTTCTTTAACGTGCACCTAATTCTAAGTACACGGGTGTTTTCGCATTTCGCCCCCATCGAAATGCGGCCGCCGTGGTCGGGGTCCGATCCCGCGACCTCGTGCTCAGCAGTCTAACACCGTAACCACTGAGCAACCACGGCGGGTCCCGCAGGAGTTGTACGCCTCATTTAACCTACAGTGGTGCCCTATTTGATCAGTCAAGGTGGACTAATGTGAGCTCGGTTATACCGCATGGATGGCACTCGGCTAGAGAACCTGGTATTTATGACCTGCACATGTGAGGCCATACATATTTGAAGATGTATATCTTGTTCTTTCTTTTTTTTTAGGAGGGTTCCCGTACAGTGATAAAATAAAGGAAAAGACATTAAAAGAAAGAAAAAAAAGAAAGAAAAAGGGGCGAAAAAAAAAGGAACATAACAGGTGATTTGAACTCGTGACCCTTCGATGTTGCCCGGAAAGATAGCTCAGTCGGTTGGTTCGTCAGGCCCCAGGCTACTTTCAAGCGCCACAGCTCCTGCTCCGAGCGTCACACTTACGTGGAAAGAGACTCAATATGGCCGCTCGAGGAGAAGAGCGAACTCGAGCGGCTTTAGAGGCTAGGAAAACTGCCTTAAAATATTTAGACTTGAGGGAAAGCTTCGTAAACAAACTATAACACGGCAATCAGCACTCGAATACGACGAGAGAAATTACTGAGACGTGGAAAATTCCCTTGAAAAAAATCTGGTTTGCGAGACAAATGCTTGTATGTATTGAACCTTTTAAAAGATGAGGGGGGAAATATGCGCTCACCGAGAGGGCATCTTCAGCACGGGACCACCCCAAGGCACCTTACAGAGATGTGGAGAGCTTCGCGGCCGGAACGAAGCATCCCCTCTCCGCCGGCCAAGAGGGGAAAACGCGCTTTCCGATCGCTCAAGGTTGCGCGGACAAAGCATAACTCTAGCGTCTAGGAAAAGCTTAACCAGGTGCGATGGCGGCACGCATAGCGTGGGAAGCTAGCCGCCAGAATAACTATACCAAGGACTGCTGCTGACGACGGCGAAATACCTTCGTGTAATTATAATAACCCTAATAGGACTACTTTCGAAAGACAAAAAAAAGGAAACGGCCCAGAGGGCTATGCTACGAGAGCTATGACTGATAGTTTTCTATATATATATATATATATATATATATATATATATATATATATATATATATGGGATCGCATGCGCGCGCTGTTGCTTTGTCTCTGCGTGTAGTAGTTAAGAGAGCCAGTTAAGGGCGGAGAAGAAGAAAGGAAAGAAAATCAAAAACTGCAGTGCCGTGGTTTTAAAGCGCACCCGTGGTAGAGAAACGGAATGCGATATAAGCGTGCGTAGCCATGATACGCACACGACAAACTGCCTTAAAATATTTAGACTTGAGGGAAAGCTTCGGTAACAAACGATAGCACAGCAATCAGCACTCAAATATAATTATAACCCTAATACTAATTGTAAATATGCATCTCATCTATGGGATCTAATGCGCGCGCTGTTGCTTTGTTCTTTGTGTAGTAGTTAAGAGAGCCAGTTTAAGGGCGGAGAAGAAGGAAGAAAAGGAAAGTCTCTGAAGCAAAATTACAGCGCCGTGGTTTTAAAGCACACCCGTGGTAGAGAAATGGAAGGCGATATAAGCGTGCGTGGCCATGATACGCACACGACAAACTGCCTTAAAATATTTAGACTTGAGGGAAAGCTTCGTAAACAAACTATAACACGGCAATCAGCACTCGAATACGACGAGAGAAATTACTGAGACGTGGAAAATTCTATTGAAAAAAATCTGGTTTGCGAGACAAATGCTTGTATGTATTGAACCTCTTAAAAGATGAGGGGGGAAATATGCGCTCACCGAGAGGGCATCTTCAGCACGGGACCACCCCAAGGCACCTTACAGAGATGTGGAGAGCTTCGCGGCCGGAACGAAGCATCCCCTCTCCGCCGGCCAAGAGGGGAAAACGCGCTTTTGATATAAATTTGATATAAATTCTCGAAATTTCTTTCTCATTTGAAAATAACGTTATTAAATAAGTTAATGGCATGCCTAAAGCACTTCTTCGATCCTCGAACACTTATTCGATTCCCATGATGATGACGATGATGATGATTATAACGACGATTATTTATCAAACTATGCCAGATAAAGGGATTGGCCAAGCATAGGGTGGTTCATTTAAAATTAGATAACTTTAATTGGATAACTAAAAGGCAACGAATGAGTTAAAGAAACGAAAAAGAAGAGAAGTCATCCAAAATTGCTCGAACGTGAATCAGAAATAACACAAAATCAGCATGAGAATTCCCAAGGAGATGAACGATAATTTAAAATTTGCGCAGTAATCGTAATGTTATGCAAATAAAATACAACGTGGCAAGAAAAAAATCCCTATGTCTAAAGCCCAGGCCGGAGTCTCGCTAGAAAGGATAATTGGGAACGTTAATGCAAGTCTTAAGTTACTGAAACGGAGCCTCGAGAACGTATTTTTCTTTGTAGAGAGAATCAACGGCAGAACACACGTTGACGGAACGGTTACGAAGCCACGTTTTGTTCTCAAAACTTAGTCGTGCACTTTCTGTGTTTAACAGTCGAGAATGTTCACCAAACTTCCAAAAGTCTGAGTCTGAGAGAGAGAGAGAGAGAGATGTATTTATACCAGCATAGTAAGCCCCCCCCCCCCCCCCCCTTTCCGCCATGCCCAAATTTTCAGACAATGATAGAACTCTGTAAATTACGGGTTTTGGGGAGCAGAAAAGATCATATGCGTAAGCCAATACAGCTAAAGAGAAGTTCTTGTTGGGCAAGTTTATATCTATTGTGTTCATTATAACTATTTGAAAGCGCCAAATAACACACAGCCCACAAGAGAAGATAACGGGACAGAGCGCCAACCCTAACTGGTTCATTTTTACGGAAAACACGTACATATTATACACCCTCAGTGACCGCATGCGCAATAAGCACATTTCAAGCATCAAGTGCGGTATGCTAAGGATCGCTCAACAAGCTTTGTCCCGGCCTTATGCAATGGCATGGACTTTTCACAAAAGCACAAACTAGGGTTCTTACTGACATAGAACACTTCCATGAATTCCCTGACTTTTGTATCTTCTGGCTGAATCCGCACGTCAGAAAAGCATGGCCCACAAGAGCGCGAGGGGCAGTTTCTAATATGCTTAGGTAAATTTGGGCCTTCTTTATTTTGTGCAGCATTTGGTTCGTGTTCCCTGATCCAGTCATTTGCACAGCGCCCGGTTTGTCCTATATAAATATATATATATATATATATATATATATATATATATATATATATATATATATATATATATATATTAGTTCCGCAGCCTCCTTCCTTTTCTTTTTCCTTTGCATCTTCTATCCGAGATCAAAGGCCTCCTTGCTTCCTATGGGCTGAGAAGACGAGCGGTACACCAAGCCTACTCGCAGCCTTCTCCCAATTGTGGGCCAACTTGTGCACATACCACCGGTCCCGTACAACTTCCACCGTTATAGATATGTCATGCCTCTACCATAAGACGAGTATCTTGAAGATACTCGTCTGATACTATACTCGTCTGATACTCGTCTGATACTCGTGAAGATACAATAACGGTGGAAGTGCGTGCGTGAGTCAGCCTTCGATTACTTTACATAAGGAAGAGATTAAGTGCCTTAACAGTTATCTCTCACGTAGACCAACACATGTACCCTACTGACACGTGGTGATACCATTCCTGAGCTTGCGCAGATGAGTTTTGTGTCTTCTTTCTTTTTTCGCCTCAGTGCTCCCTTCAGTTGATAGTCGGCGTTTGTGTTGTCCACTTCTCTACTCTTGTGTCCTGTCTGCACGCCTCACCTCCTTTTTGCATAATGAATCCTTACCAACTAGCTCAGCTTTCTGTCGTTCTAAATATCCAAGACGTTTCAAAATGCAGTGTCCCGCTGTTGTGCGTTGTAGCCTTTCCTTCAGGTTTACCTGAATTAATCTGGTTCTCCTAAAAATTAATCCGTCAGGGCCTGGTGTTTTGGAAAGGGGTAACTCACTACTGGCAATATCTTGCTGGTAAAACGTGCATTAAGAAGAGAACATTCGTCATTTGAGAGAGGATTCACTAGGGAGACGAAATGTGTCAAGACATCGGAATTTCGCGTTTGAGTAGAGCTGGACAGCGTCATAGAATAGCTTTCGAATTCCGTCATAATATATGCTGTATTTGTGACAAGCGTGCCACTAGAATATGTCGGCGATATCATGTGGGTATATATCTGTGCCTCTAAGTATCAGCGCCTCTAAGTCGATATCGGGATCAGCTGACGAAAATTGCTACACGAAAAGCAGCTAGAGAAAACTGGGTTGGATTCGCCAAGAATGCTTCGCATTAAATAGAACGGACGTGTTTCGCCAACATATGTAAAGCGTCTTCCGAGAAAAAGTCATCTTCGCTCTACGCAAAACATGCTGGCTTCCCTACTACGCTTCTTGCCCTTTGAAGTGTGTACTTTATCTCGGCGTTTAGGCCGAGTGCGTGACGCCGACACTTATTTTGGATATCCTAAGGCGCCTCAGTGTACGTCCTGCCGATCTGCACCGACCTACATTCTTCTTTAGTTTTCCACATGGCAAAACATATTCCCATTTCCGCACTGAAGCCCCAGCAGCCTTTTTTTTTATTTACCCCACCGTCTGCTCGATGCTAACAGCCATAACGTCATACGAGAAGTTGCTGCGATGAATGTCTGAAACCTGAACGGCTTCCTTTCATTCCTCCGGAGCGATGAACAGTGCTCCAGGCTCAGATTTTAACAGAGGAACCTCGCCTTTTAAGCTAGGAAGTCAGTGGACTCGCTGCCAATTTAATATGTTGGATACGTTGTCCCTGGCAGTGTTACGCCTGGCGCTCGTCCTTCAACAAAGATGGTTCGTCAGCGAGCATGCTGCTTAAATGACGTTCGTCTCAACGCCTCTTAGACTTGTGAACTGTTGAAGTCAAGAACTGTAATCAAGATGGTTGACTGCACTCTCGCGTGGATGATTAATAGCGCTCGTGGGTGTGTCCCTAGAAAGGACGGCAAGTCCGCCTTGCTGCGGCGGCTAAATAAAATTCCTGGCCCCATCCTTCCCAAAGTTCAGCGCCCGAATGGACAAAGGTGATGGTTCAACGGAACCGCTGCGGCTCAGCTACTGATGGCGAAGAACGCGGCCCCGCCCATAAGTCAAGTGTCTGACACAACCACGGCGAGAGTTAAAGTGGACTTCGCTAAGCCTGCTGCTGGTGATGAATGCTGTTCGGGAAAGTCTGGGGATCTGAGGAACAAAGATTTTATTTAAGCGCGGAGCACGATGCTCATGCGGGCTTATTTTTCGAAATCTTCAACGTGTAAAGAATGGCCATCAAATTTATTTTCTGGTCCCTCTGGGCTTTTTTCTCGCCTGTAACCAGGAAAAGCACCAGTCCTGGAGCCTCTCTGGCCATTGGGACACCGATATGCTAACACAAGGAAGTAAGTCAGACAAGGCGGCCTGGGTCGTATGAACAACGTCTATTTATATATTCCGTAATAGCGTTGGTGTAGCCGCAGTTTTAGCCTGCGGCGCTGCACGGCTATGGTGCTCGAAAACACGATGCGTGGCCATGGTGTCGTATCTTACTGGGCCACCACGGCGTTGCTTGGGTCTCCTTGTTTACAGACTTAAGCGATCGTGAAGAGTGAGCGCCGCGTAGTCCGAAGGCATGGACGTCTGTCATATTCGCCATAGCCCACATGTAGCCTCAGCATCGCGGCTGCATCGCGGTTTCTGGCAGCACGCGGGACCTCCCAGGTTGCAGCCGTCAGGTGAACCGGACTGCAAGCGGGGGTCGTTGTGGCGACGTAGTCGCAGTCGAGGGCATCGTGGGGTGCTCCCGGCGTCCGGAGGACTGGCCACTTCAAAGACCGAAGTTCCCAGGATGCAGCTGTGAAAAGCCCCGGACGGCACGCGGTGGTATTTCCAACGGCGTAGTCGAAGCCGTAACATTGTTGGCCCGCTTCCGGTGTCGGGACGGCTGGCCAGTTCCACGACGGCACATCCCAGGATGCAGCCGTCAGAAGCCCCGGACTGCACGCGGTGACCTTCCCGGTGGCGTATTCGCAACCAAGGCCTTCCTGGCGCGCTTCCGGTGTCGGGAGGGCTGGCCAGTTCCAGGACGACAGATCCCAGGATGCAGCCGTCAGAAGCCCCGGACTGCACGCGGTGGTATTTCTGGCGGAGTATTCGCAGCCGAGACCTTCTTGGCGCGCTTCCGGTGTCGGGAGGACTGGCCAGCTCCGAGACGGCAGATCCCAGGATGCAGCCGTCAGAAGCCCCGGACTGCTCACAGTGGTCTTTGCCGCGGCTTAGTCGAAGCCGAGGCCTTCCTGGCGCGCTTCCAGTGTCGGGAGGGCTGGCCAGCTCCAGGACGGCAGATCCCAGGATGCAGCCGTCAGAAGCCCCGGACTGCTCACGGTGGTCTTTGCCGCGGCTTAGTCGAAGCCGAGGCCTTCCTGGCGCGCTTCCAGTGTCGGGAGGGCTGGCCAGCTCCAGGACGGCAGATCCCAGGATGCAGCCGTCAGAAACCCCGGACTGCTCGTGGTGGTCTTTTTGGCGGACTATTCGCAGCCGAAGCCTTCCTGGCGCGCTTCCAGCCTCGGGAGGGCTGGCCAGCTCCAGGACGGCAGATCCCAGGATGCAGCCGTCAGAAACCCCGGATTGCTCGTGGTGGTCTTTCTGGCGGAGTATTCGCAGCCGAGGCCTTCCTGGCGCGCTTCCGGTGTCGGGAGGACTGGCCAGTTCCGGGACGGCAGATCCCAGGATGCAGCCGTCAGAAGCCCCGGACTGCTCGCAGCGGTCTTTTCGGAGGCGTAGTCGCACCCGAGGCCTTCCTGGTGCGCTTCCAGTGTCGGGAGGGCTGGCCAGCTCCAGGACGGCAGATCCCAGGATGCAGCCGTCAGAAACCCCGGACTGCTCGTGGTGGTCTTTCTGGCGGACTATTCGCAGCCGAGGCCTTCCTGGCGCGCTTCCAGTCTCGGGAGGGCTGGCCAGCTCCAGGACGGCAGATCCCAGGATGCAGCCGTCAGAAGCCCCGGACTGCACGCGGTGGTCTTTCTGGCGCAGTATTCGCAGCCGAGGCCTTCTTAGCGCGCTTCCGGTGTCGGGAGGACTGGCCAGCTCCGAGACGGCAGATCCCAGGATGCAGCCGTCAGAAGCCCCGGACTGCACGCAGTGGTCTTTCTGGCGCAGTATTCGTAGCCGAGGCCTTCTTGGCGCGCTTCCGGTGTCGGGAGGGCTGGCTAGCTCCGGGACGGCAGATACCAGGATGCAGCCGTCAGAAGTCCCGGACTGCTCACGGTGGTCTTTGCCGCGGCTTAGTCGAAGCCGAGGCCTTCCTGGCGCGCTTCCGGTGTCGGGAGGACTGGCCAGTTCCGGGTCGGCAGATCCCAGGATGCAGCCGTCAGAAGCCCCGGACTGCTCGCGGCGGTCTTTTCGGCGGCGTAGTCGCACCCGAGGCCTTCCTGGCGCGCTTCCAGTGTCGGGAGGGCTGGCCAGCTCCAGGACGGCAGATCCCAGGATGCAGCTGTCAGAAGCCCCGGACTGCTCGCGGCGGTCTTTTCGGCGGCGTAGTCGCACCCGAGGCCTTCCTGGCGCGCTTCCAGTGTCGGGAGGGCTGGCCAGCTCCAGGACGGCAGATCCCAGGATGCAGCCGTCAGAAGCCCCGGACTGCTCACGGTGGTCTTTGCCGCGGCTTAGTCGGAGCCGAGGCCTTCCTGGCGCGCTTCCAGTGTCGGGAGGGCTGGCCAGCTCCAGGACGGCAGATCCCAGGATGCAGCCGTCAGAAACCCCGGACTGCTCGTGGTGGTCTTTCTGGCGGACTATTCGCAGCCGAGGCCTTCCTGGCGCGCTTCCAGTCTCGGGAGGGCTGGCCAGCTCCAGGACGGCAGATCCCAGGATGCAGCCGTCAGAAGCCCCGGACTGCACGCGGTGGTCTTTCTGGCGCAGTATTCGCAGCCGAGGCCTTCTTAGCGCGCTTCCGGTGTCGGGAGGACTGGCCAGCTCCGAGACGGCAGATCCCAGGATGCAGCCGTCAGAAGCCCCGGACTGCACGCAGTGGTCTTTCTGGCGCAGTATTCGTAGCCGAGGCCTTCTTGGCGCGCTTCCGGTGTCGGGAGGGCTGGCTAGCTCCGGGACGGCAGATACCAGGATGCAGCCGTCAGAAGTCCCGGACTGCTCACGGTGGTCTTTGCCGCGGCTTAGTCGAAGCCGAGGCCTTCCTGGCGCGCTTCCGGTGTCGGGAGGACTGGCCAGTTCCGGGTCGGCAGATCCCAGGATGCAGCCGTCAGAAGCCCCGGACTGCTCGCGGCGGTCTTTTCGGCGGCGTAGTCGCACCCGAGGCCTTCCTGGCGCGCTTCCAGTGTCGGGAGGGCTGGCCAGTTCCAGGACGGCAGTTTCGAGGATGCAGCCATCAGAATGCCCGTACTGCACGCGGTGGTCATTGTGGTGGCGTAGCTGTAGGCGGGGCCTTCCTGGCGTGCATCTAGCGTCGAGAGGACTGGCCAGCTCCAGAACGGAAGCTCCCAGGACGCAGCTGTGACATCCTGCACCGCATGTGGTGGTCGTCGTGGTGGCGTGATCACGACCGAGGTCTCTGTGGAACGTTCGCGGCCTCCGGAGGGCTGAGCTGTTCGAAGACGGGAGCACGCAGCATGCAGCCATAAGAACCCCCGGACGACTGCCCGTGATGGTGGCAGTGGCGGTATAGGCGCAGCTATGGACTTCCACAGACGCCGCCGAGAGCCAGAGGACTGGCGAGATCGATGTAGCCTGCGAGAAGGACGCCAGCTCGGCTCCTCCGCGCAGCCGTGACGAACAGGGGCCCCTTGCGCCTCTGCGTGACGTCCTCGCCTTGTCCCAGGCAGTCTCAACGTGGAGCGAAGCGTTGCTGTTCCGGGCTGAGCTGAGATGCTGAGAGGTAGACCTTCTTCTTTGAATCAATGCGTCTTGTTCGAAAGCACGGTCTCGCGCGCAGGCTCGTGGCGCATGAAGCGTTGTAATTATTGGTTCGTTTCGTTTTCCTTGTTTGCTGGCCCATACCCCCTGGGGAAATAGGTAAAGATTAAGATGGTCTTGTCTTGTCTTGTCTCCAAATACTGGCTCATACCCACTCGGGGGATTGAACAAGAAGCAGGCGGTTTCAGCTATATCGATTAGAGCTGAGATTAAAATTAAAGTTGCCAAGGAGAGTGTAAGTTAAAGATATTAGGAGAGAAGTTATTGCTACTGTATCGCGTCTTGGTATTCTTGCGCAATTGGGTCTGATGCCACGCATCATTCCAGCGTTTCCATATGACCCCTCGCGCTGGTGCTTGCTTTTTCGTGTTGTTTTATTGCGAGAGCAATTATATCGACCATCAG
Source organism: Dermacentor andersoni (assembly GCF_023375885.2). NCBI lineage: Eukaryota > Metazoa > Arthropoda > Arachnida > Ixodida > Ixodidae > Dermacentor > Dermacentor andersoni. The sequence goes on from NC_092814.1 coordinate 37,498,075, forward strand.
GCGCATTTCTGCCTTTAGCGTCGCCGTCACCTTGAGATTCCGTATAACGTCCAAGAGCGATAAAAACGTTGCCGCGCGCCGTATGCTGTATCATCGTCATCATCATCATCACCTCCTCCACCACCACCACCACCACCACCACCACCACCATCATCATCATCATCATCATCATCATCATCAGCAGCAGCAGCAGCAGCAGCAGCCTATTTTATGTCCTCTGTAGGACGAAAGCCCTGCTGTATGCTATATGTGCGAGCGAAAGCGTGCGAGGATGAGCCGGCGATCGGGGCTCAATCTGGCGCACGCAACGGCGGAAAGCGGCGAGGAAGCGCGCGGCGCTTGGGCGGCCGGGGGGCGTATTTAGAATTGCTCGTAGGTACAACTGGGCGTGCCACTTTTGACGGAGCTCGACGTTTCTGCGCAGGCGCGAGTAAGAGCGGGCGCGAGAGAGAAGATCTGGGGGCTTTTGCTCCTTGAATATATGACAGCCTAGGCACTACGGAGGAGGTTTCTTAGAGCGCGTTGTATTCGTTTGTCCCCTAGACATGCCGGCATTGCGGAGTTCGGTCGAGTTGGTTTATACGCTCCGCCGCTGGCTGCCCGCGCGGTGAGGCAGTGGGCGCGGACGCCGCTTGGTGATCGCTGTGTCTGAAGGGACAATGTTCTGACTGGTGTTTTATAAGTCGCGGGTCGCTTTTTTCGTCGTGACGATAGATCGGATTTTTTACAAGCACTGCTCCAGGAGGGCACATGTAACCGGCAAACGGAGGCCTCAGGAGAGCACCTGAGGTTATATTAAAGCAGGCGGCGCAGGATCTCCGGGGCACCCAAGCGGTAGCGGGGGGATCAAAGCTGGAAGCTGGGTGGCCCGTGGGTTGGGGCCGCAGAGGCCGAAGCGTGCCTGGGGGTGTTCGCATAAAACATTGGCTGTCCGCGATAGTGGACAGCCGATCTTATACTCCCCTGGCATGCGCAGGCCTCTGCGAGCCCCAACCCACGGACCAGTCCGGCTTCTAGCTTTGATATCCCCGTTGCCGCTTCGGTGTCCTGGAGGCGCCGCCAATAATGCGAAATAATGACACGTTGTTTTCATTAGTAAAAACATGATCGATTAAATATGATTGCGTCGAGCGCCAACTTGCGATGCTATGTTCAGCACAACCGCGCCCCGCGACTTCTGCCGGCACGCCTAGGGACAAGCGCATACACCGCGCGCCAAGAAACTCCTCCGTAGTACCTAGGCAGAGTCATATTTTCAAGGAGCAAAACTCCCCACATTTCCTCTCTCGCACCCGCTCTCATTCGCGCATGCGCGCAAACGTCCGTCGTCTCCGCAAGTTCCACGCCCCGTTGTACCTACGAGCAGTTGGAAATACGCGGCCGGGGGGGGGGGGGGGGGGGGGGGCGCCCAAGCCACAGTCATCCATCTGTAGCACTATGGGCGGCCGGGGGAGCCGCGCGCTCCCGGCCGGGCCACTGTATCTTGAGAGTCGTCTGCGACGGGTACAGAGTCCGCGCTGCGCTGTTTTTGCGGCGTACTTAGCGCTGATCCGAGCGGTTGCACGAAGGTCAATTGGCTCACTGCAGCGTTTTGACAGCGAATTTCCGCGGTCATCGAGTGAGATGTGTTCATGCTGGCTTGTGCGTGCGTTACACCATGCTTGTTCATTTAGTTAGTATGCCTATGTTTAGAAGTTTATACGGCCGATAAAGCTACTATCATTACTTCGTATAGCAGTCCACAAGTTTGCTATCGCAATCGATGCCTCGCCTTTCAGGCAAAACTCGAACTTTTTTCTTCCTTGTCTGACGAAATTATCCAGTGTGTGCCAGGCTGTACAACCACACACACAAGTGTTAGATTCTGTCGCGCACAATTCGTGCAAGGTGAATCATAGGCAAGGTCGATAGGACGATAGATCGATAGGCCAAGTTCGTGCCATGCCTCAACAATGTCGTATACGAAATCCCCCTCCCATGCGGGTCTTGTTACATCGGTCAAAAGGGCCGGCATTTAAACAGAAGGTTGCAGAAACATTCTTCCAGAATGAGGAACGCAGGACTATCACACTTGACAACACATTGCGCAGCTTGTGGTATCAAGCCCACTTATGACAAAAATAAAAATGAAAAAGGCCCGCGTCATATCAGTAAATGTGGTGACAACTGCGTAAGCCAGGCGTCACTGGCACTACAAAACAAAGAAAAACGCTTTTTAGGTGTATCTAACTGTTAAAAAAATCCCACTATCCCACGTGTTGTGTTACCGGTCTTCCGTCTTGTTACGCTCTTTGGTTGAGGGTAAAGGATGGTGTGCGGGTGTAGGCATGCGTGAGCTTCCTATTTACATAGTGTTTGTAAGCAATAAAGTTTGAGTCGTGAGTCAGCGCTCGTGTTACGTCCTTCTTCTTTGCCCGTGTTGATTTGTTCCCGGAAAGTAATAATGCAGATGTACCGACTCTCCCAGCTAGCTACCGCACTTGCGGGAAATGCGTTCAAATTTATTTACCAATTTTCAAGTGAGGCACGATCACCGTGGCAAGCGAGCGTCGCTCGCTGATGCACAACGAGCGACATCATTCGCAAGCGTCTGTAGCGGTAGCTGAAGCAGACGACAGTCAGGGTGGAGGCCATAGAGTTTCCTGGAATTACCAGAGGGAACTCTGGCGATGCTATCGTTAAGCCATGATGAGAATGAGTGATAGCACGTCCATGAATTTGACTGATTTTTGTGTTCGGGGCTTCAGACGTTCTTGCGGCTTCGTTTATTGCGCTTTATCTGGGCCTAAATTGGCATAAATTTCAAAGCAATTGATACTTTTTTTAAAGCAGAAGGTAATAAGACTCTGCAAGCATGCATAATCGCTGCTTGAAGTGGTTCCACTTGTCTATGTGAAAGTGGCACTAGACGCCATGTCTTCGAATTCTGCCATCGGAGAATTTTAATTATGTTTTTTTATTGATGACGCAGTTCTTTCTTTAAAATGATAATTTTTCAAAGTCACGAAATCATTTAAAGCCAGAAGGCCTAAGTTTAGACAAATAGATGTGTTACCCATAATTCTCCTGCTGATTCAGCTGCCATGCTTGCAGCTCGCGTAGGCACTAGCGCCACTGTTCCCTCTAGTAATTGTACGAAACTCTGTGGGGGAGGCGGTGACTGCGGTTGGTGACACGGAAGTGAAAGAACCCTGCCAAATCTAGCGGCTGGCGCGCAGCAACTGCGAGTGTCATCCATCTGTAGCACAAGTGGTAAAACTGCCCTCTCGCCACCTCAAGAAAGGAACACCGTTAGTAGAGCAGTCGACTCTCCTGTTTATCTTATGGCATCTTCGGCTGGCCGTTTTCGGAGCACTCTAGAGCGCTCTCGCGGGCGGCGTTCTTTTCGGCTGGTTGAAAGGGGGTGCGTGCCTTGCGTTCGGCTGGTTCTTTTCGTTCGCTCTTCCCCATCTTCGAGCGCTCTGAGGCGCTCCGAGCCTTGCCGTCGGACCAGGGCGTCTCGGCGAACGCTCGTGCCACCTGCGCGTCCGGCGGTTTTCCAGGCAGCGCCGGGAGCTTTGGATACGTGAAACATCGGACGTTGGCAGTAGTCACGTGGTTATGCATCTGCCATTTCTTTATCCGAGAGCGAGTCACACGTTCTGCTTGCGTGCTTGTCCTCTACCTTTGAGTTCGTGGAACGCCGGATCTGCCCGACTCTGCTTTGGGGGATGGAAGCGACCAGTCGAAGATACCATAAATGTTACTTGCTTATCTCGGCTGCTGACCAGTTATTGTTTCTCTTTGGGCCAGTACCTGTGCCCAGAAAAGCAGGCTACACTCAAAGCGCAACGAAAGCGGTGAGCACATTCGGTGATCGTGGGAATCTGATCCAAGATGGACGTTGTCTGACCTGCGGGTCAAGCACGTCGGCCTTTATACATGACTCGTCGAACGTTCCAGTGTAATTGTTGGTGCCCCCGTGCCTTCCAGAAAGTACTTCACAATTCGTGTCGCGTATACACACTGATTACACAAGGTTCGGCGAGAACATGTGCAACAGTTAGAATGAGCGATAACATTCGATTAAGTTTCAAATCATGCAGGCGCGGCTTGCACTAAGCGATAACTTTGTTAGCTGGTGAAATGCAGTCCACAGATATAGGATAAAGTACACATGTCAATATTACAGTTTCCTTATTGTACATTTTTAGAATAAACTAAATATGCGCCCGGTGGGTGAGCTATGCTGTGTGAATAAAGTGAGATGGCACTGTGTATTAACGAGACTATTGTCCTAGGCTAACGGTCTGGCATAACGCAGCACCGCCATTCTGAACACTTTAGCTCACAGGACCCAAATGCATAATAGCATATCTTTTTGTTCACTACAGTAATCCACGAATATGCACGGCGAAAAAATTACTACGACTGCCAAACCCCAAGGAAGAGACGAATAAAGCTTCGATTTAAATAAATGTTGACTGAGGAACCGAATGATTGCGGGTCCGGCTCAATAGCACAACGTACTTTCTTAAGCTCTCGCGTGTGTGATAGAGTGCGCCACATGTCTGAAGCTGATGGTCCCAGAGACTGGTTAATGACACGTGATAAGAAGGCAACGAATGTACATATGGTACAGCCAAAAGGATAGAAAGAAAAGAAAAAGAACACTTTACCTTGCACTCAAAAAAAAAGTTTACACCCTTTGGGGTTTATCGTGCCCCCAAACAATAATCATCATCTGCCTTGCTTGCGGTTCCTCTCTTGAAAACTCGGCGCTCGCTACTTTCCTGCCGAGAATGCTGTGTCAAGCTGACAGCCCGCAAGCAGTTCGTGATAAGAAGTACCGGGCTCGCAGCGTTAAATAAAGGAAATGTGGGAAAGACAGATGACGATTATTGTTTGGGGACAAAATACAACCCAAAGGGTGTAAACTTTTTTTAGAGTGTGAAATAGATGGTAGCTGGCCCATGCCGTCATCCAACTTATCCACGCTGAGGACGTTGTTGAAGGGAGAGACTTGTTCTCATCAAGAACGAGGAATATGGGATTTATTTACAGTATCTACATGAGAACGTTACAGTTCGTCAGTCTAACATGACTGAAAGAGGAATGCACCCTGAGGAGCCGCCAACGGCTCCTTGATACACTCTGTCCTCCCTTGATCTCTATGGGAGGGAAAAGCGGCCGTTCGACCAAACTGAGCGTCCAAAGTCATCGTTGCCGACCCGTCTTTGAGGGGGAGGGTTTACGCACTCACTTCTGCACAGGTTTCACTGACCACACCGAGGTGAGAGGGTTCTCGCAGACACGGGTCCTGCCCCGAACAGGCGCCTCTTCATCCCAGTGTTGACCCTGCATACAATGGCCGCCGTGTCTGTCCATGACTTCTAAGCCCCGTGACACGGCCGCAAGACATCTCCCAGGATTTCCACCGCTTCTAACCAGCCGTGACGGCGACGGCGAATCCACTAACAATATTTGGTCCGCCGACCGCGTTTAGTCATAGCGGCGCCGAGGGGGTGTTGATGCGGCACATCGTCACCCCTACAATACCAGTCGCCGCAGCAGGTGAGGAAGGGTTCCTCGGTCGCTTCTCGGAAGCTCGCCACCTCCGCAGCTGCAGCTGGCTGGGAAAATTTTCTAGGTCGGTATCCTTGCAGGCCGTTCGTAACAGTGTTCTCAGCGTTCCAACGCGCGAAAAGCTTAAAGGGAAGCTGAAAGGTTTTCCAGAAAAAATGAGTGAACATCTGTACATAATGGTTTTCAACCCTCCGAATTCGAATATCGTATCGAAATGGAGCGAAAGAAAGCGCAAATCTATTTTATTTCGACGAAAAGTGCAGCAGCGGACACGCCCAGCTCGCGTGTCTCGTTTCCGCCTGTGATTGGTCGGGCGCCTCGTGACGTCAACACTAGTAACCGACCGCTGCCGCTACACATGAAGCGCGGTGCCAGGTAGTTTGGTGCTGTTTTTCTGAGACGGTAATGGAAAATTTATAGAGACTGCGTTTTTCTGAGGAGTTCGGCGTTACTCCCTACATGTACGAGCCGATTGCGAAGAGCCGGCCTCTCGAAGAAGCAAACGATGCTGGTGCGAGCAGTGCTTTCGACGCGAACGAAAGCAAAGTCTTGGGATCTCCTCGTGTTGGAAATGCTCTTTGGTGAGTATCTTTTTTGCAAAGCGATCTAGTGATCTCGCTGATCTTTCGCCGATCTAGTGAGCTCGTTTCCGATCAAACAACTGTAGTGTTCTGTTCCTGCATGCCTCCTCGTGGAACGTAAGCGGCGATGCGATCGTCGGCATTTGTGCGCTGTCCAAAGCTGTCGGCAATCTACAAAGACGGTTTAAACGCGTGAAAAGCTTCCCGGTTCATGCAGTACGTGTAGTGAGCTTCATCTGTTAACTACCACGTTGACTACCACTCACGTTGATTACCACTCACGTTGACTACCACGCACGTTGACTTCCACTCTACACACACGTAGACGCACCAACAAAGGAATGCAGGGTCGATCGAAGCAAATTACGATGGCACGCACGCAGAAACAAGCGCGGTCAGGCACGGTCGCGGACGCTGCGAAGGAACGAAACACTAGAGTTGACGTCACAACACCGCGGTTTCCGGTCTCCGCTCGCATCGTCAGCGTCAGCAGCAGCGCGCGGCATTCGACGGGGGGCGGACCTACAGCGCAATTTCAACCGACGATTACGTCGCTTCTAATTGAAAAAAAAACCCCCAAATTTTACCTACATGGTTTATAAGGTTCCCGCATCCGTATATGAGCGTCTTATTGAATTCGACAGACTCTTCAGCTTCCCTTTAACTGGCCGTCTTTGGCAAAGATTACCTCAGCAGAGGCGATGTCGCACCGAATCTATAAACACCAGGCCTCACGGCGCACGGGATTTCAGGAGCCATCATCATCGTGACATGTGCCGTGGTGGGTTGCAACAAATACGTAGACAAGGCAGAAGAGGAAGATCTTTGAGGTCGATCAGGTTTAACACGTATGAACTCGACGCCTACTTTTGTGTATGCCAAGTGATGTCGACTGTTGTTGGCAGCGACTATGAGCAGTTCTTGATGAACCTCTTTCTCGATGTCGATGATTTGGACGCCGGCGTCATCGACCCACACCAGATGTACAAGGCACTGTCGTACACCATAACTCCGTTCCGGCACCGCTCCATCACTGAGTTGACCGCGGCGTTCCTGATGACCCTGGTCGACCGAAACAACACGGGTTTCGTGAACATGCAACAGTTTTTACGCATACATCAGATTTTCTCCCACTTCTGGATGGCCTTCCGGATCTATGACCCCAACGATTCGGGTTGGATTAAGTACACGGACCTCGAAGCTGCGATGGCGTACTGCTGCCTCCCGATGACGGAGCGACCAGCGAACGATGTGCTGCACCAAGTCCACCGCAGGGCCCGGTTGTGTCTTGACCACTTTATTCGACTCTGTGCTCTGTCTATGAGCGATATGCTTGACCAGTAATGCTGGACAGCCTGAAGTCGTCGACTTACCATCCGCAATAAAATAAATAAATACTGCCAGCATGTTTTCTGTGTATTCTTATCGTGCAGGCTCAATGCACAGTGCACAAGAGATGATATGTTGCAGCACAAGATGCAACCGAAGTTTTGCTTCTTCGTTCCCCAGGGAGCAATGATGATGATGACGATGATGATGTGTTTTGTGGCACAGGCGCGCACACATGGCCAAAGGGTGCTAAGCAAATGGTCATGAGTTTTCAATGTAAAATTGCGAATGGTAGATGTAATACGTTTGCAAAGAAGCCTAAGAACGTGTCGCTGTCAAGTGCCTAAAATACATCCGTATTAAAACGACAAGAAAGGGGGTTAACCGAGGGGCCCGATTTTTATTAGTCATATGGTTACGTATTGGTCATATTGGTAACCCTGTTAAGGTGCCCATAATCCACGCAAAAGCGCCATGAGCCATCCTTCTTTTTTACCAGTACAATAGGTGACGCCCATGGACTACATAACGGTTCAATAATGTTCTTGGCAAGCATTTTGCGAACTTCTGCGTGAATAACTTGACGCTCAGCCGGTGAAACTCAATACGGGCGGCGATGAATAGGAGTGGCATCGCCGGTATTAATGCAATGTTTAACAGCTGTAGTTTGGGCCAAAGGACGATCGTTAAAGTAAAAAATATCGTGGTAGGAAAACAGAACGCGGTAGAGCTCACGAGCGTGCTCGGACGGCATGTCGGGCGCAATCATTTTCTGTAAGTCGGCGATGGTACAAGCTGCCGATTCCGATGGTAGAGGAGAATCAGCTGAATTGTCGCCTATTGCAATAGATGCTACAGAGTTATGCTACTCGAATGAGCAAAACTGGGCCAGAGACATCCCGCGTGGCAGCACTTGTGTCGTCAAGCCAAAATTGACCACTGGCAGGCAGACGCAATTCGCCGTGATAGATAAAACTGTATGAGGTACTGTGATCCCGTGTGTAAGTAGGACGTCTTGCATAGGAGCCGCGATGTAGTGATCGTCGGGCACTGGTGGGGATGACACTAAGTCAAGGTAAGTCAGTGACGAAGGTGGCAAGCGAACGAAGTCGACGGAACTGAGGCGACTGGGGTGTGGTTCAGCGGGATCCAGAACAGGCAGGTCAAGGCGGAGTACTGGCGGAACAATCGATGAGAGCCAAATGTGTGGAAAGGAAGTCTAAGTCGAGGATGATGTCGTGGGGACAGTGGGCGATGACTGTAAAGAGTACGATAGTGGAGCGATCGGCGAAGGGGACGCGGGCGGCACACATACCAATTACAGAGGCTGTTCCGCCATCGGCGACGTCGTGGTGGGCGTGATTATTTTCTTCAGGACGTTGCGAAGGTCAGCGCTTATTACCGACAAATGCACCCCAGTGTCTATAAGAGCAGATACAGAAACACCGTCGACTTGCACGTCAAGAAGGTTCCGATGAGTAGGCAAAGTCAGTAGAGGATTTGGCGGCGTAGGGAGCAATGCAGCGTCACCTCGAGGCGCTGCATCGTCTAGTTTTCCGGCTGGGAGTGGCGCCCGAAGGGAGTCGGCGAAAAAGAGCGACGGGGCTGGGGAGAGCGAGATTGTCGTCGTTGGGGCGAAGGCGAACGAGAGTAGGGGTGGTTCGGCGCAGGAGAATCAGTGGCGGCATTATCGGAGCGTGCGACATAGGGACGAGAAGGGCCACCTGAGGAGCGAGAGTAGTCAGCATAAGTATACCGGGTCGGGGAACTCCAGCGACTGCGACAGTGCCGAGAAATGTGCCCGATGCGATGGCAGTGAAAACAAATGGGCTTGTCGTCAGCAGTGCGCTATTCAGATGGGTTGCGGAAACGTGGTGGGTAAGAAGATGCTGGACGGGGCGGAATCGATGAAGCCGGGTGGTTATCAGGGCGATGGGCCGAGCAGATGGTGTGAAGGCCCATGTTTGCGAATTCCTGGCGGACAAGTGCCTGGATCAGGGAAACCGTGACTGCAGGTGCGTTGGATGGGCTGGAGTCGAAGGCAGCCGGATAGCCGGCCTCACTCTCACGCCGGACGATCCGGGTAACATCGCCAGTGTTGGTGGGACGAGGAGCATCGGCACAGGAAGATGTCGCTGGGGTGTTGGGCAGACGGGCAAACTGCTGGTCAATACGTCGGCTTTTAGCTAGTTCCAGGCGGCGGCACTCTTCTATAACTGCATCCACCGTCGCCACGTTGTTGAAAACGAGCAAGTTGAAGGCGTCATCGGCAATGCCTTTGAGGATGTGGGATACCTTGTCGGACTTGGTCATATGTGCGTCAACTTTGCGGGACAGAGCCAAGACGTCCTGAATGTACGTGACATAGGACTCTGTTGACGTTTGCACACGTTTGCACGTCTGCGCGGCAGGTTGGTGACCGTAGCGGTTGCCGAGCAAGTCTCGGAGCTTTTGCTTAAGCAAATCTCAACTGGTGAGCTCGTGTTCGTGCGTCCGAAACCAAACTCTAGGTGTGACACCGAGGTAAAAGACTACGTTGGCGAGCATGATAGTAGGGTCCCACCGGTTATTGCGGCTGACGTGTTCGTACAGGCTGATCCAGTCATCGACGTCTTCCCCATCTTTGCCCGAGAATACGCCAGGATCACGGGGAGCGGGGAGAGTGATGTAGGTCGTCGAAGTGGCAGCAGGTGTCGGAGCCGGGGGAGTCCGGTTGTCGTCGCCGGGAGCCATGAAGGAAGGGTCGATGTACCGTCCACTGCGAAGCTCTGTGACGAGGTACAGGGAACGTCCACCTCCACCAGATATGTTACGTAGGAAGACGCAGACGAAAAGCTATATACAAGTATATTTACAAGGGAATACGCCGCACTTGGCCAAGAGGCAACAGCCCGCGCTAGCCTCTAATCATCGTCGTCGTCTTCTCACTGCTCACCTCTCCGTCATTGTAAACACTGTTCCGTAGCAATATCATAAGAAGCCAACAGACACTGACGCCAAGGACAACATAGGGGATATTACTTGTGCTTAATAAATGAAATAAAGAAATGATGAATTAATGCAAATTAAAGTGGATGAAAAAACAACTTGCCGCAGGTGCGAACCGAATCCACAACCTTCGCATTTCGCTTGCGATGCTTTACCAATTGAGCTACCGCGGCGCCGTTTTCTCATCCACTTTCTTGGGTACTTATGTGTCCTAGTAGAACACTGGGAGTGTTAGCCAGCGCTACCACTCACAGACCTTGGCGGCGGACGTGGAACGTCCTTTTTGCCGCAGGCGTCACAAGAACGTGATCTTTTTGGGTGAAGACAACTGGTCAATAAACCCACACATGCTACCTGAAGGCATCAATGTTACCGGACTCCCAGGGTTCTACTAGGACACATAAATACCCAAGAAAGTGGATGGGGAAACGTCGCCGCGGTAGCTCAATTGGTAGAGCATCGCAATCGAAATGCGAAGGTTATGGGTTCGGTTCCCACCTGCGGCAAGTTGTTTTTCCATCCACTTTAATTTCCATTAATTCATCGTTTCTTTATTTCATTTATTAAGCACAAGTAATTTCCCCTATGTTGTCCTTAGTGTCAGTGTCTGTTGGCTTCTTATGATACGTAATAAACGTATGAAAATGACTGTTGTGATATGTGCTATGAACATAGAAGATATTACTACACTGATGTTAGACTTAAAAAGTATCAGTGGTGCTAGTTTCCGAGTAGCACTACTGCCGTATTAGAGCACTTGAACGCAAGGGACTGAAGTTGCGTACAATACTAGATGCAACATCGCATTAGCAGCGAGACTGTACTACGTATCTCTTGGGCGGATAACGCGTGCCCAGTGTACGAAAGTTATTTTAAAAAAACCTAGAAACAGGTTAGGTGTCGAAGAACAGGTTTCTACCAAGAGACAATGTGAGATAAAGTGGAATACGTTCCCGGTATGTTAAAGAAAAGTCTATTTTTTCTCTCAGCTTCTGCTTCCAGACACTTCAGCAGGACGTGGAGGATGGTCAGCTCCTCACCGCATCTACCACAGATAGGAACTTCACCACCACTCAGCAAGTAATTGTGTGTGCCGTATGTGTGTCACATTTTTAATCGACAGAAGAGAATATCGGTTTGTCGTGATTAGATTATTGATGATCGACTGCCCATGGGTAGCCTACTTAAGTGGAGCTTATTACGGACTTCGGCGTCCTACGGGCAGCCAATAGCTCCTTACTTTTCTACGAATCAAAAGCTTCAAGTCTGTGGCAGTGACTGCTATGGAAGAGTTGCAAGCTTTCGTTGCTATGGAGGTGGCGATTTGGTCGATGCATCAATGCCCAGGCACACAGCATATTATGCCACATTGTTTAGATGCATAAAAAGTGCACAGAATCAAGTAAAGGTCGTTGTAATTACATAAGTTTTATGCTTTTCAGGCGAAATTAAAGGTTTGACGACGCTTATTGAGTCTGTAAATAGCCTTCTGGGCTTTTTATTCCTTGAAGTGTTAAAAAAAAATATGGGATTTTTGCCTGCCGAAACTAGGATCCGATTACAAGGCACGCCGTAGTTGTGGACTCCAGAAATTTAGACCACTTGGGGTTCTTTAACGTGTACCTACATCTAAGTATACGGGTTTGAAGTGTTCCACAGCTGACAACAGTGCGTAGACAGCAGTCGTAAAAATACTTGGGTTTGGATGCTGAACGTCAGATTCTGAAAAAAATGGGCCGACTGTGGCGTAAGAGAGGCCGGCAAGCGAATGTGATGAGTCGATGTCAAATTTCGGGCAGGAGTACTTCGACAAAGGTTCTCGGACGTGCATTCGAATGTGTATCTCGGGAGCATTCTTTGTGACTTCGACAAACGATGGGTAACATTCTATCAGCGGTCCCTGTCAAGGCGGATGAATGGATGGATGAATGGATGGGTGTTATGAGCGTCCCCTTTGGAATGAGGGGGGTGGGTTGCGCCACCAAGCTCTTGCTATTATACTGCCTGATGTCCTTCTTAGCTTAAAAAAGAAAAAAAGAAAAAAGAAACACCATCAACTGCCACAACCAAATTTTCTGATCCCCTATTGCGAACTTTGCTTTTGTACGTCTCCGTTTTTTGCCATTTCCCTACTTTTCTTCCACCAATCTTCCAATCGCCTGTTACTAATCTCTATTGCGACATGTTTACTTTTCCACTGCTCTCGCTGAACCCAAGGGCTTCAAGGAGGCCAGTGGTGCCTAAATCGACCGCTCGGCAGACGTCTTTACACTAATAAAACATTCTCCATCGTTTGCCCAGCTTTACCGCAGCAAGTACATGCTTCTTCTTCCTTCTTATATCTCGCTTTATAGGTGCGTGTTCTATATCTCGTTATAGGCGGCGCCAGCGAGGTGACGACCTCGCTGGCGCCATCTAACGGTGTCCTAGGAGCGGGACAGCCATTTATCCGCCGAGCTTACACGCATTCAGGAGGGCTCTGAACAGAGACTCCCCTTCCACATACAATGAAATCACGAAGTATTACCTTCTTAATCGCAAGGTTTACGGTTTGCCGCATCCTAAACTAAACAGGGCTCAGGCACTTACATTACGCTTACTACAGACTGGTACTTATCCTTGCCCATGGAGACTGAACATGTTTTATCCGGAGACGTATACAGAGCCTTATTGCCAAGATTGCGGTGCTTTAGCCACGCTCGAACACATGCTCTGGTCTTGCGAAAAAATTGAAGACTCGACGATCAAGGATGCGTCCAGGTGGGAGGCTGCACTTCGCAGCCCGGACCTGGATGAACAATTCTGGGCTGTCCAGCAGGCTCACGACGTGGCCGTGAGGCTTGGCCTTCTGGTCCCGACGTGGGAGCGGCCCGCTTAGTGGTTAATTATCACTACTTGCAGGACCAAATAAAGTTTTCCATCCATCCATCTTGGGGCAGGTTGCTTGTGGAAAAGCGTGGTACATTTGGTATTGCTTATGGCAGACTACGAAGGACGCTCACGGTTTAATGCACTTTTCGAAAAGATGTAAAACTAGAATATGACCTCTACTCATGAAAATACCACTCGTTCGACTCTACGTGGAGGCTCTGTACAGGGTGTCTTATTTAGGCAAGACATATTTTTTCATAAAAAAAGCTATTACCCTGAGCGCCTGTCGTCTTTTCATGCAAGCTCTGCGGCGAGGCGGAAATGCTTTGCCACTGCCTAAGTTACTCTGAAAAGACAAATGAACAAAAATTTCTTAGCTTGACTTATTATTAACGTGACGGCAGTTGTTTGTAGAGAAAAAATGCAGGGCGTCAAAATTTATGCAACACTCATTTTTCAGAAATCGGAAAGAAAAACACAGCACGTAGTTTGCGATACTCATAATCGAAATTGAAGGAAAAATCCAGGCAATATCGAGAGTGAACGCGTCCCGTTGCTCGTCAGACGGCAACGCAAGGTCGATCCAAATAGGTCGCGAAGCTTCGGGCGAAAAGCGGTTCAGTACAGATTGTCACCGACATCAGCAAGGGGGGTTATGGGAGCAGCGATTGAAGCGCGAATATGTTTGGAGGGAACAAACATTGGGAAAGAAAAAAGCGTTGTTTAATTCAAGCGAGACACAGTGAGATTCATTCAACGAAAATAATATTCCTGGTCAATTTTATACATTCGTGACGAGTTAAGAAAATACAAGTTTATTCAATTTTATTATTATTAATAAATGCATTTCTTTTCGGCGCCCATCGCTACAGGGGGCGTTGACGCCACTATCACTCGCAATGCAATGCACGTCTTGAAATGGGCAGAAAGGCACACTCGTAAAGTTCACCTGTTGAAATACGCCCCCCTGACAGTGTGCTTTCTTGCTTGTCGAAGTTTGTCTGAATTTGGCGACGCGGGTAGCTTCATCACTTCTTAATCTGTTCAGTCAAAAGTAGTGAGTTACAAGCGCCAGATATTTGTGTAGTTGTTTTCTTGCGACTGCGCCGGCCGACGAGCTTGGCGTCCGACGATAGGATCAGCACACTACACCTAAAGCTTTCGTCTGCCTCCAAAGAAAGTATGTTCTCTGCAGGGATGCGATTTCGACAACCGAACGGCTGGAATTCCCTGCTTCGCTTTCTGCTCTGAAAGCTCGAAACGCCCATCAAGTCTAATGGCGGCGCATTTGGATATATAGTTCCAAAAGCAGGCCAACAAAACAAAGTTCGCGCCTTCGAAACCAAATGACGTCACTTCTGCTTTTCACGGACATCGCGTCCCATTATTTTTTCTTCCTCCGGAAGTGTTCCCACCACATACAGATGGCGCTAAGCCCCATGAACCGCCGATGGACCGCCATGTTTTGAACGTATGGGCTCCTATGGAAGTTTCGCTACCAGGTCTATCTTCTATCGTCATCGTCACCCATCATGCACCTCTTCCCTCTTTCTTTCCCTCTTCCCCTTCCCCCAATGCCGAGTAGCTGGCTAGAGGAATATACCTCAGGCCGACCTCTCAGCATTTCGTATCATTAAACTTCTCTCTCTCTCTCGCTACCAGGTATATTTACCTTGGGCAACGCCCCGTAAAGAAGTGTGGGGCGAAGTTTGAACGATAGCACGCCGCGGCAAAGCTTGACCCGGCACACATGCCTGTAAGGCAAAGCAGCCGTATCAGTAGGTGCCGCGACTGGACGAGACGTTTAGTTTCGAACTCGTTGCGCTTGTCGTCACGGGGCCTTTTGGACTGACATGATAGCGGGGCCGCCTTTTCTCTCCCGCGATGCTCGGTTTCGATATTGACTGCATTTGCCGTTGAAATTCGATTGTATCTCGAATTAGGTGCGATTTTCAAGAGCTTTAAAAATTTAGCGGGCATTAAAATGTGGCTACCTTCAAATTCGCAGTTTGAACAACTGCGTGGTCCTACACTCTAAGAAATCTTTACACCCTTTGCAGTGCCCCTTCTGTCACACAACGATAATCATCATCTGCCTTGATGCGTTTCCTTTCTCGAAAACGCCGCGCCCGCTACTTTCCTGTCGGGAATGCTATCATGCTGATAACGAGCATGCCGTTCGTTACTGGAAAGTACCGGGCTCGCAGCGTTAAAGAAAGGAAACGCATCAAGGCAGATGACGATTATCGTTGTGTGGCAGAAGGGGCACTCCAAAGGGTGTAAACATTTCTTAGAGTGTAACGTGCTAATAAAAATGTTAATAATAAACGTTGTTAATTATTTTTTGCAGAGTAACTTAAGCAGTGGCAAAGTATGTCCGCCTCCACGTAGAGCTCGTATGCGAAGACGACAGGTTTCGCACGGTCCCAGCTTTACTTTAAAAAAATATGTGTTGTCTAAGAAAAACCTGTATAAGACATGTCCTGAAGGCACCCATCGTAGGCGGATGCCTACATAAGCAGCAGGATCCAGCATCTTTTTAGGGATACTAAAGAGATAAAACAAACGATTTGAGCTGTGTTAGTAAATTACCCTTGCAGAATGCCAAAAAAAGCCACTCTTACCGCTAGGTAATCGAGAAAAGATACAAAAAACGAAAGACGGGTGGCGACACCGTCTTGCAATTCCCACACCAGGCCGCCGTGACGTAATAAATTTGCACGCCTTCTCAGCAGGCCTATAGGTAAATTTGTATCGCTAACAATAAATTACAGTGTATTCCAAAAGAGCCGAGGCTGCACTTTGAAAGTTTCAAGAACATGTACAGAACAGACAACGATCAACATGCCAAAAATACAAAGTATATTTTCGCATTTCAGTTGTGGCGCGAAATTCAAGAATGATAGTCTGACTGTCAATTTCTTTTCTAATAATCAAGCTATTACCGCCAAATGTCTATCAATTTAGACAAATTATGCGTTTCTGTTTAGTGTCCGTTTAAAGCACTGGGTGTAGCAAATTGATAAATTTTGGCACCGTAGTCTAAATGTGACCGTATGAGGCTCGTCTACAGGTTCAATAAGCACTTTTTATGCGTTGCATATTGCAATCACTCAGTTCAGCCCTTGGGCGCGGCCGGGCAGCCACCATTGGGGGTATGAGCCATCATAGTGGTTCATACCCCTACACTAGAGTTTTATGCGTTGCATATTGCAATCACTCAGTTCAGCCCTTGGGCGCGGCCGGGCAGCCACCATTGACCTTTAGCGCAACCACGTGACGTGACGTCACGACAGCCGGAGGAAAAGCTGGGCCCCAACTCGCGCGCAATATGCAACGCATTCTTGGCTTAACCAAGCTAAGCCTGGCCATTTTGTCATTGCCGCATGATATGTGCGACATAATTTTCAGAATGGATGTTGTTTTAGCATTTATCCTTGAGATGCCTTATGTGGAGATCAATGGTCAATATTGAGTCTAGTGCGATGAAAAAATTATGTGTTTTTGCACTCGAAGGTTCTTTCTTTATAAAAATAATGCCGGAAATTTTATGGGGATTTAGCTGAGACCCATTCTCACACTCTGACACTTTATTCAGGCGAAGCTGAACATGTCGCTCTCAGACTGCGACGTTAAACGATTTGAGTCATATGTGCAGATCATCGAGATGTGCAAAATAAAAGATACTCTGTTGTATAAATTGACGCGAATAATTCATTTGGTGCCGTACAGATAAGTACACCACCCTTCGGTACTCCATCTTTCTGTATAAATGGCCTAGACAAAAGCATCACCCATTCTAACACGGAATCAACGGTTTGATAAGTAGCTTTGAATTATACTAAGCCTGTAGTCACGGATTCCCATTTCTGATAGGTTTCGCAATATTCCGTAATGCCAGATAGTATCATATGCCTTCCACATAGCGGAAGAAAGACATAAAAATATGTTTGTAAATAAAGGCATCGAGAATGTTTCCCACAATGCGTGCGAGATGGTTGGTTTTGCATCGGCCTTTTCTAAAACCCCGCTCATCGAATCAAGCCATTTGTTAGATTCAAGAAAATGTAAAAGTCAGTGATTTTTTTTCGAAAAGTTTAGAAAAGCAACTTGTAAGCGCTATTTATCGGTAACTTGCCGCCGGGGAGGTATCTTTACCCTGCTTCAAAACTACAACAACAACAGATTATTTCCATGCAGCTGGCAGGTACCCGGCCACCCAAATAGTATTGAAAATTGCGAGCAGTGTCATTTGTGTGTCGGTGTGGAGGTTCTTGATCATGTCATATGCATGATTCTGTCAGCTCCCTAGGCAGAGCTTTTTGTAAGGAAGCTTTCAGTAATATTGAAAGGAAGGTTATATGGCTCGTTTTATCTGCATTTGCGGTGCAGCGCCTTATGTTCTGCTACATCTTTTATTTTTTCATGAATGATTACGAATAGTGGATGGAACTAGAGCTGCTAGATAGACGTTCAAAGTGTTCCGCAAGAGCGTCTGCGTGGCCTTTCAAGCTATTTTCTCGGTCATTCGCCAAGGGCCATGCATGGATTTGTTGCACCTTTAGCCTTCTTAGCCCATTCCGTAATTTGTCCCGAGTCTAAAAGTTTATGCCCAAGAGAAACCTCTTACAGCCAGTCCTCCTCGTCAGTCGTGGTGTCCTCACTCCCTGTGACTCTACGTGTTTAAATTATATTAGATTTTCAAAATTTGGAGATCGACGCAGTATGCCCGATGCTTTGTTTCTTTCGCGCGTGTTTAGAGTCGTCATTTCACCAGAAGGCATGCCTTTTACGTACTTGAGTTATTAACTGTTTGTGGAATTAATTTATCTGCTGCGTGGATGATAAAAGCTGTAAAATATGGCGTCATCTATATTGAATTCTTTGATAAAGTTTCGTGTCAAGCAAGGAGATTTCTGAAATCGTTTCTAACCAGCTGATGATTCCCATTAAGGGATGTACGGGGAGGACAGCGCTATTTTGATAATTTGAGTGTTATGGGAATGTGATCCTTCCCGAAAGGATTCTATATCACATCCCGTTCCAAGTCAAGAATAATTGAGGCCGAGCCAATCGCCAAATTTATGGCAGTATACCCGTTATGCATGAAATTGAAATATGGAGGTTCTTTTTTTTTTGGTTAAATAGACATGCGCCAAATGTGAGAAGGAACATTTATAATAGTCGGCTTTGCTTGTCACATCGCGAATCTCCCCAGAGACTGTTACGGGCATTGATATCACCTACGAGTATGCAGAGTGCCGAAGCGGCTCAGTGATGCTTTAGAAATCTGTTTTGTTGAGCACGTCATTATGTGCTACGTGTACGGAGAAGATGGTCACAAACTTGTTGAATCGAATAGTTCGTACTGACACTGCCTCAAGAGGTGTTCGAAGTTCTGGCTTATCGACTATGAGCGCTACATTACTGGACGAGGAATTAGCGTAATCACGGTGCTTGTGGGAAATGCCGTATTGCTATAGAAATATTTACTGTGTATGTATATTAACCCTTTCAGTGTCAGGTCTTTTGGGAGGTGACGCTACCCCAGCATCGGGAATTTTTTCTCGAATATTATAAAAGAAACAACGGTTTATTTTCCATTGTGTAGAAATAAAAAAAAAAGTATTACACGGGTAACGGCAAATGCTGTCTTCGTGATTCCTATCTGACAAAACGAATGTCAAAAAGGAACATGATGGGACAGAAACGCAGAAATGTACCGATACGTCAGTGACGCTTAAAGGGTTCAGATGCCCGCGGCGCATAGAACCAAACTCTGCAAGGTCCTGCCAAGCATACAAAGTGCAATGAAACGCATGACAATTTGTACTAGAGCGCAGTTTTCACGCTTTTGCGGGGTTTGGCAATTTGTGCAGTGTTTATTGATGGCACCTGTGCGTATATCAAAGATGCATTCTTGGTGACTCCTGCCGGACTTTGATGACCGAGGTTGTTACTGCTGCCTTGCCTAAGAGCTCAAAACATGACCGCACCCACATAACGAGTCGCCTCATACGTATCTGTATACTACCCCTACAGATGTGCCAGTGGTCGGCTCTGTCCTCTACGGAATTACGCAATGAAACAACAAAGGTAACCAAAATATTCCAACTGCAACAAATGTACGCCTTCAAACGGGCAACTCATCATCGGCAACTCGTATTGAAATAATTTGCTCTGCAGCTTCTCGCACGCTAGGTTACCTGCGACGGAACTTGCAGCTTGCACCAGCAGAAATAAGAAAGCTCGCAGATTAGACATATATTCCCCCTAAGCTTCAGTATTCTTTCGCCATATGGCATACCTCGCAAACATACCTTAACACACTAGAAGCAGCACCACTCCGCGCCGCACGATTTATCGCTTCTGAACATGACCCAATATAGAACTGCGCTGAAGCACCGTATCAGATCTGCCATCTCTTCATTAACATTGCGTCACCTACCACTTCTGCCTCCATCAAACGTTTTTACTACAATCTACAAGCAAGACCCCCTTTACTGAAACCACCATGAATATCATCTTCCCGACTTTATAAGTAACCCGATAGCGCACATTCGCTGACGCACGTCAGCGATGACAGATTCATTTTTTTTTCATATGCAAGAACACTAGGAGCACAGCCTCTTGTACAGACTGCCGCTTTCACATCACATAAAACAATATATTTGCTGTATCTCATCAAATCATCGTCAACATCGCTTGCTGTTAGCATGGATGGAAAAACTTTATTGAGGTCCATCGGAACGTGCCCTAGCATGTAGCGGGCTGCTCCCACGTCGGGACAGAAAGACCTAGCCTCTCCGCCACGTCGCGGGCCCATTGGTCTGCCCATAGTTGTGCTGAAAATCGGAACTGCGTAGGGCACCCTCCCACTTGGACGACGTAATGTCTTCGTCATCCCGTAACGATGGGCACCGATAGAGCATGTCTTCTAATTTGGCAAAGTCTGGGCAAAGCGCGCAAGTGTTTGAGGTCTGAATTTTGGGATAGATCCGGTGTAAGAGTGCAAGAGTCTGAATGTCAATGCCGGAGGCCTGTTCCATTTACTGCGCGGCGGCGGATACTTCCGCCTCCCCAGATAAACGTACTTTGCGAGTTCGTTGTACGAGGCAGGGGGATCCCTATTGTTCGGAACCTCAGCGCCGAGCCACCCGGTAGCTACGCGGTCAACGACTCCTCGCGCAGCTCTGTGGGCCGAATAGTTGAGGTTTGACGGGGCGCCCTTGATAAGTCCCATGTGAGCAGAGAACCAGACGATCGTGTGTTGCTTGATTTCCTTGTCCCGTAGGATCTACAAGACAGGTTTCGAGACGGTGCCCTTGGCGAATGCTCGGACCGCTGATCTCGAGTCATTGTATATCGTCGTTCTCCCGTCGTCCAGCAGGGCCAACGCTATTGCGGCCTGTTCCGCAACCTCGGCCGCCGTTGTCCGGACCGTCGAGGAGTTTGCAATTTTCTCTTCTTGATCGATGCTGACTGTAGCGAACGCCTTTCCGACGGGGTACCAGGCTGCGTCGACGAAACAGCAACTCCGGGCGCGTGCGCCGGCCTCTTTCAGGAGGGCTTTAGCCTTATCCCGTCCTCTGCCCACGTTGTACTCGGGGTAGATATTCCAAGGAATGGGGGTAACGTTCTCTCTGTTGAAAAGCTACCACTGCCTTATTATCCTACGCTGTTTCTCTTGTGTTATTGGAGTTTTATTTCGTATATGCGACCCAATATTGTCACAGCCCCCGCATTATGCAATGCTTTCGGGCCTTTAGGGCTACAATAAATGAAATAAAGTATTCTATGATGAGTATTATGAAGAGCGGGACATATCCGTTGGCAAATATCCAGTGACCCAAGTTGGCGTCAAAGAGGTTTATTGGGAGAGAGAGCAAGAGATTTATTATGAAAGAAAAACTGAGAGGTCGGCCTGAACTACCATGTTCTAGCCTGGTACTCAGCGCTGGGGAAGGGAAAAGGGGAACACAAATTGAAGGCAGAAAGCAAAGATGGTGATATGAAAAGAAAGAGCATGAATAAAAAATTCATCGGAAACAATTATTACAATCGTATATCCAGTTCAGTGCCTCTAAAAAAACCGACAAGGGCCTTCATAGCCTGACACAAGGAGTATTTTGACCATAGATCTAAAAGAAGGCTTTCAGAAAGTGGCCGGTTATCGATGCTTTTCCAAATATCCCTCCATTTGATTGTCTTTCTCGCAGGTACAGCAGGCACACACAAAGCAACAGTGACACAACTTGGCGTCAAAGGCGTTCATTGAAGAGCGGCACATAGCCAGTGGCCCACGTAACCCGGAAAGAAAACTGGTCTGGCAATGCTAGCAATGCTATTCTCGTTAAAACAGATTTGTTCTCAACCAGAATGCCCTCTCCCCTCCCACACACAATAAAGAGAAAAAGAAAGAACACTACACTATACTTGCCGATCATACGTACTCCATTACCTATGCAGGGATGCGCCACAAAAAGACACAGCTTCAATGATAACTGGGTTTCATCTCATAATCCATCGTGCGGCGGAAGGGTACGGAGATAGGAACAAATGCGCGAGAACTGTACAGTCACCCGCGTATATTATATAGATGCAACTCACCTGCGCAAAGTGCGCTCATGATCTAGAAACGGAGTGCGTTTATTAAGGAGGAGCAGACGTTCATGATACCGTGTAATCAGGCTACTTTAACAAAAAAGTATTGTGCATTCCTGACTCTGATTATTGCAGCACAGCAATAATAGCAACCCAATTAAACGGGGAAAAAAGCCCTTGGAGGTGCTGTAGTAATGTTTACTGTATGCTTTTTTCTTGCGGGGGGGGGGGGGGGGGGGAAGATTCAATGCAAACACCTATCTGAAGAATTTATTTACTCTTCAATAAGCTTACAGCCATAAATATAACAAGAGAAAAAAACATTCAGACAAAAATAAAACGTACTTCCTGCGAAATCTCATCTGCTTTCTGCATACGTACGAATAAAATTTGGTCAACCCCTGAGGAACTGTTCATTTTCACGGCCCGAGCATAATCACAGGAGACGAAGTTATTCTCACGCGGTAAGTAGGGAAAGGTGAGCAAACGACAACAAGATTTATAGGCGCATGCAACATGACACACTTAGACAGTACTTAAAGACAGTGTTATGCATTGAGTGTGATTCACCGTTACAGAGGCAATGACAAAAGGAGGGCAAACAATTGCGGGACACAGTTTTTTTGGTGCGCGCGAAGGTTCTTCAGAAAGGGCTTTGTTTTAAAGCCCTGTGCGACGTAGTGGTGGGCGCTCAGTTATCGCCAGCACTGGAGTCTTCCTCTTCTACAGTGGCGGGTGACGTGTCGGAAGAAGGCGGCGGCGAGACCGGCGAGTCTTCCTCACAGGCGAGCAGGACGGATGCCTCGTCACCTTGAGTTGCCGGTCGCTGGCCGCTCATGTTCGTCATGCGGCTCAGCGCCTTCAGTGCGTTGCCGCTCTTCTGCAAAACGCGAGGAGTCATCGGAGTCAAAGAAGACCAGACTTTACAATACGAACGGCTACTAACTCCGTCGTGCAGAAGACTACGTCACGCACGAAGGTGCTATAGAAGCCTTCGTGTATTACCACAAGTTTGAGTATTGAATGGAATTACGTGACACCGCGGAAGACGACAAAGGTTTCGAATGAAGGTGGAGACTTGCATCAATCAAACAGTGGGCGAACAAGAGGCCCAGGCTGAATTCCAGCCTGCATGAAGCCTTCCCTTATTCGCCCACAGTTGATCGTGACACCAAGAAAGTAATTCTAACATCCAAACCGCTGAGATTGCGACGCGATTAGTGGAACTCTCTAAGCAAGATAACGTGGTTAACTAATTTAACAGTCGAGCGACAAATCTTATAGAATTGTACAAAGTCCAATGTGGCTTGATCCATCACAGGATCATAGATCCCTCTTCGTGTGCAAACTGGTAAGCTACTAGGAATTTCACAATACTACTCTGCCCATAGATGCTCTGGAGCATCTAAGGTGCACTGGACAGTGCACCTTGAGGTACTGACAGAATTAAGAACGGCAACCAAATGGCATCGCCGCGCTTTCTCAACATGTTACGCATCTATTATAGATGTTCATCATTTGTGGGGGTGTCCGTTCGCAGTGGGCGTCACTACATACGATAACAAACATCGATGGCGACCTCAGTGCGTTTATACAACAAAGCTACGCAGTTCAGTAACTGGTTATTTGGTGGCCAGGCTGTTCCTGATAGTACGCGTATGTGACGTCGTATTCGCAGTAAGTGCTGGACACTGCACTGTTAGCAAAAAGGAACAATAAAAGCGAGTTGGAGGGTAGCCTCGTGATATATTTACGATTTGCGCAGCCTGAACGCGGAACAACGATAATGCAGCGCAGACCGGACTTTCTATGCATCCTAGACGGCAATTATGATATGGGAAGTGGTGAACGTCCCTCTTCGCTACACCTCTGAAGTTGAATTGAATTCTGAAGTTTTATGTGCCAAAATCACGATTTCATTATGATCCACGCCGCACTGGGGGACTCCGGATTAATTTCAACCACCTGGGGATCTTCAAAGTGCCTCCAATGTACGAGACCATGGGCGTTTTTGCATTTCACCCCCGCTTAAATGCGGCCTCCGCGGCCGGGATTTGATCTCGCGACCTTGTGCTTACCTCTAAAGTTGAAACTTTCACTGTTTAGACTCGGTGTTTGATATAGTGCTCAAGACGGAACACGACTGGGGTCATTGTAGGCACTGAATATGCTTGGCACCTTGATCACAAACGTTGCTGCAGGATCGTGTCTTGTTGTGTGTCGTAAGCGCATAAAACAGTTCAAGTGCAACGCTCTGCGAGAACCTGTACTTGTCGATGCAGCAACAGTGGGCGATGTTTGTGCGCAGAACTTTGCGCTACAGCGATGACAAAACGCCAGGGACCACTTAAGAGATATGATTCTGGCTTGTGGCTATGAAACTCTTCCAGATTCGAGCGCATCTACAGTACACTGAGAACAATTAAGCTACATCCCGACATGGTATGAACGCAGCCAGGATTCATAGAACGCTTATGCGCGAGAACGGCTCGTAAGAATGAGTCTGCGAGGAGAGAGAGACGACGAATAGTTCTTACGAATAACAAAGTTCGTGAACGTCACACCGATTTCTTACATACGTCACCTGCAATGGGAGAACTATACTTCACGACTTAGGTATTGTCAAGCATCATATCTGCCAACAGCTTACTGCTGTTGTGCCTGCTCGCGCAACAGCAGTAAGAGTAGGATACCGTTCACTGCATGGTGTAGACTCGCCAGCGTTATGGGAAGCTACGATAAAATAAAGAAAGAAAATGGCCGCACCAGCCACTTCCTGCGGACGACGAACTTCTTGAGCTTGTCCGTGGGCAGCGGCAACGAGCTGGCGCCGCGCTTGGGCACTACACACAGCCACTCGTGCTCCAGACACTGTTCCGCAGACATCCGTTTTCTGCGGAGAAGGGTATTTTCAGAGGACGGCAGCCAAGCAGAGCAAGTACAAGAGACGAATGTAAATAGACGTCTTGAAATAAAATCAGCGTCTACTTCAGTTGAAACACTTACTAAATCAAACTACATAAGGCATTGAAATTCGCCTGAAGCTAATCTACCGTGATGCCACTATACGTTAGCTCACATTCCTTCGTGGGCATAGCACACAATGAATCATATGAATCCAGTAATATGACGGAAGTTACTCCCGTACATCCGATAGCAAATAGCTTCGCAACTCGATAATTACTATGAATTACTTTTTCCTTGCTTAGCTGCGTATAATTGTTGCTATAACACAGACCAAACGGGAGGAGGAGGGGGGGCACAAGAAGAACGGATGAACACAGGCGCTGTTCCATTCATCTAACAAGCTATACAGAAGGAACAGCGTCCATGTAGCCTGCAACTCTAATGGTGGATGAACTGTTGAACCCATATTAACAAAGCAGTTCGTACGATGAAAGAGTTCGGAGAAACATACGTATCGGCAAGTCGTGATCTATTATCGAAAGCGGCCGGCCAATCCCGAACACCTTTTACGAATTAAAAGCCGTGTGAATGTGTTTCCTATTCTGCAAAGATGAACGCACTTGATTCCAATTATGAATGTACGAAGGAGTAGCTGTTGCGCCTAAAGTTGCGTTTAATCACTTACGACAACAGAGTAAAAGTACTGACAACTGTTTAACCGGGTTTATACTCGTAGGCAAACGGCCCCACCAAACGGCTTAACTTTTAACTCAAGACCGCAGCACCTGATGTGTGAGTATTACGTTCTCTTTAGAAGCAAGGCCCCGATAAACTCGAGAGGAGGTCTTTCTTTCAACAAATAATTCGATTAAGTGGACCGTGCATGTGGTGCCAAGTGACGACTTGCTCATTAAAGATTTAACCTCTCTACACAGCCACATGAGCGCCAAATTTCAGGAAACCCCAATTCATTATGCCCCCTGTCGCTCCCTCCCCCGAACCGGCCTTGCTGATGCTATTACCAGAAGGACTCTGCTATTACGCACAATGCGGAAACTTGCGGGAATTCAGCATTCCATTTTCTAAAATTCTATGAGGAGGCAGAATGCTGAATAGTCCCCGGAGAATTACATTTCTAGAGCTACAACTCCTCACATAATAGGCGGGAAGAAGACGGGAATAGGACTTAGCCGATACATATGCACTAGCTTAAAGCTAATCTAAAGTGCCGTCTGAAATCAGCCACAAAATGCTCAACGTGCACACAATTGGTGCCTCAGGATTAGCCTAAAGCAAGCTGGGCTGTCTAAAGTGCTAACATGTTATGATGGCTGCGCTCAGTTCTTTTTAGGTAACTCTCAGAAAAATTTATTCAGGCAGTGTTGTAAAAAGTCTATAAATGTTTTTATGTGAAACCTTGAAGTTTTCTAGAAGATCATGCGGACTTATGGCCTTACACTTTTTGTCGACTAACGACCGTAGACTTTTAGCAAACAACCCATGCGAAAGCGCATGAACCCAAATTTACCCAAGGAAATAGACTTTTTGACAGTTTATCTACAGAATACTTATAATATTTGTCTACAGACCATTTACAGACCACATAGCCAAACGAACGCTCTAGAAAAAGCTAAGCGCTTTACAAGATGTCTACAGTATATCTATGGAGTAAGCGTATTTTTATAAGAAGGCAGTATTTCCAGATAAGTTTCTTAAGACAAGCTCCTGTCTCAATATTTGGGCTAGGCAATTTCAGCGCAAATGCATGAACGTGAGTGAAAGCTTGGGGAACACATGCCTGGGGTTCTTTAGGATGAGTTGGCACATGAAATCCTTGGCCACGGCGGAGATGGTCTCAAAGACTGGGTCGTCGAAGTCGAAGTCCACCCTGACGATGTTGTTGAAGGTATCCGTATCCGAGTCGCCCATGAACGGTGACAACCCGGAAAGTCTGCAGGGCAAGGGAGGGTTCTCACGCGACCGCGCACAAAGGCGGTACGCACATCACGCGGTCGGCGCGCCACAATATCGCGGTAATGTTGCTGGCGCTGAGCAGATGGGATAGTAACGACAGCAAGGCGATTTAGCCGGCCGCGTTACGGCAAAGAGAAGGAAGGTAGGCGGCGGAAGGCCAGACACGGGCGTCGCTTCTTACGTGCGGCTCTGGTTTATGGCGTTACGAAATGAACGCTGACGCAAGGCTGCGCGAAGCGAACGAGCCAGCTGAACGGCTGCGCACAAAAGCTTGAGAGCAAGAAAGCCACAAAAGAAGTAAGGTCCCACATGCAGCCTCGAAATCACTATTTCACAGTGCACGTGTCACGAGCAAGCGCAGATACATGATACATGGTCAAAGCTTTTAGTGCTCGAACACTACTGTAAAAACTTTACAATGGCCATGGAAGACCAACCACGCGGGGAGCACTGCTGAGGCGGGTCGTTTAAAACCGGATGTGAATACTATTTAGCTATGCCTTCGTTCCCTCTACAATCAACAACAACCGCACGAAACACAGCACATGTAATGAGGAGCGTGATTGCAACGGTTCAGTACGGGAGCGTTACAGCGTTAAGACACAAAAGCAGCCAGGTCCTGCCCTTCAAAAGAAAACGTTAGAACACATTCAGCAAAATAACGAGGCGAAGCGTAGCGGACTATACGGTTAACTAAATATTCAAGTCAAGGGAGACACTCGTTTTAATGTGAATCTGGAGATGTTAACCTGGTTGATGGCCAGGCATGCTTGTCCAGTGTTGGATGATAAATATGATATACGCAGTGATCTGGATCGCAGACATTGCAGTAGCAGATTTCTTTATCTCGGATGGTCCCGAGGGACAACATTCGATGACTTTCAGTATTGCGACATACCACTTTTATTATGTGAATTAAAAAAATGATGTTGGCACTTCTAAGCGGGTACGGCTAATTCTCGTTGAAGAGTGCACGCAAAGGAGACACACGAAAGGGTCCAAGAGCGCGCGCGCATCTGCAGCATACGCGGGCCAGTATCACAACACGGAAACAACGTGAAGTTTACCGATACACAGTTTTATACATGCCTGAAAGTGTTTTTTTTTTATGTGACCGACGATCTAACGACATTGGATCGCTTCTCCGTCTCCATCTTTCAACATCACATCATGAGCATCTCAAAAATAAGTGATGAACATCGCCACCCGCGTAGACGCGTCAGCATCTGCTGGACTATAACAGTGCACCACATTTTACATAAGTGGCTTGTGTGTACGAGTTGCCAAAGCGCAAACGACAAATAAAGCTAAACAATTTTCGTTCTCACTAAGAACTGATGGAAGGGTTAGCTCAGTGTAAGGGCTAATAAAAATTGATCACTTCATAGCGACGGCAGTTTTTCGACGAGCGGGTTTTGCAAAGCACACGTAGCGAAAACGTGAATAACAAAGCTTCAATTCATTTTTCACTAGAACAGCACGTGGCAGAGTATAGCGACACAGAGTTCGAGGTTAGCGCGCATACGCAATGCGCTGTCCGCTCCCTATCTTTGACAAGCACCATAGACAAAGCAGCAGTAATACGCAAATCGGAATACTTTCAGTTTCGCAGAGAGAAATGACTTCACCATTGTCCAGACTAGCCGGTCTTACAGGGTCCTGAACCTCGCAGCGGCATTAAAGAGAACATCCTAGCCATTGCTAAACGTGCCCGTTGGGGCTATGTGAGCAGCGCCTGAGTCAGTGGTGCCGTGGCTTTGCCTACGGGAAAAATGCAATGAGTCGAGGCAACTAACGGTGCTTTGCTAAGCCATTTTCAAGAAATGTATTTTGCGCCACAACGTATACCTAGGAAATCTAAGCACCAACTTGCCCAAGAAGAAGTTATTTTGCAATGTCTTCTTCTGTCCCTTTTCAAGAAATGTGTTTTGCGCCACAACGTATACCTAGGAAATTTGCTAAGCCCGTTCGTCGCAACACTGCCGCCATCACCACCCTACTTCCAGCTTTCACGTCAAGGTATTTATATATACCTGTGAAATCTCCGTGGAGAGGAAAAAAACCTATTCCCCGCCTCCTTCCTTCTTCAGATACGATAGGGCTCAGTGACAGCAGCATTAATTGGCCACTCGGCGTAGTTTGCTTCGCCTAGATCATCCACCTGCATTTTATTGCTTTCATTACTTTGCCTCTTTGTAATGATGGCACGACCTACTCCTGTACCTGGAGCAACATTAGCCCAATTAGCAAAGTCTTATTCAGCACACGCGCACACCTACGTGTTGTCGACTTGTACATTAATGTTGCACTTAGGCAAGCTCCAGGCATCGAGGAAGTCCCGAAATACTGTTTTGGTTTACATACTATCACGCTACGATGATCCTTCGTTATAAATGCGATGAAAGACGGGAGCGGAAAACATGCAGTTGCCTGCACAAGGGAACCGATCCAAGGTGAAGCGCGCCACGTTACATGCCAACGGATGAAGAATACAGACTGTCCCCGCTTTCCGACATTGTGTTCCCGACTCCGAGGTAATAGGCCTCATTGTGCGAGTGCGGCCTGTTCATTGCTGCCTCGTTCAGCCAACGATCGACCCCACAATACCTGGCGTACGTTACCTTACCTTACTCCTATTATACGAGAAGTACCGGAACTATGCACACATATACACCGGCGGCTTCGTCCTATACACAACAGCTCTATCGCGGCTGTCGTCATTCCAGCAAAAGCCACCATTATCAAGTTCAAAACGTCTCACTTGACAACGTCGAGGGCATCGGAACTCGCAGCGCTTGGAGTCGCACTACACTTTATTAATGACGAACCAAAAGCCAACTAGTCTGTTTTCTGCGTCTCGAAGACGGCGCTGCAGTGTACACTGTCTGCCTTAAGGCGCGGTCTGCAAGAACATTTGGTACTCTGGATTACAGAGGCCATACACGAGCTGACTGAGAAAGTCATTTTTCAGTGGCTGCCAAGTCACTGTGGTATTATCGGCAATGAACGTACTGATAAAGCTGCTCGTTTAGCTCACGTAGAAGACCGATGCCTATCAATCCCGCTGTCTAGGACAGATGCTGCAAGGATGCGCCACATGCTTGCAGGCCAATGCATTACGTCAGAGTGGAATGAACCACATTTTATGCATGCCCGTTTATACACCCTGGATCTAACCTTAATTCATCGACTTCAACCAAGACTTCTCCGAAACGACACGACCCTTTTGTGCAGGCTATAGTTGCGCGTTGCGTTTACCAATGCGTACGCGTTCCGCATATAGGGATGGCAGGCACCGCAGCCTCGGCCCGTTGCGGCGATGAGGAAACAATTCGTCACGTTCTGCGCCAGTGCCCGCAGTACAGTGTGCAGGGACAATCGCTTTTCGTCATGCTCAACCAGTTGAACAACCAGCCTCTGCCGGAGGAAAGAATTTTACGACATAGACGGAGACTTAAGGCTAAACCCCATGAGCGCGATTTTGTGCGCCACAGCGACGAGCGACGGCTTCGAGCGACGGATCGGGCCGTCGCGTGAACAGATCGCTCGGTCTTGTCGCACGATCGCTCGGTTCTGCAAATCTAGAAATCGTCGCTCGTCGCCCGGAAGTGCTATGAGCGACTAGCCAATAGTGCGAAGCCGGAACTGGATGTACATAACTCAAGTACTTCCGATTGTCGCACGGAACGAGCAAACGATTGAATTTTTATATGTGCAAGGATAAGAACCTACTGCAAGACTTTCAGAAATACTTTATGCTGCTTTTTACAGTAAAACACATCAACTTAAGTTAATAAAGCACGCGTCACGCTAGTTTCGGCGCCTATATTGCTGCCCTCATACCAGCAACACTGGGGAGACGTCGCTCGAAGTCGTCGCTCGCATGGGGTACAACTTGTAGGCGACGAGCGAATCCGACAGTCAT
Source organism: Dermacentor andersoni (assembly GCF_023375885.2). Classification (NCBI taxonomy): domain Eukaryota; kingdom Metazoa; phylum Arthropoda; class Arachnida; order Ixodida; family Ixodidae; genus Dermacentor; species Dermacentor andersoni. The sequence goes on from NC_092814.1 coordinate 37,528,819, forward strand.
CTCCATCGCGTCGCTTGTCGCTGTCGCGTGCAAGATCGCTTGCATGGGGTTTATACTTTAACATCATACCAGAAGGCCGTCCAAGCGCCACTGGGCTTCTTGAGATCCACAGGCATATGTGAACGCCTATAATTGGAACGCTCTTCCTTGCTCTTTCTAACCTCCATTTCCCCCACCCCAGTGCAGGGTAGCAAACCGGAAACTCGCATCTGGTTAACCTCTTTTTTGCCTTTCTTCTGTCTCTCCCTCTGGCCTGCTAAACAGTACGGGGGTCTTAATAGTGGCACGTTTTCCTTTTTGTTCACCTTTTGATGTATGTTGACATTATACCTTGGCCCTGGAATGTCTGACGCTCCGAGGTTCTCGAAGTTCATATATATTTTTGACCACGGGACAATTCTACAGCGTTGCGTCTTTAGCTCATTTGCGAAAATTGAAGAAATGCGACGATTTGCGATCTGACACACTACAAGCAAGGCAAGGCGTGGGCACTCACAGGACGTAGCAGATGACGCCGACGCTCCACATGTCGGTGGCAGGGCTGACCGGCTCGTAGCTGACGACCTCGGGGGCCACAAACTCTGGCGTGCCAAACATCACGCGGAGGCTAGAGTTTGGCTCATAGAGCTGCGCCAGGCCGAAGTCGATCAGCTTGATCTGCGCAGAATGGATACGCCGACACGTCAGCGCTGCCTGCCTCAGAAGCGAGCGGCATTCAGGCATAGTTGGTTGTTACCGTTGGGATGTAATTGATATCATAGCACGTGCCAGAGCATTTTATTGAATTCTGTGACAATCACGTTTCGACAGCTCGGAACTGAGCATACGAATGAAATAACAGCGAATTCTACAGGTCCAGTTGCTGTACATTTCCTTCCTTTTCTTTTTTTTTTGAGCTCCGCAGAAAAAAGACGAAGGTCCTTCATACCGGTTCTATACAAAGTGCATGTTTAGTTAGGGGATTTGAAACAAGCAACTTCATGTTATATCCTAATAACGCACATACATTCATGAGCGCACACGCACACACACGCACGCACGCACGCACGCAACGTTGATTACTGATATGAGAGAATGACACCATCCGCATAAGAAAAGGCTGTCAATGAACATCTGACTTAGTTGAATACAACTTAGGACCGGGACCTTCAAGGAGACTTCAAGTACGTTACAGAAAGCTAAGCAGTGTAAACCACAAGGAAGAGCAACAGACGTTGCCATAAGCGTCAACATAAGCATGGAATGTGGATTTACAAGTCACTCTTGCAGTCCGCAAAGGATGTATGAAACAGATACGCATAACTCGTTAAAAATTGTTATATGCTTACAGGAATAAGACCAATCGTTGTCTATCAGAAGGACGGAATAAAAGGTGTAACTCTAGAAAAAAAAAAGAAAGAAAGAAAGAAAGAGAAATATGCAATACAACATACAACATACAGCTGCTTAAAAACTAAATTTTTGGGTTTTCCATGCCGAAAGCACAATGCGATTACGAGAGACGCCGTAGTGTGGGGCTCCGCATTAATTTTGACCACACGTGTTCTTTGACGTGCGCCCAATGCGCGGCACACGGGCGCTTTTGCATTTCGCCCTCGTCGAAGTGCGGCCGCCGTGGCTGATTCCGCGCCCCGGGCTTAGCAGTGCAAGGCCAGAGCCACTACGCCACCAGGGCGGGTGGTACAGCCGCTAATTATCGTTCCTTTCTTTAGCCGCCTGTATATGTAACAAAGAGCTCAATGTATAAATGGGCTTCACCGGTCTTTGCATCTGTCGCCGCTATTGTTAGTGAGGCCGCTGCTCACCAACCACCGTTAGAGTAACTAGAAAAAAACATCTGGTGACTCTTGACATGGTGAGTAAAATAACACGTAAACAAAAGCCAGGGCAAAGGTTCCCAATAGACCTTGGAAAGGGTTAGAGCACCTCGCTTCCATCGAGGAGCATAGGGTCACCGTACCCAAGATAAGGAAACCTTTATACACGGAAAGTTTACAGCTGCTGGCTAGTGCACCGACAGCAACCTTAAAGCTGATGGACCGCAATATGATATTCGAAATTATGCAAATGTGCGTGGCGTTGCGGCCTCTCATAAGCATGCAACAAATCGCGCGGTGAAACAATTAAAACCGAAAATTCAGTTTTCATTTAAGCCCATGCAAAGCAGCAGCACGATGCCATTGCGCAAGCGCTCCGTCACGTGCCTTTTTTCATATTTCGCGGGCTTTATTTGCAGCCCCGAAAAAAGGACTACGTGAGACGTATCGTAAAGGAAACAACTCGATCGGTGGTTTTTGAAGGTGCTCTACAAATCTCCGTATCATACTTGGGGTCCTCAGCCAATAAATAAAGATACGGGTAATTAAATTTAATTAATTAGTGAGTTATAGGGAAAAGAAAATATTGTCTGAGTTACCATAGGCTATTGCGAGTAGTGCGCGTTCGGTTCAATTCGCTTCCGACGCACCTTTCATTTTTAAATTCTTGGCTTGAGTTATGTGGGACACCCTGTATAAAGGGTAATGTCGACGAATGCTATCGCTGAGTGTTCCTCATCAAGAGGCGACAAGATTAACTGGTACACGTAATCGACAGTGGGATCAACCTGATGGCGAGCCGTCATCTTCAACCTCTCGCACATCCAGACAATGGCACTCATGCTGAACCGTGGCGAACGGTAACATATTGCCTGAAAAGGCGCACTGCATGCCTGTGCCATTGTTGAAACATAAACAATCTGTGAATATTTTCTCTCATCATTGCGAACGATGCTCCTGTACACAGAGGCGGAGCATAGTCATGCCGTACTGATCGAGTCAAACCCTGGTCCTCAAAGGCGCTTGTGTCCGCACCTTGTGTCCGACCTGGCTCTGGCAGAGGATGTTCTCGGGCTTAAGGTCGAGGTGGATGACGTGTCTGCTGTGCATGTAGGCCATGCCTGCGCAGATCTGCCTCAGGAACAGGACGCAGTCCCACTCCGTGAGCACGAAGTCGTCGGCTATAACCCGTTCGAAGAGCTCTCCACCGGACACGCTGCAACAAAATTGAGAATGTGCTCGTCCTCCAGCCTTTCTGCCAGATATGCCATACTTTTGCTCAACGGCCACCTCTTCCAATTATAGCAACTTGAGGGCTCGGCGTCGTCGACGTATCGCCAAGGGGTCAACACCACTGCACCAATGTCACGCTTTCCGGTAATGCGGTCGTAATATGTGGATGATTTACAAAGGAATATTTCTGCTCACTAGAGCTAATTTATGTTAACCTGGAATCGAATGTACGGCATAAATTACGCTATATTAAGCCAAAATACGCGCTCAGTAAAGAGTAACAGTATAACAACCTTCTCAGTCATAGCAGTGCTAGCTTTGTACGTAAACTCCAGAGACAGAGAGGGAGAAAAGAATTTAAGGAACATATTTTAACCAGATCATTTAACAAATTTAACCAGATATTAAGGTACACCGCGGAAGGAGAACAAGGAAATAGAAAGGTGTCATGACCTACGTCCCTTTATATCCATTAAAATTAAATTGAATTTCTTTTTCTAAGTATTCCAACAAATACCAAGATCTACGTAGGAATTTCGCCCGTGTCCAGGAGTGAAGCAACAGGACCGTATATTTTTTGCAAACAAGTTATGCTTCCAATATCACGTTTGTTATAATCAGCGAACGTACTTTAAAAGGCGTTCAGTAATTTGATGTATTTTTCCTCAACGCAGGTATGCGAAACGTTGTTGTACAACAGGCAAATGTATAATAACTTGCAAACAGGTTATAGCCCATTGCCGTGAAGCATGACTTGAAACTCGATTGTATTCACGCGTGACTACACTGTAATATCGGGGATGCGGAAAGCTGCTTTGCAGATGCTTAACTTTCTCCAAAGGTGTGACCTTCTCAATGGGCTGATAATAAGAGCGCCCAAATGGAGCCTTGTTTCTAAAACGGACATGAATGCATAATTCGCGAAGGTAATTTAACACACACTACAGCTACGCAGCACCTGTTAATGAAATGACACAGGCCAGCGAACTTGCGTCACAAAATCCAGCCATAGAAATTAAATTGCCGTTTCTTGAAACGACATTAAGGAAGCTCCAAAGAAAACAGTTCTCGGTATAGGCCAGTTCATTTGCGCCTCTCTCTAAGCAAAAAAATGAAGCAGCATTATGCAGTCGCGAAGCAGCCAAGGACACACCTGAGTCTTACTTTAATCAAATTTTCGAAAACGAAGACCAGGTCACGGAAAGGTGAACAGCAGAGACGAAGAAGGATATTTCTTAAGCTTTGCTGAAACGCTCGGCACAGTGAAAGCCAACGACAATGGAGTTCATTGCTGCTGATTTCGAAATAGACGAATTGCGCCTAGCAGCATTTTACAGCGACACTTGTTAAAGAGACTCACCAGCTACATTCGAGGTGACGCCGTAGACACTTTTTGTAGTAGTTTTCCGAAAAAAAAAAGCAATAATCGTGTCATGCCTACGAAAAAACTTTGAAAACGTTTACCATTGTAAAAAATTGATGTAGTCTCCTTATCCGGAATCAAACCTGAGGTTTCCAGAAATTGTATCGCGAACCAACAGCGCCACCAGTGAGGACATTTACTTCTGTTTTTGCTGATCTGTGTCGCGCTGAGAAGAGCGTAGCCCCACAAGGAGGTGGCTACGCTTCGTGCTACGGTGCACGATACGACAATAAGCCGGCATTACGGTTAGAGTAGGCTTCATTGGTTGGCTCGAGCAATGCTGCGGTTATGAAAAACGCCGCAGTGGGTGGCTTTGGATTCATTTCGGCCACCTGGCTTCCTGTAAGCTGCACCCGATGCGCGGTGCACGAGCGCTTCCTGCCCATAGTAGTGCGGCTGCCGTGGCCGCCAATCGAACTAGTGACTTCCTGCTCAGTATAGCAAAACAACGTCATAGCTGCTAAGAACCATGGCGGCAAAACCTTATTTTTTATTAACGCCAAGCCGCCCCTGTCGTGCCGCCACTTGGTTAGTCAAATCATTACATCGCTCTCATTGTTTCACGGCGAAGCTGTTTGTGCAGCTATATGCGGTGTAAAACGTCCACGCAAGACGTAGTTGTCGCTTCTGTTTGGAACGGAAGCTGTTCACTCATTATGCCCGAAAACTAACCACGGCAAGGCGTCTTTGGCGGGAAAGCAATTTTTGGCTGCAACAAGGATCGCGTGGTGGCAGAATTGTATCGGCGTGGCATCTTTCTGTCCTCTCCGCCGTCCTCACATCCTATCATTTTACTCCCACTGCTGACTGCCGTTCAGGTGCCAGCAGCTAAAGTTAGTTACGCTGCGGTCCCCCAGCAGTTTCCTTTCCTTTCCGCATATCATAATAAACAACCAATTACTACTACTGCACTATGGGCGTAGGCATGACATTAGGCGGTGGCAAGGGGAAGCTATACTGGAATTTGCGCTGTGATTATGCAATGTCACTAAGGTCTACGGGGATTTAATGTTGTTAAAGATTATGGGGTTTTACGTGCCAAAACCACTTCCTGATTAGGAGGCACGCCGTAGAGGGGGGCTCCGGAAATTTGGACCACCTGGGGTTCCTTAACGTGCACCTAAATCTAAGTACACGGGTGTTTTTTCGCATTTCGCCCCCATCGAAATGAGGCCGCCGTGGCCGGGATACGATCCCGCGACCTCGTGCTTAGCAGCCTAACACCACAGCCACTAAGCAACCACGGCGGGTTTTAATATTGTTCATGCGGTCTACGATCACATGAACAATGTTTATTAATATTTGAACAATATTTGTGAGCATACGTTCAGAAATGAGAAAAAAACATTTTTAAAGGCAAGGTGAAATTACTATGTTCACGCGCGGTACACTATATATCCAGCGATATGAGGCACTGTATTAGTACTTGTCTAACTGACTGCCGAAAAATAAATAGCGTAGTTACGAAGAGGCAACTCCATTCCATCTTGAGTGGAGCAGCGAGAGACCGCAGAGAGTGCGGGGCCCCATTCAGTATCCTAGCGTCAGCAACGGCGCGAGGTAAGGTAGATAGTAAAACTGGTACATGTAATCGCAGCTGACGCTGCCTCCAGCTACACCTTGCCATGTGGTGAAATCAGCGAAGAACCTTTTTGTTGCGTTAAATATTATGGCTGACATTCTATAGAAGATGTAACACGTACTAGAATCTTCTGTGTTAGACTATAGTGGTTGCAAGCAGGTAAGGGGAGCGAGGAGGGGGCGCGCGATGATAAATAAACAGTACACGAGCCACGTTGTGCCTGCGTCCATGTGACATTGGTGCAGTCAATTTCGCCCACCACAGCCCGGCGGAGGCCAGTCAGGCCAACAGCACTCGCAGCGGCGCAAGAGGCGCTCTGCGCCGGCGATCGACAAACAGAGGGCACCAGTTTTACGCCTTGCGATTCACTGCGCGTATGCAGCTCGCCGTGAAGGCTAAGCAGGCTAAACTTGGAACATGCACGATTGCCGCCTCTAGAGTTACAACGGCATGAAACGCGTTTTCGACTTATTTTCGGCATGGCTTCGGCCAGCGTCATGCAATCGTGCTACGACCATGGTATTATCGTGGCCAAAATGCGCACTGTGTGGGTGTTTGCCTCGACCAGCAAGCGCGTCACTTGGAGCACATTTAGGCAAGGAGAATGGAGCAGTGATTGTGCATCAGTGTGCAATACTTGACGCTCTACGTAGTAAGTACACCAATTTCAACACAAACCGTGCATTTTAAGGAACTTCAAATGAGCCTTAAAGAAAAGTGCAATTAAATCCTTTGGTGTATAGGCTATCTGAGCTTAATTAATGATGTAGCGCTAAATATAAGAAAAGCGAAAAACCACTTCGAGCATCGCATAACGCTCCTCTTTACGCAACGACACCTATCACGTAGTTTTTTTGTTTTTTTGTTTCAGAACTACGAAAAAGCCAGCAATATACTGGATGTCCCTTCGTCCTTGAGTGCCTGGATTATAGCGCTACCGAGCTGGATTTATAAAATGTAGAATCACATGCTTATATGCGTGTATCGAACGGAAATGGAATAACGCTTGTTGTGAGAGGACAGATAATGGACGGCGGTTAGAAAGGAATCATTGCCAATTTTGTTATAAGACTGTCCGCAGTTTATATATATTATGCGAAGGATGTGGGATTGTTCCCCACCTGCGGCAAATTGTTTTTTCATCCACTTTCAATTTCATGAGTTTCTGATTTCTTTATTTCAATTAGTAAGCACAAGTAATTTCCCCTGTGTTGTCCTTGGTGTCTGTTTGTTGGCTTCTTATGCTACGATTAATGTATATATATATATATATATATATCGTTATGAGTATTCCGCCTCTCATTCCTCGTATATTTCATCTCCATTTTCATCTGTCAGCATTCCTCTTGTCCCCCTTTTCCCTATAATGGGCAATTTTAATCTGTTGCGTTCCCCGCAACAAATTGGTTGGGATAGCTGATCCTCTTGTTTGGGCAACCTCAACGGGGAGCATCGAAAATCTAGCTCCCTGCCCCTTCCTCGCAATTCCTAGATCCACATTTGATACGCGAGTCGCAGCACTCGATTACGCCACGCGAGCAAGTCTGAACATATGGCAAAAAAAAAAAAAAGTAAGAAGCTCCAGCTGCTAGGTAGAGCTGGAAGGCCCCTAGCGTGCTCCACTAGTGTGATCCGGCTATTACGGTCGAAGAAGATGGACGAAGTGCGAAGTTGCGCGGGCGGATCACTGGAACCGATTCGAGGCAACACAGGACAAAGGCAACGCGTGAGCGAAACGAAAGAGGGAAAAAAGGAGTGGTACGCACTATTCGGTGACGAGGATGACCTCCCGTGGCTTTTCGTAGGCGTCCAGCAGCCGCAGGAGCCGCGGGTGTCCCCGGAGCAGGTTCAAGATGGCCAGCTCGTGACGCATCCTGTCGCGCTCGGCGGCGCGCGTGCAGCGAACCAGCTTGGCCGCCGCGGCGGTGCCGTCCGCGAGTCGCGTGCACCGGTGCACCACGCCGAAGCGACCCCTGCAGGGGGGGGGGCGAGAGAAGGCGCCGCCATGTAGCGCGGCCATCGCGGGAAGCACGCGCATCGAGAGGCGACCGCGCAAAGCGCAGACCGGCCAGGAGGCACCTGGTCTACCTAAACTTAAGTACACGGGTGTTTTCGCATTTGGCCCCATCGAAATGCGGCCGCCGTGGCCGGGATTCGGTCCCGCGATCATCGCTCAGCGTAGTCGCATGAAGACAACTAAAGTAAACAATTATCTGGCGGTCGTAACTCCTTACTTTTGATTGAATCCGTTAAGAAACGATGAAACCACCCGCACCACCAGAATTCGGACAATCATTCACAAGCAAAACAACACAACGCGCGAGGGGGTGCATATTGTAAAAGGTGGACGTTACGAGCGTGCCTTTCTGCACACTTCAAACGTCTCATTGAATTGCATGTGATAGCGGCGTCAATGCCCCCTTTGATGGCGGTCGCTGAAGAAACGGGGCTTATTAACGACAGTTATTTTCTTTCCTCACTACGTGTATATAAAATCGATTAGGAATGTTATTTTTCTTGAATGAATCAAGCTGTCATCGGCCTAAATTAAAAAAAAAAAAAAAAACTTACTTTCTCAATGTTTGTTCCCTTCGCGCATAGTCGCGCTTCAATCGTCGCTCCCACAACCACCCTTGCTGACGTCGGTGATAACTGATTCTGAACCGCTTTTCGACAGAAGCTTCGCGACTTATTTGGACCGGCCTTGTAGAAGATGTGTTGCGCGTACATAGGAATTGTACCATACCTAAAGAGATATGACGTGACATTGACGGATTATCTCTGCCGTTGCATCTTTGATTCAAACAAGTCCTTCAATGTCACGTCATATCTCTTATGTTGCGCATGCGCAGGAATCGTACCATGCCCCCATCTTCTACTTCTATAAATCAGTTGGTAGCTGGCGCTCTGTGTGTCTGCGTGGTACTCCCTTGCATTTGTCTTTCTAGAGCCCTAGAGTAATGTTTTCCAAATCGCACTAACTTGCCCAATAAGAAGTTTTATTAAGATATTTCCGCCGCTAGAACTTGTAAATTGCAATATGCGCCATAAGATAATTAGTTTAAACTTAATAAGTGAAATTTTTGTTTAGTCGATTATGAATTTCAAATTTTTGCGCATGTCCGCATCTTCGAATAGAGTAATTCATGGACTAGAACTGTGCTATCTGCCACAGGCAATTCTTTAAAAAAAATTTTTAATGCTCGCTGAAACATTCGGTACACATGTATTGCGTTCTCTTGTCCAGTCGGCTTCTCGTTCTTTCCCTCTGCTCTCATTTCATATTAATTTCCGACGTACATTCAGCGCGGTGTCGTCTGGTATAGACGCGTCCATTTCCCACTACGCGATTGCTATAATACTCTACTCTACTCTGCTATAATATCATTCAAATCCGTAACATGGGGCCTCCACACTTCAGTCGCTAACGACATGCAACACATATAGGTAAGCTTAACAGCGCGGTTGTCGCATGGAGGGAAATGCATGGGACGTCGGACGACACCAGGCCGTCAGAAGGTGCCATTTGAATTGTTTCGTACTAATGTTACGATAAAACCTGGTGCTACAGTGTCTACATGTGTTGCTAATATGGTGCTCTTCCGTCAGCATGGGAATGATGGGAAGTACATGCATTTGCCAAAACATCGTCCTTCCGGTTTTAAATGACATTGTACATGCTGACATTAACGTTTATAAAGCTGTTTATCGTCGCAAATTCGAGTTAAAGCAACAGTTAATTTCTGCCGTTAGATGATCTTCGCAACATGATAAACTAAAACAACTATGCAGAATGAACACGCACACACACACAATATATATATATATATATATATATATATATTCATTGGCATCCTTGCCCTACATACAGGTATATGGGACTCCGCCTTCCTTTTGCCCTGCATCGTAGCCAATAAGGCAGCTGTAAATCTGCCAAAGCGCTTACAAAAAGTCAATCAAAGTCACAACTGCCCCTTTCGGTTTGACGTATCTGAGACACACCGGCCAGCCGGTCTGCTGTCTACAGTATCAGTGTAGAACTGCGATTTTCTTGGAAACCCTGATGAATAACGGTCCCCCCCCACCGGTCGAAACTGCTGAAATAAAATACTTGTTCTGTTTACCTTGTGGCATCGCTCAAGTGCTTTACGTTTGGAACGTAGCCTGAATAATTTCTCTATTATATGTATATATTCTAAAGGTGCTTATTTGGCAGAGCTCGGAGCAGCGCAACGTCAACGGTCAGGCCAGTGACAGCTTCCAAGCACGAGGGCCGTTGCCGAGTCAGAGCGCTCGACCGACTAGCGTCCCTCTCTCCGTATATATATATATATATATATATATATATATATATATATATATACGGAGAGAACATAAACCTTGATTTCCGTTTTTTAACATTGAATGTGCCTGTATATATATATATATGTGTGTTACTAGTCAGACGTTCATTTGAAGACACGCACTATGAAAAGTGTCGCGATTTATTGAGGCGCCGGCAATGAGGCAACAAGATTACTTGCGAATGTAAAATATTTTCTCCGCTGAAGAAAGGTTGAGGTTAGTCAGAACGCAAACTACACATTGTTCCCATTACTAACTCTACGGTCGGACGATTACCGCGCGCCCGATCTCCCTCGAATAACCTTCGCATGAAACTCTGTGGGAATGGCGTCCGCTGAGGCTGCCGCTCTAAAAAGCCACAGGCGCCCCCCACTGTGTCGCTGGACAGCGTTTACGGAGCACGCGCTCGACATGCAGCCAAAGGGCTGACGAAGGAAACCGACGCGCGTCCAGAGATCCTCGCTGCGTTCACAGGAAAGTCTGGAACCGAGTACACAGTCACAACCTTGGCGTTAAAGAAGTGGGTTTCGAACGCCAAGAACCCCTCGAGAGCACCAACGCCATCGCACAGTCACTGGTCCTGCTAGGGCGATTTGACTTCGCAATTTGCTGGGTATAAGTTCCGTTAATATAGCGACAGCGCTTGCCAACCTCCACGCTTGACTTCACGTCATCACGTGCCGTAGTAACCGAGCGGCAATATCGTTCTGCTGCTCAGCACGAGGTCAGCAACGGCCGCATTCAAGCGGAATGCAAGGCAGGATTTATGCTAACGCGAATGCGTGCGACCCAAAACATTAGAAGTGACTCTCACTGTAACAACCACGTTGCTACGCATTATGCTGGAAAAAAAAGTCAATTGGAAGAATGCACGATGGTCAATCACTCGCGCCTCTTGGTGACGTGAGGGCTTTTACCACATCACGGCCACATTGTCTAAGCTTTCAGTTTAGGTAAAAGGAGCTTCCCTGTGAATATGTTGCATTGAACTACACGGCCGTGCTTAATCGTGCGAAAGTCAAGGCTGATGAAAGAGTGCAGAAAAATAGTGCTTATAAAAGAAACCTTAGTAACACTTAGCCGTGAGCAGGCGCGTTTTGACTACTGCAAAACAAGAAAGAAAGAAGAAAGAAAGAAGAAAGAAAGAAAGAAATTTTTGCTGTATTTCTTTAGGCGAGTCAAACTTGCGTCACCCTTCTATCCCCATTTGACACATTCACGTTACCTAGCAAGTAAATTGTAAATTGAAAATATGATAAACGACGACAGTAGAGCGAACAGAAGTGACAAGTGTCAGACAGTGTAGACAGTTATTTTTTCCTTGTTGTTGTTTCATTTTGCGTTAATATGAAGGTATCCACTAAAACAGGCTTAAAGACCTTAAAGGGAGAATTCTTGTATTACGCACCACATTCACAGAAGAGGAAACTACGAATCTGGAGGTATGTTTAAGTTATTGAACCAGAAAATCCTGAAGAATTTGAGTTAGTGTTGGTACATGCGCCACTTGCCATTATATTCTGATTCTGGCGTTCTAAAGTTGTTTTGTTTTCGTTTATTTGGGTATTTTGCAAGCTTTGCACGATGTGCACCTCAGTGAGAGCTCAAAGGCGGCCAGTGGGAGCAGCGGTTCCGTGGCCACTCCTCTTTGATGCGATGATTTGCTTAAAAGCAGACTTTTACAGATAAACGATCTTCATTAATCACGTCCTTGATTCGTGCGTGTCGGAAGGTGTGCGATTCGTGGCGGAAAATAACACCGCGATGGCGGCGCCTATTTATGAAGTTACAGCGCAGACTCGAGTCAAACTTCAGGAAGTTTACAGCAGAGGCAGCTTGATGTAGTTCTAAAGTGAGCACATGGCACTGATCTTTTTTTAAACATCAGGAAGGCAGTTTGCTAGGTCAGTGTCACCCCGATTAAATATTTTTCCTACAGCTTAAAGTGCGCTTCGAACGCATAGTGAGCCTTTGAGGTCGGCAGGCGCACGACATTTTGAGATCCGCCGTGGTTACCCTGCCGTGCCTCTCCGCGTCACGTTTGCCGTGGTCATTGCTCCAGCGTCCGAAATTGCCCAACTGCTAGGCGTGCCGTTGAAACGCCAAACTGTCCAGACTGCTTGTAACGTTATATGCGAAGCACGCATCAGGTTCAGCGTGACATTCGTCCAGCCAGAGGAACGCGAAAGAAAACAGGATCAGCTTTGAAGGCAACGACCCGTTATAGGCTCGTAATGTTCGGTGCAGCAGAAAAAACTTATCGCACACGAAAAAACACTTTCGCAGTGTAACGCAATGTGGCAAAAAAATGCCCTCTATCTTCTCCCAATTCATTCGGCGACCAAGAGCTTACGCGAGTCGTCACTAGCGGCCGATGATGAAATAATCTCGAGCTGATCGCGGTATAGGCTAGAATGCTTTCCAGATGCACTTTAGTCGTCTGGAGCGCATAGCGCCCTGATCACTGCAGTCAACGTGTACTGTTAGTGAACAAAGCAAGCTCCACTTGCTGAGCGTTTCGCAGCATCGCATTTGAACATGAATGCACAGACGGGTAACACTCGCGGAAACCCTTTCTCGTGATTCGGTCGATTCAAATATCGAAAAAGCGCGGAGTGATACAGACCTGCCCACCGATTCGTGCACGTGGTAGTTTTGGCTGAACTCCTCTCCTGGCCGCATCGTAACAGGAAGGCCTGGTGGCTCCGTGATCTCTGCAAATCAGGTGAACGAAGACATGCGTATAAGCAGGATGAACGATTCGGTGCAACTTCACGGCGCTTTGCGAACTTGCGGCAATCATTTGCGGAGCACGTGTATCCCCTGCGCCTGTTAGTACACAAAACACCAGTTCGTACACAAAGCATCCCATAAATCACGACGCCATGTGCTTCCAGCTTGCCAGGCGCCAAACGCTATAGTGATGTATACATGGTGATGCGTGAGCGGAAGCGCAATCAGAGAGGCTGCAGCGCTGCTAACCATTATGACTCCCAGGACAGTGTTAATCATTATTCAGACTTTCGCACGCTCCCTGTCGCATGAAAGTAGTTCCGGGAGCACCTTCGCGCAAAAGCAGCCGTAATGCTACAGAACCGCAAAAGCACGCACACTATCACCCATGTTGCTCGTTATCATCAGTATAGGCCCAATCATATCGAAGATAAAAAAAAGAAAAAACATGTGCAAGTTTGGGGAGCACCAGGGTTGTGTGAAAATTTGTGCAGGTAAAGTGAAGAAAGCCTTTATACAGGCACATTCAATGTTAAAAAACGCAATTTCAAGGTTTATGTTCTGGAACTGAATTGAATTCTGGGGTTTTACGTGCCAAAACCACAATTTGTTTATGAGGCACGCCGTCCTGGGGGACTCCGGATTAATTTTAACCACCAGGAGATCTTTAACGTGCCCCCAATGCAGCAGACACGGGCGTTCTTGCATTTCGCCTCCGTCGAAATGCGGCTGCCGCGGCTGGGATTTGATCGTGCGACCTCGCGCTTAGCAGCGCAACACCATAACCTCTAGGCCACCGCAACGGGTCTATGTTCTGGAGATACGTTTCGAAAGAAGGCGACTCTTTCGTTGAAGATGATGTCCTTTCTGGGGGAATATCAGGGTGTCTTCGATTTTTTTTTATTATTGCTTCTGAAGGCGTCACTCGCCACCAGTTGTCCGAAGAATCTATTTAGGTCAATAAAGCATCACATGTGAAGCTTTTGAAGGATTTTTGGGGCGAATCGAGAAAGGAGAGTGCATGCTTGGGTAGCACAGTCCCGGACGCCCCACAATGGCAACACACGCCCACACATAACACCATCGCTGACGAGAGAGTTTTCGGTCAAAGAAATTAGTACCACTTTTACATTAAGCAGCATACTCAGAGAAGCTTCAAGAAACTTTGTTCTCTCCCCCAAATTGAGATGAACTCTCAAATTTCGCTTTGAATCCGCTGACGTCAATAAGGAAATGCGCCAGAGTAGCTGCGTCACATTCCAAACGAAGTGTGTCAAGAAGCGTTCTATTCATGACAGAACCATTGGATCCGGTACATAGACTAATGACAGAACTATGAATGGTAGCAAGGGCTTTTACCTTCTGCAAGCACGTAGATAAAAAAAAGAAAGAAAGAACGTATACCTGCAAAGTTCGCGAACATGACGGCCAGACTATACGTACACGCCTTCTCGTTCTGTTCTTAATTTACATGTTCAATCAGGACTCAATCCCAGTCAGGAGGCTAACTACTTCCTTTTGTCCTGCTTCGTAGGCAATATATCTGTATTGCCTAATAAATAAACTGCAAAAAGCTAGCGTGAACTGCTTTCGAAGAATATTGTGCAAAAATGCAACCAGTCAAGCGAGACACGACAACAGCGCTTAGCTCGTGCCTCTCGCTCGTGTGATCGTGACGCGACATACTATTGTCCTGTGGGAAGAGTTACGTCGGTGAAACCGGAAGGTGTGTAAGCAACCGATGCCGAGACTATGCCTTGAACATAAAGAATGAAAGCATGCATTTGACGGAGCACGCGAACCATTGCGATTGTGACGCATTGTTTCGAAAAGCAAACATTCTTTGCAAAAGCTCAGAGGCAGTGAATCTCGGAGTGCGAAACTCGGACTGCTTAGCAGAAAGGTTCGTGAGATTGGTAAACATCTAATGACAATAAGTGTAAAAGCAAGGTTATAAGTTGTATAGACGAACAATATTTCAGTGATAGGACCGCGCACTGACTTCAGCATCAGTACTTTTTAAGTCAGCGCTGTGATGCTGAATGCCCTTACTCGAGTTTTATTTAGCAACTGTCCCACTGAGGCACCCTTTTGGCAGGGAATTCTGTTTAAGGGACTCCATCCTATTAGCAAAGAACGGCAACGAGCAGCGAAAGAACAGAAAAGCACTACTTGCACTGAACTATATGCAGTTAAAACTGCAGCGCGATTTCCAGATTTACGTGTCGTCTTGTGCCCCGTCTGGTAGCGCAGCTTGTTGCCCTTCCATAACGAAACCTTCTCAAAGAAAGTAATTTCCTTCCCAGCAAGTGCTTGGGTTACTAAAGGGACCTGAGAACGTGCGCGTGCAGTTGAAGACTCGTTACTGAAGTGATAATTACGACCATTACCTTAGAGTAACCTCTCCCCGCTGAATTTCTCTAAAAAGGCGCAATAACAGCAACGCTACATGTATCTGAAGCGTTTCGCTGAGCTCTCCCTTCAATACTTCTCATGCACCGGCGCGCTTTTAATATCTGCATGCTTTCTTGGACGTGGTGCCAGCGTGCGTTGCAATCTTACTAAGAGGCAATCTTAACACTGATACTTAAAACGTGCGATAGAGTAGACTGTGCTTTAACTAGCCCATAGGCAAATGCAATTAACGTGTGTTGTGCACGAAGATGCAGTCTTCGTGTTTCGAAATGTTACAACCGTTTCGTAGCAAACGATATAATAGGGAACAGCGCTTTGCTTGCGCCATTTTTGTCCCTCTACAGTACTGCACATTCACTAACGTAGCTAGCTGTCCCGCTTGCATAACGCACACACTAAGGAGATGTTAACCTCGCCGTAACGTGCTGCGCTGAGTAATGTGTTTCAGTTGCTCGGGACGGCATTGCGACGCGTACTTTTTTCTGAGCGCTGCACATTTCGACCTTTATTTTACAGATCTATACAATACGGCAGAAGCAAATCTAATTCGCTTAGCTTTCGACCCAACAACGATGCCGAGCGCAATTTCACCGACGTTCTGCGCTTGAGATGTCAAGGAGGCAAAAAGCAGAGCGACGCACCTGGCATCGACGGATAACGCCACTGAAATGCGACACGTGAGCACCGGCATCTTAGCGATGAGGCAGCGCTGCTCGCATGGTACGACAACTTCGCAAATAAATCGAGCAGACCTGCACGTCTGCAACTGCACCTGTAGTGTCACATTGTGCAAAATGATCATTCTGTGTTCAGTATAAATAAAAGGGGCTTGCGAGTCCATACAGGTAACACACAGACGGTCATTTTTTTTAAAATGACACGCTCTCTCAAATGTCACACGCAAAGCTGAACTTTAGCAATCGACTACGTACCTACACAAACCCGCCTTTTCACAATAAGCTGGCAGACTATTAGGCCAGCATAAGGTTTCATACAAAGACGACAGAAAAAAATACGCGTTCTTCTTTCTGTCGTCCTTGTGTAACGTTATGCTGGCCGACCCAGTCAATATCCACCAACTAGCCCAGCAAAATACCATTTAGGCTGACAGAACATGTACGACCTCCATAGCACCGAACTGCTTCCCACATCAGCACATGTGGGCGGCTGCAAAGAATGGTCATCGACTTCGTGACCGAGTATGACGCTGCTGCTCAGCGTCTGAAAGAAAACGGAAGTAACACACATTCGAGCAATTACTTTAGCGGCGCGCAAGCGGCAGGTCGTCACGCAGGTTGCAATCATTGCCATCTGCACGCAGTCGTCCCCATACTTGGAACAGGTTACGTTGTTTGTAATTTGTAGTCGTCTGAAATGGCTTAACTACCCGCCGTGGTTGCTCAGTGGCTATGGTGTTAGGCTGCTGAGCACGAGGTCGCGGGATCGAATCCCGGCCGCGGCGGCCGCATTTCGATGGGGGCGAAATGCGAAAACACCCGTGTACTTAGATTTAGGTGCACGTTAAGGAACCTGTAAGGTCGTTGTGAATGTTCGGCTTGGTGAAGCCCATATGTGCATTATTTTCGTTGCTTAAGTGCGTGCTTCCCCGACGTCTCTGAGGCCCACTCTGTTTTTGTGTATGTGTTTCATGGCAATGTTGTGCTGTTGGCTCGCACCCTGGCCGCTTCCAGAGAGCGCCTGCTTTGGGAAGGCGGTGGCCGGACGCTGTTCGGCGAAAAAGGGACCGGCAGGGGTTCTCGCGCACTGGCTCTGGCGAGGGCCATAAATCGCGCAGCGAGCCGCTGTAGCGGCATCTGGAGAAGGGAGTAATTGGGGAGTGTTTTGCCTCGGGCCGAGGCGCCGCGGGGGGCTCGAGCGGCGGCCACCGCCGGTGCGAGTTACGCAGCCCGGGGACATGGTCCCGCGGCTGGCTGGGGGGTGCTAATGGGCGCGGCTGAGCGGGGAGTGTGAGCTGAGGCCTGAGAGACGACGGACCGTTCTCGTCAGGTGCCCGATCGGAGCGACGGACTGCTCCGAGGCCTTGCTCAGCCGCATTCGTAAATGTGAAGCGGTTTTCCTTGTTTGCTTGTAACTCCTTGTACTCCATATACTCCGTGTAACCGTTACTATCTGCCTGTAAATAAATCAGTTCGAATGATTGACATCAAGCATTGTTAGTGCCGAGATACCGAAGCAGAGAGCAGGGAATCGGCTCAGGAAGAGCCGAGAGCGAACAACAACCACAAAGAAGGAAGAACCCGGCGGAAGAAGAAAAGAAGAAGAACTTTACTGAACCCCAGGTGGTCAAAATTTCCGGAGTCCTCCACTACGGCGTGCCTCATAATCAGAAAGTGGTTTTGGCACGTAAAACGCCATAATTTAATTTTTTTAATGGCTTAACAATCGTCCGAAAAGTTTTTCTACAGACAATGCGAAACTGGAAAGTGTCGCTGAAATCGTTGAAACGCCATTGAAATCATAGGACTACCTTCCCTCATGGACTTGGTACACCTAGTCCTAGGTAGCGATGAGTACGTGCAAGAGATCACTTGGATTATTTGGAGATATTTAAGAAAGACAGCAGTACAAGACACAGTCTGTCCTTGTCTTTTTGTCGCTACTTAGAAATCCAGTATGATACTAAGTTGGCCGAATTACTGCCTGGGAGCCTGAGTAGGGCAACATCAGTATGGACTTCAGGACAAAAAGACATGAGTTATTTATACAGAGACAAAAAAAAAAAAACAGTGGGCATAACGGGAATATTTTTTCTATGTTCTGCATACCTATAATCAAGCACAAGCTCAAAAAAGAGTGAGTAGGTAGTCGACCTCCACCACTCACTACCGTCAGCCATTGTTTTTCCGCTATCAGCAAAGGCTCGCTAACAATCGAGGTTTTTTTTTTCTGTGGCTAAAAACAACACCCTTATCATCAAAACAGGCTTCAAAAAGTCCTGTTTCCTTTCTCAAAACTTCTGCTGCTATGATCAAACTCACGCTCTAGTAAAGACGCTTGAATAGATGTCCAGTGCCGAATTCTTTGTTCTAAAGCAGACAGGTTGCTTGGCTACGTCACGCTCGTTGATATTTGTTTTCTTCGACAATAAGCGCCCTGGATAAAATATAACGAAGGCCATGAAAGCAAAACCGCGTAGAAAACTTGGCAGTAAAGCACGAGGCGCCAAAACGTGATGAAAAAGAAAAGAACCTTGACTACAGTGACTCTGATTCCCATAACACAATTGCTGCAGAAAATAAGTCCCCGATTCGATAATATGTTTTCAGACTCCCACGTGACCTTGAGAAGAAAGCACTGTAAGAGGTTGTCCCAGAATTTGCTGGAGCCACAAGCGATGACACACATTGCACACGGCCCCAGCTTTCTTATAATTGAAACTCCGCTTACATTATGCACCTGCCACTCACCAATTCAAAAGAAATCACCGATTCCATAATATGTTTTCAGACTCCCACGTGACGCATCTAGAGAACGTAGACAGTAAGCTTCTACACATGTGGGAAGCTAAGGCAGGGTTGCAACGGAGATGGAAAAAACAAAAACACAACCGGACGCTTCGTAGAAAGATAGCCAAATTGAACAGGGACATAGAAAAGTACGCCCAGCAGCTATGCAAACAACAGTGGGAGGAAAAATGCAACAACATGGACAGTCAGATAGGAATGGCAAAAACGTGGAACATCCTTCGATATTTGTTAGACCCGGACGGGACAAAGTCGGCACATAAGCAAAATATAAATCGGCTAATACAAACGTACCGAGGGACAGAGCAGGACTTCCTCAAGGAAATCGAGAAAAGGTACATCTCGCAAGCGCTGCCCGTCATACACCCTGACTACACAGGGCAGGTAAATGACGAATTAGACAGCAAAATCGGCGAGTCAGAGGTCAGGGCAGCCCTGCAGAAACTCAATACCAAGTCGGCACCCGGACTAGACGGTGTAACGAATAAAACGCTAAGGAATTTGGACGATGAGTCTATAGCTAAGTTAACCGAATATATTAACGAATGCTGGGAGGCAGGGCAGATTCCGCAGCAATGGAAGACGGCACAAATCGTGTTAATACCTAAACCGGGCAAGCGACTGCAAATTGAGAACTTGAGACCCATATCTCTCACTTCTTGCGTGGGGAAACTCATGGAGCACGTGGTCCTAGCGAGGATAACCACCTACCTCGAAGACTGCGACGCGCTCCCGCCCACGATGATAGGATTCAGGAGAAACCTCTCAGCGCAGGACGCTCTGTTACAACTAAAACATCAGATCATAGACGATTCGGGCAGATCGACAAAGGCAATTCTCGGGTTGGACCTAAAAAAGGCCTTCGATAACGTAACACATGCAACGATACTAGATAGAGTAGGCGAATTAGGACTGGGAAAACGCACGTACGATTATGTACGCAATTTTTTAACTGGTAGAAAGGCGAAGATCACGATAGCGGACCTAGTTTCGGAGGATATCGAGATAGGCAGCGCAGGTACGCCACAGGGCTCGGTCTTATCACCGATGCTATTCAATCTGGCCCTAATCGGGCTGCCAGTCAAGCTGCAAGAAATCGAGGGTCTAAATCATACCTTATACGCAGACGATATCACCCTATGGGTGAGAAACGGAAGTGACGGGCAGATAGAACAAACGCTTCAAACAGCGGTGGAAACAATCGAAAAATATCTAGAGCGGACAGGGCTAACATGCTCGGCAGAGAAATCGGAGCTGTTACTGTACAGACCGACTCGCAGAGGTCGCAAACCAGGCAACTACAGGGAAGAGCTCACCCATAGAGAGGAGATACAGTTAAAGACGGCCGATGGGAAACCCATACCCAAGGTCGATAGGATCAGGGTATTGGGGCTCCTCATTGAAGCCAAGGGCAACAACGGAGAAACCCTCAGAAGACTGGAGGGTACTGTAGCGCAAATCATGAGGCTAATCAGGAGGATAACAAATAAACATAGCGGGATGAAAGAGGAAAACACGATCAGATTAATACAGGCCTTCGTAATAAGTAGAATAGTGTACGTAGCACCGTACTTAAAATGGCAGGTCGCGGAAAAGATCAAACTAGAATGCCTCATTCGGAAAATATACAAACTAGCCATAGGACTACCGATCAGCACCAGCACGGACAAGTTGCTGCAATTAGGCCTACACAACACTTTAGACGAGCTCATTGAAGCGCAACGTACGGCACAATATGAACGCCTCTCTAAGACTAGAGCAGGCAGACACATCCTAGAGAGATTAGGCATACGTTACCACACACAGCATGGTGTCAAGGTGGACATCCCGAGAGATACGAAGGAAAGATTGGTAATACCTCCCTTACCAAAGAACATGCACCCAGAACACAATAAGGACAGAAGAAAGAACAGAGCGAAGCAAATACAGAAGAAATTCGGCAGCGACAAGGACGCAGTGTTCGTAGACGCGGCTCGATACAGTCGCAGACGGGGGTTTACGGCAGCCGTAATCGATAGGGAGAAACGGTGCAAGACGTGCGCGACGATACGCACCACAAGTAACGAGATAGCTGAAGAAGTAGCCATAGCACTCGCAGCAGCTCAGACTAACGCAGCCGTGATAGTCAGCGACTCTCAGACGGCAATAAGAAACTTTGCCAACGGCCGAATCTCCCCGGAGGCACTACGAATTCTTCTTGCAGGAGGCCAAAATTACAAAAGAAAGATATACATCACCTGGACACCCGCTCACACCCTCGCGGAGGACGGCAACAACGAGGCGGCACACGACGCGGCTCGAGGGCTTACGGACCGAGCCGCAGTCGCAAGTGACGCCCCGACACCCTCCGGACGTGACGGTGCGGTAAATGAGTGGGAGTGGGAGGACAGAATGACAACATATAATGACATTACAAAACATTATAGGTTACAGAGGCGCATATTCCCGCGACCTCACGCAAAATTGACAAAAAAGCAGTCTGTCGCATGGCGGCAGTTACAAACTAGGACGTATCCGAATCCTGCGCTCTCGCACATCATATATCCGGATGTATATCCTACGGACAAATGCAAAACATGTGAATCCAGAGCCACTCTGGAGCATATATTATGGGAATGCCGAGGGCTAAATAACAATAAAGAAAACGCGGCCTCTAGCAACAGCCTTCGCACGCGCTGGGAAGCCGCGCTGCTCAGCCCCGCCCTCGAAGATCAACTATGGGCCGTCCAGCGGGCCGAGGATGCCGCCAGGACCCAAGCACTCCTGGCTGTCACCTAGGCGGGGCCTTTGGCCCTCCCCACCAACTCGCAGGGCGCACAATAAAGTTCTTTCCTCCTCCTCCCACGTGACCTCGAGAAGAATCAGATGCAAAAGAAATCACCGATTCCATAATATGTTTTCAGACTCCCGCGTGACCTTGAGAAGAAAGCACTGTAAGAGGTTGTCCCAGAAAGTGCTA
Organism: Dermacentor andersoni; assembly: GCF_023375885.2. Classification (NCBI taxonomy): domain Eukaryota; kingdom Metazoa; phylum Arthropoda; class Arachnida; order Ixodida; family Ixodidae; genus Dermacentor; species Dermacentor andersoni. The sequence continues at coordinate 37,550,810 of NC_092814.1, forward strand.
GAGCCACAAACGATGACACATATTGCACACGGCCCCAACTTTCTTATAATTCAAACTCCGCTTACATTACGCACCTGCCACTCCCCACCTGGGATCCTGGTCACCGCCGCTACGGGTCAATCCAGTACCTCCAAATCCATCACGTCTTTCTGCACGCTTTCCCCTTCATTTGCGGAGTAATAATTCAAACCAACGTTACACTATCTGTCTCGCGAGAGGAGTAAAACATCTTTATTAATAATATTTGAATGGCGAGAGCAGAGCTTATCGGCGTTTGAAGGCTGAGATGCTGCGCTGGAGCGCTCTGAAGGAACAGGCTTCCTGTTCTCCCACGATACGATAACGATACCCCTGTAGCGGCCTCAGGAGACACCGTTGGAGGTGTACTGGTTAACGGTATTCTCTGCGGAATTTATTTATGTGGAATCACGATCATATAAAACCAACAGTTAATGAATCCAAGGAAAACATCGAGGAAATTAGCTGTGGTTGAAATTGAAATGTAGAAAATAATAAAGGCAAAATAGGTTCGGTCCCCACGGACGACAAGTTATCTTTTCGTCCACTTTCATTTCCATTTTCTCAATCAATCAATCAATCAATCAATCAATCAATCAATCAATCAATCAATCAATCAATCAATCAATCAATCAATCAATCAATCAATCAATCAATCAATCAATCAATCAATCAATCAATCAATCAATCAATCAATCAAAGCGAATAATTGTTTTCAGAGGATCAAAAACATAAGCTTTAATTAAGCGAAATGAACACCTTAAGTCTCTAGTGCAGGCAATCATCTCTGTTGAACTGCGCAATTAGTAAAGAACCTCCCCTATCATCTTTGTTGAACGACGAGAGAGAGAGCAAGGACACGAAAGGCAGGGAGATTAGTAAAGAACCTCCCCTATCATCTCTGTTCAACGGCGAGATTAGTAACCTCCGGTATCATCTGTTGAACGGCGAAATTAGTTAAACAACCTACCCTATCCTTGAACCTCCGCAACTGTGAATTAGCTAAGTTCACTAGACGAACTCGCTAGTTTATTTAAATTTTAAGCGTTCGAAAGCGTTTGTTCTGCTTCCAAACTGCCATCAACAAATAAGCTATAGCAGTCAGGAAGTAGCGCTTGTTATTTTTCAAGGTATAGTCCAGTTCGTTCTTAAAGAGTATCCGACGATACAGTAACCGCCAGGCGTACATGAAACAGTAACCAGCATCCAGGCGTACATGCGGAAACTTTGCTTCTACAGAGGTCGCGGTCGCCGCTGACCATAATTCCACGCGAGCTCATTGGGCAGGAATGCAACACTCGTATATGCAGCCAGCGCCGAAACTTGACATGCCAACAGCAGCGCGAAATTGAGCGCCGACTGCAGTATATTTGCGGGATTCTTTCACACTCGGGAAAACAGTTTTATGTAGCACGTACTGAGCAACAGAATGCTGTATTGGGAGTTTTTCACGTTGGTCTACCAATTTCTCATTGACACTTTTCACCTAATTATAATATTTAATGAAGTTGATCAATTATTCAAAACTAATTATCTAATCAGGCGGAACGAAAAAAAATAATCTGAGTATCATCAAGCGACGGCGAATAACATTACCTCGGTTATGTCCAGCCACGTGACATTTGCATATTTTTGAAATCTTGGAGCATGATAGGGCCTGCATACGCAGCTCAGAGTTCGGAGTGACAGCGAAAATGACGTAACGCTACTGGATGGCACAGTGTTAGTGAATTAAAGAAAAGGTCTGTTGAGCAGCTCCTTCACGTACCGCGGGAGATAAGAAAAGAGCGAACAAAAGCGTTCGCCCATCCATAAGGCACGCTTTATCGGCCACTCTTTATCAGCGTGATTGCGCGCAGACGGCGCAGCGTCGGAACCACCCATATCGGCGCTGGTACTTTCTCCCTACATGCTTCCACTGTTGGCGTGTAACGTAGTTCGATGCGTGTCTGCTGCGAGGGCGTCTGAAGTGCGCCTCGATTCAAAACATGCGAAGTATGCATGGGGGCATACCACTCTCTTTCATGCCTAGGCTTTGGGCGTCACTGCACTAAGCTAGGCTTTGGGCGTCACCGCAGCGCATACACGCTGATAACGCCAGCATGCCATTTTCTTCAAAGCTGTGTTTGTGCAGGTTCACAACGTGCGACTGATAGCGAGAGCTTAGCTTCCGCCACGAACGGCTGCTGCCCCGCACATCCCGAACGCCTGCAGTATTCAGCCCACTCCCCCACCCTTTCTGTAGGAATTTTGTATTTTGTCGCAAAAAAAAAATTAGCCAAGCCTTTGTATAGGCCTCAAATTCTCCAAACAAACCTCACATTCTAAAGAAACTAGTGATTGCGAGTTTACGAATGGAATTTGCCTAGTATTATATATGATAGATCGTGCAGTTACTGGTATACATTATTACCCTACATACATACACTTGAATTGCAGAAAACCTGGAAGAATATCAGGGCCACTGATATAGCTTGAAACCTTGCTGTAAATAATGGAGTGTATTTCTCGCTTCTAAAGTAGAAGTGGGGATTCTTAGATAGCAGGGGCGCGCATTTTGCAGTGCCGGAGCGATCTCGCAGGCCATGGTACAAGTTTCTTCTTTTTCAAATTTTGATGAAGTCATCCTTAACCTTCTCACTGACAGCTCTAGTATCTAAACCGGATCCTCCAGTTTCGATCGCATCCTATCGTTTTCTTTTGTGTGGACGTTTTCAGCGCCGTTAATCCTTAGAAGGTTAACATAAGCGCAAAGAATTTCTTCCTCCTCCTCCGAAAGCTCTTTGCTGCTGCTGTTGTCTTTAATTCTATGAACGCGGCAGGCCCCACGCTTTATGCTTAAACGGAAACTGCTGTATTTTTCATTTTCTGACATAGTCATCGTAATAGCAATGCTAAGAAACAGTATAGCCTGTAAAAACCTTTCACCACGAAATTTGCTCCCTCGTGACGAAACGACTGTGCTCCTCTACAAAACAACGCATAAGTGCGTGCTGTGTTACATATAACCCGAAAATTAATGCTTGCCTCGCAGCACCACTCGAGCCGTTTGTTGGGAACATCACAGTAGGCTGATAAAGAGCCAACAGGCTCCCTGGTACGTTCGTGCGCTGCTTTCAGGTGTAAGAATTCTGCAAATACTCTGCTTGACAAGCTACCGGTATACATTCTTCAAATCGAAAATTAAAATAAATAACGGGAACGTTATTTCCAGATCTTCAACCGCGATGCATTTCCCTGGTAGTCATGGCACAGATTCCGGGTAAATATGTAACACGTTCTTCCTGTTTGGTTTGAAGAAGTTGGATCTGCGACCCGTAGCGCGGTGACAATGGGTGGAGCCTCACCGTCGTCGTCCAGCTCTCGGTCGTCGCCGCCTCCTGCGGTGGTGGACGGCCCGCCGTCGGGCGGCAGCGGCGCGGCGGGCGGCGACTCCGCGCTCGCCATGCTCAGTCCGCGCCCGTTCTGCGCGCGCACGACGAACACGTACGCGGTCGCCGGCGGCAGATCTGCGAGCCGGCAGCAGGTGCTGAGCACCGCGGCGACGCGGCTCCAGGCGCGGGGCTGCGCCGACGCCGGAGACGCGTCCACCAGGTAGCGCTGGATGCGACAGCCGCCGTCGAACGGCGAGCACGACCAGGTCACCTGGATGGCGCCGCCCGGAAGGGCGACCGCTCGAGGGGCCTCGGCCGGTGGATCGGGGGGACCTGCGCGGGGGCACCGAGTCACGGTCGCGACAATGTTGCGCCCGTCGGATGACTGCAGCGCAGGCATGCGGACGCGAAGGAGCGAGATCGAGCACTCACAACATTTCAGCGAAGACGCGTGATATGCATGCTCGCGTCGTCATTCATTACCGGGCATATTTCCTCCGGTGCTTTTGAGACGCTTACGAATGAACCATCGCACCAATTCCGGTATTTTTCCTGGCCTTTTTTTTTTTTTCGAGGCAGAAAGCTGTACGAGCAGTGCTGATAAGTACTATTCAGCCTTACCTAGAAAACAATTGCGCTAGGTAGCTGTACATTGCAGGCTGTATTGGCAAAATTGTCTATATTTACTGGTACACAATTTGTCCAGTTTATCTTTCTTCAACTCTAAAGTGAACATGGCAGCACCTCCAGAAAACTTCACTCTGGAAGAGCATAGGAGCCCAGTCATGTTCTTGTTTTGCCAATGGAAACTTGCGAAGCAGATCCAAAATGAAATGTCATTCAACTTTGAGCGACAGTGGCCCTTCATGTGCTATCGTTAAACATTAGATTTACCATTTTAAAGCTGGCCATTTAGGTATCGAAAGTCAGAAACTCAGTGGAAGGCGTGTTTCTCTCTGTCTCTGGCTGAAAATGTGAAAGCCATCCATGACATGATTATGGACGACCGCAGAATTGCAGCATAAAGTATTGCTTCTTACAACGAAAATGACGCAACACACCAAGAAAGAGACAGGCGAAAAGGAAGAGTCACTCGCAATTAACTTTATTCCTTGAAAACTTGGCAATATATAGCCACGCCATACATGCGCAGCAAGGTTCCGAGCCTCACACACCATAAATTTGTCCTTATCAAACATGTGTTAGTCTAAAAGGAACGAAAAAAATATCAAATTCAACACTGCGCAATTAACACTACTGACGTATCGCTAATACAGATATCCGTTTTTCTTCTTGTAATATGCCTCCAAAATTTTTCGTGCCAGCACCTCGTTGCTTCTGCCAAAAATGGTGATCCTTTTAAATCTGCTTTTACATTTACAGGATTTGCAGTGCATAGATGCCGAGAGGTTATTCTTAACGGAAAGTTCGTGCTGTCTCGCTCTGTGGTTAACACATCGGCCCGTTCGGCCAATGTAAACCTTGCCGCAGCTGAGCGGAATTTCATGAGCCACACCCATCGCACATGTGACGTCGGGCCTTGCATGCCTCTTGCCACATATACAGGGTATTCCAGCTAACTTTAACTAGAGTTTAAAAATATGCAAATGCCATGTAGCTGGACAGAACAAAAATAATGTTTGCCGTCGCTTGAAGATACTCAAGCAATTTGTCTTTCATTCCGCTTAATTAGATACTTAGTCCTAATGAATTAATCAACTTTTCAAATATTACAATTATATGAAAAGTGTCAATGAGAACCTTGTACAACGACTTTAAAAACTCCCGACCCTTATAAACATGAACGTTAACATTCTTTAGAACTCCTACCAACTTTCTATTTACTTTATTGACAGTCTATTTACATTTACATTCTAGTAACATTTGTTCATACACAGTCAAAAGACTTCCTTCTTACTTTTCTATGAAGAATATTTTCAATACACCGTTAACAGACTTTCTTCTTACTTTTGTATAAAGAATATTTTCAATACACTGTTAACAGACTTTCTTCTTACTTTTGTATAAAGAATGTTTTAAATACACCGTTAAAAGACTTCCTTCTTACTTTTGTATAAAGAATATTTTCAATACACTGTTAACAGACTTTCTTCTTACATTTGTATAAAGAATGTTTTAAATACACCATTAAAAGATTTCCTTCTTACTTTTGTATAAAGAATATTTTCAATACACTGTTAACAGACTTTCTTCTTACTTTTGTATAAAGAAGGTTTTAAATACGCCGTTAATAGACTTCCTTCTTACTTTTGTATAAGAATATTTTTATACACCGTAAAAAACTTCCTTCTTACTTTTGCACATAGAATATTTTAAGGTCCCCATCAACATGTATTTTTCTAGCTTTTGTCTCTAAACCACTTTAGTACTGCGTCACAAGGCTCGGTACTTTTGTGTAAAGAACGTTTTACTATACGTCATCGAACTATATTTTTTTGTTTGAAGGACGTGTATCCTCAGTACGTCCACAGCTCGTACTGTTTGCCGAAAAAATATTTAGAATGGGAAGTAACTTGAGAGTTTTTGATAAATTTTTTTAACACACATTAATGCCTATATATCACATACTCAGGAGTCAAGCTCTTTGTTTTAAATCATAGTCCCAATCCAAGTCGGTAGCCAATTGTTGACGGAGTGCTACTAAAATATTTAAAGAAATCTAATCTTTTCAAAAGTTCTACTGGACTACGTGAGCGTGCGGTGATGTCAGCACACTCCGAGAAAATTTGCTTGCGCTACACCACCTGACCGGTGTGATAGCGGACTCCTGTGCAGGCCGCGCACCAGTTGCAGAGCTTTATCCCGGCCTTGGGGCTGGGTAATTAAAGGCCGATTTACGCTTGAGCCGTGACGCGTGCGGTCGTGCAGAAAACTGTGCATTTCGGCCACTGGTTCACAAATTTTGGCATACACTGGGCTCACACATGCAGTGTAAACCGAAATGTGTGTACCAGTCTACGAAATGTGCAAATTTTCACCCGACCACATGCGTGCGGGCAGGCGGGTGGCGTGGCGTGGGGCTCGACCGTAAATTTGCCCTTACCACACACTGCTATTGCAATGCCACCAATTAGCTTTGCAACGAGATAATCAGGTCAGTGCATTCTGCGATATAAATAGTACGCCCTAAGCTGGAACGTGTCAGCATAGTAGCGTCAAGATATTTGTTAAAAAGAATAAAAAGAGCCGAAACTCAGGGTAACACGGCGCTGGAACGTTGCCGCTCAAATGTCCAAAAAGCTTCAAAATACAGCTGCTGCTGAGTTAGAGCGAGTATTGACCTGAGAAGCGCACAGGTCGAATAGAAAGAAAAGCTGAACTCTGTGCAAGTAACACCTTTCTGTAAAAAAATAATTAAATTACCCTTACTGTATAAAAAATGTAGCTTTCTACGCGTTCCTATTCGCACGCTTTCGTCCCGGCCTCCTACCGACGGCTTCTGCACATTAAAGGAAATAGGACATTGCATCAAAGTGAAGGCAAAGTAACTATGTCAAGTGATGTGCTTTATGGCGATGGTAGCTTGCTGTGTGTGAAAACAGATAGGAAAGAAATAATTATGCACTCTTAAAATTCAGTGATCTTGCTTCACAACACGGCGACAAAATTTTGAGCTACGACAAGGGGTCATCATGACATCCGTAATAATGGCATTCCGTATACCAAGAGCCAGGATATCAAAGGCCATGCTTTTGCTGTGCTTCGGGTGTCTGAAAACTGCTAACCTCATAGCCGCCACGCTTTGGACATGTATTTGACTATAAAAATATTACTACAATGTGCTTCACCGCTGGGCGCCAGGGATCAAAGTTTTGTCTTTGAAAGCAACAAGTGCTAAAGGATGCTCTTGCGCAAAATAGAATAACCACATAATTTACCCAATATGATATTTTTCTATGTTTATTACATTTCGAGAAAAAAGTCGGTTTTCAGAACAATAATTGTCTAGAAAGATAAAACTATACAGCCCCTAAATGCCCAACAAATTTGAGCCGGCTGTCCTGTCAATTTTTTTTTGTCAACGTCGGCCATGAGGTACATTCCTCCCTCTAAATGCAGTTCCCAGAAAGGGGTGCGTACAAAAAGGCCGGCCACAGCTTTCCCCGAGAGGCGACGAATGTCTATTTGTAGGTGTGAGTCAACCATCGCAAGGTAGTGGGGAAAGGGGGGGGGTCATGTTTCGGCTTAAAGAGGGGCTTTAGTTCCGCGGCGGTCAAGGCGAAGCAGGTGGATGGAAAGAATGTCACATGCCTCTCCGACGCATGCGTAGAAATTTGACAGTTGGCTGAGTCGAGGCAATGAGGGAGACCATCGCAATCGCCATCACTGATGGCGATTGCGATGGTCTGGTCTGTTAATCAAGAAAAAGAAATGGGCATCGCAAAGGAACTGATGGCCCATCAGTTCCTTTGCGATGCCCATTTCTTTTTCTTGATTTCAACTAAGATGTCATTTACCCGCGTTTGTTCCCTCACCCAATCTGCTCTTTTCTTATCCCTTAACGTTACACCTATCATTCTTCTTTCCATAGCTCGTTGCGTCGTCCTCAATTTCAGCAGAACCCTTTTCGTAAGCCTCCAGGTTTCTGCCCCGTAGGTGAGTACTGGTAAGACACAGCTGTTATACACTTTCCTCTTGAGGGATAGTGGCAACCTGCTGTTCATGATTTGAGAATGCCTGCCAAACGCACCCCAGCCCATTCTTATTCTTCTGGTTATTTCAGTCTCATGATCCGGATCCGTGGTCACTACCTGCCCTAAGTAGATGTATTCCCTTACCACTTCCAGTGCCTCGCTACCTATCGTAAACTGCTGTTCTCTTCCGAGACTGTTAAACATTACTTTAGTTTTCTGTAGATTAAAGGAACTGATGGCCCATCAGTTCCTTTGCGAAGCCGGCACGGTACGGTCGAGCGGTGTAGGTGTTTCGTGGCGTATTGTAGCAGCAATCTAGCTGTTTTTGCTGCTATTTATTCTTATGATGTGTTGTGGCTAATTCATCGATGCAAGCCAACCAGCAAGGTGTTTGCGAAGCCCACGGTGCTTTCTTCGTTCCGTGATGTGAGCGTTTCTGGAACTTCTCTGCCAGCTGCGATGCAGTATCGTGTGAAGTGATTTAATACTGGCACTGTCCGTGTTTTAAACTGCACAAATAGCGAACAGCTGTTCCTCAAGACTGCTATGCACCGAACTTTTCTCTATCTCCGAACTATAATAAAAGGTATGTTCTTTTCCATCATTTTTCATAAACATTTTATTTTGATGTTATTTTATTTCCGTTTCTTACTATTATGGCAGCATGGCAGTTATGGCAGTATTTTGGCAGGTTATTATAGCGCGAACTGTAACGACGTGAAATGTTTTAAGAACGATTGTCTTACATTTGTCAGCTGCCCCGCGTGTTGCGGTTCGCTTGAAGTTGCTATAAACAAGAAGCGTACAAATACTTCGTTTTCACAGCGTTCGCAATGACTTAATGTGTGTTAAATATTGTCTGATCATGAAATCATTCTTTGCTCTTTCCTACTCTGGCTGCACAGGATGAGAGATAGTAAAATATTGAGCGTATAGTTTCACGGTTCACAATTACATATGTTTCAGCGAACCGGTTGACAATGACGTAGGTTGCACTGGTTAGACAAGTGCGAATGTGAAAGAAACTCATTCGCACTTGTTTAACCATTGCAACCAATGCCATTGTGAACCGGTATTTCTTGACACTGATATTTTGTTTTCGAGTAAAAATAAACGATCACGTCAAATTACAGAAGCGTTCCATATAATAAGGCGTGCTTAAAAAAGCGTCAGTCAGCCATTGGTTGCTATCACTGACAAAGCATTTGTATTCTTGAATACTGCTTGAAGCTCTGTAATCTGTTTATATAAAAATGGATAACACGTTTTGCACATGCTCGGTGCAGCTAGCTGGCGCTGTTACGTTCAGTCCTTCCAAAAATAACCAGCTGTGAGTAAGCGCTCGCGTGTCCACCGTCTCTGCGTCCGTGTCTATTGTGCGCGCTACAAATTTCACCATGAATAAACCATGTAATTGACTTTATGAGTGAGTAACTCATTTATGCAGATAATTGGTAGAAAAAACATTTTGGACACTTTCCTAATTTTAGTAACACGTAGTAAATACAACGCTGCAAAGGCTATGCATTGCAAAATGTTCCCAACCCTTGCCATCTCCTCTGCAAGTATACATATTATAAACAGGGATGACGGTTACAATTTTAGGATTCATGTGAACCTTGTTAAAGAGCTGTTCTGTGTATGTGATATGCTAACCTGAACATGATGTTAACACTGACCATCTTGTTTCTGTGCAGGGTTGGTCCATTCTGCAAACATTCTGAGACATCAGCTCTGAATGTAAAAAATACATTATAATCGATGCTTGCTAGAGATTATGCGACAGCTGCCATGCCGTAATCAACTAAGTCATTATTCATTTATTATTTTTATTAATTTCTCTACTACTTCTCTCACAATTCTGCGTAAATATTTTTTGTGTGAATAAACTTCTTTCAGTGCAAACTTGCATTTGTTTTCCATGTACATGCACCTTCTAGGTTTCATACTGCCTTTTACCAACATGTTCACGCATACTGACAAATGTTTACATTATGCTACTAGGTCGTATGTGGGACAAATGTTACTAGGGGGATAGTAAGACGTCAGTAGCAAGTACATAAGCACATGGAAGTAAAATATTGCCAGAGTGTTACTAAAGAGCCAAAAGACTTGTGTTGGTTGGCGGTTAGTAGAATGTTTACAGACCATCTATGAACATGCTTCAATTGAAGTACGGTAGCCAATTCTTGATAGGATGTTACTAGGGTGTATGAAGACAAATGTTAATAGGTGATTGGTAGGAAGTTGGCAGAACGTTTACAAACATTGTTCAGTTGGACGAATGTTAATACGGCGTATAAAGAAAGCTTGTTAATAGGGGATCGGTAGGAAGTCAACAGAAAATATATGAACATTTCTCTTTTGAAAGAATGTTACTAGGGTGTATACAGACAAATGTTCATATGAAATTGGTAGGAAGTTTAAAGACATTCTATGAACATGTTTCTATTGGAAGTTGGTGGCCAATTGTTTCTAGGATGTTACTAGAGCGTTGTTAGGATGTATAAAGACAGTTGGTAGAATTTCAATTGACTGTTGGTAGGTTCTAGTAACAAAAGTCTAAAGAGTGTCTAAAAAATGTTGCTAGAAATTTTTATAAGGGGATACAGCTTTATGTTGCTGAATACGTGCTAGAGTTTTTCCGAGCGTGAAAGCAGCCCGCAATACACGCAAAGTGCTTCGAGCGGCCAGGTATGATTCTCTATTTTCTTTCTCGTTCAGAACGTAAATTTGACTAAGATGTAGAGTTTAAGTTCATCAAAGTTATGACCTGGTAGGTTGAAATGCTCGGCGACGGCTTTGGGAAGCTCTTTAGCTATGTCCGCGCGATGTCCGCTTAATCTGACGTCCATTGATTGTGCCGTTTCACCGATACATTGTTTCTCACAGAAGGAACATTCAAGTATATAAATCACATCCGAAATAGTACAAGTAAAGCTAGTTTCACTTCGTGTGTATAACTATATGCAGTGCTTTTAATGTTAATGTCACTTTGAAGGTGTGTGCAGATTTTGCACCTGCGGCGACAACATGCATTTATTACCCGGGAATGATGTTGGCTGACTTCTGCGTGCACTAACATGTCATTAATGTTTCTGTTCCGGCGATAGGTAACCCTCGATACATCCGGGAACGCTTTTCTCAGACGCTCGTTACTTGATAATATAGGGTGGTATTTTCTTAGGATGTTTATGTTTGGGAGAGCATTAGAATATTGTGTTATAAATTGTTATAAAGGCAGGCGGTCTGCCAGATTCTGATGCAGGCTGTTTCTTAACTAATTGCGACTGCCTCTCCAATCTTGACGCGCCATCATAAGCTATGTCGAGAGCAACTTGTGGATAGTTTCTTTCTGCTAGCGTTGTTTTAATGTCATTTAGGTGATAAATATAATCGTTGTCTTCACTGCAGATTCTTCTTATTCGTTTCGCTTGTCCGACAAAAATTCCTTGCTTGCAGTGTCGCGGGTGATGACTGTTGTAGTGGAAATATTGCTGGCTATCCGTGGGCTTTCGGTAAAGTGTCGTTCTCAGTTTTCAGTTTTCTATGTAGACCGTCGTGTCGAGGAAGTTGATTTGACTAGGTGCCTAAGTGAGCAGTAAATGTAATACTCGGGTGAAAGCGATTTAAATGGCTAATTAAGTCGGTTAACGCGCTTGTGCCGTGTTCCCATATTATAAATATGTCGTCAATGTAACGCAGATAGGTGGAGTTTTAAAGGGTATGATTTCACCAGGTCTGCTTCAAGCTGTCCCATAAAAATGTTCGCATATGTTGGAGCGAATGGTGTTCCCATGCTAGCGCCGAAAGTTTGCAGGTAGAGAATATAATTCAATTCGCAATAGTTGAGCGTGAGAACTAACCTAAGGAGCGATGAGTAAACTTCAGGAGCGTGCGCTTGGGGACTGACTGCGAGGGATTTTGATGCGGCGTCAATTCCTTCACTCATGGGTATCTTAGTGTAAAGGGCAGAAACATCCAAAGTGACTATAGAATAGCGCGGTCGGAAAGGATTTGGTTGGCGTTGATGCCGTCGATAATTCCAAGGAAGTGGGGCGTGCCATGAACAAAAGACAGGAGGGTGCTGGGGATGTTTGACAGGTGATGATTTAAGAATTTAGATAGTGACTTGGTAGGTATGTTGTTATTAGACACTGTAGGCCGACCTGGAATTTCTGCTGTAAATATTTCTTCCACAGGAACCTTGTGCATTTTAGGAAAAAGATAAAAACGGCCTGCTTCTTTGTTTTTTGGGCACCATGAAGCGATATTCAGATTGCGTGATTCGTTCCCTGAACAGGAGTTCCGCAGTCACAGGGAACTAGGCCTTCAAACAAAGCAGTCACAGTTCAATGCGCTCTCATTGTTTAAAGAGCTTGAAAATCGCACCAAATGCGACATGTGTATAATGACATTTCCAGGGTATATTAAACCGAGCGCCGCGGGAGCGCAGAAAAGTCAGCCCCGCTATCATACGAGTCCGAAACGCCCCGTGGCGCCAAGCGGAACGAGGTTTGAAACAACGCCTCGGCCAGTCGCGGCACCTGCTGATACGGCACGCTTTGGCTGGCGAGCATGTGCCGCTGCGTGTCGGGTCAGGATTTGCCGCGGCGTGCTATCATTCAAGCTTCGCCCCACACTTATTTGCGGGCCGTTGCCGTTTGATGCGCAGCGGGATTCGCTCAGTCGCGATATTATTGCCTGGATTTGGCCTCCCTTTTCTAATATGAATATTTCACATTACGTGCGATTTTTTTTTACAGCGAAAGCTGTATATGACTAACCTTCCGTACTTTTTTCGGCGTCCGGCAACTGAAACGGCCTTAGCGATTTCTAACAAACCCATACGGGTGCAGTGCGGCGGCGCAGATGTCAAAATGCGGAACAGATTAGAGAGCCCGCCGTGAACAATAGCGTGACGTCAAGGTTATCGCAGTATATAAGCAGTAGAGGTATCGGCGCTAAAAACAGCTGCGTTATCGATGGGGCGGACACGTATAGTTCCTACATCCAAAGAACAACACGCGTACGAGGAGCACCACAGGGAACAGCAAAGAAAATGTGAATGGCACCGGCGCGTAACGTACACCGACGAAGAAAGTTCCCGCGATGCTGCGCGAAAATGACAATCGCGAGCCCGGGCACCTTCAAACGAGCAACGACGCCAGCCTCGCAACGCAGAAAATGACAACCATTCCACTCTGTGAAGACGGAATGGCAGCGAAAGCACTTTGCTTTTCGTTTGAGAGCTTTGACTGCCGTCGGCTTTCGCTGCCATTCCATCTTCACAGAGGGGAATGGTAGTCATTTTTTTATTTTTAAGAAATTGGTGTGTTGCCTAACAGAAGAAAAAAAAGCTTGTATGCGTTGCATAGACTGCACCCGGATGGGCACTACTTTTCCAACAAGTCTTGTCTCCAGCTCATACAGCGAAGGACATGGCAAGCAGTTTGAATTAGACTAATGTTTCTTGAAGGGTGCTGACAAAGAATATAGAAAAAATTTGGGGCTGCTTGAACGTAAACATTTCGAAGTTGGCCTTGGAATTCGCCGTGGTTGCTTAGTGGCTATGATGTTCGTCTGCTAAGCACGAGGTCGCGGGATCGAATCCTGGCCATGGCGGCCGCATTTCGATGGGGACCAAATGCGAAAACACCCGTGTACTTAGATTTAGGTGCACGTTGAAGAAGCCCAGGTGGTCGAAATTTCGGGAGTCCCCCACTACGACGTGACGCATGATCAGATCGTGGTTTTGGCACGTAAAACCCCAGAATTAATTCTTTTTTTAGAGTGGAAGCGCCGTCACAGTAACACCGCCTTCATCGATGCTTCTTACGGGTCTCTGCTTCAAAGAATGGACGCCATCACTGCAGTGGCATAACGCGTTATTAGGCCACCCGATGCAGAAGACAGAAAGCGCGAGCAAACGCCCGTATGATGCTACTGCATGTTTTATTTTTCGGCTCGTGTTTTATGTCGCTTGCCGCATACCAGTGTACATGTATGTTCGTCTTCTACTTCAGCTCACGCCGCAGGCACGTGTTGACACTCGCTTGCCACTATCCCTCTGGGTAAATGTTCTTGCTTGACAAATGGTAAATGTTTACGGCGCAAACTATTCACACGAAGACTGTCTCCACCCTACGGCTCACACTATTAGTAGCAAACGAGCCACAGCTGACATCTAGGTACCTATAGGCTTGTGTTAGAATTTGCGCGTGCATATAATAAACATGGCACCATGTTTATATTAAAGAAAAGAATGGATGGCTAATGTCCCAGAGAACGGCACTTAAAAGAGAAATGAAATGGGTCTACAAAAACGCTATAACAGGAAGTCAAACTTTAAACTAGACTTTGTTGCGCTCTTCTTTCATTACGAAAGGATTCATGGTGCTCATAGGTGATGGAAACGTTAGCTTGCGCGGTCTCCTTTATGGCGCGTGTTCAGTGGAACGACTAGAGGACGTCAAGTTGCAGACCGGTCGGTCAACGTCTATGTTCGTTTACTTCGGTATGCCGGGACCAGCATCCGAGAACAAAACACTCCAGCACTGCGCTAATCCACCATCGAACGAGCTTAAGAAGTTAAATCTATCACATGCGCGACGAGAAGTCACCTTTGAGCTCAACGAAACACGGCACGAAAACGGATGGGTGCCAGCCGAACACTCAAACCACGACTGAAAGGCAACAGCGTACGCGACAACTTGCTGGCGTGACAGCCGCTGGCGGTATGAAATGGAAGCAATCGATTGAGGTTTGCAACACTTATGAAACAACCGAGCAATGCAAAGCGCCTTCTTTGCAATCAGATTGGCATGCAGCTTCGTTCTTGTCGTATGCTACGCGGCCACGTAAGAGCCGCTCCTCAAGCTGGATGTTTGTTATACAATTGTGACGGCACGTGGCGCGCTGTATTTGTGTGAGCAGCCTGAAGGAGAGGAGGAGGGAAGGAGCACTAGCGAAAGCCTGTTGGAGAGAGGGGGAGCAGCAGAGGCAGAGAGCACAGCGGCAGGCTGCGCGCGCTGAGGGTAAAACGTACTGGGGAGTGCCATGGAGTGTCGGTTCTCCTGTATCTCTTGCCCCGTGGTTGCGTGCAATTTCTTTCCACTTTACGAGCTATCCGACACAGCCATATTCGGAAGAATATACATAAAAGAAAAAAACACTGCAACTTTTTCCTGATTTTGAACGCATCACCAGAAACCGCAATATCAAACGTTGTTATCATTGTCCGCTTGCGATATGAAGTTCAGCACTTCGTATAGACAGAAGCACGGCGGGAGTGCCAATGACGATTATATTTATTGACATACGCTTCGAAATGGAACGGCGACAAAGAGTCCCCCAGCCTTCTGGATCAAACCAGGTTTTACTACATCTATGACTGTCTAGCTTTTTGCCTATCTCTCCTTCATCCTTTCGTTCTTCTTTGAAAGTTACGTATGACTGTAAAGAGTTTAGCTCTCTTGCTTATCTAGACTATTGACCAGGTAATACTGCCATCCACTTTGTATCCCAGCGCTTCTGCAAGGCGGTTTCTTCGTTCAGCGCCAGTGACAACCACGTACATAACCATTTAAGTAAGCTGTTCGGTTCGCGCGGCTCACGCTGCTTCACGTTACCTTGAAAACTTCGTACACCCTGCTACAGCATAATTTTGAATGCTTGAGCATTGCCAACAGATATTACATCTCTATACAGCCTCGTACGTTATTTTATGACAGCAGTGCCGCAAAAACAAAGTACTCTTCCAAAAATATAAGTGCCCAATCTGCATAGGATGTTATGACAGCGCGCGCTTTTCACATCTAGTTTTCCCGTGATCTAACAGACCGCCTCCTAAAATACTTCTTTCTTTCATTATAATATTCAGATAAATGGTCGTCTACATCGTGCCCGCGCCTGTAGAGCGGTAATGCGAGTGAAAGACTGTCGCCACTCCGATGTAGCCACGTAACCAAAAAGCCCTGTGTTTATTAGACAGCCGTTTTTTTATCTCTTTTTATCAGTAATGTCATAGGGCCCATGAACACATGAACACAGTCTACACAGGAAGGAACGCGATCGAAAAGAATACAGAGATGTCGGATTTATAAAAGAAAATACACTCCTGTTCATGTAGTGGAAAAGTGAACAACAAAACAGTCTTTCAGAACACAGTAGCATATCTGCAAATGCAGTGCAAATTAGAGAACATCAAAGGAGCAAATATACGATTAGAAGCACATAAGTACACATATTTACTCATGCCCATATACAAAAATATTGACACGTGTACTTATTTATCGTTTTCTCGGGGCTGCATTTCACCCACTAACAACTTGAAGTTATCACTCAGCGCAAGACGCGCCCTCATGATTGGAACTTACTGGAATCCTATCGATGGTTCTATCCGTTGTCACCGAACCTCGTGCAACCTTATGGAATACACGACAATTGTGCAGTACTTTCTGGAAGACATGCGGGCACCAGCGATTACTCTGGAACCTTCGACGACTGAAGCGGAAGACACCTATGCGGAAACCTGACCGGCGCGCCGCACCGGTCACCGCTTGCGAACCGCCGGCGGGGACACATGGGAGCGACGGCAGCAGCGGCGCCGGTTCGGTGAAGCTCCGCCCATTTCCAATGTTACTAGATTTCAACGTCATCGTGACGTTGCGCTCTCCCTGCTCTCATTGGCTGCTGTCGCTCGCCGGCGCGAAGCTTCGCATGCGGCATGCCGGTCATGTCTACTCCGCTAGACGCTTGCGGCGGCCACCGGTTTGCCGTTGCGGACTTCGCAGCGCTCTCCGCTCACGTGTCCCCGCCTTCATGCATGAGAGCCGATGCGCTCGACTCGCGGATCAGATTTCGACGATCGCCGGCTGTGTTCGCAGATATCGTTGTGCTTTGAGTGTAGCCCGTTTTTTTCTGGCCGCAGGTTCCCCCCCGATAAAACTGTTTCGTCATTGACAGTTTTGCTACTGTGTTCTTTGCCGTCCCATCCGCATTTCTATGGAGGCGAAATGCGAAAACACCCGTGTACTTAGATTTAGGTGCACGTTAAAGATCCCCAGGTGGTCGAAATTTCCGGAGTCCTCCACTACGGCATGCCTCATAATGATAAAGTGGTTTTGGCACGTAAAACCCCATAATTATTTTTTTTGCCGTCACTACGGCGTGACCATATGCTTACGTCTTGCGTGAATGCAGGGCTGTTAACGAGTTGTTTACAACGCGAATGATTTTCTTAAGTGGCTTAATTCTTTGATAATTCAGAAAGAAAATAAGTATGCATTCGCAAATAAAAACCAAACTGCGTAAACCATTCACAATGATTGTCAATGTAAGTGAATAACCCGAACCAACGAGTGAGTGAGCGACTGAGTTTCTCGTCCCTTGATTCCATTTGTGTAGTTATGCTAACAAACAAGTCGTGAAAAGGAAAAAGTATAACGAGCTTAGGGCGACACTTTTTTTCTTCATATCGCTTCTATTTCAACGAAACACCCTTCCTTAACGATGTTAACCAAATAAGGGTGTTTGTTACAAGGGTGCTCGTCTGGCGACAGACTTATTTACACCCTTACGGGTGTTTAAATGTTTCCTGTGTACCTCTACCTTCGCTTATACCGGAAAGATTCGAAAAACGTTCTGCGGCAGCAGCTTTGAGAGGCAATATCCTGCAATGGTAAGTCAATTCTATGATTACTCAAAAGATGTTTCAAGGCCGCTTTAATGCCTGAGTACCCTACCATGGTGATATCGCAGCAACCGCGCCACGATGTCTAGGATAGCTACCATTGTGCGTTGCCGCTTTAGGAATCCTGACATGAATTGAGGCAGCACTCTTATCATGGCATCATTGTAGTCTTGGTGTCAATCATTGTTACTTCAGAAATTCAGATGAGCAGTCTAACTGGACAGAAAGATTATACACATAAGGGTGTTTTTCCATGTTTTGATACCTACGGGTACTACTCTAGCACTCTTCCACGAGTTGCGCACAACTTCGCTTACCCACGAGTCAACGAAAATCGCAGAAGCGCCTTGGTGTGGTTTGGTTCAAGGTTACGCAGCATATTGCACGTCATAGAGTGCTACTGCAGCTGTCCTTTGGTGACATGCCGCAAGTGCGCATTTTAACTCACTAAACGAGAATACGCTATCCACTTGCGTTTTTTTTTTCTGGTTGGATTTGCTGTAGATAAAACCAGGCACTAAATCCATAAGCTGTCCTTGCAATCATGTCTTTGTTCTGAGCATCGTGAAACAGAGCGATACACAAGAAGCCCATCCGTATAGCTGATTATGCGCAAGTTGGGCCCAAATAGAGAAATAACGTGTACGAACAAACAGTGGCCGGGACCATGAGCTCGCCCACGCAGGAAAATTTCCTGCTGAGCATTGCATCTCTCGGCTGGCAGCCTAGGCCTGTCGGTCCCGACGTGGGAGCGGCCCGCGACGTGCTAATACGCGTTCTGCAGGACTGTAAAATAAAAGTTACTCAATCAATCAATCAATTGCATCTCTCGAACGTTGCTTTCGTCGATCAACACTAAGTACGGACAGGTAAATGCCAGACGCTGCTCTCAATAAAGAAGTCATTAGGGCTTTCGGCGTCGGTGATTGTGCACGCGCTTACCGTGTCACCAAATCAGCGACGGTAAGCAAAGAGAGAGAAAAAGAAATAATGCATGGGATCGTCGGAAAGCGACGGCAAAACAACCGAGACCCAAGGGCCAAATACCAAAATAAAATATTGCATGTGTCGCAGAAATCCCGCGGACCAGGAAGAATAGACTTAATCACAAAATTTATAATTAAGCAAGCAAAAGCCACGATCATTCGATGCGTCTCGCGCGTCAGCACCACATAGTGGTTCATCGCTTTGCTTGCGTCTGCAGTATACCGTGCTGCAGGAGTTTTGCTTAACTGTGGATGAGAATGGCATGTTTTGGTTTTTTTTTTCTTGTTTTTTTTTCTGTAAGACAGCAAACATACGGCCAGGGAAATGAGTGGTATCACGTGGCGGCCTCTGGCTGTCGTTTCAGCGCGTTCCTGTCCAGCCAATGTAAACACATACTGTATCGACAAACTCCTGTGAACCGGACGAAAGCGGAAGCGACAGGCACTGCTGACTTTGATGCCTGTTTATTCCCAAGAAGCTGTCGAGATTAATTATGTCCCATTGGACAAAGTGTCTTCTAGCGCAGTATTCGCAGGACCACTTTGCGAGCACAGTTTGCTTTCAACATACCAGCGAATAATTATGCGCTAGAGGCGCACACTGAGCCATTTATTACTTACTGAAGACTACATTATCGGTTAACATCCTTATATTCATTGACATGTGCTAAAAGGAGATGTTAGTAAGCTAACCTGGTACCGGATGCTGTTTGTCTCGCAAACAAAAGAATTGTTACATGGCCGTAAATACACTTATTACACTTTCTTACAGTGATAATGGGCCCGAAAAGGAACATGTTGACAGTACGGATATATACGTATTATCGAGACTTGCGTACCCAGCATTTTTGCACAATATACAGAACTGTGCCAATGCAAACGAAGGAACGTACACGCTAGCAGGTGAATGCCGGCAATGGCCGCTCTCTTTTTCCCCTTTTTTTCGGTAGAGTATGCGAGGAGAGTATGTACGCATTGAGTATGTGCTATAGTATACGTACAACGACAGAAAGTGCATTTTCGAAGAGCGATTCACCGGGCCACAGTCTTTCATGAGTTTTTAATACAATCAGCACGCGCCTCTGCGTTCAGTTTGTTGGCGACGGGAGAAATTACTCAGACTGGAGGGCATACACCGAGCCTCTTCGTACGCCCCTGAGATGCTAGCTATAAAGCGATACAGTGCGATATGGTTTTTGGTGTCACTGCGTGTTGCACTGCGCGAGTAATTCGTGTCACTGCTTCCAACTCGTGGATAAACTGCGACTTGTAGGTTAGTTTTTATTATGTCGCAATTGTGCTGTTGCCCAGTGTAAGCAATGAGAAGGTACTGACGTTATCAAGCTTTTTGAGTGTGTGTGCTCGTTTCCTGTACCCCCGGAAACAGCATGTGTTTTTACATTGTTGTCGAATAAACTTTTTGACTGTAACCAAAATATCTTCCCAGTGGTCCCTTAGCCTATAAGGCTGCAATACAAGGCAGAACATTCAGCAGCTACGACGCCAGTGACTCCTGGCGACCCGGCCCAAAAAGCGCCAAATCCGGACAGTCGCATGCGAATTTGGTCATACGGATCGATACTGTTTTTTTTTTTTATTCTTCAGCGTTACTTGAGGACCTCGATCGTGCTGCACAGCAACTTTAATTTGCGACGAGAAAAAGAAGGAAGAAATCACTCACGTTCCATTTTCGGACCGGCGCGCGACTCAATAGGGCCAACCCCAGCAACAAATACGAGAACAGCACGATGAAAAACAGGATGGCCCAGTGCGGAAGCGCCCAGTCGTCGCGGTGTTTCTGGATTCTGGGTCCGAGGTGGGCAACATTGTTGCTCACCTGACTCACTGCAGAAGCTGACAGCACTCTGTGGGCTGCAAACAGCCCGGGCGTCGAGTCGACAGCGGTTCCATTTGCAACAGCGCTTCCCTCTCCCTTCTACGAGTCGGGAGACACTCGACGCTCGCACTGCTGCCTGCGTCACCCGGCGGTCGAGCGCCAGTTGACCGCGCAACGCCCCACATCCTCCTCGTGGCGTGCGCAAGGCGTCCGTGCACTGACACGCAGCAGACACGAAAGCACGGCCGAGCGCTTATTTTCTCGTTAGCTCAGTGTTCGTTACTGCC
The DNA here is from genome assembly GCF_023375885.2 of Dermacentor andersoni. Taxonomy (NCBI): domain Eukaryota; kingdom Metazoa; phylum Arthropoda; class Arachnida; order Ixodida; family Ixodidae; genus Dermacentor; species Dermacentor andersoni. The sequence continues at coordinate 37,571,661 of NC_092814.1, forward strand.
GCCTGCGGTCACCTTACATACGAGGATGATTGTGCCTCGCTCATCAAGAGCCTCGGTCAGCAATTGTGCTTTTATGCTGCGTTGCTCGAACACGAACAACGTTGCGTGCTTTAAAATACACGAAATGCGAGAAATTTCCGTTCCTTAAGCTGGAGAACGATGCCTTGTTAGAGGAAAGAAAGATGGATAGGAGAACTAATGGAATGACTCAAAGCAAGACATGGCCTCGCTGGCTTCCCACTCGCCAGCACTTTATTATCGGCTTTAGAGAAGCGGCAAATGACACGAAAGGGTACGCGTACGTGCCATATTACATGGGGTTGGCGAGTGACAATATTTTTTAACCAAGTTGCATTGTATGCATTTAAAAACAGTCCTCCCGCGTTCGACAGTGACGTCACGCTAAAGATATCGCTGCATGGTTGTAGCTCACCAGTTTTCAAGTGTTACCGGCGCCTTTATCACTTTTCCTGGATCATGCTTTTGTCCCACTCTGCTTCGATTCGTCCATTTCTTTTTTTTTTTTAGCTCAGTGCAGCAATGTCCGTGTACAGCTCTTCCTGTCACTTGCTAAATTTAGGTCGTAGCACAAAAGCCTGTCATTTAGAGGAAAGCACTTCCTTTTTGTTTCTTTTTCCTTCTTGCGCTGAGACCTAGTTCTCCGGCAAGGCAGTTAAGGCGCCTTTCGATGGTAGCGTCAATATGCACGCCACAGCATTCTCTGCCGTTTTTACACGTCTTTAAGCCGACATTCCTAAAAAGACCTAATTTCCAGGATGTATTTGTGTTTATAGAAGCCCATGTTTTTAACCTGTAACGTTATTGACGGAAAGATAAAACAACACACATCTATTTCAACACTACGTGAGACTCATCCAGTAAAAAAAAGAAAGAAACATTTAGGAAGGTAGGCCAATGATAAAGATGATTACTGCATATTGAAATAAGGGGGACACTGCATATACCGCAATGCCAAAGCCAAGCAACAAATATTTAAGGAGGCGAAACAGGTCATTTCGTGTTCAACAGCTCAATTTGTGTTCAGTGATGTATTGGGAGACTTAGCATTATGATTGACATTATAGCTGCCGAAGATAAGAGTAAGGAGAGTGAAACAAAATAAACTTTTCAGCTGCACACAAGATAAATTCAAAGTTCAGCAGAAGAGTGCGGACCTTATAGAAGGCGACAAAGCACTTTCGTTACTAAGAAAGCAAGCAAGGCACCAAGCAAGCACACAAACAGAAGGAAACAAACCAAAAACAACTTCAGACCACCAGACACGTCGCAGTGACATTAGCCCACGGCATGTCGAGGTCTAATCGGCCCATGAGGTGAACGCTAACAAGCAAGTCGCCCCGACACACAGCCAGCGTGCGTCAGCGTGGACGATTCCACGATTCTCTATAGTAAGTCGACAGGCGTTTAAAATGATGACGCACATGTAAGTGAAATAAAAACAAAAACACACGGCGGTATCTGCGCTGCGCTCACGTATGCAGCTGTTGCCGTCTGCTCGGCAACGCACGCCATGATTTCATCTTGCCTCCATTCCAGCCGAACGTGGCCAGAAATTACAGCTTTTACAGCGAAACGAGTAAAGGTTGAACAGCACATCCCCGTTAATCCTTCCTCTTATCCCCAACAAATTGCGCCTCGGTGCTTTCTATAACAAGGATGGAAACCAATGAGCACTAGGAGTGAAATGGCACTCCACGTTCACCAGCTATGACAACGTCCGCAAAAAAAATTTTTCACCTGCAAGTGCGCTAATTGGGGCTGCAGTGACATGTAGTTTTCGCTAAACGCACAGAAAGCAAGTGTACTCAGCGGTGTTTCTTTTCACGGTGAATTCGGAACGTTACAAAGGCAAACGTAGGGCAGAATGACGTTATGGAAATCGCATTCTCATCATTCGCCTCTCTATATAAAAGAGTGTATAGGTTTTTAACAATTATCTGGGCACATGTAGCGGTACGAATACTGACTGAAACTTTAAAGCGCTATATATGCTTTGCCCGCTTCACTGTCACCGACTACGTCATGACACCTACCAAAGGACCTGAAAACACGCGTTCAAGCACGCTCAGGCACGGTTTTATTTGTCAACGCAAAAAACTCTGACGAAGGCCGTGGTATGGCAGAGACGTTGGCAGCTAACAGTGCTCTTTTTTTTTCTTATATGTGCCGCTTCTTTCTTAATCGCGTGTGTATGTATGTGCGAGCGTGGGCGTGTATGCGCAAATAGTACAACACTTTCTGATCACGAGTAATCCACCCTGTGGCAGCCCGGCAACATCGGCTACCTAAACCTGTAGATATCATACAGTCTAGCTCAAGTATATACACTCCTTTAGCTTGCTCCGCAGTGTTGGTGGAAGAAGGAGACACAGTACGTAATGAGAACCGTCAGAAGTCATGGATAGACTGAAATTCGTGTCCTGAGGACCTGGTTAATAGTGGAAAGCCTGGACCTTACGATGCCAGTTCAGGGCAATGATGACGCAGCCAGCTGATCCTGAGTGCGGCTAGGTGCTCAGTGGGGTGGCCTCAGTGAACGGTTCGTTGCCAATTCGTAACACCCATTTTAGCTTGCAAAACACCGCGCACACGATGGGTTATTGCTTCGAGAATCTCCTCCCCCAAGACTTTTCAAAAGGGTATTGTGCGATCGGAGTCATGAAAAGCAAAATGTTTCCTGCGATACCTTATTTCTATTTGCTTTCCTCTATAGTGGGCTCGAACGTCGCTGAAACCTGCGCAGCAGCGTCCGGTGAGTGCAGTGCTCCGTCTACTGTCCCTTGATTGGCCCGATTTTTTTGTTTTACTATTGAGTTGAATTCTGAGGTTTTACGTATCAAAAACCCCGATTTGATTATAAGGCACGCCGCAGTGGGGAACTCCAGATTAATTTTGACCACCAAGGGGCCTTTAACGTGCCCCCAAAGCATGGGACACGAGCGCTTTTTTCTTTCTTTTCTTCTTTTTTTTTTGCATTTAACCTTCGTCGAAATAAGACCGCCGCGGCCGGGATCTGATCGCGCGACCTCGTGCTTATATCAGCGCAACACCATAGCCGCTAAGCCACCGCGGCGGGTCTGTTTTCTTACTCACGCGGCGCACAACACAGAGCCGTTTATTGGTATTACTCTGCTGTTCGCACTCTCTGCCGTCGCACCACTAAAACCCGTGCTGCGTCGTGAAACTGAAGTTTGCTGCAGTGGCAGAAAAGAACAAATAAAGCTCGCACTAAAGAAGCGCGGTAAATATCCACATTATCGCGAACATGTTTACTATCAATTAACAATACCGTTACCTAAGAATACTCCTTGGTGGGCTAATTGGTTCATGTTGTGCGGATAAACATTAATGATCGCAATATTGAAATGAGGACCACGGAAGAATGAAGTAGACAAGGGAATCGTTTACTTAAGACTTCCTTGGTAGAAGAGAAAGTATCTCACATCTCTTTATGCGCGATATCTAGCAAACTTCATTGCAGTGCCCGTACGTGCACAAAGTACATAGCGCACAACAATGTGGCCAACTGGTATAATGTGCCCGTAGTGTTTTCGGCCCCGAGGAAGCTTGCCAAATTGTGCTTACAAACCAGTGGGTGCGAAGGCAAGAAAGGTGGCTGCAGCAAGAAGAATGCCAGACCACCTGTAGAATGTGCAGTTGGCGGGGTCTACGAAATACCACTCTCGCCTGCATAGGTCAGACTCGCAGATGCGTAAACGTCCGAGGAGGGGAACATGAATTAACCCTAAAAATAGTATTGACGAGATGCACTCAAGTGGTGCACTGCATGTATTGCACGTGCCAACCATCGTTTCAGATTATTTAGATCCTAGAAAGGAACACAGTTACCGCGCGTGGAATCATGTTAGCTTTCCATATAGTTCGGAAAGGACAGGATGGCAGCAGTTAGTCAACGGTATGTTTCCAGAGTAGATGCCAGATTTCAAATTAAAATAGCTGGAAGTGAGCGCTTTTCCTGCCTCCTAGCTACTGCCTCGAGCAACACTCGTCTTCATTTCGTGATCATGATCTTTATCAGCACAACACACTCGCTCGCTCGCTATACGTTTCTGACCAAGGTGTGTAATGTTCAAGGACTTGTAACTGTGCTAGTTGATAATTCATCTTAGCAAGCTACTTCAGAGCGCAAAAGAACACATTCGCATGCACGCACGCACGCACTCATACACACAAACATTGCAAGCCTATCCCCCCCCCCCCCCCCTTTTTTTCACACAAGTGCTCGTGTGGAAAAAAAAAGAGGGGGGGGGGCGACAACCTTTCTTGGAGTGTGTGCGAGTATCAGTGCGGCTCTATGTGTGCTTTTGCGCTATGGGGCCACTTACTAAGAGTGTAATGTGAACTGGCTTTGAAGAGTTTTAACATTTGCAATTATACTGTCAAGCGTCGTCGATGCGCGTTGACCGTTTTGTGTGCGCTATGCATTGCTTCAGCGCGTCTTTTAGTTCCCAGTTTCCACATCGCTGAACAGTTCTTTAGAATGTGGCAGTGTTTGATCGCCGCTTCTCGCGCTCCCTCGCCCTGCGGTGATACTGCAGCACACCTTTGTGTGAACGCGCTTTTTCTTTTTTTTTTTTCCCGTTCTGTAGCGTGTGCTTGTTCCGCGTGTCAGCTCACTGGGTTGTATCTGGCTGCTCGTCAGCTGTCACTGATTGGTCACGGCCAATAGGATCAAAGCAGGATTTCATAAAGAAATTATTTCAATCGCAGTCGAATAATCCACCGATGTCAAGCAGCTAAATGAAGGGCGGTGGGGATTCGCAAAGTCGAAGGAGAGTACCACTGTCCGATTGCACAGTGACAGAAAGTATGGGGGAGCCTCAATTCAGCAAGAGTGTGCAGCTACTGAAAATCCAGTCAGAATATACAAGTTTGATATCGCAAACAACGACCCCTTACATGATCATGCTGGCTGTTCTTTGAAAAGATGTGTCAGTAGCATTCCCCTTGAACAATTATAGTAGTACTTACGTTGGAACGATGTAGCTGCAAACACTATTATAAGCTCAGGTTGACTATCTGAATTTAGGCCTACTGACGAAAATTCACATGCATAATCAACCAATTGGTTATAAAACAATAATAATTTTGTTGAAATAAGTAGTTCACTCTCTTTATTCTAGCTACACTTCATACAACGCTTCGTACTACTTAGTGTCTTCTGCTGCCGTTTCCTGGCGACACGCTTGAGCTCGCACTGCTGACATCAAAGCCCCGCTCTTCAGGCGACCGACGATCTATACGAACTGACATCGGAAGAAATACTGCTTTTTGCAGAGTAAAGTATACTACCTCTTGACAAGTATACATACCGTACAACTAAAATGAGCCTACATAAAAGCCTCTCAAGTGACGCGGCTTTGGTCACCTGATTTGTGGAGAAAGATGCGAAGGAGAGTTAACCGGATATACAGGCAGCATTTTAGATCAATGCAACATTATGCTGCCCGCAGTGGTTACTGTATGGACCACGTGATAGCTAAAGGTGGAAGCCAGGATGAAGTCGGTATTAGTGTTCTCTAGCAGCACATGTCACCTTTCTAGAGGGGGAACCATTTATTGACACTACGGATATGGCGATCATGGAAGGCTGTTCCCCGCGTTTCATGCGTTTAGCATTCTTTGGGAACTAACCATAATTTCCTTGTGAATGTCTAAGCGTTCCCGTGTGCCGACCCCGAAGATAGTTCAGCCTAACACAGCGCTAAAAACCGCATGGTGGTGCAGGTGGTACCATGCAGTGGCGTGGTGGTAAGGCGAGCGTTTTCGCATTCGTTCCTCGTGACAGCCAGTTTTCAGACTCTGTCGTAGAGACGCTGCGCCTCTGGTCGCAGTCGCTGCACGGGGTTACCTGCTGGTCAACGAGGAAGTCGCGCTCGAAGTACCGGTTGGCTCGCGCGCGCGACTTACGCTCAGTCCGCACGCCCTTCCGCACGCCTTCTGCACGGGTGCGGTCGCGAGGAACACTGCACACAGGCGCGCAAATTTCCGTTTGCTTTAGACGCGCCGACCGAAAGTAAATTAAAATGTGTGAACCTGTGTGCGACTTGTGCAAGTTTGCGCATGTCCGCAAGCGTGTGGAAAGCCGTGTGGATAGAGCGCAAGTCGGCCTTAAGACACGGTGGTAAGGGCAGCGCCACCCATAACACATAGCGCAACATATAGAGCAAAGAATAACCACATCTCAAAGTATGCTAAACATATTCTCGGATAGCAAATGGGGTTGGTTCTCCATAAATTTTTATCCATCAGGTTTCCGAGTTGGATGGTGCCAGAAGGTGAACCAGAACATTGCCTGTTTGGAGCAGCGACCGAGTCCGACTAAGAGGTGGATGGTTCGAAGTGATGATGATTTCTAATGTCATCATCTTCGAAATGGGGCGGCGACAAACAGTGACCTGGCATTGAGCTGATCAATATTAAAAACATCTATTGCAATCTAGCATTTTGCCTATCTTTATTTAATATTCTTTCTGTTTGCTATGATCATAGTTTCTTACTATAACACCTAGAGGGAAATCTGGCGCTGCTGCGCTGTTGTAAGCATGCGAATGCCGGTACTTTTCGGATTGGCATCGTTCTCGGAGAGCCAGGACACCTTGAAAACACGACTGGCTAGTGCCGTTCCGCCTGCCACAATGATTAATGTCCTAATAAAATTACGCGTAAAAAGCAGTTTTAGTTTTAATATTACACAAAAACATGTTTCGTTTAATTAGGATTAATTGTGATTCGATATACAATTATATGAAAGGTAAAAAGTATCAGTGGACCGCTAAAGTTTGAGGACAGACGACAAGATACGCGCTCGCTTTGGAGCAGTTGGTCGTCTGTTGTACCTTTTCTTCGCTTAATTGATTACGCGTTGTCGGTGAGTAAATTTCATTAAAAGATATAATTTGGGTGAATGAAAACCTTTTATGAAGATCGTATTTGAGTGCAGCCATATCCACGTTTTAGACAAAGCCTCGTACAACACGAGCCAACACAAGCCTCGGATACCCATATATCGTCATTACCATCACGGCACAGCGCTCTTCAGAAAACTCGCACAGACGGCGGCACCAGATTTACCTCTTAATATATGAGAAACTCTATGGCTATGATCGCCCGTTGCCCGGAAGCTATTCTCGATAACCGGTCTTTGTCTTCGCCGACGAACTGCTGCCGCTGCGGTTTGCGGGAAGAACGATTTCTGCACGCGCTTCCAATCATGCTCGGTATCCGTGCAACTTGACACCCCTCGTCTGCTTGACCCATGGATTAATGGTTTCAGAAATACGAACAAAGACATGTTTCGCTGTGTGACCTTCTGCTTGTCGAACTCGTCTTGGCGAATTCTTCAGCGTGGCGAAGCTTGTCAGTGGGGCACCACAATGTTTTACACAGAGTCCACAAAAGCAAAAAACCCACGGGTCCAATTAAAAGTGGCGAAAGCTACAAGAGCTTCCTTGAATGAGAAAGGAGTTTTCTCAAGCGCACACAAACTTTACACGTACGTCGGCCAGTTGCGAAACAGGGGCCGTATCTGTCCATGGCTCCTGAATCCGGCCCGCAGATCGGCTCTACACGTGCGGAAATATAATGAAAGTGCTCAGCTACTTGAGACCGTGCCGGTCCTTTGTCTAGAGTGCTGTCTGCCTGAACTTGAACATTGCACTGAGACAATGTCTGTATTGACGAGAACAGCAAATTAAGTTGTATGGAAGTTGGAAATGCGTGGCCACTGCGCTTCACGATGAGTTTATCTGGAAGACAGAGATGCCGATGTTCACAAAGTCGTATACTTGCACTCAGGTCCAGAATTAATGTTCTGTTGAAACACACTCACGCGAATGGCGGAATCTTGGTCCGTCGGGAAAGGCTCTGAATGTATAATGGAGGTACACGTAGCTAAGAAAATGCTGGTGTGCAGCTATCGAACAATGCTTGTGTCTTCGCGCTTCAGTGCTGATGGCGGCACTGGCTAAAGTTACAATTGTAGCAATGCAACTACTCGCATATACCGGCTCTATACACAAGACTCTGGGCAATGCCCTCTGGCAAACAAGCTCGTACATATATATACACGAAGGGGGCTCCGGCGAAGCGGTGCCTGATCGCGCGACCTTTACGGCCCCCTATACACGCGGCCAGCGAAGCGTGTGAGAGGCTCGTTACGCGCAGTCTCGAGAGGGCCATCAGGCCGTTGAGGAACCGACCGCCTGCTAGGTTCGAGCGTGAAAGCCGCTAGCTATGTACTACGTAGATGGCTGCAGCGGCGACAGGCATCCCCAAGAGCGAGCCACAGTTCGATATAGGTTCGCGCACACAAGAAAGGTCCAGAGGGTGCTGTACATGCACCACGCGCAGCGCGATCGCCAAAAGCCGCAGCATTCGGCGCACCGTTCTGAGGAGGCGTGCACCGGAGACACCAGTTACTGAAGCCGCGGGGACGCAAGGAGTGATATCAGGTGGCTGCTAAAGATGCATTTCATAGGACATTTTAGCGCCACATGTATCCTTATTGTTCGCGGGAACAGCGCCATCTTTGAAGTGGCGTAGATACCTCAATCACTGTATGCATGATGAAAACAGCGCTTCCTTGCACACATAGCGACAGCCAGTAATAGCATATTGAATGGTTCAATAACAATGAGGGCTTTTGCTTTCTTCACACGTATTCGAGGCGTCTTACTTTTTGCGATGCATCAGAGGGAGGAAGCCGGCGTACCGCCGCGATCGATGCACGGATAAGCAGGTAATGTCGACAACTTATTAAGGCCATAAGGAAGAGAATCCGTCGTTGTAGGCAACAAGTGGTACCAAAAATCATCATCAGCGTCTTGTATGACGTAAGTAATACAAAGTTAGAACAAGTTAGAGTAAGGTGACTTAAGGTGAAGTAAAGTGACTGAAGGTGGAATAAAGTGGACTAAGGTTGGTACATATTAGAACAAGGTGAATTAAGGTAGAGTTGTGAAGGACACGTGACAATGTAAGACGTACATTATCATGGACATAACTAATTGATCAGAGAAGTCATAATGCTTTCCCATTCAAAGCACGTAAGAATACTTAAGGGGCCCCTCACCAGGCCCCATAGCGAATTTTGGTTATATGATGGAAGTTGTTACGTGTCCTCTACGGAGCGTTCTGCCGCAAATATTTTTCAAATCGGCTAATTAATAGCGGAGATAGAAATATTTCAGTGCCGCGAACCCATGATTTCAGTAGGCGAGCTCCACTGCATAGAGACTCTTTCCACTCGCCCCGTCGAGCATCCGCAAGCGGAATTCCTTCCGCTGCGTTCTCCCATGCCGGACCTCGAGGATCGCGTGACACATACGTCACGGATCCCGCTTTTACTTTCTTTTTCTCCTGGCATTTTTTTTTTCCTTTTTTTTTTTGCAGCGATGCGCTTTACCATTGGCGGCGTTGCGCGCGAGCTGTTATCGTTTCGCGCAGCGCACGATTTTGCGCGCTGTGCGCAAGTACACATGACTAGCGGTATAATTCAGTGCCACACGAATACTGAGGCAGAACAAGCGGATCGCAGAGCATGATCACGCGCTGGACCACGGTAGAAAATGGCATAGTTTCGATGCCTGCCCACGTGACCGCACGACCGTGGGAACAAGCAGACGAAGCGGAAGTACATCTCTCTTGCTTCGGTGCAAAGTAAAACAAAAAACACGCAGCCATTCCGTTTGCGTGTTTTATTATTTCTCTAAACTTAAATTCGCCAATTCAAGCAACAGATCACATGGATAACGGATGATGTCTTGAATAATTCTCGAAGTCGCATGTCACCACGAGCGACGTCGCACTGTGGACACGACTACGTAGGAGCAGGTACACGAGTGCGTCACCGTCCGTCTTGGAGCGCGGTGGCAGCGAGAAGAAGGGAAAATGGCGTTCGGTTTCAAATTTCAGATCTTTTCGCGGCACGTAGCCATGCAATACTTTGCGGACACGATTGTTACCGCGCAATATGCTCTGCGCTTGTTAGCTCGAAATGGCCAGACCTGGTGAAGGGCCCTTTAAGTGACTGTCAATTTTTTGTCTTACGCCTTCTCAGCAGCACACAGAATGAAGTGCAGCCTACAGGATGCTTGCATTTGTAAAAAAGCATAGAGGGATATATATAGCGCAAAAGCGCGCAGGTCACCTACAGAATATGTAGTTAGCCTACGTTTCAGTAGTTTGTGAACCAACTGAAAAACAGAACATGAATTGCAGAAAAAATGAAGAGTGATGAAGAGTGATAGCGAGAAGCGATATCGTTTTATCACAGCTGCTTTGCTCGTACTATTTAACCTAAATATATGGCAAACATTTGGCAAAGATCAACCGTCCGCTAGACGCAGCACAAAGCACCTCAGCTTCCTCAGCTATCCCCGTTCCTGCTTGTTTCTTCGCTTAGATGAGACGAAAAAGAAAACGCACCGCCCAAGCACTCCATACAGATGGTTAACCAGCAAAGCTGACACGAGAGGCCCCGGCGTTTATCACTGGGTTAATCCCGACGGTTCAATAAACGACGTCTTGGTAGACTGCCGGATCCCAGGTACGCAGTTGCTGCTTGCGATCGGCTGCCCGAGCCTGTTCTTGTGCCCGCGGGTAGCAGCATCGGTACGGCGTAGACGAGCCCGATCCCGGTTATGCTCGCGGCGTTGCTGATCAAAAGCTGCCTGCTCCTCAGGAGTACGTATGACACGTGGCCTACCCATTTAGGAGCCGGAGAGGTACTGCTGCGCGCGCGCTCGAGTGCGACGGAGAGCAACGATGTCAACACTGGCGTAGCCAGTCGCACGGCTCTTTTTTTTTCGCGCATGGGTTTGCGCCAGAGTTTTCAGCGTACAGGCGACAGAGACAGAGGGACGAATCGGTTAGCCATATACAGCTTCGCTGTAATATTCCTCGCAAGTGACCTCTATAGCGGCCGCTTGAAGCTCCTGCAGAGAGTTTTCAGCTGTCACGCAAATCGGTCATCCAGCTATCTTTCCTTCAATGGAATTCACCCAGAGCTGGAGACGTATAAGTGGCGGTGCTCTACGGGCGCAAGTTAATGTTGTGGTGCGTAATTTTCAACTCATGAGGCTCCCTTTTCTAGTTGTAAGACATGAATTATGGAGACAGTAATCTTATGATAGCTTGAGCGAGCTTTGGTAAGTGCAGCTGCATTCGGATTCCGTTCCTGCTAGATCCTGGCATAAGCTTGAGCATCATGTAATTCAGCTGTTTCGTGCATTATCTGGCGGGAGTGTGCTGCTTTCACAGTGAAGCTGGATGCCTCGACCGTCCAAGGAAATGTTCGAGTCGTTGGCGTGGTACGCAAAACACTCCCCATAAGTGGGCCGATCCCGGAGATAGTGCAATGCCGGGTCGACCCGCGGTGGAGGAGAAGCAGGAGTTAAGCACTCCCCATACGTGGGCCGATCCCGAAGATGGAAGCCGCGAAGGAGGTGTAGTTCGCCATTAAGGGGCCCACATACACAGCTTCGCTGGTCATCCTTCTTCAGAGTGGAAGGGCACCTAGTTTTTTTTTTTAATCCGAATTTTTTTTTTTACAGAACTCGGAAAGAAAGGCTACATATGACTTGCCGAGGGCCACACGAACACGAGCGCCAATGAAACGTATGTTCGATACTGAGTTCGTCGAATGCGTTGTCGCTCGCTATTGCCTTGCGCTGCTTGATTTCCTCAAATTGTTAATCGGCTGTTCTTTGTGTGTGCGCACGCGCATCTCAAAAAGTTACCTGTCGAGTATCCTCAGTAATTTCTCACTGTCTTTGTATGTAAACAGCATATGCCAACAAATTTGTTAGCATAATAAACGTAATGCATTTTAGTATTTAATACTCTTCTAACTCAAAGGGTACACAGAAAGCTTAGCAATGCGCTCATCACTCCTGTAACTACTCCAACATTGCTATTAAGCCATAGATGGTGCCCAAAGTAACTAACATGAAGTGTCAAAAGCGAAAGCCACATTGGGATTATTTTGTACTGGACGCTTGTTTATCTATGCAAGACTTTTACAGAAGCGCTGAAACGCCGCAGTTTTCGACGAAAGAACTAAACAATTCGCTCCACCTTTGGGCTAGTGAAGATCGCAACATTTTTATAAACGTGTCTCTGGTGTTTCGCAAGTGCGTGAGGTGCGTCACAGCGCACAACAGTGAGAAATGCTTAACATCAGTGGAACAGCGTTTTAAAATTGTTATAGCAGCCGTCTACCAGTATAGTCCGTCCGTCAAGAAAGCCACGAAACGTCAGTCAGGGCTTTCTTGATATGCACGGTACGCCCCTCACCGTTTGAACGTCGCACTACCAAGGTCCTCGATGTGAACTTGAAAACGACGCGCGAGCACGACGGCTAACAAAATGGTACCAGCAAAGAACTTTCCCGCAACACAGACGACGTTTCCAATGAGCTCGGCGTCGACATTTGGTCAACGCTCCACCACACTTGCCTTCCACCTTGACGGAGGCGAAGCCCGAGTCGCTCCCGATACCGTTCTCGACGACCACCTGGTACTTGCCGCTGTCGTCGCAGCAAGCGTCCCGGATGCGCAGCTCAGAGCAGCAGTGTCGTTCGCTGGAGACGTTCACGCGGTCCCCGGCTGGCAGCACGGGTTTGCCCTGCGAAATGAAGCATCACCTGTACGGCAGTCTCGGCGCGCATGCGCTCTGTGTTACTGAGCCGTCTTGCTTATGTGTCACTTCTTTACCCAAGCGATAACAAGGCGAACGCAGAGTCCACACGGAAACGCCTGGCTGCAAACTGCGTTTATTATCTTTGTTGCAAGCCCCGAATGTAGAAAAGGGCGGCCGGACAGCGCCCGGCCATGCGAAAGACGAGCACGCCGGCTCCAAGGGTCAGATCAGACTCGGCGCGCTCGTAAGAAAAGGGGCTCCGAGTTTATTTTGTGCACTTGGGGTAATCTAACATGCGCACAGAGCATAGTACACGAGCATTTCTGCATTCGCCACCAACGAAATGAACTAAATTCGGGAGTTTTATGTTCCAAAACCACGATTTGACTGTGAGGCATGCTGTAGTGGGGGACGCCGGGTTAATTTTGACCACCAGGGGATCTTCAGCGTGCCAAAAAATGCACGGAACACAGGCATTTTTGCATTTCGCTCCCATCGAAATGCGGCCGCCACGGCCGGGATTTGATCCCGTGACCTCTTGCTTAGCAGCGCAACACCACAGCCACTAAGCCACCGCGGCGGGTTGGCCACCATAGGAATGGGGCCGCCGCCGCTACCGGGAATCGAAGCCGCGACCTCGGGCCCAGCAACTGGCAGAATCTACAGCCACTGCAGTGCGTCCACCGCAGCGGAATTGAGGAAAAAAGGCCTGCTCAAAAACAGAACTTGCGTCTCGCCTCTGGCCCGTACGTGCTCCACACGCTCAACAACACTCATACTCGGTAGTGACAATATATGGCATGTGTGTGTGCGTGTGTCAGCCACTCTTAGTAAGTTCTCACACCATGCGCGCTGATGTTGCTTACCAGATATCCTAATGCGTGGTTGCTTTCGTCAGGCCCCGCACACTGCATGGGGCCACTTTTGCATCCCTCCCACTGATGGCGCCGCAGTCGTAAATTGTATTACACATCACAACCACGAGCGCTGGTTTTGCTGTGAGAATACGGTGCTGCCTACGCCGAGCCCCATAAATTTCTGTTGCGCAAACTTTCATCCAATATGGAATAAAAAGAACCAAGAATGAGCGCTTTATAACGTTGCAAATATGGAGCGACATACAGTGGCGGTCGCGAGCCGTAACAAGCCGACTCAATATTCAAGCCAGCTTCGGCTGGGCTCACCATGTGCTCGCGCCGCATGCGGCCTCACCTCCACCCCTTCCCCCCATATTTTTGTCCTCATAGGAATCTGAAGTGCGGCTTTCGCTGCTTTACGAAAACGCGTGAAAAAACAAAAGTTGCCGCCGCTGTACACGCGACTGAATATTGTGAACATCTTCAGGCAAGACATTGATCGCTTGAAGCTTGAGTTTCACTTCTTGCAGGCTGTAGGGCATACCGTTTCTATTCCTTCAGTAGCTACGCGGTTACTGCATTTAAAGCAAACTAAACTGAGAATGTACGAGCAATTTTGACACGATAATGGCCCGGACAATGTTTATTTAATGATGGAAAGCATGCCTGTTTTCAGTGGGCAGGGAAGGGTAGAAAGTCTCACCAACACATGATGCGATTGCAAGCGACCACATATCACGACAGCACTCGACATGCAATAAGCACTGATTTCAGATAGAACATGCCCAAATGCTCACTGAGTGATAAAATACAGTTTAGCAATCGATTTCTTACTACCGCCACATGCCAGTTATTTTCGGCGCTTGTTATCTGTCCTTAATGACCAACGAGATGGTGTCCATCTTTCGTAAAGGTATGTACCTATGTGCTCCAAATGTTGCATGAAACGTAACAACAGTAATTTCTGTGTTTTCGTGTATTCAGTGTTTTCTTAATGAATTTACAAGCACTAATATCAATTACCAGCGTAGCTGGTCATTGAATAACCTGCTCTTGGCCTATAGTTCGTTCTTGCAACTGGCCGTTCTTGCCGCAAAAAACACACACACAAAAGGCAAAGGAAACACACTCGACGACGCAGGCGGCCACCCTTGTCATCATGTTTGTGTTTATTTTGCCTTTTGTACCTGTGCTTCTTGTGGCAATTATCTCACTTAGCTGGTCGTCGTTCCGTTAATTACACAAAGTCCATAAATAATTTTCTTAAACACAACTTCTGCCAGACTTCTCGCGTTTGCATGACACTGTCTAGAAAATATATTTTTACAGCACATTTTGCGTATGAACAGTATAAGATTGCATGTGTGATGTCAGTATTCCACATACTCTTGCCTGTTTGTCACACAACTGATGCTTACTAAGCACGTCGAACATAGTTGCATTACCACAAATCGAAAACAAAACATGATTACTTATCACTAAAAAATAACTGCACCGCAATGTGCCATTTAAACGAGTTTCTGGACTCAAAGCAAGATTAAATTACGATCGCATGTAGACGCTTCGCCAGGCAAAACGAATCCGTGCTCCCGGAAACCGAGAAGCGGCTTTCGTGAATGCCACATATCGCCACTGTTGCATATGTATATGTGTTCACATCGAACACCAGAGGAAGAAGAACGCCAATTCAAGTCCTTTTCTTCAGCTAAGTGTCCTGTGCTTTCACTTTCGGAGATGTGCAGGGAAAGCGACGGCTACACGGACAACATGGCTTCTCATCAGCCATCCAGCTGATCAAGCTGTACTGTATTTATACCCTGAGGGTACTGAAAATAAATAAATGAGTAAATAAACAAATAAACAAATAAATAAACAGATAAATAAATACGAGGGCAGTAACAGAAGGGACAGCTTAAATGCGCAGAAAGTTGCGCATGACTGACAAAAATGAATAAAACAATAGATAAACGATAACGTAGGTATGCTGCAGTGGAAAAAGAAATGCAGTAAAAATTTCTAGAAAAGGGTTGCGACAGACGCCGTACCAGCCAGGAGGTGAAACGTCAAGCACATGTGTTGTGTCCTCGACATCGCCTCCGCTACATCAAAAGTCGGTGGCACAATAAACCGCATGAGTGAGCCACCGGGTTGACAAATTCACGCTTAAGGAGAAGATACAGCGCAACAGAGAGGAAGTCTGGAAGGGAAAGCGCAATCCACAATCCAATCCATGTCAGTTTGTTTCTCGCACTTCTCCGTCTGCGCTTCGCTGTATCTTTTCCCGAAGCACAATGAACCAACTAGACAGGTAAGAAGTTTTACTGCTAAACTCACGCCTTTGGTCCAGGTGACTCGCGGGGCCGGAGTGCCGACGAAGAGGACGCCGAGGTGAACGTGGCCGCCGATGACCGCCACCACGCTCTCGGGGCCGCGTACAATCTTGGCCGGCAGCGGGTCGGCCCCATTGCAGGACAACCTGCGAGGACAATACGCGCCAAGGAGACTCGCAGCACATCCCGCTGTTGTCGCTGTTGTTACCCGACCGAAACGACACGTAAGCACGAGGGAGGTTCATGTCGCTGACGATGATGTCCTCGAAAAATTGCATTACGCACTTCTGAGAGGTCGATAATCGGGTTGGTAGCAAAAAAAAAAAAAAAAAAAAAAAAAAAAGAACTAGAAAAAAAAGATAAATGAACATATAAAAGAGGTCAATCATATGTGATATATGACTGGCGATCAAACATTTATATTGGCTGTTATTCTTTCATTCCGTGGCTCATACCCGCTATGGCGGATTAACAAAGAATCGTGTTAAAGCAAAATGATAACAAATAGTAAGTTTGTTTGAAGGCTGTGGCTGTAGGCACGTCCGACCTTTCCTTCCAACTTTCTGTACAGATACGTTAGATAGATTCGCCAGTTTCTTTTCTCTTTTTTTTAATGGAAGTGGGTCCGACGTTTCTCGTTGGTTTCGCCATGTTGGATACGTCGGGCATAAGCCCGTGGAACAGCTAAATACACGTTTCCCTCTTGTCAGCTCTTATATTATGTTTGGTGCGGTGCAGCGTGACATGTGTGCCTGTTTCGGCGCAGCTCGCGCAGATCAGCGTGCTCACCAACAGCTGCAACAACTGCCGCATCGGCTCCTGCAGCGCTGATGCGCGATTTCACAGGGAAAAAAAAAAAAAAACGCATTCCATTCGGCGCCCCTCGACGCGATGCTTTGACAGCGCGTGCTTATCGCAAATATAGCAATACTGTAATTACGCTTTGCTACCCATCCACTAAGCGAAGGGTGGAAATCCGTTCGCGTTGCAGCATTTCACAATTACGAAGACGTCAAAGTGGAAACTACGATCGACAAATTAACAGAAGCGTTAACTAGCGAAAGACGGGAAGCGCAACGTACAGGCAGTTCCGCCGAGCGCTCTTGAAGTCGCCCTCAGTTTTTGTTCGCCAACAGGCGCGAGGGACACTTGTCGTGCCGTTTGCTTTTTTTCGCCCAAAGCGGTTCTTTCTTGACGCTTTTTCAGAAGAGTGCTTTAGTCACAATCCCAGGAAAATCACTAATAAAAGCTCGAAAATTTGTTGCGCGAGTTACAGCGTCATATTAGACGCCATCGTTCTGGATATGATTCAAAGCATTTTCGGCCATGTCAGTAGAATACACACACTTCCTCTTTGATGCTGCTTCGTGTGCTTAAGGTAGTTAATGCTGCACACATGGGGTCCTGCGCAAACGTGATCGAAAATACGCGTACAATATCTCACTTCCATGGTAATCACTGCCAACACGGCTGAGGATTCGCTTTCTAACGAAACACGCAGTGGCTGTTTGTGTTTAATATCTCGTAGATTAAATGTCAGAGGAGAACGTACGTAAGGCGTGCGAAAATTTGTTTTTAGAAACGCCGAAATCAGCAAAAATCAAGCGGCAGTAAGCTAAGCGGTTTGTAGTCAGTGGTTACTATTACAAGCACACATGCAGTACCAAGTCGGCTGCTTTGTTAGCATTGCAGTAATATACACGCTTGCTACGCCGGTTCGATGCCAATTAATTGACGAATCTTATTGTTCGTATGATTCTTTTTTTTTCTTATCGGTGGCAGTTTGCCGGACGTGGCGGAAACCTTTTCGACACTATACATCTCACAAGGTAAGGCGTCATCATTGCTGCCGGACTGCCACAAACATCGGACCGTCGGATCACACGTTTAAATTTCTTGCGCTGTTCTTGCGTATACAGAGCACATGCAAGATCAGCAGAAGAATCGTATCATATAGACAGAGAAATAAACGTACTTATCCATACGACCCGATTGTGCATTATAACGACACGTACTCCTCACTCATGTCTGCGCAGGTTCCTAGCTCGCACATGTGATGACAGGAAGGTACGCGTGTATGATAAGCAGCTCTGTACGTACTCATTCTTTAGAAGCATATATACAAATAAAGCTTACAATCAATCAATCAATCAATCAATCAATCAATCAATCAATCAATCAATCAATCAATCAATCAATCAATCAATCAATCAACAAAGACGCCAACAAAACAGTACACTACATGCGTAATGTGAACTAGAATCATAGAATTCACTAAGTGGAGCAATTTTCAGTCTTTGCGTGATTATAGATATTCGCGAAAGACAGCGCTGTACGCCTACACGCGTTTCCAGCTCGCGGCCGTCTATAAGACGTTCGTTGTCGGCATCTGGGACTGTTCTAGCATAGCGCGCGCGCGTGTGTGTACATATATATATATATATATATATATATATATATATATATATATATATATATATATATATATATATATATATATATATATATGGTGTTTTGGCAGTGCTATGGGAAGTCCACGTATAGTGAGGACTCCTGAAGAGCAGCGTGTATAGACCTTTTCATCGGGCGAGGAGGAAAGGGCGCGCGGCGAGCTTGCCCTCCTCTCTGGCTTGTGCGATCCGGCGCAGCGCTGCTTGAAAGTATTGCTGTCGCGTGCTGAGGAAGGATTTGGAGATGTTTTAGTTCGTAGTTTGTGAAATTTACGCAATGTCCGTTTATATGAGGTCGTCAGGGAAGCCATTCGATGCATCGGTAACTACAGTACGCAGAAATATCTCTAGGGGGCGAAAACATGCGACGCGCATTATCAGCCGCGGTGCGTGTATGTGTTGTGAACTATTTTGCGCATATCGGCTTTAATTCAACGAAGAGAACCGGCTTCTCTGTATTAGCAACATGAAATGGTACATCTGCTCACTATCTGATCGCTTGGCGTAGGGACTAAAACATGTACGGCCATCCTAAGGCAATCACGAAACATCTAAGCGCCAGGTGCTATCAAATATTTGTGATACACCAGCATCGTTCTCACGCATTTCAAGTCTAGTAGGCTTGAAATCACTAGATGTCTAAGCTAGCCTCCTGCATGTGGTCGATGGCGCTGCTCAATACAGCGATCACTGCGGTTGGTGAACCAGCATGATACATATAGGTATAAGCCATGTGCTTTGGCATTGCCTTTTTGCCCTGTAAAGCCATAATATTCTAGAGGGATCGCATAAAAAGAATGCGATGGCCATTTTTGAGGACAAAATTTCCCTAATACGTGTGAGTGCGCCGTAGAGAATGGAACAAACACAATCGAAAATAAAATTCGGTTATCATCCTCTTTCTTGAAAAAGAAAGAGAAAACGGGCTATAACGCCGCAGTTCGACCTCGCATAGTCACGCCGCACAACGTTTATAGATATATAAACGTTGATGCCGCATGTTTGGACCATGCGCTATATACAACAACGATATCTGTAATCCAGCACCTACCACTGCTTAGGATGCTCGCGCCGTTCGTAAACGGTTGCTTTGCTGGAGACAAGTATAGTTCACACTGTAAGGTATGCTGTTATTACTAACCAAAAAAACTATTTTATTCATGGGTGGAAACCTCAACCACCGAACCAAGTAGTCACGCAATGTAATCTGCAGCTAACAGTTTGAACGGTTGCCAAAGTATAACAGCACAGCTCCTATCGTAGCAGAACGGTACCCACGCTGTTACGATCATCGCGTATGTTTCATTGCTTCTAAACTGCAGCTTAGAACTAGAGGATAATGCTCCAATAAGGTCACATTAATGAATGGAACTTTCAGAAATACACAGTTGATCTCCGAGGCTGATTGTAGGCTCAAACATGCGCGCATGCACCGCGCTGCGTGCTCCCTCTGCCTCAACGCCAGCAGAAAGTCCGGCCATGCCGACTTAAACCACTTCAGTACGCCTCACAGAACCGTTTTCCACGTAGAACACGCCACGTCATACTAAATAGACCGCATGAGCGCGAAAACAAACGCCATGCAAAACGGAGCGCTCGCCCAAGCCAGCATGCCGACTGCCCACAGATGGCGCCACTGCGTAGCAAGATGGTGATCCCCATGAAAAAACGGTCTATACGAGGCACGGCGAAGAGAACAGAGACGACAACGTGAACAACGGCGTTGTGCTCGTGCCACAGATGAACATCGCGTCAACGACGCTCAGCGCGAGCTTGGACCACGCGCGGCCGGATGATGATGAATGCCGCGAACACGACCAAGCGACGGAAGTACAATGCAATCAATCGCTTCAAGGGTGCAAATTCTAAACCTCAGAAGAAATTTCTCGACGCAGTATTTGTATTTAGTTGCTCCGTGTGTGATCGACTATGGTTCCAGGTTAAGGGCATTTCGCTTGTCTCTGGTCCACTCTTTGTAGGTGCACGAAGTAGCGGCGCAAACCAAGTAGAAGGCCCTTGAAACATCTTTGGCTAATAATTGCGTAAAGTGCACGTGAACGTCGCCATGTGAATAATTTCAAGCGACGTCGCGGGAGGTCGCCATCTTGCCGCCGAGCAGTGCGGACGTGTTTCGCATGGGCTGCCGAGTTTCGACCAATTTTCGGCAACATTACGGACTGCGACGACCCGGGAACGTCACACCGAAGTTAGTGAGGGTGCTGTGCACCTAACCGCTACGTTTTTGGAGACAAGACCTGCTCATAGCCAGATGTCAGACACTTCTCCCCCGAGCCGCACGTAGTCGAGCCGGGCCTACTTTAGGCCTAACTCGACTAGGGCGTCTCTCTGCCGACGCCGGCGAAGACCGCCGCCGCCGGCGCCGAGCCCGAATGGAGTATACCGTGGATGAGGAGGATATCTCCCCGGAAGAGTACAACAACGAAAAGCTCTGGACCTCTGCCACCAAGGCCCACGACCTCGTCCATCCTAAGAAGAAGACTGCGACGCCGCTTGCGTCATCCATCACGACCGACGACGCCAACGGCAAGGCCGCCAAGAAAGAGAAATCGGCCGCTGGCCGACCAACAATCAGAAGAAGGAGACCGCTTCCTCGCCTCCCGGCCACGGATTATAAAGTGGTTTTCAGACCGAAAGGAGGCCTCGATCTCCGTTCCGCCACCGCCACCACCCTCCTGCAAACAGTATGCCAGGGGTCCGACACGGACATCGCTACAGCTCGAAAGCAAGACCAGGTGCGTGTCAACACAACCAATAATTCTTTCACCGTGAGCTCTCCATCGGCGGAGTGAGTCAAGAAATACGCCAGTCTACAAAACCTCAGAATCATCGACCAGATATACCCTGTCAATGCATACATTGCGGCCCCCGACGAAGCCATCAAGAGAATCGCCTACAACGTGCTCGAAGACCAAACCCACGAGGAAATCCTCGAAGACATCCAGGACCTCAACAAAGGGTGCCAAATTGCAGAAGCAAGAAGGCTAGGCAAGACCTCATCATTACTAATAACCTTTACTGAAACCCAAAAGGTACCCAGCCAAATCCGTTTGTTCGGAGGACTATACTCGTGCTACCCCTTCCGTGCCAAAACGGAAGCCTGCTTTAACTGCCGACGGGCCGGACACAGAGCCGACGTCTGCCCGAGGGAAAAGGCCAACCTATGCAATCGCTGCAGGACGCAACACCCGACCAAGGAGAAACCGGACTGCACCCCAAAATGCATCCTGTGCAACGGAGACTATTTCACGGGCACCAGAAGCTGCAAGGCCCGCTTCGAAAGACCCAACTACAGGGGAAGAAAACCCACTGAAAGCCAATGGCAACACGGACAACAACAAGACAGCGGAGGACACCATTCCAGGAGCCGGGAAATGTCCAACTCCAGCGAAAGACGCTGGAGAAGTCGGAATCGCTCCATCTCCTTCCCTCGCCTCCCGAAAGCCGACAGTCAAGGACGCCCAAAACAGGTGAGCTGGAAACCGCGGACCTCCCGAAAGAGAGATGGCAACGCAGAGCTCAGGGCTATGATTGAAAGACAAAATGAAACAATCAAAGAGCTTAAGGAAATCACTGTAAGCCTACAGGGTAGAAACTCCCCCCAGAAGGAAACACAAAGCTCAAAACAACGCACCCCTTCTACGAGACCCAACAGCTCAGTACCCCCCTCCGCGGCATCTTCGCGTGCCTCGTCACCACAACGAAGCCCCCCGGCTAAAAAGAGAACGATCGAAACGGTCAAAGACGCGGAAAGCCCCACCCTAAACGATGTTATTCACCTAATCCAAGGCATGAACACCCGACTTGATCGCATGGAGGAGAAGATAGCAGCAACCGAAGACAGAATCAGGGCAGACATGAAGGAACAAATTGGCGTGTTAGCTACGCAGCTAAACGGGCGCATGGACGCCCTGGAGACCAGACTAAGTCAAACACAGGCTACCGTAGCCACGATACAAACTCAACTCGCAGATCATGCTGAGCAACTTGCAGCGATCTCACTATCCAAATCCGGTCTCATCAACGCTCAGGTACAAAGAGCAAACCAATATGGAGGGAAACCTTAAGGAAATCAAAATATGGCAGTGGAACTGCAGGGGTTTCCGCCCAAAGCGGGAGAACCTACAACTCCACATCCAAAACTTAGACAAGCCGGAAATTCCGGACATCATAGCACTGCAAGAAACGCTAACTAAAGCCAAACTCAGAAATTATAAAACATATGAAAAAAACGGGAGCGCAGAACCCGCGTGCGGCCGTCTTGGTCCACAGTAACCTGACCGCCGTCGAACACGAAATAGACACGAAGGACGTGGACTGCCTCCTCGTGGAAATAATTCCACAGAAAAGAGGGCAAGCGTGCCTATTTATTCTCAACGTAAATAGCGCCCCCAGATCAAAGCACCCCCCCGACAATAGAGGCAGTTAACAAAACGCTCAGGCTCTGTGGGCACAAGCCGCTATTAATAGTAGGCGACTTTAACGCCAGGAACATGGCCTGGGGCTACAAAATAAACAACAAGAAGGGCACCACCATATGGAATTACATACAAGACGAAGGCCTAACATTACTGAACGATCCGCTACAATCCACGCGAAAAGGAAAGAGTGTGCAGACGAACACCAGCCCCGACCTCACGCTCAGTAAGAACGTGGGAGAAGGGAAATGGAGGAATACCGCCTGTAGCCTAGGTAGCGATCATTATATAATCGAAACCACCATCCCGGCCACATCGCTAAAAAAGAAAGGCAGGAAAGATATCACGATCACCGACTGGGACAAATTTAGACTCATCAGAGCACGAGACTAACCCACTACCATTGATGACCTTGCCAACTGGGTTGAACAGCTAGGCAAGGACGTCAAAACCGCAACCAAAAGAATACCAGTCACAGCGGAAACACACACAATAGACAACAGACTACTAACTAACTAACACATGTGGCACGCACACGAAAGCCTTCAAAAGAGATGGCTCAAACAAAAACACAACAGAAGACTGAAGCTCAAAATTACTCGCCTAGTTAAATAAATAGAACACCACGCACAAGAGCTGGTCAAACAACAATGGGGGCAAACATGCGACCGGATGAATGGAAAACTTGGCCTAAAAGACACGTGGCACCTACTCAGGCACCTCCTAGACCCTGAAAATAGTAAGACGGCACATAACAAGAACATCGGCCGCATTATACACGAACACCCGCTTCAAGACGACGAACTCCTCGACGAACTCAGGAGCAGATATGTAGATACCTCCGACAAGGAAACGCTTCCCGAGTACAAAGGACCTCCGAATACAGGAATGGACGAGGAAATAACGACGGCAGAGGTGAGGGCGGCGCTACACAAACTCCGCACATCCTCTGCCCCGGGAGCGGACGGAATCACGAACCGAACTTTGAGAAACCTGGATGAGGAATCAATCAGCGCTATCACAAAACTCTTCAACCAATGCTGGGAAAAGGGCAAGCTGCCGGCAGCGTGGAAACACGCAAAGATAACCTTCATACCGAAACCAAGGAAGAGCCTACAAATACAAAATTTGAGACCCATCTCCCTCACGTCATGCCTGGGCAAATTGCTAGAACACGTGATTCTAGATCGCCTGCAAGAACACATGGACAAGCACGAACTCTTCCCCAGCACAATGTTGGGCTTTAGACAACACCTCTCCACACAATACCTCATGCTCAGACTATCGGAGGAGGTCATCAACCCTATTCACAGCAAACGAACCAAAGCAATCCTAGCTCTGGATTTAACCAAAGCATTCAACAAAGTCAAGCACGAGGCTATCACGGAAGCTTTTTCAAATCTAGGAGTAGGCGAGCGAACCCACACCTACGTCAAAGCCTTCCTATACGCTAGGACGGCGGAGATACGCTTCGGGTCACTCACATCCGACCCTTTCACACTGGGAAGCAGACGAACGCCGCAAGGATCGGTACTCTCACCCCTCCTTTTCAATGTCACGCTCATATCCATGGCACAGCTGCTCGAAGAAATAGCAAACCTATCGCATTTCCTATATGCAGACGACATTACACTCTGGGTAACCAAAGGGAACGACGGAGAGATCGAGCACCTACTGCAAACTGGAGCAGACGTAGTCTCAGAACACGCTAGAAAGATAGGATTATCGTGCTCTGCGCAAAAATCTGAACTTCTCGTCATGAGATACAATCCACGAGGCCATCAAAAAACCTCAGTCCCTACAGAAATATAGTGGACGACACCCTAGTTCCCGAGGTCCAAACGATCCGGATACTTGGTATGCACCTACAAAGCAACGGCAAAAACACAGTGACTATCAACAAACTTACGGCATGCGTGAACCAAACCAACCGTTTGATCCGACGCATCGCCAACAAACACTTTGGGATGAAGGAAGTTGATCTTAGGCGTCTAATCCAGGCTTTTGTGCTCAGCCGTTTCGTGTACTCCCTCCCATATCTCAACCTGTATAAAGCTGAGAACGAAAAGGTAAACTGCCTCATAAGACAAACCTACAAGGCGGCGCTCCACCTGCCGAGATACACATCCACCGAGAGACTCCTGAAAATGGGCGTCCACAGCACGCTCGACGAACTAGTTGAAGCACACAGAACAGCCCAATACGAAAGATCAACCAAGACACCTGCGGCAAGACACATCCTAAGGAAATTAAACATCCCGTACGAGAGCACCCAAACAAACGTCGAGCCTATACCCAGAGACATTTTCAGTCGCCTCAGGGTCGACCCAATCCCAAAGAACATGCACCCGGAGTATCACACCAAGCGGAGACAGGCCCGGGCCAAAGCACTCCAGAAACACTACGCAAACTACGAGGAGGCGGTCTACGTAGACGTAGCCGAACTCGGAGAACGCGACGCTTTCTCCGCAGGGGTAGTAGGAAACGACCTCAAACCAATCACCGCGGTCACCATTTTTGGAAGGCACGCGGAAGAAGCGGAAGAAGCCGCGATAGCAATAGCTATCACAAATACCGTAGCCAAAATAATTTTCTGTCACTCCAAGACGGCAGTGCCTAATTTTGCCAAAGGTAGAACCCACGAACCGGCGCTACAAATTCTAAAGAAAGTACATTTCACGCCCCGCCAGATCAAAATCATCTGGATCCCTGCACACTCGTCCCATCCCGGGAACGAAGCGGCTCACAATTTCGCCCGAGGACTCGTCAACCGGGCAGTGAGTCAACCGATCCTGCGAGGAGCAAAAGAGCGCATGATAACCTACCACGAAATTACGCAATACTATAAAAACGAAAGACTCGAATACCCACCCCCTGACAATTCCTTAACCAAAAACCAGCAGGCGACGTGGAGGCAACTCCAAACACACACCTTCCCCAACCCGTACAAACTATCCATAGTATATACCCAGGGATACACTCCCCCGAATGTACGCTATGCGAGGCCGACAAAGCCGATTTAGCACACATCTTGCACGGATGCCCTGAGCTCAAACCTAGAGCCGAATGGCAGCTATCCAACCGAGAGCAGTGGGAGGCTGCGGTGACCAGCTCGGAACCCGCGGTTCAACTGCGGGCCATGACCTGGGCTTTAGAAGTCGCCGTAAGACACGGTCTGACGGCCACCTCACGTAGCCATCATGACTTCCCACATCTAATCTCATAAATCAGTTTCTGTTCTAGGTGTTGTTTACAGCTTCGCTACCCAACTACCTTCACAACGTGGATTGGAGCCCAAGTTTTTTTCTCCTTATTTTGCAGTAGCTTTTCGGTTTCTTTTTTCTCTTTTCCCCGTAAACGTAGACGTATACATAAAACGTATTGAAATGTCTCGTGTGTCGTATGTTTAAGCGTCATGTAGTACATGCCAATGAAGAATTTATAGAAACTATAGGACTGTTAGAAAGCAGGGAAATAAGTTGTAAACACGATCAATAAGAAAAGCACAACAGCGTTTTGTTAGTTTTGCCATGTACTTATGGTCAACAAATTCAGGGGGTCCTCTTTTTCAAAATGAATACTGAAGGAATTCGCAAGCTTTTCAAATTTTGTTTCAATTAAGGAAAAAAGAAGAGGACCTTACATAGTAGAAGGGCTCAGCATGAATTATCGAGTGTTCGCCAAGCGCTCACTATTTTACACGTTTTGCGCAGCTGAGGCGATCGCGAAACATCTGACACGAAGTATTCAATTAGTGATCTTTCATTAGACTTATTACAGCCTTCAGTTGTGGAGAAATTGCATTGAATACGGTCAAGTAAGGCCAGATCATCGTTGGCGAATACCTTCTGTTGCACTCGCCTAGAATTTAAGGTACTCACCTCACGGAGTTTTCGTCTGTTCCGAGATCGGTCTGATGCTCTGCAGTTTTGGGCAGAGCTTTAGTCTGTTGGACGTCTCCTTTATGATGACCATGCGAGTCTTTGTTAACCTGTTGCGATGATTCGGACGTATGAGGGTATGCTACGGTATGAGGTCCATCCCATTCCTGCAGGACGATGACCTGCGACGGCTGGCCGGAGGGCACCATCGCCAGATCGAGCGTTTCTGTGGTGTCAGGGGACGTGTTACAGATGGGCCCAAGTTTGCCGCCGTTTTGGCGAGCGTTGACAGAGTCCAGGCAGTCGCTATCACTAAAACGGGATGCAGTCGCAGCCGACCTAGCGGACTGGAGTAAGGTTGCAGAGCTGTCTTGGCCCTCGGAGCAGGTTCGGGATACGTCGGTGTCATCGCACTTCAAGGTCGCAACTCTTCGTTCTTGGGTCGGAGATGACAGCACGTGATGTGGCACCCGGTCGGGATCATGCGATGACGGATCTGCGCTTTCGCCAGCACCCGGACGGCTGTTTTCGCCGGGCTTGGCAGAGGTTCCCTGCGCACTCGCCAGTGACGCGGGCACCTCGGGACGGACAGGATAATTCGCAGGCCGGCAAAGCGGGCACGTCTCCGCCGATGTCTGCAGAAGAGACGACACGTCCGTGCACCTGTTTCCAATGGAGCAGAGAAGCCTGTCATCGTCACATTTCACGAAGGCCTTTCGAGTTCGGGCAAAGTGCATCAAGTGTACCTCTAAGATGCTTGAGCAGGCATGCTGAAAGGGGGGAGGGGGGAATGTTCTGTATATGCCCACCTATAGTGAACTGTACGTTTCGGCCGTCGCAGATTGGCTGGAGCTGAACCAGCGAGAAAAAAAAAAACAAGTTGTGGGCTCCTGTTTATTTCTGGCTGTTACCCCAGCTCAGCCAATCAGCACTGCAGCAGCAGCCGATATGAACATCTACACTAGGTGGATATTTATATAATTCTTGCCCCCCCCCCCCCCCCCCTGAATTAGGTGATCGAGTTGCCGCAATTCACAACATGCCCTTTGTTTTTGTATGCCTGACAACACGACGTTAAATTTATTGCGCCATCGAAGGCATCTGCGAAAATCGATGTACACGATCACCCAGGATAAGCAACCTGCGGAAATTCTCATACATGCGCTGAATAGTCACCCAGTGGTGGTCGAGCTGGATTAAAATTTGTTTCTTACTTTCTTTTTCTGAGGGTTGGCGGGGGGGGGGGTGGGGGGTGGGGGGCGGACCCGTGTGTCACTAACACAGCGCGGCAGATGATGGCTAATACCGGCAGCTCTGTTGTTTTACGCACCACCCGCGGTATTATTTCATGTCGAACAAACAATTTAAAAGCCGTCTGCGGCAGACAGCGCACTTTCACTTCTTCAGATAGACTGCCCGAAGTGTTGCACGTAATTTGCATAGCAAATCAAAATTTAACGCTAGTTAACAGTTCATCGCTAAATAACCTTCTAATAAATAATTTCTGGGCATATATTGCAACTGCCGAAATTAAGCTGGATAATACTGTTGAGAAGCAGAAGCAGGAAATAGTCTTTCACGCAGGTTAAAGCAACACTACCAACACGTAAGATGGGACTCTTAAAGCATGGCACCGGCAGCCACCAGCTGTTGACACAGAACTTCGAACTATTACCCGCCGTGGTTTCTCAGTGGCTATAGTGTTGGGCTGCTGAGCACGAGGTCGTGGGATCGAATCCCGGCCACGGCGGCCGCATTTCGATGGGGGCGAAAAAACCCGTGTACTTAGATTTAGGTGCACGTTAAAGAACCCAGGTGGTCAAAATTTGCGGAGTCCTCCACTACGGCGGGCCTCATAATCAGAAAGTGGTTTTGGCACGTAAAACCCCATAATTTCATTTTTGAACTCCTCATTTCACTTCACTAGTCCTCTTTTTGAGCACGAGACAGGCGAGACACTATTTAATCCACATTTGCTTTGCGGAAGTTTGAAACTAGCACCAGTTTCGGGATATCTGTCCCAATATCTGCTCCATAATTCATTGGCGTTGAAATTAGCCGCGACGTGAGTGCACGAGGGAGGTTTCAAGAAAACTGTTAAGAAGAGAGACTTCGAACCCCATTTCAGAGGCGACTATCGCGAAAGTTGCGCTGTAGTTGCGCCAGATATTTCACCACTTCTACGCTTGAATTGCAAAATTCCAACACTGACGTTAAAGTGAATGATTATTATTTTAGCAGAAATTCGCGAACTAGCTACCTGATCATCACGATTTTTTGCTTAGCGTTCTTTTTTTTTTGTTATCTTTAGCGACAATTTGGTATATCGGGGTCTTTAGTAGTCGAGCTTTGCACGCTATCGCATTCGATAAACAACACCGACAGCAATTTTCATACAAGTAATGTTCGCCTCTTCTTCAAGTAATCCACTTGAAAGACCCAGTTACGTTATGTGTACAGGCTATTCCTTTAAAAAAATGCTTGACGTAGAAATGGAAAAGACCTTGGGGGTGGGGGGCGGGGAGGCACGGCATACACACTGCCACTGTACGAGCTTGTGGACCCCCAGATCTCAGCATACTCGCCCGGCGAAGGGGCTACGGACAAGTGACAATACCCAGCGAAAAGATGTAAGACCAGATGTGATTGGATTAGCAGCGTGCGAAAGGCAATGGACACGAGAACGCAAAGCTGATGCCACGAGGGCTGTGTCGTCCGTTTCGTGTTCTCCAGACCCCACCCGCTTACTCATCTTCCTGCTCAAAGCCTTCTCCATAATTTGGTCGTGTTCGCTTAGTGCCATATAGTTTTCTGGTAAAACGATGCAGGCGTGCAACAGAATTTTTATTATAAAGATTCTGCCCTTTGGTGCTGTATTGGATACAATACCATAATTTCTTTTTCTGACTTAAAGTGCAGGGCGTATGAGTTGTCCTGAAGTTGGTGCTTCTTCTTGGAACTACTAACAAAGCTAAACGATGCATTCTAACCACGAGTGGAGCATAAAAGAACGGGTCAGACTTTACAATGTCTTGTGCCCGAAACAACCATTTTCATTTTGAAAGTCTTAAGTGAGGAGTACTATGGCACAAATTCACGCAAAACGTACCATAGAGTCTCGCGCATTAGTTCATTATTGATGTTAATGCGCACAGCGGTTTTTGTTCCGGTAATGCACAAAGACAGTTCCATGTTCAAGTAAAATTAGAATAAATTCTTGACATTTATTTGTGGCCATGGAGAGTGCGCTTGTAAAAAAGAAAAAGAAATTAATATTTTTCTGTTATAGCTTAATTTCTCAATTAATCAATCAGCGTTAGGTTTGATAAACCATTCACAGCTGAAAAATTACTCCAGCATATCAACAACGCAACTATAGTCCTCGCATTAGGTATTCCAAGCTTCAATTAGCATTTTGAGGCATCAAACTCAGCGTGGCATATATATGACAGCTTGGGCTTTGCAGGGCCGTGAGTGCTTAGCGGCTATGACGCTGCGCTGCTAAGGGTGAGGTGGCGGGATCAAATCCCGGCCACAGCGGCCGCATATCCATGGGGTACAACATGCAAAGAGGCTCGTGTACCGTGCATTGGGTGCACGTTAAAGAATCTCTGGTGGTCCAAATTAATCCGGAGTCGACCACTACGGCGTGCCTCATAATAAGATCGTGGTTTTGACGTGTAAAATCCCATAATTCAACATACTAATTACAGGGCTGAGACACTGTGGCCCATATTGATCGTGCGCTTCCTCTTGTGCTTTAATTCTACTCATTATGAGAAATCAACCAGCCCGCTCTCAAGCCTTGCAAATCAATCGCAGGATAAAGCGATATTCGTTCTTGTGCTCGCGTCTGTACTTGCTGGAGCCCCCTAGACTGTCACCATGCACCAACTCGCCCGGCAAACCACACTACTAAGTGAGATATCAGTTTCACATTTTGACCAAAATGACCTTCGCCCTGAAAGTGGACGGGTGTTGAACAAAAATTGCTAAATAAAAATAAGAAAAAATAAAGGCATGTGCCAACAGATTAGAATGTTTACATAGAAGGCAGGACTACGCAGCCTCTTTTATTAGCTTTGTTTGAGATATTTGCGCCTCTCGGCGGCGCTGGTTAACGCTGCTAGTTTTTCCACCAAAAGGAAAAGTAAAACTCGGTGACATCAATTCTAAAGTTCACAAAATACAAATGTCCTTGGGCCGTTGCAGATGAGATACCTCACGAACGCCCGCATTCGCAAGCACAAAAATGCGGTAGCATGAAAAAAAGAGCCACGGAAACGGAGACAAGATTATATATGTGATTCCAGGAGAAAAGAAGTACATAGAAGAAAAATACAGTAATGACAGTTAGTAACCTCTAGTTATTCGTAGTTGTTTCAGGAAGCAGTACTAATGCGGCTGCCGCACTGTGTCACGATAGCCATGGTTCCAATACTTTTAGTAATACTGGCCATCTTTCCGGGATATGTGGCCTTGCTGACCACATCTTACGTGAATATCATATTTTAAGCGAAGCTGCCTTTGCCTTCTCCCCAGGATTTGGTGTAAGCACGCATGTCTCCGAATAGAGGACTTATATAGCGCTGAAAGTTGACCTGTAAGGTAGTGCCAGTAGGCGTTACTCTGTTCTACGCAATGAAGAAATACATCCCGATATAGAACCTTCACATATATTTGTGCATTCATATATATGTCCAAAACACACAAGCAACCTAAAAGAATAGGCATGGTATTGAACTGCCTTCTTTATCCTAATTTTCAAGTTATATATAGTTTATATTATCTATAGTTTATCTTAATGTCCAAGTATATGTGGATTAACCATTTATTATTCAACTGAGTATCTGCCACCGGATGCTCCAACTTTGTGATAGTGTCCCCACTATCATGCAACAAGATTTAAAGGTATGCAAATGCCACGTAGCTAGACGGAGCCAAGGTAATGTTGTTTGCCGTCGCTTGGAGATACTGATATTATTTTTGGCATTCCGCCTAATTACATAATTAGTCTTCATTAATTAATAATCCTCGCAAATATTATAATTACATAAACAGTGCCCCTTACACAATTGCAGATCAACATGAAAAACTCCCGATACAGCTTTCTGTTGCTCAATACGTGCTACATAAACGTGTTTTTCCGAACGTGAAAGAAGCACGCGTATACACGCAACGTGCCTCGAGCGGCCGGTCACGATGTTGCGCATATTCGCTGGCTGACATAGGCCATCTTCTTGCCGACACGAGCACTTGGTAGAGTTCATCAACGCTGCGTTGGAAAACTGTACCTGCGAGGCCCTGGACTTAGGGTCTCTACTGAGTCCCTTTCTAATTTTTAATAAAGTGGTCATTTCTCTCTTTCGCTATCTCTCATCAACATTCTTCCCCCAACAAACATAAAACATCGTAAATTCGATGCGCTGTGCGTTGGATCTGCATAACTCTTATAGTGTAACAGAACGTGCTCTGTCTTAATCAGCAACGTAAATAAAATGAAACAGCGCAGTCAGTCTTTTCTATCTTGTACAAGAAGCATTTAGCATCAGCTATGTCATGCCGAAGTATATAAATTGTTCTTTCAACAGAGCGCTATATCATCCTCGTTGCAGCAAATAGCATATTAGAGGCTATCGCATATAATCGTAGTTTCCTGCGCAATTGACACCCCAAGTTTCCTGGAGATCCGACCGTAGAGTACAGAATTAAAAAAAAAAGAACAACGCACATCAATCTCCTCTAGAGGTAGCAGCAGTATAATACTTAGTTAAGGGCCTCGGCGGCCGCATTTCGATGGGGGCGACATGCGAAAACACCCGTGTACTTAGATTTAGGTGCACGTTAAAGAACCCCAGGTGGTCGAAATTTCCGGAGTCCTCCACTACGGCGTGCCTCATAATCAGAAAGTGGTTTTGGCACGTAAAACCCCATATATTATTAGTTAAGGTGCACCACGCGCGTCATGGCAGCTTTCCTGCCACGGCGCAACGACGTCTTTAGTCGTGTAACGTTTTAGTCATAATAAATCAGATCAAGAGAGGCCTATTTTTAAGGCGAAGTAGTGCTGCGTACGTTATTTTGACTAGCTGCGCAAAAAAAAAAAAAAAAAGTGAATACTCGCGGTGAGAGCTCAGCTTACGTTCCAGCCCGGTAGCTATCCAGCGCGATTCCGAAGGCGCTAGGCTTGCTGACTGCACAAACCAACGCGCAATCCCAGCGGGACTAGCCGGTGAGGAAACGCGCTGGCACGCCCCGCACGTGGTGTGAGCGCAGCCGTTTACACGCGACGCAAAACCAGAACCAGTTGGTGCGCCACGGGGGAAACGCGGAATGAAAACTTCTTTCTCGAGGACAGACAGTCTCTTCTTTCGCGACGCTAGCTTGCATAAGACACGCTCTGTCCCTGCGCTGCAGTGTCGATAATTTGTCAGCTTTTTCGTCGAGCGCGTTGTCGCAGCAGCAGGAGGTGTACGTCGACCTAAGCGCTTTCAGCAAGGTTAATAGATGGAACTTACTCATACTGACAGCTGAAAGAGTTGGTATGGATTCATGGTGGAAAACCAGAACAAAAATTTGTATACGGACATAAGAAGAGACGGGATGACCCAAGCAGGATGTGATGATACACATGGATTTAAGTTTTTATTTTATCACTTGCATTAGTGCGGAATATATTTGCGTGAAAATGGTTAAGCCGCCATTTATCTTTCTAAGTGGACTGGGGCGCGCTGAAATTTGCAATATAAGAAGCAGGAAACATTTCCTTGTACTTATTTGCAGAAATAACTGTGTGAATTCCTGCGATAACCGCAAGAAGAAATGAGGGGGGGGGGGGGGCAGCGACAGTCTAAGCGTGACTAGTCAGCAAAATGCAGTCTCTACATTTATGTTTCGAGATCTCTCGTACCAAAGCTGGAGAATGCTTTCGTCGGATTGAAAGGCACAGCAGTAAACCAAGCGTATTTGCGCGTTGACGCTAATATACGACGTGCTTCGTAGCACACGTGCATGCAGACATAAATGTACAGCCACTAGACAGCAAAACCAAAGCAAGCGAAACAAAAGATATTGAGCCGACAAATCGTTTCGAGCGAGCTTGGCAAGTTTTGCGACTCGGAAGGCACCGTTCGCCATTTGAGCAATAAAATGCAAGCTCAAAGCTTCATGTCACAGCTCTTAGAGCATACATTTGCCGCTGTTGTGACTGTGCGTTGCGTGATGTAGAATGTATTAGTGGGACGTTGACACTGTGTATAAATATGTAACGCCTTCGCAGACTGTCTGACAGCGATCACATAGAACGTTCTGTATTGTTTTACAGCGAAGCTGTTGGCCTCTCGGTGGTCGGCATTTTTTGTGTCCGCCCGTGAACAAAAAACATCATCAAAAGTTATCATCAGTAACAAGCAAAAATGATATGGCTCATCCCCTCGTAATGCAGAGTCTACGAGCACTCAGCAAAGTGAAACGAACAGTGTATGCATTCATTGGAATCACGCATACAACGTACAGAACAGCGTACGTTTCAATAAAGAACAAGCTCAATTACAAGCACCTGTCTAAATCAGCAATGGCTGATACCCCCGTAAGCAAAAAGAAATGCAATGGCTCCGCAGTGGCAGAGGCTACAAGCGCTCAGCAAAGTGAAGCGAAATGTGCATACATTCATTGAAATCACCCATACGACACACAGAACAGCATACGTTTTAATAAAGAACAAGCTCAAAACAGGCATCCAAACCATCAATAAAGCATTGCATACCACCCTCAGCAGGTGTAGTGATGATTTTGCAACAGCTTCGCTAGCAATCCACTTTCGCAGGGCCGGGATGGCGAGTCACTTTATTTAGAACACAGCTCTTAGGCGCCCATTCCAGCGTTGAGCGTCGGCGTGCCTAGTCCTCCCTCGGCGTAACCGAGCGAACGAGCACAGCCAACGATGAAAGAGCGAACGCGGAGCACAGCGGCGGATGACAGAGGGCGAAAGCAAAAAGAGCGCGAGGAGGAAAGTGGAAGAAGCCACCTTGAAGCACCACCAGATGGCGTTCACGTCCATGCATCTGCGGCACCGGCCGTGTGGGGGAAATAAAGCAAGAAGAATCAGGAAGCTCGCCTTCGCGCATAGCGATCACCGCAAGCGTTTCCCGGTAAAGATTACGGTTGCATAAGCTGCACGTGCCGGGAATTGGCAACTGTGTGGCAGGTCTATACAATAGCGCCGCGAGTCGTGGCTCTGCCAGTCGGTGCGGTGATCGGTGCGATGCCTCAATATATCGCGAAAGGAAAACGCGTACTGAGCTGCGCTCAAATTTTGCATTAGGGGGTATCGTAATCGTCAGCCAATTTTTTTCTTGTCTTCTTGTTCTGTAATCTTTCGCACCCCTTTCCCCCTGCCCCGCTACAGGGCAAGCTCCATATCTTTCCTTTCCCTTTATATCTATCTCACTCTCTTTTGCCGCTGTTCTTCTCCCATGAACCGCAAGAATATGTCGGAGTGAGAAAAGCGGATTTTAGATATCTTAGCCTGATGAACGGACTGACTTTTACTCCAGATGTTGACTAGATAAAGTGACACACCGTGAACACACAGACACTTGTAACAACAAATACGCCCACAGAAGCGCACGTAGACAATATACCTGTTCATATAGAGTCACAGAGTTGCATTCTGGGGGTCAATTAAGTGAATTTATTATTGAACCGTTTAATATTGTATAACTACATTACAAGAACGCTTAGTTTAAAACTCGTACGGCAACAGCACCGTGTTTCAATTTCCTAGGTGTGCGTTATTTCCGTTTTAAACGGACAACCAGTGCTGGGCAGTATCGAAGATACATGTATCTTAGATACTATCTTAAGTACTCTTTGGGTATCTTGTATCTGTATCATGATACGTCTGGCAAGACGTGTACCAGTATCTGTATTTCCGATATATTAAAGAATGTATCGTGTATCTTGGGATACAAGATTCTGTTATCGCAACATAACCGTGCGAAACTATAAACCTTGGCTGACCTCCACTTTTCATGCAGATACTGGTGCCACTAAGCCGCCTGAATAAAACTAAAGGCAGCAGCATTCTTTTATCTTTCCGCCAGAGCTCTACAGTCAGGGCAGGCGCTGAGGTCTGCGCATGCCTATTAGTGGAGCATAGTCACGTGGTAGCACTCACACCGTCTCGACAAAAACAAGCGCACGAACTTCTGCGCACCGCCGGCCTCTTCTTTTCTTGATTTGTATTTTACAGTGGAGCTGTTAGAACCTCGCTGGGTTTCTCTTGACGTCCGCAGCTTCGTCAAGCTGGGGGTGAGAGAGCTTAGAGAGAGAGTGAAAGCAGAGTATAAAAATAGCATCGCGCAGTATAGCGACGCGGCGAGGGTGGGTGGAGCCTAGCGGGAGAGGAGGAGCGGCGCGGCGGGGATACAGGTGATGTGACATCATTGCTCTCCGATAAAAACCCGCGCGCTTGCTTCGGCGGTCCTCTTTCTCGCAGTGGGAAAAATTATGCGTGGCTCTGCTATCGCAAACACCAGCGGAGCTGGCGGAAGATCAGCAAAAGTTAGACTCCGCTGGTCTCTGGTGCTCGTGATGGCAGAGCCACGCATAATGTTTAGTTGGGTCGCTGCCATGACACTTGCTCGTAGCTACTGTACTGTGCGGCGTACGCCAATGCGTGCGTAGTCACTCGCGCAATTTCTGCTGCCGTATAGTGTCGTTATGAAGTTTCTCTTGCGTGGTGCTTTGTTACGAATTCTGAAGAATGGAAGAATGGGGTTGCCGTGCGTCTAGGAACATTAACACAACAGCGATTTGAAGGATCGCGTGGATGTAAGTTTGACTGTTGTGAACCAAAGCGTGGATGGCGCTGCTTCCGGGAGACTTGAAGCTTAAGGCGGCCATTTTGTGCACGTGATTGTTGCTCGCAAGCACCACAAGCAATTTTTCGGACTACGTTACATGCGTAAACGATGCACAGCGGCATTCGCTACACCGTGCAGAGGCTTCTTATTGACGTTCTTGTAATTATATGGTGACCCGCTAGCTGGTCGGCAAGCTGACGAGCGACTCCCATCAATTACAAAAGCCACAAGCAAAAGCCATTGAGAGCGCAGCGTATAGCGAGCTTTCATGTTAGGTAGCCAAGCAACCCCAATAAATTGTTTCGGGATTAAAATATTATACTTTCAGCAAGAAATCAAGAAATTTTGAGATACTAACAGACATTTCATTCAAATGAAACAAGTTTGGTCAGAGTTCAGAAATTTCCAAGCAAACATTATTGCCCATACGCGTTTGCTGCTACATTATATAGATCTATAATAACAAATTTGCCAATGTATCGAAGTAACTTAAGATGCAAATAGAAAGTCTCGTATCGAATGGAATAACTGCTGTAGTATCTTGTATCTGTACCTCAAATACTTGTTGCGCGAGTATCTTGTATCGTACCATGATACACTTGCAAAGTATCTTCGCCGAGCCCTGCGCACAATCCTCGCTGCAGGTTGTGCACTCACCAAACGCACCGAGAAGGGAGTGCAGGACAGCACAACTCTCGCGCGGCCACTCTGCTTTCGGAGCACGCCGGCGAGGACGCCGGCCAGGGTTGTGTGTTCGCCAGCACCGTGCGGGCAGTGATTCGTGGACCAGGGGACTCTTCGGGCAGGCGAGCTCAAGTGCCTTCTCAGCAGCCGAGGTGGAGCGAAGCACAGGACCTTACATGCCGCGACCAGGACCGCGTCTTCTAGCCGTCATTGCTGACACCAGTTCCTGCATGGGCACACAGAGAACTTCGTTATGGAAACTTGTCGGTATAGGCTAGTTGGTTCTGGACCCTGGTGAACGTTCAGCAGCGCAAACAGGCGAAGGACAGGCGAGTAGGGGGCACAGATGGACATTGTTTTATTACTTTCATTTTTTTTTAACGCGAAGACATCTGATGCCGTTTTCTCAGCGTTTCGGATTTGCAAACCATTATTGCTTATGAAGGTTCAGAACAATGCAAAAAAGTTCCGCAAAAAGTTATCAGTTATGGTAGATAAGATTATGGTAGATATGGTAGATAAGCTTTTTAGAATGATAGACTATAGCGAAAAGGGCTGCCTGGAAATGATTTTACAGCAAAAACGCACAAGCCTAATTACCTCTTCCCTGTCATTGTCTCTGAACATGGTAAATGGCCAAAAATGGGTTTTGCAGGCCAACTGAAGTTTTTATTGTGTGATTATCGTCTTGTTGCCCAGAAGTCTGAGCAGGCAAGGCGGTAAACTTACTGCCTTCTCTGTTGAGATTAAATATCTGTTTTATTCGACACCGCATAACGACTTGATGAAATGCGTCAATGAAATCATTGATGGACTAGGAGCAGTATCGTTTCCGGATGAGTTGGGTCTGTCCTGTGACAGATCTTTAGAGTTTCTTTCCTTTTGTCTCAACTAGACATTTGCGGCGCAGGATGGCAACATTGCAGAATAAAAGGAAGGTGTTTGTATCGGCTCTTCTATTGCTCATTGTTTAACTGATATATATTTGTGTATGCATGACAGGACAACTGATGGACGTCAACTCTGGAATTGACGCGGTTTTCAGGTTCGTTGATTAATTTATCGTTGCTTTGAAATACTGACACCGCTGATCTTCATTCACTTGATTTAAAGACCACATTGATGTTTTCAGAGTGCTCTACTCCTTCAGATGTCACGCATGAAGTCCCTGTTGATGGCTTCATCAGATCTTTAGATTTAGGACTGCATTTTATACCACCCGTCATATCCGCTAAGGGTGCAAGCCGAAGGGCAAGAGACCTGCGCTTCATTTAGGTTCCGCCCATTATATATTGGTGAAACTCGTGGTTATTTTTTTTTCATATTTGGACAATGGCATAAAAAAAACAACAACCGTGTGAGCAAAGGGTTGAAGTTAGACTGCTTGGCCAGGCAAACAGACTAGTCCAGGTGGGGTATGCTGTACCTTTACTGACTTTGGCGGCTCAAAGCATGCGGAAGTGGTGCATGGTGGGAGTACGGAATGAAACGGCACGTTCTGAAAAGCCATAAATAGTAACAGGCGTACCGTGCTTGCATCGCATTTCGCAGAACCTCAAAAAGATAAGTAACAAAGCAGGCATCCACGTGCTCCTGAACGCCTGCGGGCTCTTTGCAGTCGCGTAAACAAGGGATAAAAAATGGCGTCGGTCGCTTGCTCTATGCAGCAACGCCGGCGTTTCGTTGACTGCCCAGGGAACGAGGTTTGTTCTATTTCCTTGTCCTGTGGCAAGGTGTATATATGGGGCAAGCTGGTAAATGCATAAACGAAAGGTGTAAAGAGTACCATTTATTCGTTTATTTATATGTAATACCCTTAAGGTATATTGTTTCCTACAATATGCTAGAGGGACTACACTGGCGTTGCAATCGTTCAGCCACCATGGGAATGGTGGGAAGTACATGGATTTGTCTGATCTTCGTGCTTGTGGATTCAGGCGTTCTTGTGGATTTGTTTATTACGCTTTGTATGTCTTCATTGTCGTAACTTTCAGAGAAATCTATTCGCAACTTTCACGGACAGTGGCTCAGTCGTGCGGCGGCGGCCGGAAACAATCGAAAGATTATACTCGCCGCTGGCTGCCGCCCGTTCGCGTAGCGTATTGGTGTTGTCTACGCTTTTCCTTCACTTTTGGTTGATGTTTTAACGCGTTCAAAGCTCCCGTGGGATCCTGAAGGACACTTAACGTGCTCAGAATGAGCAAACATAGAAGTAACCGTATTTGCTGTGTGCCAGAATGCAAAAGTCATGCGGTAGGTGATGTGAACCTTCGCTCATTCCCACCGGCTGCGTCCATGAGGAAGAAATTGATTATTAAGCTGCGGATCGGCAAAGCTGTCGCAGAAGCGATGAAGGCTTGCAGTGCGCACTTCATGCCGGAGGACTTTTTTTTTGGAATACGAGAGGTGAGTGACGATTCCGAGCACTTGAAATCCCGAATAGACGCCCCTCCATAAAGACGCAGGCATAGCGCTATATTATGTGAAGGGAAAGAAATAATGCACATTCTTAACTCAAATTTGTTGTAGGATGATTGACGTTTGCGTTTTTGTTACTCATGCCTTTGTGGCTGCGTTGGAACGCAAACATTCTCCGGGAAGCCTTGTACCTGTTTCAAAATTTCTTGTTCTCGCTCATGCGTTCGTGCTCTGCAACGCCGGCTTGACATTCCACCATTTTCGAACAGAGAGATGAATTTCTCATTTGTGCATCGAAGCAAAGTGACGCAGGCGTAGAGGGACCTGGAACTCGTGCTTGTCGTCGTCTGCCACTTCGATGCCCGGCTGCAATGTGTGCACAGGCGTGCATGACTGCACTCGTAAGGTAACAAATCCTAGTATAACAAACGTTAAACAACTGTGCAGTGTTCGCGTAGCGAACCCTCAGCTGATTTGCGTCTATATTATTTTATAAAGATAACTGGAAGAATGAAGCGAGCATTGCCGCGGGCCGGTAAATATCGGCTATGTATCGCTTGATCTGTCTATTGGCAAGACGCGGTAGAGCTGACGCAGGCTGTAAAACTACCGCAAGACTGTAGCTTGCACAGCACATATCAAGCGCAATAACTAAATTACAAGGGTGAACGGTTATCGTATTAGCTCGCAAAAGCGGTCAGATATATGGGTTTTTGTTTACTTCTCGTGCTCAAGATGCAGCTTTCTGAACACCGGCAGGGATAACTAGACAAGAAATTTTCGCTCACAAAACGCTGCTTTAAGGCTGCTTTTCGCGCCGTCGATGTAAAGAACTTGGGTCGCGCAACACCAGGGAGATTTTTTTTTCTCAACATGGCGGCTTATTCAAGCGGTCCAAGCAACAACTTGCAGAGAGCACCACACCATAAAAAAGGTCATGGTACCCGTTCAAAGCGGTCGAATTAATAGAATAGCAAAGATAAAGCACGGCCACTTCTCTTTATAACACCGTCGCGGTAAAACTGAAACTACAGCTAGTGTGGTTTGCTTCGAAACCGCGAAGTTTGTATGCAAAGGCCTTCAACAGTCACCGACGTCGACGTGCACGCTTTTATGCCGCAGCACACAAGATGACCAGCGTTTAGGACTTCCTCACCTTCAAGCAGGCTTCGAATCCTGCGTTCTGCTCGCCCAATGTGAGCCATTACGCAGGCTAACGACAGCGGGCGTGGAGACTGAAGAGACATTTGAACATGACGACGCGAAACAACATGTCACTAAGCAAGACGACCGCAGCACTGCACCGACTGCTCTAGTTCTTAATCTCTCGGACAGCCATATTGGATTTAAGGTGGCGCCCCCTATAGGTCGTGAAAGTTGCGAATACTTTTCTAAATGCAGAAGACGCTGCGAACATGTACAATCACTAACAATTGCAACGGGCCAGCTTGTCCAGGTGGGCAATCGAAACGCGCCACGCGTCTGCAGGCACTGGCTTGCCCGCGATAAATTCATAAGAGCGTTATATGTCTGTTGCCGATGCATGTATTCTCGTGGCGTAAAGGTTTCAATATCGGGCGTCTGTGCTAGAGGTCCTGTGTTCGAATCCTGCCGTCGGACAATTTTAATAATGTTTGCTTATTAATTATTACGAAGTACATTGTTGAAAATGACGAATTTACTAAGTCATATGATGCCGTTTA
This sequence comes from Dermacentor andersoni, assembly GCF_023375885.2. Classification (NCBI taxonomy): domain Eukaryota; kingdom Metazoa; phylum Arthropoda; class Arachnida; order Ixodida; family Ixodidae; genus Dermacentor; species Dermacentor andersoni. Next base: position 37,612,970 of record NC_092814.1, read on the forward strand.
AAGCCAGGAAGACGAACTGATGCAAATCCATGTACTTACCATAATTTCCATGCTGGCTCAACCGCCCCATTACAGCTCCCGTAGACACTAGTTGCAGAGCTTCCTCTAGTAATTATTGTATGAAACTCTATGCCTCAAGGTACATTACAGAGGCGAGGAGCATGAATACAATATATAAAACAACACATTACTGCAAAAAAAAAAAGAAAGGAATGCAAAGTTAGAAGGTTATGATAAAAAATACGAGAAGCGCAAACATCTAAACGTAAACGGAGTAAATAAAAATAATTTTGTAGCGAAAAGACAAATTCGTTACACGGTACTTATACAAAACAGCAACAAGAAACGAAGTTACGTCACTAGTTCATGTTAACTAAAGCACTTCTGTAGAGAGCTGGGTCACGTTATGTTCACCATTGAAGCAGGTAGGTTATTGACACGTGTACTTATCTTTATCGGGCAACCACGTTTCGCCGCTTAACAACTGTAATCGCACAGCGAGGGACGCGCCTGCATGTATCCGACGTTTCTGGAAAGTTATCGACGCTTCTATCCGCGTGTATGTTGTCGCCGAACCTTGTGTTATCAGATTTCATCGCGTGACACGAATGGTGTAGAACTTTGTGGAAGGCACGCGGGTCCGAACGATTAGTCTGGAACATTCGACGACTGTTCTTTAAAAGCCGACGCGCTTGACTCGCTGATCAGATTTCCGACGATCGCCGACTGTGTTCGCCGCTTTCGTTGTGCTAGAAGTGTAGCCTGTTTTGTGGGCACAAGTTCGCCCAATAAAAGTTAGTTTTCTCGTTCGCAGTATTGCTACTGTGTTCTTCTACGTCACCACCACGTGACATCTGGTGGAGGTGCTTTTCGTCCATGTACAGGACGCCCCCGACAAGCCGTGATCCCAGCCCAGACCACAAACAGAACACCAACGTAGTCCCGGACCACCGAGCAAGCCGCCGTCTTCAACAGCTGCCCCCGGAGCACGGACTTCTACCTGAGAAGACCAAGAAGATTGTGGCCAAGGCAACCGCAATGGCAGCCCCAGCGTCCCCCATCGTGCTGCAGCAGCCCAGGGAACCACCAACGTTCCGCGGTTCCACATTTGAGGACCCGGAAACCTGGCTGGAAACGTATGAGAGGGTCGCTACGTTTAACAACTGGGCAAGCGACGACAAGCTACGACATGTCTATTTCGCATTGGAGGACGCCGCCAAGACGTGGTTCGAGAATAGAGAAGCCACCTTGACGACGTGGGACCTCTTCCGAAGCGGCTTCCTGCAAACATTTCAAAGCGTCGTGCGCAAAGAGCGAGCCCAAGCTCTACTGGAGACAAGAGCGCAGCTGCCGAATGAGACGATAGCGATTTTCACTGAGGAAATGAGCCGTCTGTTCCGCCACGCCGACCCAGAAATGTCCGAGGAGAAGAAAGTACGTCTACTGATGCGTGGTGTAAAGGAGGAACTTTTCGCCGGTATGGTAAGAAGCCCACCGAAGACCGTCGACGAGTTTCTTCGTGAGGCGACGAGCATCGAGAAGACACTGGAATTGCGGAACCGGCAATTTGACCGACGCACCAAGCCAACAAGCTACTCCGGAATTCAATCACTGGCCACGGACGATTTATGCGAGACCATCAGGGCCATCGTGCGCGAAGAACTGCGCAAGGTCTTGCCATCGTCGCAGCCTCAAGTGGCCTCGATCGCCGACATCGTGAAAGAAGAGGTGCACCGATCGCTAGGAGTTCCTGAGGTGCAACCACAATTACCGCAGCCCCAGCCAGAAGCGATGACTTACGCCGCCGTCGCACGCCGTCAAGCTCCCCCTCCGCGACAACGCCAGGGCCCTGTAACGCCACAATTCCGTCGTCCACCGCCGCCGCCGCCAGCACGCCCACCCGTCGCCCAGCGCACCTACGCGAGGAAGACGGATATTTGGCGCGCCCCCGATCACCGCCCGCTCTGCTACCACTGCGGCGAAGCCGGCCACGTGTACCGCCGATGCCCATACCGCGACCTGGGATTGCGAGGCTTCGCCGTGAACGCACAGCGCCCGAGGGAAGGTGAACGCCCTCGTGACATCGCCGACTACCTCGCCGCTACACAGTGGAGCCCTCGACGACCGTCCCGTTCGCCGTCACCAGGCCGCTACCTGTCGCCGCAGCACCGACCATACACCGGCCCAGCCCGGGGCCGCTCTGCGAGCCCATATCCGGAAAACTAAAAACAGCAACCGATGGAGGTGCGGTTGCTGTTCGTCGAACTGACGAAGATCCTCCGCCGCCGACGAAGACGACGAAGAAACCATCTCGACGACCTAATGACGACACGCCGCCGTCCCGACGAAGTCAGGAAGCCAAGACTACACCGACGAAAGACGACTTGACGAAGCGACGTTCCAGCTTCAGTTCAACACGACGCAGCCGTGATCCGACGCCACGACCTAACTGCAACGCCAGACAAAGAACCACCGACCTTGACGTGCTTCTCGACGGCCACGCAGTCACTGCCTTAGTCGACACAGGGGCCGATTACTCCGTAATGAGTGGACACATTGCCGCCCAGTTGAAGAAGGTTAAGACTGTATGGGAGGGCCCCCAAATTCGGACCGCTGGAGGGCACCTCATTACGCCGACTGGAATCTGCACGGCAAGAATTACCATTTATGACCGGACTTACCCTGCCACCTTCGTTATCCTGCAACGGTGTTCACGAGACGTCATTCTCGGCATGGACTTCCTGAACCAACACGGCGCAATCATCGACCTGAAGTCGCAGTCAATAACGCTGTCGGAAGATCAAGCGATACCATCGGAGAGCCCTTGTAGTCAGCACGCCTTGAGTGTGCTCGAAGATCAAGTGAGCATCCCGCCTCGCTCCAGCATCGTTATTTCGGTCGGCACCGAAGCACCCGCTGACGTAGAAGGCGTCATCGAAGGCGACCAACGTCTACTACTCGACCGTGAAATTTGCGTTGCAAGAGCGATCGCTCGACTGCATGGAGGAACCACGAGAGTGTTGCTGACAAACTTCAGCCAGGAGTTCAAGCACATCAACAAGGGCACGACGATCGCATTCATCGAGGAAATTCAGGAAACCAGCGATGCCTTTGTCCTCTCGGATTCTGTTGCATCTACCCCGACGACCGCAGTTCCCGAGCCAGACTTCAACATAAATCCAAGTCTCCCCGTGATTAAGCAGCAACAGCTCAGAAGTCTGCTTCGACGATACAAAGACTGCTTTTCGACGTCATCAAGGATTCGACAAACACCAGTCGCAAAGCATCGCATAATCACCGAAGAGAGCGCTCGACCACTACGCCAGAGCCCTTACCGAGTTTCGACGCGAGAACGCGAAGCTATAAGACAACAAGTCGAAGAAATGCTGCGCGACGACATCATCCAGCCGTCGAAAAGCCCGTGGGCGTCTCCAGTTGTTTTAGTGAAGAAAAAGGACGGAACCCTACGTTTCTGCGTCGATTATCGTCGACTGAACAAAATCACGAAGAAAGACGTATACCCCCTCCCACGGATAGACGACGCATTAGATCGGCTCTGCAATGCTAAATACTTCTCATCGATGGACCTCAAGTCTGGCTACTGGCAAATAGAAGTCGACGAAAGGGATCGCGAAAAGACCGCCTTCATCACGCCAGACGGCCTCTATGAATTCAAGGTTATGCCATTTGGACTGTGCTCGGCGCCTGCAACGTTCCAGCGCGTGATGGACACGGTTTTAGCAGGATTGAAGTGGCAGACCTGTCTTGTTTACTTGGATGACGTCGTCGTCTTCGCCGGAAATTTCGACGATCACCTTAAGCGGCTTGCGACAGTATTAGAGGCCATCAAGTCATCAGGGCTCACCCTGAAGCCGGAAAAGTGTCGCTTCGCTTACGATGAGCTTCTATTCCTAGGCCATGTCATCAGCAAATCTGGAGTGCGCCCCGACCCGCAAAAGACAGCTGCCATCGCAAAGTTCCCGCAGCCAATCGACAAGAAGGCAGTGCGCAGATTCCTTGGCATGTGTGCCTACTATAGGCGCTTTGTCAAGGACTTTTCGCGCATCGCGGAGCCGCTAACACATCTAACGAAATCTGATGTCGAGTTCAATTGGGAAACGCCGCAGGCCGACGCATTTCAAGAACTCAAACGACGCATGCAGTCGCCGCCGGTACTTGCACACTTCGACGAGGACGCCGATACTGAAATCCACACTGACGCCAGTAGCCTAGGCCTCGGTGCCGTCCTAGTCCAGAGGAAAGAAGGACTTGAACGGGTGATATCGTATGCTAGCCGGTCGCTGTCAAAAGCGGAAAGCAATTATTCTACGACTGAAAAGGAATGCCTCGCCATCATTTGGGCTACAGATAAATTCCGCCCTTACCTCTATGGCAGGCCATTCAAAGTCGTCAGCGACCACCACGCGTTGTGTTGGCTAGCTAACTTAAAGGACCCTTCAGGACGGCTGGCGCGGTGGAGCCTCAGACTACAAGAATATGACGTAACGGTAATATACAAGTCCGGAAGAAAACACTCCGACGCCGACTGCTTATCACGCGCCCCAATCGATCCCCCGCCGCAAGACGACGTGGACGACGACGCCTTCCTTGGGATAATAAGCGCGGAAGACTTCACTAAACAGCAACGAGCAGACCCGGAGCTAAAAGGCCTCGTCGAGTATTTGAAAGGGAACACCGACGTTGTCCCTAGGGCATTTAAGCGCGTGTTGTCTTCGTTCACGCTACGAAACAACCTGCTCGTGAAGAAGAACTTCTCACCAGTCCACGCCAGCTACCTTCTTGTGGTGCCGTCAGCGCTCCGTCCAGAAATACTGCACGCCCTACACGACGATCCAACCGCTGGGCACCTCGGATTCTCCCGGACGCTGTCGAGGATACAGGAAAAGTATTACTGGCCGCGTCTGACCGCCGACGTCGCCCGTTACGTCAAGACATGCAGAGACTGTCAACGACGCAAGACACCACCGACAAGGCCAGCAGGATTACTACAGCCGATCGAACCTCCTCGTCGACCATTCCAGCAGATTGGGATGGATTTGTTGGGGCCGTTTCCGATGTCAACATCCAGGAATAAGTGGATCATCGTGGCGACGGACTATCTCACCCGCTTTGCTGAAACCAAAGCTCTACCAAAAGGCAGCGCAGCCGAAGTGGCGAAATTTTTCGTCGAGAACATCCTGCTGCGACATGGTGCCCCAGAAGTCCTCATCACCGACAGAGGAACTGCTTTTACAGCAGAGCTCACCCAAGCCATTCTGCAGTACAGCCAGACGAGCCACAGGAGGACAACTGCCTACCATCCGCAAACGAATGGTCTCACGGAGCGCCTGAACAAGACCCTCGCCGACATGCTAGCAATGTACGTCGACGTCGAGCACAAGACGTGGGACGCGGTCCTGCCGTATGTCACCTTCGCCTACAACACGGCGGTGCAAGAAACAACACAGATCACGCCATTCAAGTTGGTTTACGGCAGGAACCCGACGACGACGCTCGACGCCATGCTGCCGCACGTCACTGACGAGGAGAATCTTGACGTCGCTACCTATCTCCAGCGCGCCGAAGAAGCCCGACAGCTCGCCCGCCTACGGATCAAGACCCAGCAGCGTACCGACAGCCGACACTACAACCTCCGACGACGCTTCGTCGAGTACCAGCCCGGCGACCCTGTTTGGGTATGGACCCCGATACGCCGGCGAGGACTCAGTGAGAAGCTGCTGCGACGCTATTTCGGACTCTACAAGGTCATCCGACGTATTGGCGCACTAGACTATGAGGTCGTGCCAGACGGCATTTCGCACTCACAGCGGCGCCGCGCACGATCTGAAGTGGTCCACGTGGTGCGCCTTAAACCATTTTACGGACGCTAATGAACTTCCTTAGTTTGTTGTTTTCTTTGCTACGAGTGCTTTTCTTTGTTACTTTCGTTTGTTAGCAGCATCGGGTCGATGCTTTTTAAGAGGGGGGTAATGACACGTGTACTTATCTTTATCGGGCAACCACGTTTCGCCGCTTAACAACTGTAATCGCACAGCGAGGGACGCGCCTGCATGTATCCGACGTTTCTGGAAAGTTATCGACGCTTCTATCCGCGTGTATGTTGTCGCCGAACCTTGTGTTATCAGATTTCATCGCGTGACACGAATGGTGTAGAACTTTGTGGAAGGCACGCGGGTCCGAACGATTAGTCTGGAACATTCGACGACTGTTCTTTAAAAGCCGACGCGCTTGACTCGCTGATCAGATTTCCGACGATCGCCGACTGTGTTCGCCGCTTTCGTTGTGCTAGAAGTGTAGCCTGTTTTGTGGGCACAAGTTCGCCCAATAAAAGTTAGTTTTCTCGTTCGCAGTATTGCTACTGTGTTCTTCTACGTCACCACCACGTGACATTATTCTATACGACAGAGGTTTGGGGAACAAACGTCTTTGAGCATGTGACAGTGTTACATTGTCTTTATGGCGATGATGTCGTACAGCAGATGCAAATGGCGAGAGATACGTCATGAGTGAGCGGAGAGGTACATTATGATAGTAAATTTTATGAAAAAGTGAAATATCAGTTTGCATCCGGCGAACAGCTAGTAATGGGATGTCAAGAGTGTTTTTCATTTGCGTTATCTAGCTCTACGATTGTAGTTTGATTGATTTAATAATTGATTGATTTGACTTGATGGCTTTATTTCACCGAAAGGATGAGAATGCTGCTAACAAAAACGGACAAAATAATTGTGTACGGCTTAGGTTGCTTCAGTTAATATGAAGCGATACGGACCCCAAACCGTGAAGCCTTCCCCAGCTGAGTATGAAGGTAAATGGCGTACAGAGGTAATTTTACTGAGGACAGAGCGAGGAAAAAAAAAACTGTCCCTTTAAGTATCCTAGAGGGCGGTTAGCTTTAGATATTGTGTGCTCGACATGATGTTTCCATGACAGGTTGTGAGCTATATGAATGCAAAGGTAACGGTACGACGTGACAGTTTTGAGAGGAGAATTCTGTACATATGTAGGTACAAACTGCGCTAGAACGCGAAATTTGCATATATTTAGATTTATTTCATCTTTCATGTGCCGCGTGCGGCACCAGTTGTGAACGTGGTTCATGCCAGTCGGAAGGCTAGTGACGTCGGTCTATAAACACGTCAACGACGTCACTTCCGGTCATTTGTGCATAAATTGCAACGACTGTGGGTGCGTACATACGCCGTTTCGACAATACAGCATTTCTCAGTCGCTCGTTTGACAAGATGACTAAATTAATAATCCAAGCAGCGGAGGTAAGCATGGCATCCCTGACGCTGACAGAAAAGAAGCAACAATATCTGGGCGTTTATGTTGGAGAAAAAAACGATGCTGATCAAGAGCTACCACGTGCCTTTGATTCTTGTATCTCTTTTTTGTTTCGTGTGTACGATTTATTCCATATACTTCGTCCTAAAAAAAACGAGAAAAAAAAACGTCGCCCGTTTGTCACCTACTCGCATTTTCCTTCGTCTGTTTGGGCGGCTAAACGTTTGCAGGCAGAAACGATAGATGGTACGTGAATAGTCGGCTCAGTGTTTTTAGACTTCACGAAATAATTGGACTTTATTCATCATGACAAGCTCCTCACCAAACTTGAACCTTATGGCATCTCAGGTACGTGTCCTTGCTGAAATGTTATTTACTATATACAAAGAAAACAAACAGCTTGTATCAGGTGTTTCTTTATGTATATGTAAATAAAAAGTTATTCGAGGAATACCTCCAGGAGCTGCATGCTACTTGGTCTGTGACACTACTGATCGTCTTAAATCTAAACATGACTGACTGGGATTTGTATGTTGATGCTACCGTTGTGTCACTTCTATGTTACAACTAACAGGTATAATTACTTTAGCATGAAAACGTAATACGGTTCTCGGTAGTGTATCTAAGGGATGTCGTAAAGAACATCTGCTGATTAACCCCAACAGGTCTACATTCATGGTGGTTAATTCGCTCAAAGAAACTTGGACATTGCGCCTGGCATTATGTTGCGTTCTGATTACATTACTCTCTCAAATAGTATGTTGTTCATCAGCCTTGATTGATTGTTTTTGACTAATTGACTAATTATTTCATTAAATACTCTTTAGTGTCGAGGGTCCGCGTGGAGAAATTGGGAGCAACATGCTTGGGGCTACGTTTTAGAAATGAATCGAAATAGAAATCTAAAATAAAACTGGATGTAGCATGCGCAACCAAAAAAAAGAAAATTGCCATCCCAGCTCACCAGGCAAACCATGTCAGTATAGGTACACGACCACTAACCTGCACCAACGCCACTACTACCACCTTCGTATGTGAGATATTAAGAAATATTCATAGTAAGAAACCATATCAAGTGCAGCGCCATGCGCGCAAAGAACGACAACGCAAAGAAAAAGAATGCGCAGGTGAAGTTTACGTCTACAAATATAAATCATAGAGTTAAATGTTCAATTGAAGACAATGGCAACCTTTAGACGAAATGGGGTTATGTACGGCCTTTTGAGACCGTTTTCTGTAGAATTCACATCGAGGAAACGTGACCTTCGAAAGACAGTTGAAAAATATTCGTCGGAACATGCGCTGAAGAGCTTTTCTGTTGTGTTTACATTCTTAACGATGTACAATTTTAAGTTGCACAATGTACATAGTCGATGAAGTTGTTATCCTGAATGCTTGTGGCTCGTGTATACCCACAGTAGGGGGAGAATCGGGTGCATAATGAACTGCCCCCCCCCCCCCCCCCCCCCCCCCGTAAGCAGTTTTATGTATGCTGAAAAATGCAGCGCGGAAAACAGGACGAAAGAAGAGAGAACGGAAAGCGTCGCCCGTTTTCCACCTCTTTCGTTCTGCGTTTTCAGGCGTGAACTATTTCCAACTAGTCCGGCTGTCCATTGTAGTTGCAGATTAATATCATTCACACTCTAATACCCTTCACAAGAACACAATTAAGAAAGTCATTGAAGCAAAGAGTAACAACGCGAACGCAAACGTGCTCTTGAGCGTAGCCGCATTCGATGGTAAAAAATGATAGTGAGACTAACCGGAAAAGTTTTGAACAGAAATGCTGCGCCGCTCCTCGGTGTCCCGTACAAAAGCGATAAAACGATGTTACTGCCCGGGTAGATGAGGCGACGTGCGCTGCTATAAATTGAACATCGCTAGAAAAAGCTTGACGCAAGAAAGAGAGAAATAAAAGAAAGTTGTCTGTACTGATGAGGTCAAGGAACGTGTGTATCAGGGCACTTAACCCTATGGCAGCAAACGTAGACTGACTTGACTGCATTCCGAGCACATGTGCAGCGACCCTGTAGGCGCCACGATGACAGTAGTCCTCGCAGCTTTGCAGCAGCACTTGGGTTAAAGGCAATTAACACTGAGGCGAATGCCGAAGACAATGCCAACGGCTGACTATGGTGAATTTTAGGGAGAAGAAAGGGGCTACGTCTGCTCAACTGTACTATTTTTGTAGAATGCTTTTATTCTCGCCTTCTCGCCTTTTGATCGCGAGGGTTAAGTGGGTTCGTCAGGGTACAAACGAAATACGCTTGTTACCTACCGCCCGCTAAGGACTACTATACTTCCGGCATGCTTCGCGGTAGCGATCGCGTAATGAAACTCATCACCAGATAATCATAAACATACGCCCTGAAAACGACCATTGTGCAACATTGCAATCCATCAATGCCAAAAACATCAAGGCTATGAACATTTGACTCTGCGGCCTTCTTCGATACGGAATAAGCGGAACCGTGTATCGAAGAGATCAAAAATGCGCGCGACAGGCCACGCCATTCATAGCAGTCATATCGTTGTAGATACAGTATGCCGGAACAGTTCTTTCTTTTGGTCCTGACACGTAGAAAATAAATAAATAAATAAATAAATAAATAAATAAATAAATAAATAAATAAATAAATAAATAAATAAATAAATAAATAAATAAAATTTTATCTTGTAAGAAAGGAGATGAAATTTAAAACAAACCCAACAGGAGCTTTTTGCACGGTACTTCACGCGGACGTCTTTTGTGCTCTTACTGTGTGTGGAGCCATTGTGCATATCAATGGTATTTGCAGCAGCTCAACTCGAAGCAGCAAACGCCTGGTGCCGCCCTGCTCGACTGAGGTCAACACCTGTTCCTGCTTTTCACAGCCGAACACCTGCTGTTTCTCGCGTGGGTCACGTGCTGTGCGAACACACAGCTCAACTATATACTCTAGCGCTGCCGAAATGAACACGGAAGTGTGTCGAAAAAATCGCTTGCTGTTTTTCTTGGTGTCTTTCTCCATCCCCGAGTCTCAACCTTGAGTCTTTTTCCTCCTCCTATTCCCAACAACAACAACAACAACAAAAAGGAACATTGTTGCGGCTCAAGCTAGGGCGTGCTGTCACGTGGTCATATTTCGATTTTCTTATCTTTTCTTCTTTTGCAGCAGCCGAACCCCTTTTCCCCGAACAAAATTTCTGGCTACGCCACTGGTTACAATGTTTCCACGAATCAGTACGAGCAACGAAATTGTTCATCCAGATACCACAAATGCTCCACGGAGTCATCAGATAAATGGACACAACAGTTGCTGAAACAAAGCAGTCAGTAATTTGCCATATAGAAATGAGGAAGAGCCTAACAAAGTGAAAATCAAAAAAGAAAAGTGGGCACTTAGAAAGCGAATAGAAATGCACCGCACATTAAGAACGCCTGCACCATTATCGTGCTGCGTTTAAGGGAGAGAGAGAAATAAACTTTTCTGAACAGTTATCCGAGTCAGGACCCGGTTCGCCCTAGGTGGGAGGATTCCTCATTCCAGGAACCCGCTGGCTTCGGCTGCATCCTTGGGCCGGGCGACGAGACTGCGCTGGTCGTTCAGGTCGTCAGAAGAAAGCTTGGCCTCCCACGTTTCAGCGGTGGTATATACCTGGATGTGCGTTGAGTTGGGATGCTCTTCTCATGTTTCTATGGGGCGTCCCTGTTTGGAGTCGTCTTATGGAGCTTGTGAGGTGGGGAATGCAAGATGTACCAAGCAGCGGACAATCCTAGACCATGTGTCGCCGGGTGTCTGGGACGTCGCAGTGGGGACATATGTACGAGTACTGCGTAGGATAGTTTGTGCACGATTATTCAGTGTACTATCGGTGACAGAACCCACAAAACTGCCCAGGACGCGGCTCCAACGGCCGGAGCAGGGGAAAACTGCATCGCTGCGCCATCTAGTGCTGGTTCGCCTGGTTCGAGATCAAGAATGAGCGCATGCGCGTCGTAGCTTGCCAGCAAGCATGTACTGGCTGGCACCTTCAAGGCGAGTTGTGCTTTGCCCACGAACCTTGCGCGAGATGCCGCTATGACGGCATCGGTTGAAAGCGTCTGCTGCGCGTGTTGCAGCGCTGGTGACAAGGCACTTGTCATGGCAAGCAAGTCACGCTCCCAGCCGATGCCCACATAGCGGCATCTCGCGAAAGGTTCCTGGGCGAAGAGAAACTCACGTGAAGGAGCCAGCGAGTATATACACGCTTGCACGCAAGCTACGACGCAAGCTTGATCTCGAACCAGGCTAACCATCACTAGACGGCGCAGCGATGCAGTTTTGCCTATACACTCTTGGGCAAAGTTACACCCTTTGGCTTGCCCCTTCTGCCACACAACAATAATCGTTATCTGCCTTGATGCGTTTCCTTTCTTTAACGCTGCGAGCCCGGTACTTTCCAGTAACGAACGGCACGCGCGTTATCAGCATAGAACAGTTTACACCCTTTGGAGTGCCCCTTCTGATAACGCGCGTGCCGTTCGTTACTGGAAAGTACCTGGCTCGCAGCGTTAAAGAAAGGAAACGCATCAAGGCAGATAACGATTATTGTTGTGTGGCAGAAGGGGCAAGCCAAAGGGTGTAACTTTGCCTAAGAGTGTAGTTTTTCCCTGCTCCGGCGGTTGAAGCCGCGTCCTGGCCAGGTCTGCACCGATTTTGTATTTGTTTGTAGGCGGCGGAGGATGAATCCCGCCTCTTTTCTCATGTTCTTGTGGGGTGAAGGGTACGTTCTTCTGCCGAGTCTGTGGTGTTGCAGAAGCTCCGAGCAGTTTAGGACGATGTCGCCAACATTGGTGGCCGGCCCGATGTGGAATGGCAGGAAAGCCCGGCTGGTAGGTATGCCCGCGGGTAGCGGCGTGTGCCGCCTCATTTCCCGCCGTATCCTGATGACCGGGAACCCAGTTGATGTGGGTGTCGGGGAGCGAGGCTCGTGCGATGTGATTTTGAAGTATCTTGAGTGCGGTTTCTGATATGCGTCCTTTTTGATATAGTTGCGAGCTGCTGCTTGGAAGTCAGTTACTGCTACTTTAGGTTAAGTTGCTTATTTAAAAACACTGAGTGAGTGAGTGAGTGAGTGAGTGAGTGAGTGAGTGAGTGAGTGAGTGAGTGAGTGAGTGAGTGAGTGAGTGAGTGAGTGAGTGAGCGAGTGAGTTCCTAGATTTGGACCTCAGCTGTGACAGACGGTGTAGTGGATGGATCAATTTCGACCACCCCGGCTCTCTCTCCAGCCTGCGCGTAAATATAAGCATTTGTGTTGCTCTGTCAGTGCAATTTGTGAAGTGCACTGGCCTGAGGGACCGTTTATATTCCTTTTGTGCATCATCTAACGTAAACGCAGTGTTCACCCTCTCCCTATTCCTATTGCCCATTTCCCTTACCCTCTGTGTAGGGGGTAGCAAACCGGACACCCGTCTGGTCAACCTTCCTGCGTTTCCACTCCTTGATTTCTCTCTGTCTTTCTATACAGTCGGGCCCGTTGGTAGCTTAAGTTGAGACTTATCAAAGATGACGCGATTCAATCCGCCGTGGTTGCTGCTATGGTGCTGACCTGCTAAACACGAGTTCGCGGCATCGAATCCCGGCCACGGCGGTCGCGTTTCGATGGGGGCGAAATGGGTAAACAGCGGTGTACTTATGTTGAATTCCAATGGCAGATCCAGATCAAGTTTTTCTGCTCTGTATGGAGCAATCCTATTCCAATGGCAGAATGGGAGCGGGAGCTGTGTGTTCCCATGGCAGATTGGGACCAGCCGCTGATCCCGGATTGCTCCGTGGAGCAAAAATATTTGCACCGCCGAAATCGGCAGATTTGACCGGAAGTCCTCGTGACGTATTTCCTTCACCCGCCTCTGCTTCCTGTCACGGTCGCCTGTTTCCGGTCGCGGGCAGCTATGGATGACATGGAAAACGTGGACGCCGCTTCGCGCCGTGCGATTTTGTTCGCGCTCCTAGAAGTACAATTTACAAGTCGAGTGATGATTCTTCTGACACGGACAGTGAAATGGGGTGGTGGGTTGCGCTTCCAAGCGCTTGTTCCTCTCTCTATTCTAGCGCCCTCTCACCTGATTTTCCTGAACGAAGTGCCCCCGCGGGAGCGCACGCATTCCCTTCGCAGATATGGCGTGAGCAGATGAGAGCGATTTCAGTCGGAGCGACGCGCTCCGTTCGTGATCCGGCCGAGCGCTCGCGATCTACCATTGGAATTCAACATTAGATTTAAGTGCACGTTAAAGAACCCCAGGTGGTCCAAATTTCCGGAGTCCCCCACTACTATGTGCCTCATAATCAGATCGTGGTTATGGCACGTAAAACCCCCTAATTGTTAAAGATGGAGCGATTCAAAAGTGGTTGAAATCTGAAACATTATTTTACGTTTTGTTTTTCTTTCAGCCAGTCGGTAACTTTTGAAGGTACGTGTTTCGTGCCGTTCCGCCATTCCGCTGTTGTTGGCTGAAAAAAAACTCGCCTGATGCTGCACGATATGATTGATCGGTCAGTGACTTTCCCGGCATAGGACCCAGCTATATCTAATAATAAAATAAAAACGGAAGAGAAGCCTAACGAAGCAACTAACTTTGAGTCACAAGGGTATCCTTTCAGGCTTTTGCACCCTCAGTGAGTGAGTGAGTGAGTGAGTGAGTGAGTGAGTGAGTGAGTGAGTGAGTGAGTGAGTGAGTGAGTGAGTGGACTTTATTCGGTCCAGAGAAGACGCAGGGAAGACCCCGCGCCACCCGGCTAGTAGGGACCGCCAAGCCGAACTTGACGGCCCAATCGTCGGCACTCTGGACGGCCAGGGTCTGGTGGTCGTTGAGTTCGGGGCTGCCCAAAAGCGCAGTCCACCTATCCTCAGTGAATTTCTCCAGTGGTATATTAAAAAGTGGTTTGCAGCTTCTTCTTTCGTGCCAAAGCTGCCCTCAAACTTTTCTTGTTTATGCACTCGCATGAACGCGGCACATTAGCATATAATTAATCGTGAATGCCGCACCATAGCCGTCATCACGTCGGTTAATTTACAACCTTTGCATTGCTAATTACGCAAGACCCGTACTTTGCTGTTACATTAACCTTAACACCCACACTGCTAAGCTGCTTCAATTTTAATTCCAAACGTTCTTTCACGTTAAACCAGAAACTTTATTGCCTTCCGTGGCATCTTGGTTCTTCCATCCAATTGCGAAGGCACTCGATATTTCTGCCCCTATTACTCTGAGGAAACCTGGCAGCTGAAGTCACCTCCCAGAAGAATCTACTTTGCCGCCCATGATGACAAATGGAGACTCTTAGCGCGTAGGCTCACAACACAAACAGAGGGATATTCTGACATCAACGAGAATCTGGCTAAAAGCCTGGCTAGCGGCCTAGTATGACGTTAGGATGGATAGTTGGGCGTGTTGGTTAAGCATGATCTGAAGTGTGTATGTGTGTGCGCCCTGTGTGTGTGTTTCTTCTTTGTCCTCCGTCATTTTAGCGCCTTCACTTCAGATCAGGCCTAGTATGCTACTGCACGTGTTGGGTAAGACACATAAACACAGTGATCACACAACAGAGACCTGTCGTGGTGGCTTAGTGGTTACGGCGTTGCAGGAGGTGACCGGTGACCACGTGACCGGTGTGCCCCCCCTTGCCCCTATGCACACAGGCACGCACAAAAACGGACAGGTGACAAAAACAAGGGCTATACTCTATACAGTTGACGGCAGCGTTCGTCCCATGTGATTTTCCTTTCGCGTGCGTGCGTGCGTGCGTGCGTGCGTGCGTGCGTGCGTGCGTGCGTGCGTGCGTGCGTGCGTGCGTGCGTGCGTGCGTGTGTGTGTGTGTGTGTGTGTGTGTGTGTGTGTGTGTGTGTGTGTGTGTGTGTGTGTGTGTGTGTGTGTGTGTGTGTGTGTGTGTGTGTGTGTGTGTGTGTGTGTGTGTGTGTGTGTGTGTGTGTGTGTGTGTGTGTGTGTGTGTGTGTGTGTGTGTGTGTGTGTGTGTGTGTGTGTGTGTGTGTGTGTGTGTGTGTGTGTGTGTGTGTGTGTGTGTGTGTGTGTGTGTGTGTGTGTGTGTGTGTGTGTGTGTGTGTGTGTGTGTGTGTGTGTGTGTGTGTGTGTGTGTGTGTGTGTGTGTGTGTGTGTGTGTGTGTGTGTGTGTGTGTGTGTGTGTGTGTGTGTGTGTGTGTGTGTGTGTGTGTGTGTGTGTGTGTGTGTGTGTGTGTGTGTGTGTGTGTGTGTGTGTGTGTGTGTGTGTGTGTGTGTGTGTGTGTGTGTGTGTGTGTGTGTGTGTGTGTGTGTGTGTGTGTGTGTGTGTGTGTGTGTGTGTGTGTGTGTGTGTGTGTGTGTGTGTGTGTGTGTGTGTGTGTGTGTGTGTGTGTGTGTGTGTGTGTGTGTGTGTGTGTGTGTGTGTGTGTGTGTGTGTGTGTGTGTGTGTGTGTGTGTGTGTGTGTGTGTGTGTGTGTGTGTGTGTGTGTGTGTGTGTGTGTGTGTGTGTGTGTGTGTGTGTGTGTGTGTGTGTGTGTGTGTGTGTGTGTGTGTGTGTGTGTGTGTGTGTGTGTGTGTGTGTGTGTGTGTGTGTGTGTGTGTGTGTGTGTGTGTGTGTGTGTGTGTGTGTGTGTGTGTGTGTGTGTGTGTGTGTGTGTGTGTGTGTGTGTGTGTGTGTGTGTGTGTGTGTGTGTGTGTGTGTGTGTGTGTGTGTGTGTGTGTGTGTGTGTGTGTGTGTGTGTGTGTGTGTGTGTGTGTGTGTGTGTGTGTGTGTGTGTGTGTGTGTGTGTGTGTGTGTGTGTGTGTGTGTGTGTGTGTGTGTGTGTGTGTGTGTGTGTGTGTGTGTGTGTGTGTGTGTGTGTGTGTGTGTGTGTGTGTGTGTGTGTGTGTGTGTGTGTGTGTGTGTGTGTGTGTGTGTGTGTGTGTGTGTGTGTGTGTGTGTGTGTGTGTGTGTGTGTGTGTGTGTGTGTGTGTGTGTGTGTGTGTGTGTGTGTGTGTGTGTGTGTGTGTGTGTGTGTGTGTGTGTGTGTGTGTGTGTGTGTGTGTGTGTGTGTGTTAGCACACACACACACACGAAGCCTTGTTAGCACACACACGAAGCCTTGCCAAGTTAGCAAGGCTTCGACAGACAACACCGAGTAGATAGAATGAAGACGCACACTGTGCATTTATGAAAGGAAATGTACAAGCGCGTGCCCTGCACATTGTGTCGGCTGTCGATGGCGCCGCCAACAGACCGCTATATAAATCAGACTCGTCAGCTACTACAGGCAAAGCGAAGCCACAGCTATAGTCTAGTTAAAATTTATATAAAGCGAAGAAATCTCAAAGCAGCACCTAGTTGCCTCTAGCATCTGCAAAGCTTCTTGCAGTCGGCTAGTGGCGTTGTAACCATAGGGGCCAGAGTATGCGTTAGCGTGTTCACCGTCGCAGGCCATGCGCTAGCGTGTTCACCTTCATACAGGGGCTTTGTGCGCTTTCGTATAAATTAACGTTGCTGCGCATCAATGCTGCGCATTGCAGCAGGGCATATAAACGCCTTTAGAGCTGCGCTTCAAGTTTTTCTTGCTGTGTTGCTATTTTTGGGTGTGATTATGTCATTTGACCTACCTTCATTGGCAGGAGGTCTCCTAACACTATTTTTTCCTGAGACCTCCTTCTGTATATGTTGAAGTACGTAAGAACACTAAACCAAATAAACTGAATTGAACTTTATAATACACTGTTGTCTTACAAATTCCTTGAATTTGTGCGCGTTTCTCCGTTGCTTTATCTTTCTTTGTAGGACTTAGTTTATTGGTATTACATATTTCAATAATGTTCACTCTGCGCAATGGATCATTCTTCGTGGCATATGGCATACAGTAAGCGTAGAACTGTCGAGCTACAATTTAAACGTCGATACCAGAAATGCTCGTTTACCGCGGTATGGAGCAGTTCAAATCCCTAGAACAGACATGTTTACATCAGGATAAACGGTGGCTTCACTTGCCCCAGTTTCGGCCAGCAGCTAGTTTCCTTTCAAGGTGTCGCGCATCCGCTGCTTACTGTGCATGACTTGAGCGGACACTCACTAGGTAACAGCGCTATACATGGCTCCTGAAAGAGGTTCCAACTTACCAACAGGTGGCAGCACAGTACGAGCTTACTTTTGCTGATCGAGGAAAACAAAATGTGCGTATGGCAAAACAGGTGCATAAACGCCACCTGTATATATGTAGAACAAAAGAATTCACTGGCAGGCTAGTTTGTACGTTTCTTTCAGCACTAAGTTTGTGCAGCGCAAAATAAACAAAACATGAAGGAACACAAAACGACGTAGACAGATGCTGACTGCCAACTGCTTTACTTCGAAAAACGTTGAACAAACTTAAATACATTCAGACGCGTTATCAGGCAAATACTAAGTGTCAAAAGTGACCAGCGAGAAATTGCATTTCTTTATCTGTGATGTTGACGCCAGGGGCCCTCACATGGATATCACCAGCTTTCT
Source organism: Dermacentor andersoni (assembly GCF_023375885.2). Lineage (NCBI taxonomy): Eukaryota > Metazoa > Arthropoda > Arachnida > Ixodida > Ixodidae > Dermacentor > Dermacentor andersoni. The sequence continues at coordinate 37,630,750 of NC_092814.1, forward strand.
TAATGTACTTTCTGTGTATTCCCGCACACGCGAACTCAGTTTGTGTGAGAGCAGATATGAACGCGTGAACGCGTCACCAATCGCGAGTCATTTCTGTGTGCTGACTGTCCTGTCGCACTTGGCAGCTGTGCATCTGTAGCCCGGTGTTGCTCACTAGTCGTAATCGGTGACGCGAACTCTGTCAGTCGATACTGCGAATACACCTTTAGATTTCTTAAATCCGATCTGTGCTAGCTACTGCAAGCATGCATTTGCGAAATGCTGCGCGCTATGTTTGCTGAAAATCTCAATGTGAAAAATTAGGGCTTCGTGTGTAACCTTTATGGTGGGATATTCCTATTCATTATGTTTTGTTCTTGCTTAGCTTCCGCTAGCCAGATATGTGGACAGTGTTTGTATGTACCTTAATTCCTCTGCGCCTGAAGGTTGTTACTGTGCGCTAAAAGAACAAAGAGTAGCATACGAACTACTCCGGTCTTACACCTTCAATCACGCTCCATAATTTCGATTGTGATTGATGATGAACATTGAAATTGATTGACGCGGGCGATCGCTGAGATCTCCCGCCCTCGTTTTTGAGCATAATGTTTGGAAGCTTCTGCCGGAAAGCTGAGTGCCGCTAATTATAGTCGACATGCTATCTTGTATTGACTATTATTTGCTGCTACATGATCTAGCGTTTCTTTGTATGACTGGTACAATGTCAAATTAAGATGCACACTTTGCAAGACCATGATCAGCGGCGTGTACTGCTCCAGCTTGAGCCTTCACTTAACGTTAGGCACACTTTGAAAGTTAAAGCAAACACATTATGCAGTTGTGATGACAAGGATGATGATGATGATGATGTGAGCATACACTTTAAAACTGGGTAGAGTCTAACCTCACCAGGCTTATTCTTTTGACTCTCTAGTGCGTCTGTGTTTTTTTAAATACCTTCAGACTCTAACCTATATTTACTAACATTTACGAACGCTTAGAGACAAAATCTATACAGCGCGGTGTATTGTTAATAAGCATTGTTAGCTTCATATAACACGTGCAGCCTATTCATTGCGTAATATGCAGATTATGCACTGAAGCTTCATGTAGCATAATTATAAAACTATACCATTAAACGAACACGTTACAATACCACATACTTAGCCGCTTTACGAATGAACCGCAAAGCTGTGCATCCTACCGATATTAAAGGCGGCATAAAAAATGCCTTATTGCGCAGCGTACTTGAACTAAGTGCTACACTCCTGACCGGCCCCGTAGACTGTTCCGGGATTAATTGCGATACAGATCGTTGTCAATACTTGGAAAACTTTGCATACACGTGTCAGTAGAGGAAACTTGAAAAAGAAGGTTGTCTGGCTGGCGGGCGATAACAAGTTAGCCAGTACACACCTGATAACTTGCAACGGCTGTTGGAATCGCACCGCTGGCACGAGTTGTTGGGGTCTCTGTGCTGACGCCCGTTATTGCGAATGGGTCGCAAGCCCCAAGGGTAGCGTTGGCCTGGCGGCCTGGGGCACTGGAAGCATCCGAAGGTCCCGGCAAAGCATGAGAAGACTGGTAACAGAACAACTTGTTTATTCTAACATAGCAAAAGAGCGGCCGGTCAGTTCGACCGAAGTGGAGAGACGGGAGAGCACGTAACTCAGCAGTACAAATCGGAGCCTCTCTCCTGGCGTCCGGGGGCAGCTGCTCTTATACTCTCGGCGTCGCGGTCCAAAAGGGAAGGTCACGGGATGAAGGTCACGGGATGAAGGTCACGGGACGGCGGAGCATGAGCCCACGACGGCGCGCACGGCCGAGCCGAGAGACCTGCTGAACCGAGTGTAGTGACGCATCGCCAACCCGCCCACACGACGGCGCGAACGGTTGAGCCGAGAGACCTCCAGGCTCCTCATTCGGGGAACTCCGCTCCCCGGCTGCCGCGCTTTGACAAGCGAGGGCACACACACACACACGCAGACACGTGGCACTGAAACACGCCTGGACACGCTTGGCGGGTAGGCGTTTCGGCGGCGTCGAACGGGCCAAAATGTCCGCCGCTTTGAACAAAGCCCCGGCGTCCGTTGCATCCGCGCCGGCATTACCGCGCGTTGTAGGCGAAACGTAACAGACCGCCCCGCCGGGGGAAGGAGATCCCGATGGTCAGGGGACTGCATCCGCTGTCCGGAGGGATGTCGCTCGATGATGCTCATAACCGAAGTCGGGCGTCCTTTGGCGTTTCTTGAGCGCAGTGCACAGAGAAGGCCTCGTTCTCACGTTCAGGTGCACACAGGACACTGCAAAGTGACTTCGGGAGAGTTGACATTTTTGTTCTCGTTTCCGGCAAGCGTTAGAACTACGCCGAAAGTCAACCGCTCAGTCAGCAAGCACGGCACAACCCTCACTAAGCCCTGCCAGGCTCTTTCCCCTTTTATACTGCTGCCTAGTTCCTTACAGTAGTTTAGCAGCACTCAGAACGCGTCCACAAATCGAAAAATGCACTAGAAAGCACATCATCACTTTGAAACACTACACAAAAGCAATAAGTTAAAAAAAAATCCTGCCTCAGGAAGAAAAACATCAGTAACAAGCAATTTTGAGGCTGATTCCCACGTTAGGGGCTTCGACTTAAGCCATCGGCGTTACCGTTGAGACTCCCCTTTTTGTAACGCACCTCAAAGGAATACTGTTGCAAAGCGAGGCTCCAGCGCAGGAGGCGGCCATTTTTGGGAGAGATGGTCTGCAGCCATTGGAGAGGGCAGTGATCCGTTTCAATGATAAACCTCGAGCCGGCTAGGTAACATGACAAATTCTGAACGGCCCACACGATACACGCACACTCTTTCTCGGTGGCGCTATACGCCTGCTCACGACTGGTCAGCTTACGACTAGCATACAGGACGGGGTGTTCTACTTCTCCATTTTCCCGTTGGCACAGTACAACGCCCATGCCTCGCTCACTAGCATCACACTGAACAACGAACCCTTTTGTGTAGTCGGGCGATCGTAGCACAGGCTGGCTTGTTAGGGCGCTCTTTAGGGCGCTAAAAGCTCTTTCCTTCGTCTCATCCCAGACGACTGTTTGCGGCTCTGTCTTTCTTAGAGCATCCGTCAAGGGAGCCGCGATATCAGAGTACCTGGGGATGTACCTCTGATAGTAGCCGGCGACACCTAAGAACGACCGAATATCGGTCTTCGTACGCGGTTGCGGGAAGTCTCGCACAGCGGCCACCTTTATTTCAGAGGGGCGGCGTCGACCCCGACCAATCACGTGTCCGAGGTAGACAACCTCGGCCTGTGCTAACTGGCACTTGGGAGCCTTGACTGTCAAGCCCGCATCGCGCAGGCGGGTTAGCACTGCCCGCAAGTGCGCCATATGCTCAGGCCAGGATGCGGAGAATATCGCTACGTCGTCTAGATACGGTAAAGCGAATTCTTGCTGTCCCCGCAACACTTTATCCATGAGGCTTAAAAAGCAGTATGGCGCGTTCTTCAAACCAAAACTCAAAACTTTAGGACGGAATGTCCCCATTGGTGAAATGAACGCCGCATACCTACTAGCCTCTTCTGTAAGTGGAACCTGCCAATAACCCCTGACAAGATCTAGGGTGGAAATAAACTGAGCGCTACTCACTCTCTCAAGGCGCTCCTCGATGTTAGGGATCGGATAAATTTGATCCTTAGTGATGGATCCTTAGCCTGCGGTAGTCGACGCAAGGACGAGGTTCCTTGCCCGGTACCTCAACTAAAATCAAAGGGGAGGTATAATCACTCTCACCCGCTTCAATAACACCGAGCTGTAGCATTTTCTTTACCTCAGCCTCCATAATATCGCTCTGGCGGGGTGACACCCGGTACGCCTTGGATCGTACTGGCTCTGGGGAGGTAAGTTCTATGTCATGAGTAAGGACAGAAGTCCTACCAGGCCTCTCAGAGAACAGACCTTGAAACTCTTGTAAGAGCTGGTGTAGTTCGGTTTTCTGCTCAGGCGACAGCGATGCTTTACTTATTAAGTCACTAATGACTTGATCGGTGTCTTTCCTGTTTGTCACTGAGCCTAGTCCCGGAAGCTCGACCGGAAGCTCTTCTAACTTTCCCGCATCGGGATTTTCCTCTCCAGTATCTGGTGCCTTTAACGCTACAGGCTCAATTTTATCCCGTTCGGGCGTGCCCTGAATACCAGCTTGCTGCGCCTCTGACCCTTTTTCATCGTTCAACAACGTCGGCCCCGCAACTACCGCCTTTGCAGCGAGCTCCCGAACCTTCGATCTGGTTAAGGCCTGAACGCTAGCCTCACCAAACAAAAGCCCCTTCTCGCGCAGGAGGTGATCGGACCTGTTCGAAAATAAGTACGGGTACTGGGGGGGCAGCATAGATGACACTGCGGCCTCCGTCTCAAGTGCTCCGAAAGGTCCTTCAATAAGCACTTTTGCTACCGGCAGACACACGCTATGAGCTTCCACTGCTTGCTTGATCCATGCGCACTCGCCCGTGAACATATCGGGTTCTACGTAAGAGGGATGAACTACATCCATCGTAGCTGCGGTATCGCGAAGCACTCGGCACTCTTTCCCGTTCACGAGGAGGTCTCGCATGTAAGGCTCGAGAAGCTTGATGTTCTCGTCAGTGCTGCCTAATGAAAAAAACACGACTTTTGGTTTTGTTTCTGGGCACTGCGCCGAAAAGTGACCCGGCTTCTGGCACGTATAACAAACGCGCGCTTGCCTCGTCTCGAACCGCTTTCTGCGTTCGGCTTCGGTTGCCGCCGTCTCCTTACGTTCGGTCGGACTGCTTTCACTCGCATCCGAACTACGTGTGTCCCCTTTTGCTCTCATGGGCGTGAACTTTGGCCTCTCAAACTTGGAGCCAAATTCACCCTTTTGACCGTCCTTAGCTCCACGAGCCCGGCGCGTCACAAACTCCTCGGCTAGCTCAGCGGCTCTAGCCACCGTACTAACGTCTGGCCTATCCAAGACCCAGTACCGCACGTTCTCAGGTAACCGACTATAAAACTGTTCTAGCCCGAAACACTGCAGAACTTTCTCGTGGTCACCAAACGCTTTCTCTTCTTTGAGCCACTCCTGCATGTTTGACATAAGCCTGTACGCAAACTCTGTATATGACTCACTTCTGCCTTTCTCATTTTCCCGAAACTTCCGACGGAACGCCTCCGCTGACAGCCTGTACTTTTTTAGCAGACTCGATTTCACTTTCTCGAAATCCTCTGCCTCCTCTCTCTCCAAGCGAGCGACTACGTCGGCCGCCTCGCCGGGTAGCAAAGTGAGCAAGCGCTGTGGCCACGTTTCCCGAGAGAACCCCTGCTTCTCGCACGTTCGCTCAAAGTTAACCAGGAACAAACCAATGTCCTCTCCAAGCTTAAACGGCCGCATCAGGTCAGTCATTTTGAACAATACTCGTTCTCCTGCACCGTGTGCCTGACTTCCATTACGAGCGCGTTCCATCTCTAACTCGAGACGCTTCATTTCCAAAGCGTGTTGACGGTCGCGCTCTTCTTTTTCTTTCTCTTTTTGCTCTTTAAGTTCACGCTCCTGTTTCTCTTTTTGCTCTTTAAGTTCACGCTCCCTCTCCTCAATGGTCTCAAGGCATTCCGACAGCTCGTCATCCTCAGCTTCTAACTCAAGAATAGCCCTTAGCAGTTCTGGTTTTCTGAGTTTGTCTGAGACATCCAGACCCAACTCTCTTGCAAGCTCCAGCAATTTCGGTTTGCGCAACGACTTCAAATCCATGGCTGCTCTGAATGCTGCTTTCTCTACTGCCTACTATTGTCTTGCCGCAAACTAACCCGGCAGCAACGACAACCACAATTACCAGCTCTGTTTCTGACACTAACAAAAGCCTGGCAAAACTCAGAAGAAGAAAGTCCCGCACTCACCAAACCTCGCAGCCAAGAATTCCGCGCAGTCGTTCCGCTGCAGGCAACCAGTCATCACACAGGGCTCGTTGCACTGCTCCCGGATGGTCGTTGTGCTGCTCAGCATACAGTCAACCGCATCTCTTCGCTGCTGGCCTCCGTTGTCGCGATCTCACCGCTGGCAACCAGATGTTGGAATCGCACCGCTGGCACGAGTTGTTGGGGTCTCTGTGCTGACGCCCGTTATTGCGAATGGGTCGCAAGCCCCAAGGGTAGCGTTGGCCTGGCGGCCTGGGGCACTGGAAGCATCCGAAGGTCCCGGCAAAGCATGAGAAGACTGGTAACAGAACAACTTGTTTATTCTAACATAGCAAAAGAGCGGCCGGTCAGTTCGACCGAAGTGGAGAGACGGGAGAGCACGTAACTCAGCAGTACAAATCGGAGCCTCTCTCCTGGCGTCCGGGGGCAGCTGCTCTTATACTCTCGGCGTCGCGGTCCAAAAGGGAAGGTCACGGGATGAAGGTCACGGGATGAAGGTCACGGGACGGCGGAGCATGAGCCCACGACGGCGCGCACGGCCGAGCCGAGAGACCTGCTGAACCGAGTGTAGTGACGCATCGCCAACCCGCCCACACGACGGCGCGAACGGTTGAGCCGAGAGACCTCCAGGCTCCTCATTCGGGGAACTCCGCTCCCCGGCTGCCGCGCTTTGACAAGCGAGGGCACACACACACACACGCAGACACGTGGCACTGAAACACGCCTGGACACGCTTGGCGGGTAGGCGTTTCGGCGGCGTCGAACGGGCCAAAATGTCCGCCGCTTTGAACAAAGCCCCGGCGTCCGTTGCATCCGCGCCGGCATTACCGCGCGTTGTAGGCGAAACGTAACACGGCCTTTGCAGTGCAGCTATAATGAGGAATTAACTAAAGTATCGAAGTATCTTAAGATACATGTGGAAAGTATCGTATCGGGTAAAATTATCCCGCTTATTTATTGTATTTATTCATTGTATTTATTTAATCAATACTTATCGCTTCAGTATCTTGTATCATATCATGATACATTTGCAAAGCATGTTAGCCCAGCCCTGCTATTAAGACTATGGTGCAATGCCAAGATGCAATTAATCTCAGAGAAGAGCAGCTTTAAACACATAATTGCGCGCTACTGCAAGTAAACACCTTTGAGGGTTTATCAAACTGGACGATAATAATGCTGCTGCTGAACTTGGCCATTTACAACCATTAAACTATAGCGCTATCGTTAAAGACGGGCACAGTTCATTTAGTCCGACAGACGAGCAGACTGGCGGATCAAGATTTCAAGTGAGGCAGACTTTCGTTTCACAAAATTCTTCCTCACCTGCAGAACAGTATGCAGAACAGCCTGTGGGAAACGCAACAGAATAGGTCACTAACTGGCTGTAATTAATCTACCGTGTCTACGTTGCGGATATGGCGTTACGATCTTCATCGAGGAGTCTTCAGTATGCGGCTGGTTCGCGGAGCAGCAACATGGCAATTAACGTGGAGGAAATGAGCACAGGAAATGAGATCTCTGTAACCATTAATCAAAGCCTAGTGTTTTAATTATTTCGCATATGCGTAGCCCTGCCGCGTCGTGTTCTTCAATTTTCCATGCTCGATTAGGGACTGAAGAAAAAAAGGAAAACTGACAAATGCACATCAAAGGAACAGATCCAGACAAAGCAACTTTCTCAGTTTTTCGTAGCTTCCCAAGCGCAGATTGCTCTTTGCTTTTGCCTGATATTGTTTTCATTGCTGACTACATTTCACCAACGGTATAGACAGTGGCGACTCAACCTCAAGGAGGGAAAATTCGAGAACTCATTTCCAACCGAGCGCCCGTGTTGTGTGGTACACGGAGCTTCACGAGCCACGTACGCAATGTGTTTGAAGCGTGGATGAGTCAATGGTATTCACAAGCGCTCGTCGGAACGAGTGCGTGCAGAGCAAGGTCAGTCTCAAGACCTTTGTGAGATTGTGCACACGCTGGCAATTTTTCAGCGTGCTTGGTAGATGTCCGCTGACGGTTCACCATCACCTTTCTCAACCACCTGAGTGAGCTCTGAAACTGGATGCCATTGTACGCAAGTGCCCTCAGCCTGCGGAGTTAGAGGCCATGGTTCAACGCATCGCTTCGCAGGCTTGTCTTCGAGCCTGACAGTGAAGCTGAGGGCAAAGAAGACCATGGTAAGCACGGTGCTGAACTTCTGTTTAGTAGTTCCTTTGATCTCAGAGGAACTACTACGCAATACACAATTTCGCCAATTTCTACACAATTTTCAGCGCATTCAAAGTGCGCGCACTTCGAATGCGGTGAAAATTTTGCATGACCGAGACCCTCTGCGTACACTAAAGAACCACAGTTGGTTGAAGCTAATCTGAAGCCGAACACGCAAAGATTATATCTGCAACGAAAGAAGGCCGCATGACATGTGAAGCGTTATGACAGATGTCGAACCTATGCTCTCAGAACCTCAGGTTTACTCGTAAACCTTGAATACGCTCTCATTGCACTTGGAAAGGATCATCGTCTGACATATGCTACGTTACAGCGACGAATCCCTTGGACAATAGCCCAAAGAAAAAGACATAAAACATAGATTTCGCCTAAATTTCTAAGCAAAGACTAGGGAGAGCTGCACGGTATTACGCGTACCAAGACTCGCGGTGTTTAGTGTAGTGTCATGTCCCCATCCTGCTCCTCATCGTCAATTCATTGCAGGACGAACGCTTCTCCCGTTGATGCCAGTTTATCTCTGTCGCGCGTCATTATCAGCCCCGCGAGAACAATCTTCGCATCACTGTCTTTGTAACGGCGAACAGCTTTAAACGGAAATCGAAAGAGCTACATGCCGTCCTTTTAAATCCAGACAGTATGTCGACCACCCGTGCGTAGTACACGGCGCTACTTCGGTCCGGGACCATGAAGAGCCGCAGGAAAAGAAAAGCCTGGCAGCTTTTACCCAGCCTGGAGCCTGCGCGCAGGTGTGCAGCACAGAGAGAATACAAACTGCGGGATTTTACGTTCTAGCCCTTTCCGCTGTCTCCACCCTCTCCAGAAAAGCTGCGCGCCACTGCAGTATCCCTCCTATTTCCTGCACCTCCCTGGAAAAACAGTTTTTCCTTCATCCTCCTTCCTGTGATCTATTTGAGTTCTGCGGCCGGCTCTGCGCTTTAACTATCTGGCATCGACGCTGCGTGTTTATGTCTGTCTCGTGCAGAGCTTAGTGCTCGCTCACTGCGGCGCCTATCCTCGTGAGGCGTTGAACTTCTCAGAGCTCACACTTTGCTGAACTCATGGTGGGGAAATGGGTTCGAGCGTCCCTTTACAAAGCGTGCTCTATACGTACGTTTTTTTTTTTCGTAGCTGTGCTGGCAAGATGATGGCCACTACCGCGGCACGACTACGCGGCGACGCCGATGTCACGATTTGCAGCTGCACAGAAATAGCTGTTCTCGCTATAAAAAAAGATAAAGTAATAATAAAAACTCTCAAAACTCGCACCTCGGAGAGGAGCGGAACGCCTCTTGCGCAAGAACCATTCGTGGATACAAAAGGTTTTCTTGTCAATTCCATGCCAACTACTCAACAGCGACACATCAGAAGATGTAAATGTTCCAGTGCCGTGTAAAGTGTCTCTCCTATCCTTGCGTACTTAGGCCCCAACACTGGATTGTAGTGTGCATCATATTGTATTCTACAGACCTGTGAATACAAAATTCCGTCAGCTTCTGTTTTTTTTTTTTCTGTGTGAGAAACATGGAGCTCAATAGAGTGTGTACTGTAAGTATGCTATTTACGTGTGGAGGTGAGCAATTACTTGTTTATTGCTCGCTGTTTCTGTTCCCCTGCACGTAAACGCTGCCACTGGAAGTCGATTGTTTGCGTTCACTTGAAAGACCGAAAGGATATACTAAAATGGGGGTGTCAAAATTTCGCTTCTTTTTGACCAGAATGTGTTGCTTTGAGACGCTGAACTCCATCAATCATTCGATCACCGTTCCCTTGTTCTTTCAATGTGTCGAATTTCGCTTGAGTGGTTATCCTCTTTTTCAGAGAGCGAATACAATTCCTCGTAAACACGAGATGCATAGTTCGCGTATTTTGCGTTTAGGTTCACAATTAGCGCTTGATGTCTAAGGGAATTACACTTGCGCACCGCAGATGTGACACGATGGTTCTTTGCGCTCTGCAACTCGAATCACTCCACGGCTGGGAAGCGGCAGCATTTTACTCTCGCTTAAGCTATCACTAGACCTATACAACAACACGAGGAGCTCACGTCAGTACACGCAACAGTGTGGTGTAGAGAATAAAGACAGCTAGAAAAGGATACAAAAATTAATGAATAGAGCGTCAACATTACCTTAACACTCGCCCCTTTGAAGGCTTAGTACATCTGAACTAAAAGGTGTGAGGTGTGCGAAAGTAGTGTAGTGTGTCTGTATATCTGTACCATAATGTACGCCTTAAGAATTTCACTATTGCCAATCACTGGGACAATCCACACAGCCAATCAATCTGTCAATCACGTGCAGCGGTCTATGACGGATGCCACTGCCGTTTTCATAAAGTACTTCTGTCTCGCTTGTTGGCTAGTATCGGCCACTGAAACACGGCGTTGTGCTACAAGTTGGGAAAGTATTCCGTGGCCGCGGTGATATGAGTCTGCTTACTGCACACGACGATAAGCCCATCCATCTCAAAGCGATAATTCAAAAATGTTCCGCTACACTCGATGGGCAGAGCCACGCGCCGAGCCGCTCCGTATTGGATGTTCCAGACAGACTCTCTGTGATTCTGAACACGCGTAGTAGCTCACAATGCAGGCCATATAGTGTTGAGAGGAAATCCGTGGACTCCCGAGCTTTCTTGGCGTCTTTCCCCTCTTTTCGAAGACAATCCTTGTCCAACACACTCAGAAAACTAGATGCTAGTCCCGTGAATGAACAGACAGTACTAGAGCACCGTCCCCACCGATCACCGGCTGAGAAGGCAATGAAACCCGCCGTGGTTGCTCAGTGGCTATGGTGTTAGGCTGCTGAGCACGAGGTCGCGGGAACGAATCCCGGCCATGGCGGCCGCATTTCGATGGGGGCAAAAAAAAACCGTGTACTTAGATTGAGGTGCACGTTAAAGAACCCCAGGTGGTCGAAATTTCGGGACGTAAAACCCCATAATTTAATTTTTTTCTTATATCCCTCTCTCTCTCCCTCTTTGGTATTCGTCTCTAACTGCTGTCGACTTGCTGTGAGCGCATTCCATTCGGACCACACATCCTGCACCCTTAACTTGCACGAATATCTGATGAACCCCGGTCGACTGCGGTGTTTGACAAGAGGTTGTGCGCTACATGTGTTATTTGTTCACTCACGTGATTTGTGACGCATGCGCATAGTAGCAAACGATTTAAACGCGCTGAAATTGTGAGAAAGGGAGTGTTTTAGCAGTACGAGAGGCTATTAGATGTCTCGATACCTACGACGAGATTCGGTGGACATATCGATCACGTCTTCACCAGAGGAATTGTCAACATGAGAGTCGTTAAGTGTGTGCGTCTTATTTTACACCATCCACGGATCGACATTATGCGTAATCACGCGAGGGCACGGTACGATAGAAACCGTCGTTACCTGTAAATGAAAAGATCTGCACGTTGTACATGCCATGTGCTGTGTTTCAATGCACCGTTCTCCAAAACTAAGAAAGCGTCGCTTACATGGACAGACGTCAAGGATCTGCCCAAGTTTCATTTTTTTTTCAGTTTCTGCGTAATAATAATAACAAAAAAGAACGATGACACCAACATTGCCTAAGTTGAATATAAAATGTTGTCCAAAAAAAGTTAAAACTTTTTACAGCCAGCGCTTTCAATTCCTCACCGCTTAAGATGAGCTGCACTTATTAAAATAATTCTCAGTGACAAAGGTCCTTGGACCATGACCACATGCGTCACGAGCTCAGAAAGCTACAGATGCGTTGCGACATTTCCTGAAGCCGCCAGGCCTCGATGAGCGACTGTAGTCTTTATCTCCGGATGGACGTGCTGTTACTGTTGTCCGTTCTTTCCATCCCTCAACCCCGTCTTACCCTGTGTAGGGGAGCAAAGAAGACGTGCGTCTGAGTGGTTGACCTCCTTGCATTTCCTTCACTTTATCTCTTTTTCTCTCTTTGCACACATATTCCAATAGGCAATGATATTGGCACGTGCTTCTCTGATTTCTCCGATATTGTGAAGCCCTAATTTACCCTGCAATGCCCAATGTATCGTAGGTGCTACCCTGAGATTGACACCTCAAAATGCTCATTTAATCACAGGAGACTTAATCCAAAGCCCATAGTTTAGTTATTGATATGCTGGAGTATAGTTACAGCTGTGGATAGTTTCGCAGAACTATTTCTAACTAATTAATACAGTAATTAAGCTATAGCGAAAAACACATTTTATTGTATTTTTCTGCAAATGTACCAGAAATGTATGGCTGCAGTTTTTTTCAGTTTACCTTGATGCGAAACTATGTTTGGACATTACAAGGTCAATAATTATATCGTGTCTTCATCCTCACCTCAGTTCCCACGGAACCTCAGCCTCAAGGATTTGCGAAAGACTGTTCTTTAACCACCACATGGTGCCCTTACCCTTAATACAACACGCTTAAGGCCCTACAGTATATGTACCCCCAATGCGTACTCTTAGAACATTTTGTTGGGCTAGTTGGTGCATGTTACTGAAGTACTAAAGCGCCAAACAGACGACACAAGAAGAGCGCTCGTCCGTGTCTCTTCTTGTGTCGTCTGTTTGGCGCTTTAGTACTTCAGTAGCGTACCCTTAGATTCGGCTTGTTCCAATGAGGCGCATTGAAGGACCAACCAAGCGGGATTCAGCATCGCCATGCTTCCTTAAAGCAATGGCATAAGGGCAGCTGACAGCCGTCAAGATCGCCGAGCCTGGCTTGTATGCGGACATGCACCGCATGCCGCTAATCGTACCAACGGCACGCGGGGGCATATCGGCGACCCCCTAACCCACAAGCCAGTCCCGCGTCCAGCTTTAGTGTCTCCGTTGTCCCTTGGGTGTCCTGGAGGCGCCGCCAAAGTATACCAAACAATGAAACGTCAACAATAAAAAAAAACACGAATAAAGAAATGAAAGCAGGCCGGCCGCGAGGCACCGACTCGCGGGGCCATGCCATATCGATGATTTGCCCTCGCGCTGATCGCGCGTTAAACATCGCCATGGAAGGGAAGGCATTTATGGAGAAACCTAAGGGAGCAGTCTAGCCACAAAACGGTGATTGACGTCACAACTAGGTCACATGGCTTATACTCCGCTAATGACGGCGCAATTTTGTTGGACAATTAATGTTTCCACTCTCCCTCCCTTGAAACGTTTGTAAAATTTCTAGCGAAAGAATACTTTAAGCATGCTAACTGAAGCCAATTCCGCAAGCCCCTAAAATTAATAAATAAAAAGTTAAATATAACTTTTTTCGTAGATTATGTTTGTTTATACGATTGTAGCACAAGTTCTGATGTCCTCCATTAGTATAAAGCTCGGTAAACAAAACTTGTTTTATCTCGAATTCATATTATTTAGTGGCCTGAGACAGTTGTAGAAACAGGAGAAATAATGTTCCAACAAGCGACCAATACAGAAAGAGAGGAACGTGAACGAAAAGCAGGGAAGTCACCAGATGCAGGTCCGGTTCGCTGCCCTACGCAGAGGAAAGGAGGAAATGAAAAATAAAAAGAATGCGTCGCGACCTTATAATGGCTCTAGTGTTAGCTGATATAATCAATAATTCTCTTGCAAGCAACCGCGTCGTTGAAAGGTGCGAAATAACAGGAGCGCTACAGTAGCGACATTGACAAGTGTTGCTCATAAAAAGCTGAAAAAGGGTCCACGTCTGTCACGACAAGCAGCGGCTGGACGCCGCACTTCGATGGGGGCGAAATTCGAAAACACCCGTGTACCTATAGATTTAGGTGCACGTTAAAGAACCCCAGGTGGTCCAAATTTCCAGAGTAGCCCACTACGACGTGCCTCATAATCAAAAAGTGGTTGTGGCACGTAAAACCCCATAATGTAACTTTAAATATTTTAGCGGCTGGGCGAAGTTCTACATTTTAGGCTCGCGAAACAAGAAAGAACACTCGAGTCACGTCGAGACAGGCGGAATCATAAGCCGTCTGAATTCCTCGCACCACAGTTTAAGAATTGATAGAACGGGTCTGTACATTTTAAAAAGCACGCAAAGAATCACGGCATACAAGTATGACGGCCAGGCAAAGCAGGCCAATGTCACAAAAGACGCGCCTTGGAAAAGAATTGCGCGACTTAGCGGTTACTGTATAGGCACCTAGCACCCCCGGCCCAAGCGCGCAATGACGCTTTTATCACCTCAGCGTCACCGATGTATAGGCTACTTGGGGGCTTGGGCGCTGGGTTCGCCACGAAAATGAGACGACACGTACAACGGCACACCACACACGACGTGAGAGGCTAGGCTTGCATGCTTCATCACTAATGGCAGTGTTAAGCAGCGAACATTGTCAAGCTCAAGATCGGCAACGATCGCCCATTTAAACTCGATCGCAAGCATGCCTAGTCATGTAGAGCAAGCGCACTTCGATATTCACTTGCATCGCGATAAGCGACCAAAAGTGTTCCATCGAATGTGACGCCTGCAATTTTTGCTATCAGCGCTCGCTATATATATAGTGACGCTCGCGGTAAAAAAAACGTCTGTTGTCTTCTACGGTTGCTTTCGTGAGTCTCAACATGTGCCCATTTTGCGAAGGTTATCTGAAGCTAAACATGAAATAGTAAAATAACTGCGCAACAGTTCACAGGTGGTTTGTTTTAATAACGTGGTTTGTACGTGTGGACGCGCCGTAGCGTCCGCGCCAACACGTACATGCAATCGAAAAATATTCATTCCTTACTTATTCGCGATCGGCCGTAATTAATCGCTTCAGGAAACAATGCATGCGTTGCCGCTTTTGGTAGTGCGCAACATCGTTAACAAGCCTATACAAATACGATCGGTGTCAAATGGATGCAGAAGAAAGGAGCAGGAAGGACGAGCGTCAGAAACTCGCACTTTCTGGTGCTTCCTCCTGCATCAAGGGAGCTTGTGGTACACCCAAGTAAATAAATAAATAAATAAATTAATAAATAAATAAATAAATAAATAAATTTGTTGCTGCGCCTCGAGACCTGCAATATACAAGAGCAGAAAAGAAAGTATTGGTGACGTCGAGGTTGGTTATTTAGCGACCACTAGGTACATGCCAATCAAGGTCACCCTAAATAATTACGCAGATCCAATGCACTGCGGCATAAATCCCATGTAACGCATTCTTGCAGGTAGCTGGCTCTCTAGCCTCAGTTTAGGGCTGCGTAAAGTCGTATCAGATGGCGGAACGTGTCCGTGTAAGGCGAACAATTACGTGTGCGATGCGAAAAAGCGTTTGACGACAACGACAAGAAGACGATGAATGACGACGGCGACAACGATTGCATGACAAAAACCGCCTATCTCAAAGGTGGTGCAGTGGAAGTCGAAGCAAGACAGATCGCATTGTGCCAGTTAGAAACAGGCAGCCTCACATATGCAGGGCGTCGCAACTATCATGCACCAAGTTTTAATATATGCTAATTCCACGTAGCTACACAGAATCAAAGTAATATTGTTTGCCGTTGCTTGAAGATACTCAGAGTATGTTTTTGCATTCGGCCTAATTACACATTGTCTTAATCAATCAACTTCTGAAATATTATAATTAGATGAAAAGCGCCAATGAGAAAACTGTAGAGCAGCGTGAAAAACTCCCGATGCAGCTTTCTGTTGCTCAATACGTGTTACGGAAAAGTGATTTTCCCATTGGGAAAGAAGCCACCGAATACACGCAAAATTGCCGCGAGACTAGCCGCTCGAGGCAATTTGCGTGTATTCGCGAGACGTCGCGTGGCAATTTTTTTTAAAATGCAGAAAGCAATAAGACTCTGCGAACACACATATCTGCTAATTTCTGTGGTTACTCTTGTCCATGCATCTGTGGGGCAATGGTTTCAATATGGGGGCAAGGCGGCCGCGCGTAGTAGCTCACACTGAGCGCGAAAGTACAGTGCTCAGCGATTGAAACGCGACGCTGAGGGGGCGTGGCTGCCGCAACTTCTGCGCCACCGGTGGCCGCTGGGGACACCGATATGTTGCATTTTTGCACCAAATGATAGCGGGTGCCTTTGTGATGGGTCGTGACTGCATTCGGCACCCTCAGCGATCACCCACCGTTCACCGGTGGCGCAAAGACGCAAAGGGGGTCGGCCGTCATGCGGTCCCGTCGAGTATCACGTTTCAGTCGCTGGGCGCTGTACAACATTACGGCATGCGCAATACTGGCCTGGTTGCATTTTTTTCTGCTTTTTATGCAAGATAATCCAAAACTGTCGTGGGAGACGTTGCACTGCAGCTTGATGACCCGACTTCCTGCTGTGCTGAAATCTCGGAATGTGCGCGATTCGCTGATTTTGCTATATAGCACTCCGAAGAAGGACACAAAGATGAACAGTACAAGGCACGGAAGTAATCAAGATCGGGGCAGGTGCTGCCACGGCGCTTGACGGATCGAATTCGGACATGCAAGCTTTGCATAGCCCAGTCGATTCGTCCTCTGGGCGATGACTTGCAACTGCGCAGGGAAATATTTGCCGTACTGCGCCTGCCAGTCACACCACGTTACTGGACATGAGCCGATGGTATAGGGATCCTAGACAATGAGCAAAGGACAACCAAAGCGATACGATAATGCTCAGATATTTTACTGCGTTCTAACACACAAGAAAAGCGGGTACCTTGTTGCTCGGAAGTGCAAAGATATATATATGTGAGCCGGTAGAAAACTTGCATTTGACGTCAGGAATGTATGAACTCTGGTGATAGCGTACAATCAAAAAAAAAAAAAAAAAAAAAAAGACGATGCGAAAGGACAAGCAAAAAGCAAGCATACGGCGACAACGCATTGTTGAAAAGTTTAATAAACGCTCACCTCTGGTGATGTACAAGAAAAATGCGCTTCAGAAAAGCAAAACCCCGCGTCGACAACCCACGAAATCAAACCCTCTGGTTCACAAAAAATGAGGCGAATAGCTTAAAACAATGACGCTTAAACACTTAAACAACTTTGCTGCTGGCAGATCCTGGCCAAATATTAAAGGCACGATCCCCGCTTTGCAAACCTCAAAATAGAGCAGACAGCGCAGTATGACCTTCGGAAACAGTCTTAAAACATAAAATTAGGGAGACCCTGTTCAAGTAAAATGACGACACACTAACAGCTTAAGGAAGAGGTCTCAGGATGTCGCTAGGAGCGCAATCGCGTCTTCCCCGCAAATATCCAGAGTTCATATTTTTTTTAGGAAAAAGCGCCGTGCGCCAGTTCAGATGCACAGCGCTCACGGAACGTGCCTGGCTTACGGCCTTCAAGCTGTTTGTATCAACGGCCCGCGACGTGAAAGTGCATTCCAAGAGCACATGTAGAAAGCTCTCGCCGACACGAAGCCCAGTGCGCTGTGTAGGCTACCCCTTCCTCATAAGCCTGAACTCAACAAGTGCAGTAGTGAGAAGAAATGTTAGGTAAAGTATTATGAGGATAGCCCCGACCACGCGAGATGAGCGGAACCACGTCACGAGTGCCGACAGAAGCAACACAAAGAGGACGACCACGAGCGTTCCATAGATGAGTGGGAGCAGCTCACTGTAGTGGAGCTGCATGCAGGTCACGGATCGCGATGCGAGGTTCATACTGAAGGCGACACCGATGCCCAGCAGTAGTGCTAGCACGGGTCCGGCGAAGCAAGCTGCCATAGCCATCTGCGGAAAGCCTTGGCGCGACAGCGACAAGTTGGTTACCATGTCCCCGATGTTGTTGCCCCAGGCGAGAACGGTCATGCCGAGAAGGACATCACTGATGCCGTACAGGGCGCCGAATGCCTTGAGGAGTGCCACTATTTCAGTGGCGATGCCGTAGATCCAAACGATGGACATGGCGAAGCCGACGTACGCGAAGACAAGGTGGTAGCGCGGCGGCTCATGCGCCGACGATGTGAACCAGACGAGCCCGGCCAATGCAATGCCTAATGTAATGGTCAAGCACCATGCTGGCACCAGGTCGCCAATGCGTGCGGTCAGAATTCCAGACACGCTTAGGACCACGATCGGACCAGTGATGCAATGAAGAGCGTTCAGCGGTCGCGACCAGTTGGCGTGACGATTCTCGTGGTCCACCACTGGTATGGTCAGCACAAGCACCAGCGAAATTGGCAGGGTCAGCACTTCGTAGACTTTGCAGCAGAGGTGCTTGGCTTTCCACTCACCCGGTTCCACGGGTGAAATGTGCAGAAGGAACTCGGTCCACTCGCTGTACGTCGGCGGCACTTTCTCGTAGGACGACTGGCTGATCAGGGGAGTCGCCTCTCCAGGAAACACCGACGAAGAGACCAAGTTGAACGAAGGCTGGCTCGTTCGCGATGGACGCCGAGGCTCCGCGGCCTCTGGTGAGGGTGGCTCGGCACGCTGCTCTTCGACAGAGGTGGTGAAGTAGTAGATGGCATTTTCATGGTGGTGGTGCAGACTGATACCCGAGGACGATCGACGCAAGCGGGGTCTGGTCAGAAACGGCGGTGGCGTGGGGACCACGTCGTCAGCCTCGGCGAGCGAAGCCAGATCCTGACTTTCTTCTTCACATTTGACGCTCTTGGTGTTAGTACTGCTACCCAAAGACTCGCTGATGGTCTCATCTATGTTGCTGTAGCTGACCCGAGAAACGCGCCGGCTTGCAGGGGCTTGGCGGCAGAACTGAATTTTGCATACTCTGTCGAGAAATTTCTGGCCCCAGACCGCAACTGTTATATAGACCACGTAAAGTACGATGAAGCCAACCGCGTCAGATAGTTTGATGCATCCGCTCGAATAAAGCGTGAATGCCCAAAAGGAAGCCGCCAGGTAGAAGATGATGTCTCTCAGCAGGGACGACTGGATCAGCTCGAAGTCGTTCTTGATGAAGATAAGGCCAACGACAATGGCCGCGACATAGGTGCCTCCACCGAGCAGCTCGCCGATGGCCAACGCGGTGCGGTCACGCCGGATGCTGGCGATCGTGGCGATAGTGTCCGGCGCCCCATTACCGAACGCCAGAAAAGTGACGCCGGCCACTCCTTGGGAGAGCTGGAGGGACTTGGAAATGTGTACGAGCGCCGGACACAGGTACGAGCTCGCCGTTGAACCCAGCGCCACAAACAAGGTGACGAGCCACAAGAACAGAAGCACCTGCGCTGGGACACCAGCAGTCTGGTCAGCTCCGCAGTACAGGAAATCCACGTAGTGCAGAATCGCACGTCCAGCGTCGCAGTCGTCGAGGCTCCTAGCAAGAGAGCAGCGACTGGCGCTGTCGTTGGCGAGGGTGTTCACCGAGCTGCAGTCAAGCTCGCTTTCGACGGTGTGCAGGGCGGACGTGCCCATCGCAGCTCTTGCTGAACTTTCCTACGGGTGGGAGAGAATTTCTTGCGAGCATGCATCACTGGCACAGCTGTACTGCTTGTCCGGGCGGTGGCGCCAGCAGCGACGCCTCCTCGTTCCACGAATGCAAGATGCTCGCGAGCGTCCTTGCACCGTGGCCAGGCAGTAATGGACGAGAACGGTGACTTCGACGAGCGTCCGCCGATAGTCAGTCGCCTAGAAGATCTGCACGTGTGCCGGCAGGCTACCCGCTTCAGTGATTACTAGGGCAGCGCAGATTAGACGTGACGTAACGCCTGCTGCGGACAAGGCCAGCCAATCATGGGCCAGGTGCTATCCCTCGCGTCAGAGATGGAGCATGGGAGAAGCAACGACGTTTACGACTATATGTGTTACTCCGGCCTTCTTTTCAGATGACGCCAACGTATGAAACGACAGTGTATCACACATTCATTTTTTTTTCATTTGTCTCGAAGCGGGCTTTGTGTGCCGACATGTTCTTGAAGGTAATAGTGCTATCATGTCAAAATACATGCGCTGTATTGTCTGCTGATAGGCTGTCACAATGGATGTTATTCCATAAATCTTTACAAAGCCATACGATAGCTCTGGGCAAATTAGCTGACATGAATCTTATTTCACTTTATCTGCGCTAGAGCTTTATCCTCACCATTTAGCTCGATAACGAACCGTTGTTTTATAAGAGTGCGCTACACTCTCGCCTTTATCGGTGTTTACTCCTGTTGATTAGGGAGTGGCGCAGAGCGAAAAAATGATAAAGAATGACCTAGGAAAGACAAAGGAGCGTTGAGGCGGATGCGGCGACTGGCATGCGTATAAGGTTTGTTTGTGCTGGCCTCGTGATGGAGAGCGTTTCGTGTTCGTCGCGATCGTCAACACTGGAGACCAGCTGGTGCGAGCGTCTTACGAGGACGAGCTTGGGTCCATCCTTTGTCCACAGATAAAAAGGTGACCCAGCACGTCGGCCGCGTTCATTGTGGAGGGGACGGAGGGGGAAACGCACAAACTTCCGGCGCGGTTGTGGCCGCACAAACAAAAAGTACAGGTGCAGATGGCATTACGTAGTCGTGATATTCTGTCTCGCAAGTGCATAGAATAACGTACAGTTGTACGTTGTTGCCAGTGGCGCTTGAAGCCTTAATTTGCAGTACACGCAGAAACAATTTCTAAGCGATGAAGAACGCAAAAAGAACATGAAAGTGAAACTAAAAGCGCCACTTTTATTTCCAACCTCGTCTAGAGTCATGTTCTTCCTTATATTGAGGCAAACATACAAATTCTATTTCGACATATTTCTAAGAACTTCGCAAGGAGTCTGTGTTTCGGTAACAAAAATTTCATCACTGCTCGTGTGACCGTGCAAGGCGTGAGGATAACGACAAACACGTCATTCTACATTATATTTTCTGCAACAGCGTCACATCGTTCCGCGCTTGCTGTTCGCTCATCGGATAAAGGAGAAACTTCGCAACTAAGCAGTTTAAGTCGCTCCGTCGATTATTATATAAAAAAATAGACGAAGCAAAATAAGAGGTTGGCAGTTTTCTTTTATCAGGAGCACACAAAAAGAAAGCTAGCAGTGCTACATAAAACAGCAAAGGCACACCGAATATTCGAATAAACCGGGACAGGCGAGATATCGCACACGGTCCGCCGGATGCTTTATCGTTTTGTAACATGGTGCGAAGCGCCAATTTTTATTTAAAATATGGACTAATTATCAAAAAAAATATGGACTAATTATATTCTCATCCAGCACGAGACGCATCACGATGCACAAGCACTTGTAATGCGAAGAAATCATTTTTCTTGTTTCAAGTAATATCCTTAAATTAAATAGTGGAGTTAAACGTCTCGAAGCTGCGCAGGGACGAGGATCCGGATTAATCTTGGCTACCTGGTGACCTTCAACGCGCACCGCAACCGTGGTACACGAGCGCTTTCCTTGCATTCCGCCCCATCGGAATGCTGCCGCCTGACATCGAACCCTCGACCTCGGTACACACATTGGCCCTCATAATGTCTCGTCTGCCGCGCGTGGGGGCATCCCGTTATGTGTGTCTCGGTGTCGCAGTCGGAGCTCATTGGAAAGAGCGCGCGCCCTGCCGTGGCATGCGTGGAGCAGCCACTGCCATTTCTGTGCGGCCAACACGGACGCAAGGCGTGCGCGAACACCTTCCGGGCGATCGGTCAGCACGGCGGGCTATCCACAGGTAGTAGGGCACCATGGGGCAGAGACCGACACGAGGCCCTTCTCGAAGCTTCCAAAACCACGACCGCGCTAGTCCTGAAAGCCGAGTGGGAAAAGAGCCCTGATGAAAGTTGGGTGGCGCGGCGGCCTCAACCTTCTTGTCCTATACAGCGCGCGCCGAGGCAACAGCGAGCGTTGTAAGGGCCGGCCTGCGCAAACGTAGCAGGAACACAAGAGGCTCGCTACCGAAAGCCAAGAGAGACGGACGTGCTCTTCGCCGCGCAAACGAGCCGCCGGACCAACTTCGTTCCGGCGTGTGTGTTCGATGCGCAAACACTGCCCGTGAACGAACGCCGCCTCCTCTCCTTTTGAGGCCCAGAGGGCATTCAGATAGGTTTTCCTCTTTCCAGGCGACTCGTGTGTGTGAGACAGGCACCTGTTAGCTTCCGCGTATCGGTGCTGGCCATATCGATCTGCGCTACCTACTGCGCGAGATAGCTTGGCCCTGCTTCCCGAGCGGCGCTCTTTGGCGAAGCGCCTCGTTAAAGGCCGTACACAATTAATTGGCGCGAACAAACGACTGAGCGAGAGTCGCAATTTCTTCTGCTCCGTTTCAGAACGCCTCCGGTCGGTCAGGAGCCTTGCGGGGCCTTCCCCTTAAGCGGCGTTCTTACACTGATTCGGAAATTTCAGGTTCGGCTGCGGGCTCAAACCACCGCGTTTAAATGGCAAAAGGAGCGCAATACGCGTATGCGCTGACATTGAGGATTGTTTTTGGATAGATGACTTGTCAGACGCTTGTATGGCCGAATGTGCAATAGTGGAACGATTTCTTTGGCGCTTGATGTCATATAGTGTGACTTCTTTATTGAGGACTTTGATGTTAATTACGGTACCGACTCATGTGATAGACACACTCCTCCCCTCGCCACCACCTCCGCCCTCCCCCTATCTTTTTTTTTCACTATTTAGCCCGAGGAGTGAGGGTAAGCGCTTTTACTAAGAGACAACGTTGAAGTTTCTAAGTAAGTACTTCTTCATGAAAGTTAGCGTGTTTGTTTTTACAAAATTAAACTACAGCATGGATATCTGAAAATGTGCCCTTCTTTATTAAATGGGGAGAATATGGAAGGTGGCCACAGAGAGGGCCTGCTATCCCAAAATTATGAGTAGAAAAAAAAAAAAGAGACTTCATGAAAGCACAAGATACTGTCAAAAGTCTAAATAGATGGCAAAACACTAGCAGAGGAAGTCCGTGGATCGCGGAGAAAAAAAAAGAAAAAAGAAGAGGTTATTAGACTACAAGCACGCAGAGAAACTATACGCATCACTGAGAGGTGAACGTGCGGAATTCGTTACGTTACAGTAGTTGGTAATGCATGTTTCCCAGTCTCTGTGGCGGTGAAAAACTCTCCTCCAAAGACAATGTGCAGCACCCCCTTTGCATATAGTATCTTAACATACACATTGCTTGAAACAATTATTTTTGAAAGCGTAGTTTCCTCGTACATGCAATACTATAATACGACGTTGAACAATTGCGAAATTGCTTAAACAGAGTCCCACGATCTACACACGAGAGGAGTGTCAGGATTTATTGATGGTTTCCGACAGCTCGAATCTAAACCCCGGTTCTCAGAAGCGCCATAATGGAGTGCGCAGCAATTAACTTCAGTTATCTGGGGCTTTTTATGGGCATTAAAATTCCAGCTTACGCGCGCTTAAGCAGTCCGTGCCCAGAAATTCGGCCGCACGTGGCCGCAATGCACATCGACGACCTCCAGCTTAAGTCCGTTTCGCTTAAGCTGCCGATGAATGGCCGACCAGTGAGCTGGAGCAAAAAAAGAAAGCGACCACCGTGCTGAATGTTCCTGTTTAGTATAGTTTAACAGAACATAGTTACAACCTATTGTCCGCATCAACTGCGTCGTACGATTTACCAGTGTCATTCGTATATTGTTGGGACAAAAAAAAGAAGAAAGAAAAGAAAGACATGTCTTGGCTTCCAATGAACAGAATAGCAAGAGTGACAGTTTCTTTGGAAAATGGGTTGCGGCCACTGCGCATATTTCCCCCTGTTTTCGTGTTTACACCAATGTTTTCCTTCTGTCACGCTGCGTCGTGGCCGAGAAGCGCCAGTCCACAAATTTCTTCTCAATATCCGCAAATAAAAACTGGCTTCCTAACTCGTGTACCGAGCTACGCCTTTCAGGGCTGGCACGACGTTCGTGTCGGTATACGAGACAACTCAAAATCGGCCTCGACCCCGATAACGCACGCGCCGACGTTTCGGAGCAAAGCGCGTGTCTGTCCCGTTAGATACGCGTTGCGCGTACGAAAAGGCAGCGCCAGCTATGAAGCAACAGAAATCGACACAGCAGAAAGTCACGCATCAGCTGTCACGGCGGTTTGAAAAATAAGCGTGAAAGGAACTGAGCACGTACCACGGAAACGGGTTGCACTCACCAGGTGGTGCGGAGTTGCTCGTGCGGAGCGGCCCGCGCTTTCTGGGAAACGCCGCCGGGCAGCGGACGGCTCGCGCACTGGAAACCGAGGATGCATCCTCCTCGTCGCTGCTGTGCCCAACCCGGGGCATTTTGGCGGAACATCAAGCGACGCCCTTCACGGCTCCAGCGGCAAGCGCGTCGGATGTTTGGCCGTGGGTGTGTTGCGAAAGTGTAACCGATCTTCATTCACCCGCTGCGGCCCGGCGGGCGCCGGATTTGTCAGCGCTCGGCGGCGCGGGGTTGAGGCAACGACGAGCTGCCATGCAGTTCGGGCGCCACGCATAAAGGGACGCCTGGCTGAGTTTCGCCAATGCCGTCGGCGAACGGGCGCATTCTTAACTGCCGTTACTTTTGTTTCGCTCATACGAGTCTCCAGTACAACGAGAAGGGGTACTTGGAGATCGCAGGGAGAGGCCTTCGTCCTGCAGTGGACATGAAAATATGATGATGATGACAGTGGCTGTGGCATCCTGCTATTGAGCACAAGGTCGCGGGTTCGATTTTCTGCTGCGATGGTCGCATTTCTACGGGGACGAAATGCAATAACACTCATGTGCAAAAGAACCAACTGATGGGCTAGTTGGTATTGCATTACGTGATGTATAGCGCAAACGGTATCCGAAAGACGACAGAGAAGTAGATAGTCTGTACTACGTACGTCTATTTAGTCTAGTGTGCACGTTAAAGAACCGCAGCTGCTCAAAATTAATCGGGAGCCCACCACTACGGCTTTCTCCCGTAAGACTGCTGTTTTCGGGACGTTCAAAAATTCTGGGGTTCTACGGGCGAACACCACGACATGATTGTGAGGCACGACGTATACGGGGAACTCCGCGTTAATTTAGACACCTGGACTTCTTTAACGTGCACCTAAATCTAAGCGCGCGAGCGTTCTTGCCTTTGGCCCCCATCGAAATGCTGCCGCCGCGGCCAGGATGGAAGCCACGACCTCGCGCTCAGTAGCACACCGCCGTAGTCACTGGGCTGCCACGGCGGCTCATTCGGGACGTTGAATCCAATTAATTAATTTTCTAAGAGGAAGCAGGGAGAAGTATAGTGAAAAAAAGCGATGACCGTCTTTGTGTTATGCCTCTGTAAGCACTAGGCTGCCAAATGGCTTCGTTTACCTTATATATGTATACCACTTTATTGACTGATTTGTTTGTACTTAATTCACAAGACAACGGACATTATTCATCTATTTTTAAACATTATTGTAATGGCGCGGTGATTTTTTCTATTCGTACTGCTGTACCCTATTCTTTGTCATTGTTTTACTTTACTCTTTGAATCTTGCACTGCTATATGTTTCTGTCCCCTCCTTCTTCAAGTGTAGGCAGGCGTTGTGCTCCTTCCAGTGACAGTTGCCAACTTGCTCCTTGCTTTCTTTTAACGCGGAAGTGTTCTGAGGCAGGCTGCAGCGAAAATCTGTCCCATGCACGAACGTCACGCAGTCGTCCTCACACAAATCGGCGAGGTGGCGAAACTTTGCCGTTTTGTGCGTCCTAATGGCTATACGAAAGTAGGAACAGAAAAGTTAGAAAGGCTTGCATTATTAAGAATATTGTATTCCTGATGACGGGTATTTGTTACAATGAGAATATTTAGGTGTCATTTGTTTTATTACTGAGTAATTCCGTAGAAAACAGGGCCAGCAGTTTGGACACCAATGAGGGTAGCAAAGGTTGTAGTGCTTGCAAGTGTCTTGCGTTCTAACTGGTCTAACTCAGTCGGTGCCTACAGGCGACGGCGTTTGTGGCGCATTCCGAGGGCTTTTTCGAAGGTGATCCCTGAAAACCGTCACCGCTAGGTGGCACTGCGGCTGCTCATGCTGTTCTCGCTCGTCTGCTCGCCTTTGTTCTTGATCTGTGAGTGCAAGATACAAATACGAAAAATAAGAGGCGATGACAGGTGCTGTCTATTGACTGAAGCTTTATTTTTCGTCGTTGTCTACTGTTGCTGGTAGCGAAGCTTTGAAGCCTACACGTTCAAAACAGGGGGGTTCATGGGACTTAGCGACATCTGTGTGACCAGGGGCCGAATCTTATAACGGTTCGGTTGGGGAACCGTTCCTTTGGCCTCACCTGATTGGCCAAAATTTTGATTACGTCACAGGCAGTCAGAGGCAGCGGGGCGGTATCACAATTTTTGAATACGTCACGCATCTGTCAATCATCTTCGAAGCGAACCGTTCGTAGGAACCGGCGAAGGGGTAGTCCGCTTTGGGTTCCGTTGCTGTGGCTTGGCTTTGGCTTATAACCCTGGCCGCGCGCGCCGGTCGCGCGACCCCGGAGACACGCGGGCGTTGCGCGCGCGTGCGTTGGTTGCTTCGGAGGCTATTACTTGCCTTCGTCATCTGCTTGGCGTTCCTCTTTCGGTGTCGACCACGGCTGGAAGCGCGATACGCGTTCGAAGAAGTGACGGATAATGAGTTGCACCGCCCTTGCTGGCTTTCTAAGTAAACCTTTTGCAGGCTACGCTATCAAATGGAGGGGACTCACGTGCAAGCGTACGAGTGGCCATTCCACGCAGAGGAAGGAATATTGCGCGCTGCGGTTCATCGCCACCGGCCTGCAGCTCCCAGAGGTAGGTCGGACGTGAAGCATTCATCGGAATGACCTAGATCTCTGCTGCTGACACTGTCCACAAAGTTGCTCTCGCAATTACTGTGTTGGCCGGTTGAAGGGCTGGGTCAGCTTTCCCGTGACCTCAGCTTCAAAGCCAATGCCAAGGAGATATTTGCATGGTGAGATCGAATTCTCAGTGCTATCGCCAGCGTGAATAGCTCGCAGATCACCGTTCAGCAGTCAGAAGGGTTCAACCTAGGCTGGTTCAGCACTTCCTTCGTTCTGCTGATAAAACTATACAGTCAGGACGGGAAGATATTGTGGAGATCTCTTATTTGGCTGCCTTTTTTTTCTCTGGTTCGGGAGTGCCGCACTTTGTTACTCAATTTTACGGCACAGCGCGCACCGTCAGCACCACACTCTTCGATTTGACTTCGCGCAGGCAATGCAGGGCCCGTGTATCGTAATGTTCGATTTCAAGTTCCATAGCTTTTATCACGCGACGCGCCGTGGGGCTTATCGCAGGGACAGCGGCAGCGCGGCGGCGAGCGAGTCATGTCCGAGCCGATGACGAAGGGCGAAAAAAGATGGAAAATTGATATAGTCGGCTAGTAAAGGTGTCCCTAAGAACCAGTTCACGGTTTTATCGCGCTCGCTACTTGAGAAGTGCCGGCAGTGCGTTCCTGTTGCGTGCATCGTGCGAGCTACTGGTAGTAGACGACATAGCGCTGCGCTCTGCCAACTCATTTACGCTTGCGATACCGCCTGTCGGCTGAGAATAAGAAAGAATGACATTAATAAATTACTTCTGCATTGCGTAAACGCCCGGAACCACACGTTTATACTTCAGAACTTGGCGTATAATATTTAATTTATATTTTACATTTATTTAGCAAGCAGAAACATTCTGCAATTCCTCGATTAGCTCGTCATATAATGACGTACACTTCAGAGGTGGCACCCTCTCATCTATTGGTCGCGTCCTCCCCTTCTTCCACCGCCGGCTTGGGAGTGGCACATCTAGTGACGTAAGCGGCGAAGCGAACGGTTCGTATTCCGAACCGTTATAAGATTCGGCCCCAGGCAACACTTCCAGCGGAACAAAAGATTATGTGACGGCATATCCGTTAAAAAAAGCAAGCGACGTTACCTTAGTCGCCGAAGGCGCGAAATTTATTTTTGGTACCCTGCCATTACGGCAGTATCGTCAAATGTCCCGCAATTTGACGCGAGGGTCGTTTAGAGCTCTTGGCGCACAAAGCGATGCAGCGAAACGCCAGCCGTGTGGGTATCGTAGTCGCACGCGCGCACGGAGCATTGTTCTTTTTTTTTTTTCAGGCCGAAGAAAGCTTTCGGTGTTGAGTGCTAGTCGCATCGTCGAACGGCAAGCCGACTGGCAAGCGTTGCCACACGAAGGCCGCTGAGCGAAAAATTATCTGGCGGTCGCAAATCACTACTTTTATCTGAACCCGTTCTTGACGATGAAATAGACCTCGCTAGCACAAAGCCACCAGAACTCTAGCAAACGTCGACGAGCTAAACTACACAACATGCGAAGAAGGCGTGAGTACGTATCAGGTGAACTTTACGAACACGTCTTTTTGCATACTACAAGAGCCACATATCACTGCGACTGATAGCGTCGTGAACAGCCCTTTTTCAGCCGGCGCTGAAAAACATGTATTCATTGTTAATTGTGAAGTGAACTAATTATTTTCTTCCTTGCCACTCCTGTATGAAATTCATTCGAAATATTGTGTTCTTTGAATAAAGTTGTTTTGAGTCTTGTTTTTAATAAAAAATGGTTTTTATTTTCCAACGTTTGTTCCCTCCTCACCTAGTCGCGCTCCAATCGCCCGCTGCCCCCATAACCGGCCTCGTTGGTATCGGTGACAATTTGTTCTGGACCTCTTTTCGCCCGAAGCTTCCCGACCCGTTTGAATAAACCTTGGTTGTTGCGCTGACAGATCATGAACATATGTCAACTCGCCCAGCTCTCGCTACTTGGGCTCATCTTTGAGCATGTGTACGAGCGCGCGATGCCGCAGCATGTATATGACGACGCAGTTTCGCCACATACGCACTCACCGTTGCGTCGGATAAACCAGTTACGCCTGGCAGTCTCCGGGGTTCTGTTTACGCTGCGATAGCAAGAATGTTTACGCCTCGCATTCCTCTTATCGCTGTCACTGTTTTACCCTTCGAGAGAAACTGTCATTCACAAATGACTGTGCGCATGTATGGACTCGCATTTCTGGATGTGCAAACGTTCCTGCCACTGCTTCTTAGAATACATGTTTCATTTGTGTGCTCTCACCAAGTCGTCTAAAAGAGGAAACAACCTATTTTCTTTTCCCTCTTTCAAGTGTACATATAAGTGCACGCCAAACAATTATAACTGCGAATTTTGGCAACCATATTGCCACCGGCTTCTCCAGAAACAATAAATTGTTAAGTGATTAAAATGATAACATGGGGTAATAAGAAAGCATTCCAGCAATAAGCCAGTTTTCGCAAACTGCCGTTAAGAGTGAAATGAATATAAAAATAAAAATTTGACCGATGATTAGAATGCTTATCGATGCAAAATTTGAGCGCAGCTGTATACGTGTTTTCATTTCGCGATATATTGGCTGACGCGGACAAGCTGTCATGTGCGGCACGTTGCAAGCGGAGCGAAGTGTGGCAGGACTGCCTCGCTAATCGGGAGATCGCGAAAAGCAGCGCGCGGGTGACGCGTGGGCGCGACTAAAGCCCCAACCACTGGCACGCGCCGAAAGCTTCGGCGCGCGCTGGCAAGCGAATGCGTCGCTTCGCTTCGGCTGGAGGTAAAGGGCGCGCAACCACTGGAGAAAAGCTCCGACGCGCGCCGAAGCTCGCTCCTCGGCTGCGGCGCACTGTTGCTGGACTACTCCGTCTTCATCCGTCAAAGTCCGGTCTAAAACAGCTTGCTGTAAACTAAGCTCGAAACAATAAGTTATTGATCTGTATGTGCTTTTAGATATTAAAAACACGTTTGAATAATGAATATACACCTGCCGCAACAGTTTGTTTTTATTTTTGAAGTAACAATAGTGTATAAAATATCGACATCAGCGCTCGCGCGTCGTCTGTCTGCAAGATCGCTTTGCAAACACCTGCACGACGATGCCATATATCAAAAACTGTTGCACCATTTCATTTTTTGGTAGCTTATTGCACAGCCAACTATGTAAGAATTAGGCGTGCAATGTGTAACTGAAAAAAATCTGTGTTGGAAATATTGCCACGTAGTAGTGACGGTAAATGAATAGTGCCGGCTCAATCGCAACGATAGCGGCGAGCAATGTCGGCAATCGTAGAAAATCTCATCTGCGGGTCAAGCGCGTCGGTTTGCATACGGCAGTCGTCGAAAGTTACAGCCTATTCGCTGGTGTCCGCGTGCCTTCCAGAAACTACAACACAATTCGTGTCGCGTATGCAATCAGATTAGCAAGGTTCGTCGACAACAGACAGAACCATCGATAACATTCGCGAAACTTCCGATACGTTCAGGAGCATCCTGCACCGAGCGATAACGTTTAACATTTTTTAGCCGGTGAAATACGGTAACCGGATACAGATAAAGCATCCGTGTCAATATAATTATGCTTGTTGGTGCATGAGAGAAACGTGAACAAGTGGGTTCTGAGAAAATCAGCAAAACAGAATTGAAACCCCTGTAGCATTCAAAAAAAAAAAAAAAACTAGAATAGCTAAAATGTATGCAATTCGTATCTTGTCTCCCCCCAATTCTTGATTCTGCCAAATCTAGCCCATGGAGCACCTCTATTATTCTAGGTTGTTTTGACGCATCAACACCCCATCCGGAGGCCTTCACATTGAGTGTATTGCTACAAAACATTTTCACAGTGTAAGGGCCATGTTCTATTGTAACTGGTTTCCACATATCAAGTTTGCCTTTCTTTACATTAATCAAATGACATATCGTCAGATAATACAAGCTTGAGAATTAGAGGGTTTTAATAGGAGTCTTTCGTTGCCCTTTGCCAAGTCGTACTATTGAAGCACCTATTCGAATGTATGGGAGCAGCTCATTTGCATAATATAAGAAATATATAAACAGGTTATTTTCACAATTTATACAATTCGTCACCACAAAAAGAAAAATTGCAGTTTATTGTTTTCAGCCTGCTATGATGTTTTGACTGAGAAAGATGTATTCAATTTGTTCTGCGAGGCCCGCAATAATTGCTGTGGCATATTATTTTATTGCACAACACTGCATACAGTAGCTAGCCATTATTAAAACTCAGAAGAAATAAATAGCACAATGCATATGATCAGGCACATAGCATATTATTGCACTTTCTTAATTCATGCCAGAACGACAACCACAGGCGTCCTTCTCCAACAAGGTCAGCATCCATCGTGCCTCCTTACCATCGGGCTTCACACCCTCAGCACGTTCAACCTCAGCTCTGTGGTGTTTAAAGCAACCTCAAGTGCGTCTTACGGTTCCAGGGATAAGAAAGAAGACCGTCCTGCCTACCTTGGCCTTGAAGCAAGCAGCTCTGGATTGTTTGCACACTTTCTACTTTGATCGAGTCCACATATATACGGATGGTTCTTCCACTCAGACCAGCTCCACCAGCGCAGTGGTTATACCATCACGATCACTAAGCATCCAATACAAGATTTCTCATTTGACAACATCGACCGGTTCGGAGCTTGTTGCCCTCCGAGGTGCCGTTGATTATATTAATAACCAACCGGCTAATCGGTGGGCAATATTCTGCGATTCAAAGGCGGCCTTATAATGTCTTCTGTCAGCTCTCCGTCGCGGGTCATGTGAACAACTCGTGTCGGAGATGCGAGAAATGCACCATCACATGATCATGAAAGGACACGACGTCGCGTTTCAGTGGCTGCCTGGTCATTGCAGTATCTCCGGCAACGACCTCGCTGACGAAGCTGCTACGAAAGCCCACGAAGGAGCAACCCTTATTTCTGTACCTTTATCGCAGACTGACACAGCCCAACACTTAGGCAAGCTAGCACACTCTTTTGACATTGGAAAAGTGGCACACACCTGGATTCACTCTACATCGATTGCATTCCCTCGATCCCTCTATGCAACTGCGGCTGTTACCAGGTCTTCTGCGAAATGAGGAAACAGTGCTGTGCCGCTTACGTTTGGGCGTCGCATTCACCAGTGCATATGCATTTTTGATTAGAATGGCTGATAGCGCCGAGTGCAATGTCTGCGGTGTCGAGGAAACCATAGAATACCTAATGTGCTACTGCCCATCTTTTGAAGATGAAAGGCAAGACCTCTGCAGAGCTCTCAATCAGCTAGATGGAAAGCCGTTCACCTTGAACAAGATCTTGGGACCATGGCCTCGCATATCGCAGCTACAAAAGGCCACAAAAGCGCTGCTGCGATATTTGAAAGATACCGGATTGAGTCAGCGTCTGTGATCCAGACTGAGTGACCGACTGATATCCCCAGTGGACTTTCTCTTCTTTTAATCTTTCCGTCCCCCTTTCCCTTTCCCCAGAGTAGGGTAGCCAACCGGGCTCAGTCCTGGTTAACCTCCCTACCTTTCATTTATCATTTTCTCTCTCTCTTCTTAATTCATGCCCTTTTTTTAATTGCACGAAAGCTACTACACTAAAATAGTATACTAGTACATACTTAAAAAGCACAATTTTATACTACGATAATAGTCAATCATTCAAATTTTTATTGTAGTGCCCAAGAACAGCTAGAGAGCCTTTGTACTGGTGCACTTAACGAGCACTAACTATGTGAGACAAAATGTAGAGAAAACATGAATGCAGTAGACAAAAAAATGGAAGATAGAGAAACAAATAGGGAAAAAAGGAAACGCGAAAAAGTAAAAGGGAGTTAATCCTACGTGATTATTTACAGATACACAAAACACAGGAAATGAACTCTGAAGTATGTTTTGGAGTCGAGTCTTATTAGCACAATCTTGTAACAAGCCCAGGCAACGAATGTGGAATGATACCTGGTATACTGTTGCGGCACAAACAAATGCATATGATCAAGAAGCTTTAAGGTATGTGTAATGTCATGGACCACCTTATACAGGAACAAAAGGTGCAGGAACAAAGGCTCAACTGTGGTCGCCAGAATGGCAAAAGTGGTGCTTGAAGATAGACATCAATTTATTCTGGATGCGTTCAATGAGGTCAGAATTAGATTTGCTCATTGCACCCCCCTCCTACAGAGGCATACTCTAGTAGTTGGAGGCACACAGCAGAATTTCAGAAACACAACAGGTGAGTGGAAATCATGCAATATACGGCATGCAATTCCAAGAGCGTGAAGGACATCTTGTGTAATTATCTATGTGAAGAGAAGCTTAGCATTTTGTCGAAGTACACACCAAGATCTTTCATTTCATCGACCCTAAGGAGTGGAGCATCACGTAGGGTGTATCAAAATTTCACATGGTGCGTTTTGTGCATATAACTTAATGCCATAGTGTTGGAAGCATTTAAGAGTACTTATTGTTTCTGCACCAGTTCGAGAGTGAAAAAATGTCTTTTTGGAAGTCGATGCAGTAGTGAACACTGTTGACAGTCTGAAAGTCTGAAATGTCAGCACACAAAGTCATGCTGTTCATTTATTAAAATGCTCTTAGCACTAACAGAAAGCGAGGAATCCCATATCGATTCAAACACCTGACGCACTGAAGAGGATAGATATAGGTCGGCAGTTAGTAGCTGCACATCTAGCACCTGATTTGTGCATGGGCAATGTTCATGCTACCTTCCGAGTGCTAGAAAAGGTACTAGACTTTAGGGAACTATTGAAGATGCTTGTGAGAACGAGGAACAAGTATGCTTCCATACATCTTAACCCTTTCAGACACCACTTTATCCCGTTGATTGAAAAGTTGCTTTCACCACATCTCTTGTATCCTCAGAATCGTAGAAAGTGTACAGCCGCAGCAAATATTAAGAATTTTCAATAGTTTAGCGAGTTTTGCCAAGTTTACAAAATTTCGACTCCATGCGAAAACTCACTACAGGAACACAAAATATGAAAACATGTACTATTTCGTGTTTTGAAAAGCTTGAAAAGCACTTATCTAGCCACTTGACAATTATGCCTGGTGCACGACATTGTAAAAAACAATGAAAGAAGTGAACCCGCTACATACAACATACTGACACAGAGTAACAACACCCAGCCGTCCACCTTCTCACTCATTTTGTTAAAACATTCTGCACATTATTCAAAATTGCAGCACAGTTCCAATAATAAGTGTTTCAAGATGTATGAAACACATTTTAAATACCATTACTTTCATCAGTGCTTTTGCTATTGATGCACGCTCCTGCTGTGCCCAATTGTGTAGACAGCGTCTCAAAGGGTTAAGCTCTGTGGAGGAAATACCATCAACACCACAAGAAAGGGAAAGTTTAAGGCAAAGTTTAAGGCACTTCATATACTTGGAAACGAGGTTTTCATTGACTGTTAGCATACACTGCGCCAGACTGAGAAGGAAGGTTACTTGAAGCATATTTCACGCCATATAGCAAACAGAAATGTTCTGCAAAGGCATCAGCAGTGTTCGAGACAACACCACTATTTTCATGAAGAAGACGTACATCTTTGGCACTCCTTTTAGAAGAGAGAGCCCACAAAGCTCCAGAAATATTTTGAATTATGTGTCACGCTGGCTTCAACACAATCAATGTGGTCAAAGTAATGATTCTAATAATAATAATAATAATAATAATCTTAGTGGTAACTTGGCACACTAGACTACAAAGAAGGCTGATGCCTGTATGTTAGAGAATCTGATAACCAGCCATCTAAAGCAGGAATTTGCAGGATGCAGAAGACACTTCCTTCCCCTCCACGTGCACACACACTTGCTCAATAACACAGCACAGCACACACGCACACACTCGACAGGTGCACAACACACAGGAGTGCCAATGAAGTCTGGTTCCAAGGAAGGAGAATCCAAATCGCCAGGGGGGTGGAGAGAAAGCTCTGCATGCCAGATATAATCATGAGTTGTGGTGTCGGGCCATACAGGCGTGATGAGGGCTCAGGCTGTGCTGACCACTTGTTCAGACGAAGTGAAAAAAGATTAGTGCTGTTTAGAGAGACGTCAAACACCCTGCAGTATAGACTAGTGCAATGTTGCGTTGGTATTGCAGGGTGTGCTACTTGAGGGGTTTGAGGCAATCCTCGAAGGCTGGCATGAGCTTGTGACAACCGAAAAGACGGGAGTAAAGGGTGCGTATTGTCCGGCACAAAACAAGCTGAAGTTTTGTAGCCTCGAGAGTTTGGTACGGGAACTATACTGATGAGCAGTGCTCAAGTCGTGACAGAATGATAGAAGTGTAGAGTGCTCGGAAAACCTTAGGTCATCAGGGAAGGGACACACGGGACACAAACCCAAGAAAGGGCCGGTGCTTACATACAGTGCTGGTGACATATGTGGAAAATTTGAGAGAACAGCTAAATGCTACACCCAGAATGAGAAGGGCCCGAACAGTCTTTATAGAAGTGCCTCCAAGGAAGAAGGTTGGACGTGCAGCAGTTTCTTTGTGGCTGATACGCATGGCAGCACTTTTTACGGTGCTACTACAAAGTTTGATATTGTAGGCCCAGTCGTTCACCTTTACGGAATGTATTTATTGTAAGCACATATGCTGTTCATCGGCATATTGTTGTTGTGGAAGCGTTAACTTGTTAATCAAACACATTCTGGGCAGATGCATTAGTAACTTGGTTTTGAGTACATCTTTGTCCTGACTACAATTTATAGTATCGCAGCAAGAAACATTTTAGTAGAGGCTGAAGGGATTCCAGCAGTTTAAGCATACTGACTGCACAAAACACTGATGACACCTTTTCACCTTCCCCACAATGCACTCACACCATCTACACTTTCCATAAGCAAAAAGTGAGATAAAAATTCAATTACAGTTTCATTGACTCAGTACTTGCTGCTTCTGAAGCGGGCATCGAAGCAATCATGGTATACGCTGCTACATGCATAGGTCTTGCATGATGCAGGTCCTGCTATGCACTGCACACAGGGCACACGTTGCAAACAGATTTCTTTTTGCAGTGCTCAACTATAACGACACACTGACTCAAATATGACTGCGTTGCCACGTATGCTTCAGTGCGTCAGTGTTCTTGATTGCTACACGAGCGATTTATCCCCAACTAGCCCAAAAGACGGTCGCACTTGAAAGAAGCGAGTGAAGGAGTACAGTGAACTTGTACTGAACTGGATTCACATGCCGAATAAAAGAGCGCAATGTCATCTGAAACAGGCGGCACGGCTGATTATGTAAGTACTTCCAATAGTTCGGCTACTAGTGTAGTTCGCTTTCGGGAGTTATCTTTACCACTGGAAACAGCGCAGAGCTTGCCCGTTAAACTTGAGTCAACCGACACCACACGAAACACGCCGCGGTTGACCAACCCAACTTCCACACGGTTCATTCACCACATCACAGGTCACACGAAGTCAAGAGTGCCATATTTTAAATCACTGCAGCACCAAACGGACCTGAAAATTCATTTCCTTCGACAGATTTCTCAGGTGAGTTCGTTCACTCGCCAGTTACGAACTCGATGGACGCGCTAGGCCTACGCGTAACGTAAACAACATCGGCGATAGGCGAGTGTTGACTATCCAGACTTCGGAGCTCGTAAACGTGTTTCCATTCGTTTTGAGCACAACAAAATGCACATACAACAAGCACAGACGTTGCGGCAATCGTGATTCGGTTGGCTGTTTTAGCAGACGATCGTACCGAGCCCGGCGGAACCCAGTGGGCAGGTTGGATTAGTCGGCGTCGTTCGAAGTCGCTTCGGATCCACGTCGCACTGCCACAACCTACGGTCGTCGGTCGGTTGATCGTGTCGTTGTCGGCCTACTTTTACAACACTGTCTTTCAGGAACACTGTCGCGCGCGTCGTGCGTCCAAAACACTCGGACGATCGTTGGTGCCGGCGTCTCCGCACGGTCGGCCATTACAGTCCTAGCAGCCAGAGGCTCCGCAGCCTCCGATTGGTTGACGCCTGCGAGGCGTCGCAGCCTCCCATTGGTGCACGCCGGCGCAGCTTCGCCGCGCGCCGGCAAACTTCTAGCATCGGCAGTAGACGTAATCGCTGCGCGATGTTCCGCTTCAGCGAGTTCCCGACCGACGCTTTGACGCATTTGACCCTTCGGCGCGCGCCGAAGCTTTCCAGCGCGTGCCAGTGGTTGGGGCATAACAGCAGCCGCCGCACACAGACCTCCGCTCATGCAGTGCTTTGTTTCCATATATGGTATCGGTGGCGTCATCCGTGAACAGACTACGCGCGCTATTCTGGCGCCGGCCCGTAGCCATAGTCACCGCACAGCCCATCTTGCGCGGCACTAAAACTGACACTGACAACTTTTAACACCCGAACTTTGTCGAGTGAGGCTAGCTTAGCAGGACTCTTTGAGGAACTATCAGGCATTGTTTGGGATATCTCTGGCCTTAGTAAGATTAGTAGAACTGGTGAGGCTTATACAGTGCTGACTAACGACCATGTCCTCTGCTATATAGATCTCCCAGATAAGAAGTAATACGGGGTAGGATCCCTAATCCATAAGGACATAGCGGGCAACACTGACGAATTCTACAGCATTAATGCGAGGGTAGCAGTAGTCGTAATAAAACCTAATAAGAGGTGTACATTAAAGGTAGTACAAGTCTACGCTCCAACATCCAGTCACGATGATGATGAAGTAGATCAGTTTTATGAAGATGTTGAATTAGCGATGAGAAAAGTGCGAACTCAGTATACTGTAGTAATGGGCGACTTCCATGCAAAAGTGGGGATAAGGCAGGCTGGTGAACAAGAAATTGTCAACTACGGCGTCGAGTCTCGGAATTCTAGAGGAGAAATGCTGGTAGAATTCGTGGAAAGGAATACGCGCGAATAATGAACACCTTCTTCAGGAAGCATTGGAACAAGTGGACCTAGAAAAGCCCTAATGGTGAAACAAGAAATGAAATCGATTTCATACTTTCTGCCGATCCCAGCATAGTGATGGATGACGAAGTGTTAGGTAAAGTGCAGTGATCATAGGTTGGCGAGGTCTAGGATTCCCCTCAATTTGAAGAGAGAAAGAGTAAAATTAGTCAGGAAGAAACAGGCCAACCTAGACGCAGTAAGGGTAAAAGCAGACCAATCAGGCTGCTACTTGCAGACAAATTTGCAGCCTTAGAACAGAGAGATGAAGATGACATGGAGGTATTAAATGAAACCGTAACTAGGCTGTCTTCAGAGGCAGCAATGAAGTGGGAGGTAAGGCACCAAGGCAACCAGTAGGCAAGCTCTCCCAAGTAACAAAGAACGTAATAAAGAAACGACAAAAAATTAAAGTGTCCAACTCAAGAGATAAGATAGAATTCGCGGAACTGTCAAAACTGATCATCAAGGCGAAAATAAGTGATATTCGAAACTATAACGTGAGAAAGACTGAAGAAGCCGTAAAAAATGG
Source organism: Dermacentor andersoni (assembly GCF_023375885.2). Taxonomy (NCBI): domain Eukaryota; kingdom Metazoa; phylum Arthropoda; class Arachnida; order Ixodida; family Ixodidae; genus Dermacentor; species Dermacentor andersoni. Next base: position 37,668,971 of record NC_092814.1, read on the forward strand.
ACGCAGCCTGAAATCAGTGAGAAAGAAACTTGGCATAGGACAAACCAAGATGTATGCACTAAAAGATAAGCAGGGTAATATCATCGGCAATATCGAAGAAATGGTAAAAGCAGCAGAATTCTATACTGACCTGTACACTACCCGAGGAGTCGGGATACCTCAATTAGAAACAGTAATAAACAGGATTCAGAAACTCCTCCTATAACTGGCGATGGCGTTAGAAGCGCCATGCAAGACATGAAACAGGGAAAAGCGGCAGGAAAAGATGGAATAACAGTCGATTTATTCAAAGATGCAGGAGATACAATGCTTGAACAACTGGCGGCTCTCTATACGAAGTGTCTATCGATTTCAAAGGTCCCAGTGAACTGGAAGAATGCAAACATTATACTAATCCACAAAAAGGGAGACGTTAAAGAACTGAAACATTATAGGCCCATTAGCTTACTCCCAATATTATATAAAATATTCACTAAGATAATTTCCAATAGAATAAGGGCAACGCAGGACTTTAGTCAACCAAGGGAATATTGGCTGGCTTCAGGAAGGGATACTATACAATGTATGACATTCATGTCAATATTCAGGCAATCGAGAAATCCGCAGAGTACAATCAGCCTCTCTATCTGGCTTCCACAGATTACGAAAAGGCATTTGATTCGGTAGAGATACCAGCAGTCATAGAGGCATTACTTAATCAAGGAGTACAGAACGCTTACCTAAATATCTTGGAAAATATCTACATAGATTTCAGAGCTACCCTAATTCTCCACAAGAAAAGTAGAAAGATACCTATAAAGAAAGGGGTCAGACAAGGAGACACAATCTCTCCAATGCTATTCACTGCGTGCTTGGAAGGAGTATTCAAGCTATTAAACTTTGAAGGCATAGGATTAAGTATCAACGGCGAATGTCTCAGCACCATTCGGTTTGCAGATGACATTGTCCTGTTCAGCAACACCAGGCACGAGTTACAACAAATGATCGAGGACGTTAACTGCGAGAGTGTAAGAGTGGGGCTGAAGATTAATTTGCAGAAGACAAAGATAATGATGAATAGCCGGGCAAGGGAACAAGAGTTCAGGATAGCCAGTCAGCCTCTAGAGTCTGTGAAGGAGTACGTTTACCTAGGTCAATTACTCACAGAGAGCCCTGATCATGAGAAGGAAAATGACAGAAAAATAAAAATGGGTTGGAGCGCATACGGCATACATTGTCAGCTCCTGACTGGAAGCTTATCATTGAAAAAGAAGGTGTACAGTCAGTGCATTTTACTGGTGCTGACATATGGTGCAGAAACTTGGAGACTGACAAAGAAGCACGGGAACAAGTTAAGGACCGCGCAAAAAGTTATGGATCGAAGAATGCTAGGCATAACGTTAAGAGACAGAAAGAGAGCGGTTTGGGTCATAGAGCAAATGGGTAAAGACGATATTCTAATTGACATTATGAGAACAAAATGGAGCTAGGCAGATTATGAAGTGCGTAGGTTAGATAACCGATGCACCATTAGGGTTACAGTATGGGTGCCAAGAGAAGGAAGCGCAGTCGAGGACAGCAGAAGACTAGATGGCGCGATGAAATTTGGCAATTCGCGGGCGCTAGTTGGAATCGGTTGGCGCAGGACAGAGGTAATTAGTGATCGCAGGGAGAGGCCTTCGTTCTGGAGTGAACACAATATATGATGATGATGATGACGACGACGACGACGACGACGACGACGCCGACGCTTCTCGCGCTTTCGCCATCCTCCTCCACTTTCAGCCTCATGGTTTCTCTGCACCGTCCTCCACGCCTTTCCTACTCCCGCTCTCTTCGCTGTCGCCATCTTTCATCCCCCACTACGCTCCGCATTCGCTCTTCTCATCTTTCGCTGTGCTCGTTCGCTCAGTATGAGGGATGCCAACTCCCTCCGACGCTCGCCGCAGGAACGGGCACCTAAGAGCAGCGCTCTAAAAAAATGCTGCGCGTTCTGCGCTTTCAGCGAGCTTTCACACGCTTCCTTACCTGGGCAGGTTCCTAAGCGCAAAGGAGAACGTTCTAAAACGCGTCCGCCACAGAAACCTGCGTGTTGAAGAAGAATGTCTTGGTGGAAGGAGGGAGAGAAGCGTGCTCTAACGGGCTCCAGCGAAAATATGTCTTATGTATACACACGTCAGCAGGTCAATGAAACAAAGAAAACCGTAAGGAACATGATTTTCCGAAGAAAACATTAGTAGGAAATCTCTTCAGTGAAGACGACTCCTCCTTCATCCTGTTAAATACAAAGGTGACATTAAGAGCCACATCATTTAAACATTACAGGCTGATTTCAGGCGTTTTATGCAATCTTGCTTTTTGTGGCCTTTTGGGACATTACCCTAAACGTTTTCCTGTAACCTGAAAATATGTGGTCACGTGACCTTAATATGCATTTCTGCGGTCTTTAATCTGTACAGCGCCGCGATTTGTTGAGCATAGTCGCGCTTCTTTTTTATCATTATATATATTCATTTTATCTCCCCAAAAAAATATGGGGCTTCACGTGCCAAAGCCACGATCTGATTATGAGGCACAACGTAGTGGGGGAGTCCTGAATAATTTCGACCACAAGGGGTTCTTTAACGTTCGCCTCATTTTATGTGCCAGCGCAAGTTATAGGTGTCAACATCTCCACCCACCCCACGTCCCCCACCCACAATCGTGGATTCGGTTTCTGCCGAATGCCTCGCCCACGCTTGTTCGGTTCTGAGGACGAACTCGTAGTCGCACGAGAAAAATGAGCGAGCCGTCTAGTCGCGCGCCACGCCACACGCGACCGACGAAGAGCGGCGCCGCGTGACGCACCCCGAAAGTATTCCGTCGTCGCGTGAGCGGAACCGGCCTCGGCAGTCGAGTTCACGGCAGGCCAAGAGACGAGATAGCAGGAAACCGCACGCTGCAGCGAAAAAAAATTCTGTCGCAGCCGATATCACCGGTGGTATGCGCGGGCGCGCGTACTTGTGACAAGTCTTAATTATTAGTCACGCTGTGACTAATAATTATTGTGACAAGTCTTAATTATTTAGTCCCGCTGTGGCTAGAAGTTGGCGGCGAAGCTCCCGGTATGTTGCCCTCATAGTCGTAAGCGGGTGGCAATCTTGCACTGCAGCTGGCCATTCTTAACAGCGCCGGGAGGTTGCCTTCATAGTCGTAAGTGGGTGGCAATCTTGCACTGCAGCTCGCCGTCCTTAGCAGCGCCGGGATGTTGCCCCCTATAGTCGTAAGTGGGCGGCAATCTTGCACCGCAGATGGCCATTCTTAACATACCTACTTTAGGATGGGGATCAATGCGTGTGGAACTCTAGGATGCTTTCGTTAGTAGCCTAACCTTAAGGAATGAATTGTTCTGGTAAATCTTATGAAATAAACAATGGCGGAACACTTTTCTGCCATGGCCTGCCGTGGTAGCGTGGCTTAGGCGTTGCGCTGCTAAGCCCGAGGTCGCCGAGTCGAATCCCGGCCGCGGCGGCCGCATTTCGATGGGGGCGGAATGGGAAGAAAAAAACGTTTATTCATTTATTTATTTACTTGTTTGTTTAGGTACCCTAAGCCCTGAAGGGCATTACATAGGGGGGGGGGGGGGGGGTCGTGCAATACAATATCCTTGTATCAAATACAGAAACACTTGAACAAACAAGAAGAACAAGACAGATATGAGTTGGGTCAAAGGAAAACACCGTGGTATAAAGGAAGTTTAACGACACTTTCAGGATGCTAGTCATATTTAAATCAGGCGCAACGCGAGAAATATTACACAATTTCGAATGCGCATAAATAACAGTAACACTGAAATTAATCTAGGAATCGGTAAGCACTGTAGTATAACATAAAGGTTGAGTGACACATTCAAATGTGCACGAGTAAAGAAAAAAAGAACACATTATATTATTCTCAGAGTCACATACACACAAAAATGGCCGTTATTCATGGAGGTGCTCCAGAAGTTCCCTTTGAAAACTAGCTGCACCAGTGCTAGCGACAATGTTTTCTGGTATCGCGTTCTATTCGTTTATGGATTGCACTAGAGCTGAACATTGGTACTTTAGTGCACGAGCAAATATGGGTTGCACTTAGTATTCATGATCTCGGCTGGATGAAATGTGATGTGCCGGTTTAATGCGATTGGTTGCAAATGTTGACTTTCCGTAATATAAAGAATGAAAGAAGGTTAAAGGCTAATATTTTCTTCGGGTGTTCAGAGCGGAAATGTTCATGCTGCTTTTTAAGAATGATACGCTCTATAGGGTGAATATGATGAAAGTATGAGGAAACTGACTCGATGTGGTTCTGCATTGTAACCAGGCACGTACCCTGGATTTTCTTTTCGGGGAGGGGGGGTGCAAGCCAAGGTAACTTTTCTATGAAAATAAGGGGGGGGGGGTAATTTTACTAGTATAAACGTGAATAATGCCTACCATTTGCTATAAAAACACGTAAATCGCGAAAGAGAAATGAAATAAGGTGTATCTCACAGGTACGCCTGTGAGATACACCTCTCCTTTACATGACAAACAAGGAATAACATCAATTGGACTCGCGCAGGAAGAACACTGCTAAGAACAAGTAAATAAGCGAAATAAGTGTAAAATAAAGATTTCTGGTAGCGTTTTTTGAATTAGCTCCAGAAGAATTGTAGAGGAATATATATTTGCGGAACAGTCACAGTTCTTTTGAATCCCTCGTTTACTGCTCTACCAAGTGCCAAAACCGACTCGTATCGTTAGTTGTGAAGTTGCGTAACGATGCAAGGCCGCCGGTCCAGTACAACCGCGTAGAGCGCCGAACGCTGCGGTTCTAGACGTACTGCGCCTACCGCGAAAGGTTAGAAAAACACCCCCATAAGCACAGCAGATAAGTGGCTACGTCACGCGGCTCGACTGATAACAGTAGAAGCGTCATTCAAAACACACGGAATCATTCTCCACTTCCAGTGGCGTTTTTTCTACTTCCTTTTTAAACAAAAAGATGTTCACCCATAAACATTTTCACCAACAATGGTTAAATTTGTTAATTTTCGTTTTCCTTCCTGTTTGGCTGTTGCCTCGACTCTCTTAGTAGATCGGGTAATTTCTAAACTCCTTGCGACTCTTGTTTCCAGTTGCCAATTTGCGCAAAAAGTGCTGTACAATTAGGGAAAAACCAAACGAGGTAACGAGTGACATTCATATTGCTTATGGGTTTAACGGTTATTGTAGGGTTTGATGACGGACGCTGTTTCGCATGATCTTATTTTCCACCTTTCTAACCCATATCATGGATATATGGTTCCGAGGATCTGCCAGCGTCGCGGCGAGCCGTCACTCGAGGAAGTAATGAGATAAAAGGAAAAGTTAAACACAGCTGGCATTTTCTCCGGCAGCAACTCGTTCCAAGTACATACAGACCAGCTTACTACTAACTGAATCCCTTTCCTGGTCCCTGGATGAGTGTAAACAAAGAAGGTTGAACTAATGAAGGAACAGCGATGCGCGTGACCCTTGCAACAGATGATGACAACTGAACGCGTCTCGAGTTAATCGCGCGGGCACCGAATCGATGATAAAAGTGGCCTTCACACCCCAGGAGATGCCCGTAACTACCGCCATTCAAAAGGAGTGAAAGAGGCAGCAAAATGTTGACCGCCGAATAGCTGTCAAGTCTCAAAATTCATTTGGCGGTGCTTTGGGAATGTGTGTGAGGAGTGGTGGCTTGGTCAGGGGGGGTGGGGGGTGGAGGTATGCCACTTAATTTCGAGGGACGGGGGCGCCCAGGCCCCCCCCCCCCCCCCCCCCACACACACACTTTCGGTACGTGCCTGATTGTAAAAGTACCTGCGTGCCATATTACCCATACATATTCTAACAACGACCGGATGAGATATATGTAAACGTGAAGCTTTGTTTCTGAGTTCGCAGGATACAAACAATGTTTGATTAATCAGAATTGTTTAAATGCTTTCTTGGTTATATATTCTATGTGTGTGTGCCAAGTTAGATCTAAGGTTAAATAGACGCCCAGGTACTTGAAACTTAGCGCTCTCTCTATACCTGTATTTTCTATTGTGTAAACTTTTAAAGGAGTATTAGTAGGTGTAGAAAATGTAATAGGTTTTTTTTTTTCTATGTTTATCTCCATATGGGGGGGGGGGGCAGGCCTTACACCACTGGCTGAGTTGCACTAGGTCCGTTTGTAAGCCAGTGACATCCTCGGCAGTTGATATCGGCCTGTAAATGACGCAGTCGTCAGCAAAAAGTCTCATTTGAGAACCTATGTTATCAGTCATATCATTAATATAAATGAGAAAAAGCAATGGTCCCAGACCCTTGTGGCGTTCATGAGATGACATGCGTGGTTCCAGATGTATGTTCCTTAAGAGCAACTCGTTGATATCAATTAGTTAAGAATTCGGCAACCCAACGGGTTGTGTTAGAATCTAATCCTAGGTTATGGACCTTCTTGATTAATCGGTTATGCGCAACACGACCAAAAGCTTTTCTAAAATCAGTGAATATTGTGTCTGTGTATGTTTGCTCATGTATGTAGTCGTGAAGGCCAGTAACTAGTTCGACCAGTTGTGTTTCACAAGATTTTTTGTGCCTGAAGCCATCCTTGCTGTCTGAAAGTTAGTTATTTGTATTTAGATGAGCCATAATGTGTGAGAAAAGAATGTGTTCTAAAAGTTTGCTGGAAATACAGGTGAGTGATATTGGTCGGCAATTATTAGGCCTTGTGCTATTACCGGATTTGAATCTGGGGATGACATGAGCCATTTTCTAGTCATCGGGAATGCTCTCGCAGTCTAAGGACTGTTGAAAGATGAGCAACTGTAAAATGGATGAAACGTGCACTATCATTTCCAGAAGTTTAGTGTTGATCCCGTCAGAAGCATGGCTTGAATTAAATTAAGTGGCAACCGCTCAATAGCACGGGCTACGCCTGGTGCTGTTAGGGTTACTTCTGCACATGAGTGACGAAGAGCTGAATTAGTGCCCTCAAGAATAGCCTGGAAAGGTCACTCATTAGTGAAATTTTCAGAAAAGTAATTATTAAAGGCATCGGCTGTGGCTTCCGCGGGGCAGTGTTACCGCTTTCGTCATTTATTAAAGGAACTGCGTGTCCATCTTTAGGATTAATCACTCGGCAAAATTTTGCAGGGTTAGTTTTTAATAAGTTAGATAAGATGTAATGAAAGAAATTGTCTTGAACCTCATTAATTGCTGTCTCAGCAGTAGCGTGCGCCTCTTTGTATTTTTACCAATCACTGTCAGCGTTTGTTTTGTTCGCTGTTCGGTATGCTCTCCTTTTTCATATTAAGAAGTGTCTTTAAGAGGAAGCTTTAGCTCGGCTGCTCCTATCTAAATACATGTAAAAGGAGAATTCGTTTTTCTCGGCAACCACTGCACCAAATTTGACGAGGTTTGTTGCTTTTAAAAGGAAAACTTAAAATCTAGTGACTGTTGGTTTCGAATTTTCGATTTAGGTCATTAATCTTTTATTAAAATTTGACAAATATCGCAAATTTTCAAAAAAAGAAACTATAAAGTTTACAACTCTGTAACACTAAAACGAAAAATGATAATACAATTCTTTTAATTGCATCTAATAGCACATCTAAAGCGGACAAAATTGATGTGCTATACATGAATCTAAAAAAATTTAGTAATATGGAAATACAGCTTTTGCAGAACCTTTGTAGACAACGTAACAAATTCACGTAATATATAAAATGACATATCAAATCTGTCCGCTTTCAATGGTCTAATGGATGCCGTTTACAGAACCGCGATATCTGTTTTTGATGCAGAGTTATGAATTTGTTAACTTCGTCCTTCTATTTTTTTCGAACTTCCGAATTTTTGAAAATTCTTTTAACAAGATCCAGGACCTAAATCGATATTCCGCTTCCAACAGTCACTGGAATTGAACTTTCTCTCTCAAATGCAACAAACGTCATTAAAATCGGTCCAGGGGTTATCTCAGAGAAACGTTTTTGCGTTTTACATGTATTTGAATACGCCGCGTCGGAGTTGGGCCCGAGCTAAAGCTTCCTCTTAACATCTCGTGTGAAGCACGGCGCATCTGTTCTGGTTTTAATGGTTTGTTTAGGGATACAAGCAAGTTCAATTTCTTTCGTTTTATCGCGCAAGACGATCCAGTTCTCATTTGTTGTCCGGGTATTGAACGTGACTTCGAATATAGGGGCGAACTCATCCAACATTCGGTTAATTTTAGTGGTGTCAGCTCTAGAATAGTTAAGTATCTGCCTTGTGGCAGTAGATTTTGCTTCAAGGGACAGTGGAAGTGTACAGTGAACGAGTCTGTGGTCGCTAATTTCCTGAACTACATTTGTACGAGCTTTGCCTGGAGTGTTTATGAATAGCACATCAAGAATATATTCGCCTCTAGTCGGCTTGTGTACCAGCTAGACCAAATCGAACAAGCTTATTGTATGAAGAAAGTGGGCACACTCGTGACGATTGGTGGAACAGTTCACAGAGGACGTTGTCCAATTTATACTGGGGCAATTAAAATCGCCGCCTAATATTAGAATGCATTGTGGATGCACGCTGAACACGTATTTTAATGAGTCATGCAAATGATCAATGAAGTCCGACTGGCTGCTAAGGGGGTGCATATTGGGTGCATATCAATGAACTCCAGGTAACCAAATTATTCCGGAGTCACCCCGCCCCCCTCTACGGCGTGCGCCATAATGATAGCGTGGTTATGGCGCGTAAAACCCCAGAATTTCATGCCAGTCTTCAACAAGGAGAAAGACGGGGTAAGGAAAGTGTATCCTGTACAGCTATAACACTAGCACGGTGCGATGATAGTTGGAAAGAATGAATTATTGGCCTGTACGATAAAAAATGCGCAAGGATGATACGCGGTTTTTTCAACCGAGATTTATTCCTGATTTCCGCGCTGTTCGTCACATTCTAGTACATATAACACAAAGCAAATAAGCACACTTCTATTGGTCCACAGAAAATTTTACGTGCATTACAAATAGAACATGTCTGCGCAAAGGGTTTGCTAGTTCAGGCTCCTTTTTATTCAGTGAGGTTGCCCAAACTGCGTGTTCTGTTTTCTCAGCATGGGCATTCCCGACACTTTTGTTCTGATCTTTCAAATATAGAAATTAAGAAAAATATGAAGCTAATATGCTCTCCATTGCCTACATTTTCTCCTAAAATTTGCCTTGTAAGTTTTCTTTAGTCGCGTGGTCTTAACGACAAGCGTTGCAAAAATTGAGAAAAATGGGTTCGGTGTTTCAGACAAGCTCGCGGTTCTGTATGTTTTCAACACGCACAAGCATCAATATATATGGCCGCCTCTTCGTCGAGGTTTCGTCCTCTTGATCTTCGTCTGGGATCGTCGCGGAGGACGCATGATAAAAGGCCGCCCTTCCCCTCTCTGAGGACAAAAGCCAGCTTGAAGCGGCAAAATATACACCAAACAAGCTATAGAAAATATAGAGAAATAAATAACGAAAACGGTCCAAGAGGGCTGGAGAGTCTAGAGAGCCTATGATAGAGTCTTCTCTGATTCAACGACGTTTCCTGGCGATCACTTCTTGCTACTGTTTCGTGGCTTTACAGCTATCAAGTGATCGGGCCCGGATTCTGGCAATGTGCTAGATGTGCGCCCTACATTTACAGTACACGGCATGTTGAGTACTTCCTCAGTTTCATGGAAATTGCGACCGACGTACGAGGGACTGCAAAAGTGCTGCGGACGGGTTCACAAAGCCAGCTTACGAACAAACTTCGGGAAGATAACCCTATTCACAAAGCTAAAAGCATTCTCAACACAGCCAAGCTCAGGGTGTTCGGCGCTTTAATATGCGCGCGCGCTCGTCCTCAAGCAACGCGTCATTTACAGAACCTGCGGACGACAAGATGTGGATGCAGCTTAGCAGACAAACGGTGATCACATTAAAACGCCGTATTAAGTAACCGACCTCCCCCCGTTTCCTGCAAACGGCGCCTTTTTTTTTTTCTTTTCGTTCCAGTCCTAGGTCAGCAAATAAAAAATTTACTTATTTCATCACGACGTATTGAAGTAAAAGAAACTCGCCTCTAGGCGTGCATGCTAGGGGAGAAACATATTGCCACGTAGCCTGCATTCAAGTACCGCGCAGGTCGCTTTGGACGCCGCAAGCGTTGCAACAAGGGGGAACACCAGCGGCGCCCATCACGACACGCTGCGTGCGCCTGCCTGCCAACCTGCGCGCGCACCAACTCCCACCGAGGAGCTGCTCTACCAATGGGAAACGAGCGCGTGTGGCTTGATCGAGGGAGGCCGCAGGCGAAGTTCGCAGGACAGTGGCACGCGACAGAGGACGTCTTCGAGTGCCTTCGCTGCGCAGGGCACAGAGCGATCTTCTTTAGTTGTGGGTTAAATAAACTATTTATAAAGAGGGGAACTTGTGCAGCGCATACATTTCGGGAAACCCTCGCAGAACCTTGGGACGGTTGGTAAAGATACGAGCGAGGGTTTTCAATGTACGCCTTTCCTTTGAACCTATCTTTTTGTCACTTGAATCTTTTGTGACGTATTTTTTTTTTCAGTATAGCGGGCTATTGCAGAAACCAATTAGAAAATTACTGCAGTTGCAGGAGTCGACATGACTCGGCAACTTTTACGAGTATATAGATTAGAATTGCATTTCTATGTGGGCGCGCAATCAGTGCTCGTTCCCTCCCTTTCCTCTCCACCCATTCCTTTCCCTCGTTGAAATGTAGCGAACCGGACGTCCGCCTTTCCTTTTTCTCTATCTCCCTCCCTACACTGAAGAATGGTCTAACTTTGGTTGGGGTTTCTTTTAGATACTCGCGCACACTTTTGGTATACCATATACCAGTCTGAAATGAAAGACGCTATTTTCACTCCTGCAAAGCTCACGTGAACCGTTCTGAACTTTAATTGCTTAATCACAGAGTTAGAAACCTGCCGTTGGATTAACGGTGAACCGAGAATACGCCCTGAGATGGTGTACACAACACTGCCCCAACGATTCTGCGAGCGCTGTCCCAATGTACCGCACATGTTTTCTGCGCCTCGAAGAAAGATTGTTTATGAGACCTACGGAATTCATTACCTGGCGCCAACTAACGAGTTCGCATCCGCTCCTTAAACACGAAAGCAGGCACTTTTGTGTCGGAGAACTAATGGCTTAGCTGTTGGCCCGAACCAATTAACGAAAGTGGTAGAAACTGAGGTACAGCTTATTTCCAGCTCTTGGCACGAGTGCGAGGCTTGTGGCCGGATTTTAATGCGCTGAAGGTTTTCACATGCACGCTGTTCTTGAGCGGTACGGCGCGCCTGAACAGCTCAGAGCACCACGCTTAATTACTAATAGCGTTCTTGTTTACAAAAGGCCTGACCAGACAAGGGGCAACAACCGCGCTGCGTCGTGAGCGAAGAGCTCATTTGCTATTAATGCGGCGACAGCACGAGGCTAGTCGAGTGCGCAAGCCCTTGCGTCCGACCTTTTCAGTGCCTGCCCGACAAAGGCGATCCCGATGGTAGCGCTGCTGTTTTTAATCGGCACTCAAAGGAAAAGACGATTTGGGAAGCGGCTCTGGCTTGCTGGGTGCGGTTGAAGCACGGCGCCCATAAAGCTAGCATTTTCTTTTCGTGCGCATCTTTGTCGTGTCGTCCTGTTCTGAGTCTGATAAAGCCTTCGTTCAAAACTCTATCTTCATTGACTTGGCGGAAGAAAAATATGTTTGTTTATTACTTTACAAAATGAAGGAAAATTCCCTTGCCTTTCTTTAATTTCTAAACCTCAGCGCTGGTACACTCGTCGCCCCTTTGCTGGCCTTCATGGAAATAAGAGTAGCCGTTTTACATTTGCATAAGCGTAAGCGTAGTTCACAAGCATGTATGCGCAACCGCTAAACTGCATGTATTGCAAGTGCGACGGCAAAAGAGACGTCAATAGGTTTCCCGCGCGAAGTGTACAAACAATGCTTAACTGATCGCAGACGCTTGCGCTGTAGCTTAAAGGAGGCGTCGTATAAGCGCTTTCCAACCATAGAGCAAGGCCGCTTCCAAGGTCGCCTATTTTACTTTTAGGTTTTTAGCGCACGAAAAGAGACGAGAGACAGAGGTACGACGCGGACACAGCGCTGTGTCCGCGTCGTACCTCTCTGTCTCTCGTCCCTTTTCGTGCGCTAAAAACCTAAATGTTATGGAATACCAACATGCCCAAACCTACGCTTTTTCAAGCCTATCTTACGCGCGGCTCAGAACTATTCTTTGGCGGCCCGTCTCGTCACTGAGGATTTGCCTTTGAGCGAAAGTCTCTGTCAATGCACCCGCCTCACATCCGACGTCTCAGCCTTGCGTGGCGCATCGGTACCAGTTCCGTCTCGTTCGGAAAGACTTCTCCGATGCATGAGAAAGGCAGCCGAGACCGTGAACTGTTTGGTGTGCCTCCCTCCATACGCGACTAGTGAATTCGCGGTAAGCGCTGAAAGTGTTTTTTGTTTCATTTTCTTTTCTTTTTTTTCCGCACTACTTTTAAGTGCTGTTCAAATTCGCCGAAAATATATCGTGTATCTAGCTGCGTTCATGGCGGCTTGCGTACAGGAGACTCCGCAACCAGGATGTTAGAACCACTAAGAAATACTATGTCGTGCCACCTGCCGCGATCTGCAAAACCCGTATATTGCGGATAATTCAAACATGTTTTCAGGCATTTGAGATGTACTGGATTGACTTAAACTGACTCTACCGACATGCCTCGCGCTGACTTCTTTAGTGAGCGCCCCCCCCCCCCCAAAAAAAAAAAAAAAAAAAAATTTGCAGCGCCAAAGGAAGAAAAAAAGTGGTGAGAAGGTTTGCAGTATCACGCAAACAATAAGAAGAAATAACGTAACGACAACAGTTGTAAAGTTCAAATACAGATTTTCATCAAGCAAAAAAAAAAAAAAGATTGTAGTTAGCGTCCATTTATTTCTTCCACATTTGCACTTACATTCGTTTTCGCGGGTTTCCGTTTGTACTCCTGTAGATCACGAGCATGCATTCGCAACGGGGAAAGGTCGTCTGTATACGCCTGCGTGGTCTGCCTAGCCGAGTTCACGGCCGCCTGCACAAGTCAGATTCCGGTACTACAAGGACAGAACCGTTTAGAAATCGTTCTGTATTTGAGTTACCCATCGCGATCAAGAAAACACATCTATCGCGGATAAGTTAAAGATGTTTTTAGGCACGTAGGGCCCTCTGGGCTGTACTTATCGGCGATAAGGTAGCTTCACAACCTACGGGATTATCTGACTGAGCTATCTCGAATGCTCGGTTGCCATAGTCGGAAGTTCGAATCCTTCCATAAGGTTTTCTTTTTTTTAATTTGACGATGGTGAGCTTGAAATTCACCTCCTCCAGTGCACAACATCTGCAGGCTTGGACTGACGCCTGACACCGGCAAAAGCTGCCGAGAGCGAGTGGGGCTATACTAATCCAGGTACAACCAAATTAGGAAGGCCCACTAAGCTTCAACAAAGTCACTCCTTCGCCAGAACAGGAATTGGCCTCCTTGGTGAAGTATTCGGCCACTACCGGCAGGACAGGGGTAATTGGAGATATCAGGGAGAGGCCTTCGTCCTGCAGTAGGCATAAAACAGGCTGATGATGATGATGATGAATTTTATAGTACAGGTTAAGCTCTTTTTGTTTACTGTATGTTAGACGGCGCAGGTTACAGCTTAAGTTAATATTCTTCTTTATTGCCCCTTTAACGTTTCCCTTAAACTGTGTGACTATCAGCCGAGTTTCGGGTAACGCTGACGCGCTCAGGGCACATACAAAGAAGACAGCAAGCCGAAGTATTCAAATATTACTTTGGGTACAAGAGTCACCGTAAGGGTAAGTAGCACTGTGTACGCTTACCGTGCACAGTTGACGAAGTTAACTAGCGAGCGTGTAGTCATGCCACGAGACTGTTATAGCAAGTTCACTCTTTTTTTTAATATTTTGCCATAGCTAGTCACTGGGATTGCAAAGCGAATTTTGAACACTTTAGATACAACGAGCCCCCGTCAACACAACGACTTGCCTTCCGCAACCACTGCGACGTTCCGGGAGTAAACCAATTGCACATCTCTCCTCCATTGTAACGCCAGAGGCCTTGAAATACGCATGTTAAGCGTCAGTCTTTCAGTAATTTATTTCTCTGAATCGGTTTCCCATTCACATAACTTGAGAGCCTCACTTATCGGCAATCATTCGACGGTCGGACAGTTAATTGATAATTTCCTTCTTCAGCATATAGTGGACGTAGACAGGTCGCTGTGAATGTCCACGAGGAACTCACTTTAAGCACACCAAATAGTACGACCTCGCGAATGTGTGCCATGATAAAAAAGAGGGACTCATTTCCACTCATCAGTGCATAGTTTCTCACCAGGTCGATTTGACCAGGTAGACACACTTACGGCGTCGCCTGACTTGGACTTGGCGGAATGCGAAGACGCTCGCGCATGGAGAACGGGGTGCACGTAAAAAATAAACAAAGAAAAAAAAATAAGAATAAGAAGGGCGGTCAAAATGTAACCTGAGCCCTCCGCTACGGCGCCTGTCATATTCTCTCTGTCACATTTCGGACATTACAGAAAGCCAAGCAGAGTACTGCTGCGCTTCTGAGAGATGATTGAACATGCAACGACGTTCATTGCGCATTCAATCAAACGCAGCTGTCGACTTTTGAATACCAAATGAATAGCTGTTATGCGTGCGCGTGCGTCATGCATTATCACTTTCCTTTCATTACATCATCCTTCACCCGCCACAATGTTGGGTAGCAAATCAGGTGCAATTGGTTTGCGAGATTGCATTTTCTTCTTTCTCTCTTCTGGTACATAGAGCCCATCAGTCATTCAAGTAAACCCTCTTTCCTGTGATATTTCGAGACAGGTTGACTGGCAATCGTATAGACTTTATGAGTAGGACATATAGCGATGGGTATTCCCACACTTTCGAAGAAGTGATCTTAAGAGAAATGGAAGGTTCTACGCGCAAATTTACGGTATCAACAAAGCGCACTGATACGCCGAATTGAAAAGGTTTCGGGCAAAACTCCGGCATGCCGGAGTTTTTTGATCTTACGGAAGCCAGGTTGGCACAAAAGGAAATCAAAGGCAATGTGCCCTGCATGGCCTTCGCTCATTGCCACAACAGGGTAGCCCCTTTAGTGGGATATCTTATCAAAGACTTGATGACGTTGTTGATTTTTATCTGAAGGCTGCCGGCGACGTTGTTACGCTGATCGAGCCGTCCCTGGTTCTGATGTTGGCTTCGTGCTTATAGCACGAGGCCAGAGCAGGGACGAGCTTCTTTTTATGTGAAAACTACTGGCGGATTTCGCTACCTGCAGGCGCTCCTCGTCGTTAGGTCCCGAAAAGTCAACGTTTGCCGCCTTATGCCACCTGGGCACGACGTATTGTGGACACTCTTAAAACATTCGCATAGCTCTTGGAATCATGCAAAATTCAGCCGGTTATGCCTTTGGCAGATGTTGCAATGTACCGAAGATGCACCGCAGATGTACCGTAACCCGGATCCTTCGCTTCTTCTACAACTGCACTATGTAGCCATTTGGCGTTTATGAACACTTGGCGCGTTAAAATGGCTGATAGCCCTAAGTGCGATTCCCGTAGATGCGAGGAAATCATCCAGTCCGTCCGTCCGTCCGTCCGTCCGTCCGTCCGTCCGTGCGTCCGTCCGTCCGTCCGTCCGTCCGTCCGTCCGTCCGTTCGTCCGTCCGTCCGTTCGTCCGTCCGTCCGTCCGTTCGTCCGTCCGTCCGTCCGTCCGTCCGTCTGTCCGTCCGTCCATCCGTCCGTCCGTCTGTGTGTCTGTCTGTCTGTCTGTCCGCGTCCATCCGCGTCCGTCCGTCCGTCCGTCTGTGTGTCTGTCTGTCTGTCTGTCCGCGTCCATCCGCGTCCGTCCGTCCGTCCGTCCGTCCGTTCGTCCGTTCGTCCGTCCGTCCGTCCGTCCGTCCGTTCGTCCGTCCGTCTGTCCGTCCGTTCGTCCGTCCGTCCGTCCGTCCGTCCGTCCGTCCGTCCGTCCGTCCGTCCGTTCGTTCGTCCGTCCGTCCGTCCGTCCGTCCGTCCGTCCGTCCGTCCGTCCGTCCGTCCGTCCGTCCGTCCGTCCGTCCGTCCGTCTGTCTGTCTGTCTGTCTGTCTGTCTGTCTGTCTGTCTGTTGCTAGCACTACTACACGAGAGCGCGGGATGGCGACAATCCGTAGCGCTTTCGCTGCACAACGGATTTTCAGCTTCACTGTGGGCAATTATGCCGAAGACGTAGAGAAGGGGGATTCGCAACGAAAACTTTACGCAGGCCAGTTCGACTGCATCAATGACGGCCCGTAAGTTCACTCCGTCAGGTAAACGGTGAAAGTAGTCAGTCTTTCTTGAGGTGCCTTGTCAATGCGACCGCACGGTATTTTCTCCCAGAGGCGCTGGAGGTTGCATGCAGAGAGGGCGAAAGCAGTCCTTAGTGTGCTGCACTGCAACGCTACATACTTCGGCCATTTTGCGTAGCGTAATAAAAAAAGCTGAAGAAACAAAGCGACTGCGGGGATGGCGCTGCTTACGCAACGCGCACTCCGAGCCTTGTACAAGAAACTCCGCATACATTTGCACCGCACTCGAGCTCGAGGCTTGTGGTGCAGTATTGAAACGGCAGAAACAAAAGTATGATTTAAATTCTGGCTAAGCGCCTACGATCGTATAGACAGCCGTAGAGTAGCACATATACGAAGGAGAAAGCGGTGAGAGGTGAATTTATCGCCAACGCTGCTCGTTTTTCTTGCATAACTGAAGTCTTTTGAAGCGCTGATTTTAACGTATCTGAAAGAGAATCACGCTAGTCTCGCTGCATGCATGCTCCTCGTTTTGCCACGGCAGAGCGGTGATGCCAAGATAGGAAAGAAAAGAAAGCAAGAAAGAAAGAAAGAAAGAAAGAAAGAAAGAAAGAAAGAAAGAAAGTAACAAAGTGCAAAAGTATACTTTTGCACTTGGTTACTTTCTTTGCGTGCATCTTTCTATAGAAAGATGCACGTCAGATAGAAACGCCTTGTAGCGTTTCTTGACGCTGCGGCAAGTGGTCCGTGTGTGAGAGCAGGTGGGTGGGGGGGAGGGGGGCTATAGGGAAGGATCTTCTTTCCATCGTCGTCGTTCAACCGACCGCACGCGTTCGCACGGCAAGGAGGGGGAGGGGGCAGTGCGCAATTGGAATTTGCTGCTTCAGAAGAACACTGCGAACAGCACTACAATCACCGGGAGTTCCCCTACCCTTTCATTCTTGTTTCTGTTGTCTTTTCTGCGAGCTCGTGCTCTTTGTGTTAAGCTTTCCGCTTCCTTTTACTCCTTTCACTTGCTTTTTTTAAATATATATTTAATAGTTTCGCCCATTTTTTCGTCATCTGGCGCACGCAATTGGTACTTCGCGGTGCATCTTGCATGCGAACGGGACCGAAGACTTCGACGTATTCTGACGGTAAACATGTTCTTCGTACAATTATGTCGCCAAGAACGCGTGCTCCGCTGTTCCGCGAACGTGAAAGCACGAAGTCCGCACATCGCCTCATTGGTGCTTAGATCACCAGGAGTTTATAGGTGCTAGACGTCCGATTCCGCCGATGTTCTCAATTCTCTCGCAGTTTACTCAGCTAAAAGCCTCTTCCTGGGACAAATGTCTAGCCAGCACGGACTGCATTGCCGCGCGACTGACCGCTCGAGGCACTTTGCGTGTATTCGCGGGCTTCTTTCACACTCATAAAAGCACTTTTATGAAGCACCTATTGCGCAACGGAAAGCTGTATGGGAGTTTTTCATGTTTTTCAAAAATTTTCTCATTGACACTTTTTATCTAATTATAAAATTTGAGAAGTTGATTAATTAATGAAGACTAATTATGCAAATAGATATAATTTTAAAAATAATCTGAGTGCATCCAAGCGACGGCAACCAACATTACCTTTGTTCTCTCCAGCTACGTGGCATTCGCATATTTTTAAAGTTTGCCTAAAATTACGCGGGACACCCGGTATATAGGGAACCGCCACCAGGCGGTCCTTCCCGCTTGTCGATAATGTTGCCGACGTGGAGCCTACTACTTTGTTCCGCGGGATAAAAACAGATCCATTTCAGGTGGGAACCTGCCTTATGCCATCACACGAGACGTCATATACGATAAGGAGGAAGCCCTGAAGTGTTCCGCGGTCTTTCAACCCTTTTGTACTGCGGTATGCCAGGATGCCGTTCTCATGTTACACAGTAGACATATACACAACACATGCAGCATGCCTATCAATATCGTATCATGGGACGTCGGAAGTGCCAGCAAAAACGTTCTATTGCATGCAAACATCGCCGACCGTCATTGCTTTGGCACCCTTTTAGATCACACTCACAATGGAATACCGAGAAGTGTCGCAACGGCACTTAGGTCACTGGCTCATTTAGACGCCATATCGGCGAAGAATTTCGAAATGTGCATTTTCATTGGTGTCACACGCTCTACCTGTAACCGCGTAATTATATGGTGCGAATAACAACTTGATAATGATCTCGAGGCTTTCGCAAGTCTCGACATTGATTTTTCAATCTTGAACAGTCTAATATCTGCGCTAAAGAAAAGGTGCGTATAAACATGTAAAGTGGCAAATATTCTCCTGAATTAATTATTAATGTAGCGCCTAATATCGCCGGTGAGCGAATTGTCCGCGCAGCGTAATAAACCAGCTGCAAAGGCGGCATAAAAGAGAAAACATTTTGCGAGTATGGAGTGAATTTCTAGCACCCAGGACGGGAGTGAGGCCATGCTTTAGTAATAAGTTCCGTCCATGCTTCCATTTCCTTCTTTATAGAATAAGCACTGCCGCCTCTTCAATATTTATCACATTGTTACCAGTCTGGTGCCCGCCCAGATGAGTTGATAAGTTTTGTCCACTAATATCATTTATGTATAAGCACTGGAAGTGCGTATGAAATGCTCTTATATGTTCTTCGAGTAAGCAGAAAAGTTGTGTGCAGAAAAAAATTTGAACACGCAAATTGTTAGCCCGCAGAGAAAGAAATGAGGGCTACCAATTGTCTCCTAAAAGAAAAACCACGCCCACCCGCTTGCATAGGAGAGAAGAAAAAAAAGCAGAGAGATAAGAAGGAGACAAAGGAAGAAATGCAGGCATTGGGAACAGCATAAAGTGGGCACGAGGACGCCAAAGCAAATTTCTATAGGAGGAAGCGAGTGCATAATGCCTTATATCTGTGTTATCAACGTTATGCAAGCACAGAGCAAACGCTGCTGCAATCGATACGTAACAATTTGTAGCGACGTTCTGCTGCCGAATATATATATCATGCTGCGGGATCAATCACCGGCTGCGGCGTTCGTATGCCAAATAAATGTGTCATCCAATTCTGTCCGCTTGCTCTTTCTACCTCTTTCGCAATTTTTGTCCTAAGAATGCATGCATGCCAATACCCTCAGCGTTCAGTCTTGCACACTGCGGTTTTTTTAAGGCTACAGTTACGTATTTGTTAAGAGCCTCATTTGAAACGCAACATTGCGGCAGTGACAGGTCTGGTAGGACGAACGTCAGGCAAGCTTTAGGTGATATGCTGGCATTCTTCCTGTCAGAGGTGAGGACCGTGTTGTAATTAACAACAGTTTACCTTCGACGGGGGCCGAATTAAAGTGATTTAAGGCTCTTTTACCTGCTCTATATTCGCGTCTTATTATTACTTCATAAGGACGTCGACCGCAGAGGTTACCTCAATGACACTGACAAGTAGACAATGATGGGAAGGAGGCTCCGTGCCCTGCGACCCCGTTTCGCGGAGCGAGCGATTCTCGTTGCAGACACATTAGCCGGACAGTGTAACTGTAGAACGGTGAACTCTCCCCTCCATCTTCTGCTTTCTTACTGAAACAAACACGCACACGCACCATGTCCTCTTCCACCAGTTGTGCTCAAAGGCCGATTGCAACAGAATTCTTGACCGCATAACAGCCCAGTTTTATATATTGTCGATATAGAGAATTAAGCCTCCATGCAAAATCTTCCGCTTGAAATGCCAGTGAATGCGTCACGAAAAGGTCGCAAAAATAAAAGAAGTTGAAAACACCGCCACCATTATCACTCGCCGGAGATGTTCAAAACCCAGAAAGTTGAGGACAGCCGCTGCTCCTCGGCATGATCTCCGAGATTTCGCCACGCTGAAGATCTCGTAGGCCATGGGCTTTTGAAGGCTTTCAATAGGAAAATTAAACAATTAGCAGGTCTGCAGCTTTGCCAAGATTGCTTAAGTGGTGTATGCTACTCATTTATAGCATTTCGTTTATAGGCAAAATATAATGAAATTCCATTGGACCAATTGAACCAAAGTCAAATTTCGTTGTAGTTGGTCTTTAATCACGAGGCAGAACAAGCAAGCAATGGCGAGCTGTTGCTCTAAAACAACTTGCTAACTTTCGACGACTCCAAATGTCTAAGCTCACCAAGCCTTATATATCTCAAAGCCCGCAGCGCATTCTAACCTTATTTCGTCGATTCCTGGAGCAGCCGCCGGTATCGAATTCACGACAGCAAAGCATTGAGTCGATACTTCGAGAACGGCTGCAAGTTCAGCAGATGGAAATGGGTTAGCGCATCGCGAGTGTTTCATTTTTATTATTCTTACGGTTTGCTTGGTTACGCTTCGCGTTTGTTGAGATTTCTTTATTTATTATTATTATTATTATAAATATTGATCTATTACACGTTTACTTTTACTAGAAAATGTTATAAGTGATAACCACTTAACCATCTACAAGGCGCAAAACACCTAATTTTCAGGAACATTGCATGAAAAGTTGCTTCGGAGCGTCTTCCATTTGTCAGAATTTTCTTTTTGTTCTTTTCTCGATTTATTTCTAGCTTAATCGATTCCTCTTTTCCTTATTTTCCTTATTTATTTATGCTGACGTACATGGGTTCTGGTCACCGGTGGCTCACAACCTTTCAAAATAAACCGATGTCACCACGAGTTCTGCCCTTCCACACCTATATACTGCAAAAAAAAAAAAAAATGTCTGTAGTTGCCATTAGCGGGCTGAAGGTAGTTACGGTTAGAAGCTCACATCTTTTAGTGATGTTTTTTTTTTCTTCTTTTTACCGTCACGTATCGACTTAGCCCTTGAGGTGAGGAGGTACCAAAATGACGATACAAAAATGTTGAAATAGTAGGAGGTTGAGGAGACGCCCCACCACATGCCGCTGATAATTCATCGGAAGAATGCACACCATCTTTGTCGGCATTACTCTCAAAGTTCACTTGAACACCAATGCATAGGGAAGGCGGTGGTGAGTACCGAACTGTGGGGGCTGCCGGAATCATGTCACAGGCAGGGAATGTGCTCGTGCGCTCTGAACGTGGTGAGATTGGGCTGATGACTCAGGTCGCCTTCCTGAAACCGGCACAGGGTATAGTTTTTGATTTCCACGCTTGAGGTTGTTTTTCATCCATTCAATTGTGCACCACCCTATTTGGAGCGCGTGTTTAAGCATCGCTCTTGGAACTGAACCTCTGCTGATGCTGTGGCACTATTTTATGGGAACAAAAGTTGCCATGTCTCCGCCACCAGCACAGTCTCAGATGGCTTCACTAAACTGTCATGAGGAGCTTGTCGAAATGTGACATCGGTGATCAAAGTATGACCATTACTACCCTTTGATGGAATGCCGCTCGAAATTGAGTCTTCTATCATTTTATTTTGTTCTTCGTTTGTATACCGTAAGTAGTTCCAAAACTTCCATGTATTCCACGTCGCAATGGAATGAGCCACATTTAAGAAATACTCGACTGTACTCCCTTGATCCAACATTAAGTCTCCGAGCGCCATCACAGCTTCGCCGTGGAGACGCCACGCTCATGTATCGACTGTGGTTGGGCGTTGCCTTCACCAAAGCCGCATTCCGCATAGGGATGACCGACACCGCAACCTGTGACCACTGCGGCCATGACGAATCAATTGACCATATTTTGTGCGCTTGCCCGCAGTACAGTCCACGGAGGGAATGCCTTCGCCACGAACTTGACCAACTGGACGACCAACCACTATCGGAAAAAAGAATTCTGCAACACCGAAGGAACCTAACGTCACAGAAGAAGGCCGTGCAAGCGCTATTACGCTTTCTGCGGTCTACCGGCCTTTGCGAACGTCTTTAACTGGAACGGGAGAGAAGAAGAAGAAGTGACAATAGAGAACGTCTGTGTTTTCGGCTGTCCCACTTTTCTGTAGCTTTTTAATATTGTGTGTACACAGTGATCGCGTCATCCTTCGGGATGGCGGGCACACCTCCCGCGCAGCTTCCCGTCGACGCAGTTGACCCAGCTGCTGCTCGGCCGGTTGATGCCTTCTGTGCTACGGCCGTCACCGACGTGGAGCTTCCAGATTCGGCACATGACTCCTCGGTGACTGAGATGGATTCCGACAGTAGCAGCTTCACGCCTGTTGAATCGCGCCGCCTGAAAAGGAAGTTGCGCCGGACATCAACAGCTGGTGAGTCGACTACAAAGACTGTTGACAAACTTGGCCCGTTACGCCGGACATCAGCAGCGAGGGAGTTGCCTACAGAGATTGTTGACGCACCTGACGGGTTCTCTGTGGCTTTCGTAGCCACAACGGAGACGGCTAATTTGAATACCATCAACAGACAGCGGCTGTCCCAATTTTTCGACCAGTTGATTCCGGGACAAGTCCAAGAGGTCAGAATCAACGCTTGGAAGAATCTCCTTACGGTAGATGTGAAATCTCGCGCGTCCGTGGACAAACTGAAAGAAATGGGAGTGTTAGGCGTTATGCCTGTCCGCCCCTATCTCTCTCACGGAAAACGGACTTCCGCTGGAGTTATTACAGATGTAGACCCTGAAATAACGGACAGCGACCTGCGGACACTCATCAATTCTAAGGCCAGGATAGTCGACATTCATCGTTTCGGCCGATCACAGTGTGTTAAAGTAGTTTTTGAAGCCGACTCTATCCCATCCCACGTCAAGGTGGGCTATGTACGGCATCCTGTCCGTCTGTATGTTCCCAAGCCTGTTCAATGCCACAAATGCAACAGGATTGGCCATGTGAGTGCTGTTTGCAGAAACGAAATATCCTGCCGTCGATGCGGTGGCTCACACCAGCATGACACTTGCAAGACGGAGAGAGTCAAGTGCACGAACTGCTTCGGCGCTCATGAGGTGACGGCTAAAGACTGTCCTAGGATGAAGAACGAGAGGCTCATCCTGAAGAAGATGGCAAAAGACAACTCAAGTCACCAAGAAGCGGCCGCGTCTATTCGTCGCCGCAAACGTCGTTCCCGACGCTGACGCCCAGAGTCACACGTCACTAGTCTGTCTCAGCCGCCGTCACAGCAACTCTCAGCTCCGTTGCCTCAACGTCTTGAGCCGCAGAATGATAAGACGCCGCCTGCTGCATATTACCCCGGTGGTTCAGAAAGATGCGGGTATATTAACCACCTCCTCTGATGTGGAATGGCCTGCTCTGTCATCCAAAGTCGTCGAACCAACGCGTCCATCATTCCGTGCCGTTCCAGCGGACAATAAGGACAAGCCGGAAGGCCAGCAGGTGAACGTTCTTCTGAAACAACTTTTACATTCCATGCGCACGCTGCTTTCAGGCCTCAATACGCCAACAGCAAGGGTTGTTGTTCAGTTTTTGGACGCAATTGAGCGCGGCACTGCAGTAATTCATTATTGCGCTGCCACACAACCCCTCCTCTGTGCCGATGCACATACGTCGCAGTGCAGTGATGCAGTGGAATGCCCGAGGCCTGCGTGGTTGCCTAAGGGATTTCCGACAGCGCGTCCAGAAATACCGCTGCCCCGTGATTGTGATATGTGAGCCCAACATGCCTTCTGCTTTCCGCCTTTCTGGATGTGTATTGCTGTGGTCTCGAGAAGCTGATGAAACCAGCAAGGTATTAGTGTGCATACGCCGAGATATTCCACACTATCGCCATGTCCTCCAGCCCCATAACACGAACCACTACATTTGCTTGACGTTAACGCTTAAAGGACGGGTCTTCTCGATACTCGGCCGCTACATTCCACCCAGAGATCACATTGATTTCTCGTACCTATCCTCAGCAATCGAGAGTTGCACAGCTCCTCATATTATTTTGGGCGACTTCAATGCTCATCACCCCCAACGGGGAAGTACAGTAATGAATAACCGAGGCAAAGCCTTGTCCGACTTGATGCACTCACAGGATTTCGTCAATATTAACGATGGCTCTCCTACGTTTCTGCGTGGCACGTCCTATAGTAGCTGCTTGGGCCTGATGTTTGTTTCCTCACGACTACAGTCTTCTATTAGCTGGTTCAGTGATGTGGAAACACATGGCAGTGATCACATACCAACGTATATCTGCGTAAAGTGGTTCGCACCTACCACTTCGTCTCATGTGCGGTGCACAGACTGGCCAACTTTTAAGACATTCGTGGAGGATTCCTGTGCAAATATCGAGTCATCAACCCAAATAGAAGACTTGATCACGTCCGCCCTCGGTGAGGCCACGCGGAACATATGTGCACCTACACCGGGGTCTCCTATTGACGTGGAATTCGAGAGGTTGCGCGCAGTCCGACGGCGCGCTGAAAGGAAATATAGAAGGACGAAATCCACGTACGATCTCGCCCTTTGTCGCCGAGCTCAACGACAAATAAAGCGCCATCTCGAGAAATTAGGAAGGAAGCACTGGAGAAAGTTCTGCTCATCACTGGATCCTCGTAAGCCGCTGTCACGTATCTGGCATGTAGTCAGGAGCCTACGTTTTCCCCCACAAGAAAGATACCCTTTCAGTGCTCTGGCCCTTTACCAACGCCGCAATGATGTAGAGGTAGCGAACGACTTCTGCAAAATGATTGTGGGCGCAACTCAACCAGCCTCAATCCAATTCGAAGTTTTTGCGCCACCTTCCTCAAGTGACCACTACGACTTGCTCTTTACGATGCCCGAATTAGAGGCTGCTCTTGCGTCGTGTCGGCATTCATCTGCTCCTGGCCCTGATGGGATCTCGTACTCGTCTCTCTCTCACCTTGGCAGGGCTGGTCGCACTGCGCTGCTCAATTATTACAACGACACATGGGTCTCCTGTATTGTTCCGCAGCAGTGGAAGATCAGCCGCCTGGTTGCTCTCTTGAAGCCTGGAAAGACTCTTTATGAGCTTACCTCATACCGGCCAGTTGCATTAGCCAACTGTGTTGGAAAAGTTATGGCACGAATGGTCCTGGCGAGGCTCGAATGGTTTCTGGAGAGAAATGATCTTTATCCGAACATGTTGACCGGTTTTCGGCGGGGTCGTTTTTCAATTGACAGCGCCATTGACCTCGTTACGACAGTGGAACATGAAAAACGTCAACGCCGACTCGTCGCCGCTGTTTTCTTAGATATCAAAGGGGCCTACGACAACATCCTTCATGAAGCCATTCTCGATGCCCTAGATGACTTGGGTATTGGCGGCCGGCTCTACCTGTGGATTGTGAGCTACCTCAGCGGCCGTTTCGTTTACATGTCCACGCCTGACGGAGAGACTAACCGTCATCAGGTATGCCGTGGAGTTCCTCAGGGAGGAGTTCTCAGCCCAACATTATTTAATGTGGCACTGATTGGCCTGGTGAGCGAACTTCCACCTCACATCCACATCAGTGCATATGCAGATGACATCTGCATCTGGGCTTCTGGTACAACACGCCCACAACTACGTGCGAAATTACAACGGGCTGTGTCATCTACTTCACGATATATACGTTGCTCTTAGCTGCCGAAAAATGTGCTGTGGTTGCATTCACGCGCAAATCCGTCTGCCGCTACCCGATCTCCATTAACGGTGTCATAATACCTTATGTGTCCCACCACAGATTCTTGGGCATAATCATCGACCGCGGTTTGTCATGGTCGAGGCATGTTAATATGTTGAAGCAAAAACTTAATCTGTTTTGCAATGTTCTTCGCTTCGCAGCAGGCATGAAATGGGGCCCCACGGAAGGCTCATTACTAAGACTTTATCAGTCTCTTTTCGTAGGCTACATTCGATACAGCCTTCCGATACTCTCAAACTTGAGCATTTCCTGCTTACGGACATTAGAGAGCGTTCAAGCGCAGGCACTCAACATATGCCTCAGGTTGCCACGGCGTGCCTCCAACAAAGGCACAATTGAGGAAGCCCGCGTATGCCCGTTATTGATATACCTGTCCCACGAACCACTTCGTGTATATTTACGCTTACTGACACGACACCATTGCGATCCATTGACGTCGGTTCTACATGAGCGGCCGGACAGCAGTTTCACAAGTGCACTCCGCTGCCATCTACCCCACATAACATCAGGCTATGCCCTTCCATATCACCCCGTCAAACCACCGTGGGTGATGGTTCAACCTTCCGTATGCGTACATGTCCCCGGCATACTATTTTATTTATTATTTATGAATACTGCGATCTTGTACACAAGATCACAGCAGGCGGGAACCATTGTGTTAAGATACAGAATTACAGACACAAAGAAAACGAAATTGCACATAGAAATTCAACAAGAGAATACAGCGACAAGGTCAATTAACAATAAATCAATTCAAATGCTCTTGAAATGAATGTAATGATGTCTGTCTGACAACATCATCCGTGAGGTTATTCCAATCAGTGATGGTCCTTGGAAAAAAGGAATATTTAAAACAATTAACTCGCGGATTTAATGGTGTTATAGAAAGAGAATGGCGATTTCTAGTTTGGTACCCCGAGGAATAGGTAAGGATATTGGAGGTGTCAACTTTGAGATTATTATTAATTAATTGATAGAAATACTTTAAGCGACATATGCGATTTCTGTTAGGAATAGAGGGTAAACCGCTTTTTTTGAGGAGGTCACTGACTGATGCTCGCCCGTAAGTGTTATATATAAACCTTACTCCTTTCTTTTGGATTCTTTCAAGTTTATTTATGTTTACCTTTGTAAAAGGGTCCCAGATAATTACTGCATATTCTAAGATTGGTCTAATAATAGTGTTGTAGGCAAGGAGGCGTGTACCAGGGGTTGCTAGCTTAAGCGAGCGTCGTAAGAAAAAAAGCTTTCGGAGAGCGTTTGCTGAAACATAGTCGACATGCCTGGTCCAAGAAAGGTTATCAGAGATCCATAGACCTAGATATTTATATTCTGTGACTTCATGAAGAAAATTATTATTAGCAGTGTAGTAATATAGAAGAGGGATCTTTTTAAGTGTTATTCTCATAAATACGGTTTTTTCAAAGTTAATTGACATTTGCCACTTCTCACACCAAGAAACTATATTTGCAAAATCATTATTCAGTCTAATTTGATCATCAGTCGAACTTATTTTCTCATACAGCACGCAGTCGTCCGCATATAACTTAACACGTACTGACAGGTTTTTAACAATATCATTAATAAACATTAAAAACAGTAGGGGGCCGAGGACAGATCCCTGGGGAACACCAGAATCGACAGGAACGTAATTGGAGCAAGTTCTATGCAGTTCGACAAACTTACGGCGATCAGATAGGTACGATTGTATCCATGTTAATATCTGTTTATTATTTATAATAAAACTGAGTTTGTGAAGTAGTTTCTTGTGCGAAACCTTATCGAAAGCTTTTCGAAAGTCCATAAAGATAACATCAGTTTGTTTTCCTTCGTTGATTGCTGTCGCAAAATCATGGATTGTTTCGACCAGTTGAGTGCATGTGGAATACCCTCGTCTGAACCCGTGTTGAACAGCTGCCAGTACACTATGCTCGTCGAGGAAATTAGTTAGATGCTTATGAATGATGTGTTCCAATAATTTGCACGTTGTCGAAGTTAATGAAATAGGGCGATAATTTTCAATACACGTCTTCTCTCCACTTTTATGCAAAGGCTTAATTCTAGCAGTTTTCCAATCACACGGTAGAACACCTTCTTTCAATGATCGAGTGAATAGGACGCACTAATACTTTGAACACCACTCTGCATACTGTTTAAGGAAGGCATTCGGAATATCGTCTGGTCCAGGTGATTTCTTAATATTCAGTTTTAATAATAGATTAAAAACACCCTCTTCAGAAATTATAACATCAGGCATGGAAGGAAGGGACATGCTAAAGGGTGGGAGACGCCCGTCATCTTTCGTGAAAACTTTTTTAAAGGTGTTATTAAATGCTGCTGAAACCTGGACATTGTCACTTACATGTTGTCCATTTATAATAAATGCATCGGTAGAACGAGAGACTGGTGCAATTGACCGCCAAAACTTTTCAGGTGCAGTTTTTATAAAATCCGGAAGTTGTTTATTGTAGTATTTTTCTTTATCTTTCAGAATGCACTGTTTTAATTTCTCTGAAACTTCATGAATTTTTGCCTCTAAAAAAGCTGAGCTTGATTTTTTTATTCTTTTCTTGAATCGCTTTAGCTTGCGCTGCAATTGCAAAGTTTCTCGCGTAATCCAAGGATTGTGATTGTCTGACTTCTTGCATATCACTGGTACAAAACGCTGAATGCAGTCACGAACAATGTTTTTGAAAACAAGCCACAGGTCATCTACGCTACAAGTGCTGTGCAGAAAACTATAATAATGAAGATCTAAGATATCAATAATCGATTCATTGTCAGCACGGGCAAAATTCGGAAAGTGTCGAATATCATCCCTTCGGTCCAATAATATGTCTTCTATTACCAAGATTATGGCTTGATGATCAGAAATACCGGCCACTACATTACATGAAAGGTTTTCTTTGATATTGCCTCGTACCAAGAATAAATCCAATATTGATGAAGAATCTTGTTGGATTCTAGTAGGGTTCTTCACAATTTGTAAGAGATCGAAATGAAACATGATATCAAGCAGAGCATCTCCTACAGCGTGCGGAGATTGAACAGAAAAAGTAGCCCAGTTTATGTTTGGTAAGTTAAAATCTCCAGCTAAAATTAACTTATCGTCTGGTTTCGTGTAGCAATAAAGATATTTCTTAACTTCATCTAAGGCAGCGACAGAGGAACCGGGAGGCCTATAAATAGCACCGAGGATATATCGGAAATTGTTAGCATATACTTTACGAAAGACAGCTTCAACTGTAGCAACATCAGGCAGTTTTAAAATCTGAAATGTGCTTTTGAACAGTATAGCCACTCCGCCACCTCTTCTGTCGCGGTCTTTCCGAAAGACTTTATAGTTTCTTGGCACAAACCCGGAATCAAATATTTCTTCATCTAACCACGTCTCTGTTAGCACAGCTATGTCCGGATTATGCGTTAACAGCATACCTTGCAGATGGGAGACCTTGTTCACAACGCTACGACAATTAATACTAATTATTGTTAATGTCCTCCTATTTTCATTTTGTGGTCATTTCTTTCTTTCAGAAATTTTGTAGCGAGCATTGTTCGCTGAGTCCCAAGCAAACATCATACCATCTACACACAGCTTGTTAAAAAAAAGCTTGACCTTAGCTCCGTTCGATCTCTCTTCCGCTGAGCTTTCCCATAACTTCTTTCTAATATTTCGAACGGCGAAAGAAAAGTCTTCCGTGATCGAAAATTCTGTTCCCTTGAGCTTATAGCAAGCTTTTAGGACGGAACCCTTTTCGCGGTAGTCGAAAAACTTAATGATTACTGGGCGACCATTTTTGCTCTTTCTTCCAAGCCTGTGGCATCTCTCTATGCCTTTAACAGTAACATCTAGTTTTTCTTGGAACAGCGTCTCGTTCACCTTCGTGATAAGAGATTCAGCAGTTTCATCGCTCTCTTCTTTTATTCCGAAAATAATCAAGTTATTCCTCCGGCTCCTGTTTTCTAGTTCATCAACTTTGTCTTGCAGGTATGTCACTTTATCTTCCAGCTCAGTCGTTGTTGATTTTAACTCGCAAATTCGCTCTTTTAGTTCATTCAAGGACGCCATCTGAACCTCTAACAACTTCATCTTTTCGTTCAGTCCTGCGATATCTGCTTCAATCTTTCCTTGATTTGTCAAAATGTTGTTGATGGAAGCTGTCATATTACTCTGGCCCGAAAGAATCATCTCCAACATTTCCTTATCAGTAGGACCTGGATTTGACTCGATGTCGCCACAGTTCAAAAGGCTCTTCCTAAATGAACACACTTCCGAAAGTAAATTTCTTATACTAAGTGGGCAAGGCAGCAGCAGTAGGAAACGGTCATCACTGCGATAACATTTGGCATGTAAGTATGCACTAACCTGCACGACAAAGCAGAATGGGTTGACCATTGAGTCCGATGTGCTGCTGCCGAGCCCACTGATTCCGAACGCCAGGCTGCTGCTTCTTATACCCGCTGGTGGAAGCCTATGATGCGACGTCACTGATGCCGGCGCAGGCGTAGTAGCCACAATGAGTGGCTGGAAGATGTTGTCTACGGGGCAATCAATGTCTCGTGCAGATACGTCGATGCCCAGGCGCTGCATGGCAATTCCTTCTTCTGCGCAGGTACGCGGTGCTTGCATTTGTAGCAAGGAAGCTAGAACCTGCACGACAAAGCAGAATGGGTTGACCATTGTGTCCGATGTGCTGCTGCCGAGCCCACTGATTCCGAACGCCAGGCTGCTGCTTCCCATACCCGCTGGTGGAAGCCTATGATGCGACGTCACTGATGCCGGCGCAGGCGTAGTAGCCACAATGAGTGGCTGGAAGATGTTGTCTACGGGGCAATCAATGTCTCGTGCAGATACGTCGATGACCAGGCGCTGCATGGCAATTCTTTCTTCTGCGCAGGTACGCGGTGCTTGCATTTGTAGCAAGGAAGCTAGAACCTGCACGACAAAGCAGAATGGGTTGACCATTGAGTCCGATGTGCTGCTGCCGAGCCCACTGATTCCGAACGCCAGGCTGCTGCTTCCCATACCCGCTGGTGGAAGCCTATGATGCGACGTCACTGATGCCGGCGCAGGCGTAGTAGCCACAATGAGTGGCTGGAAGATGTTGTCTACGGGGCAATCAATGTCTCGTGCAGATACGTCGATGACCAGGCGCTGCATGGCAATTCTTTCTTCTGCGCAGGTACGCGGTGCTTGCATTTGTAGCAAGGAAGCTAGAACCTGCACGACAAAGCAGAATGGGTTGACCATTGAGTCCGATGTGCTGCTGCCGAGCCCACTGATTCCGAACGCCAGGCTGCTGCTTCCCATACCCGCTGGTGGAAGCCTATGATGCGACGTCACTGATGCCGGCGCAGGCGTAGTAGCCACAATGAGTGGCTGGAAGATGTTGTCTACGGGGCAATCAATGTCTCGTGCAGATACGTCGATGACCAGGCGCTGCATGGCAATTCTTTCTTCTGCGCAGGTACGCGGTGCTTGCATTTGTAGCAAGGAAGCTAGAACCTGCACGACAAAGCAGAATGGGTTGACCATTGAGTCCGATGTGCTGCTGCCGAGCCCACTGATTCCGAACGCCAGGCTGCTGCTTCCCATACCCGCTGGTGGAAGCCTATGATGCGACGTCACTGATGCCGGCGCAGGCGTAGTAGCCACAATGAGTGGCTGGAAGATGTTGTCTACGGGGCAATCAATGTCTCGTGCAGATACGTCGATGACCAGGCGCTGCATGGCAATTCTTTCTTCTGCGCAGGTACGCGGTGCTTGCATTTGTAGCAAGGAAGCTAGAACCTGCACGACAAAGCAGAATGGGTTGACCATTGTGTCCGATGTGCTGCTGCCGAGCCCACTGATTCCGAACGCCAGGCTGCTGCTTCCCATACCCGCTGGTGGAAGCCTATGATGCGACGTCACTGATGCCGGCGCAGGCGTAGTAGCCACAATGAGTGGCTGGAAGATGTTGTCTACGGGGCAATCAATGTCTCGTGCAGATACGTCGATGACCAGGCGCTGCATAGCAATTCTTTCTTCTGCGCAGGTACGCGGTGCTTGCATTTGTAGCAAGGAAGCTAGAACCTGCACGACAAAGCAGAATGGGTTGACCATTGTGTCCGATGTGCTGCTGCCGAGCCCACTGATTCCGAACGCCAGGCTGCTGCTTCCCATACCCGCTGGTGGAAGCCTATGATGCGACGTCACTGATGCCGGCGCAGGCGTAGTAGCCACAATGAGTGGCTGGAAGATGTTGTCTACGGGGCAATCAATGTCTCGTGCAGATACGTCGATGACCAGGCGCTGCATGGCAATTCCTTCTTCTGCGCAGGTACGCGGTGCTTGCATTTGTAGCAAGGAAGCTAGAACCTGCACGACAAAGCAGAATGGGTTGACCATTGTGTCCGATGTGCTGCTGCCGAGCCCACTGATTCCGAACGCCAGGCTGCTGCTTCCCATACCCGCTGGTGGAAGCCTATGATGCGACGTCACTGATGCCGGCGCAGGCGTAGTAGCCACAATGAGTGGCTGGAAGATGTTGTCTACGGGGCAATCAATGTCTCGTGCAGATACGTCGATGCCCAGGCGCTGCATGGCAATTCTTTCTTCTGCGCAGGTACGCGGTGCTTGCATTTGTAGCAAGGAAGCTAGAACCTGCACGACAAAGCAGAATGGGTTGACCATTGTGTCCGATGTGCTGCTGCCGAGCCCACTGATTCCGAACGCCAGGCTGCTGCTTCCCATACCCGCTGGTGGAAGCCTATGATGCGACGTCACTGATGCCGGCGCAGGCGTAGTAGCCACAATGAGTGGCTGGAAGATGTTGTCTACGGGGCAATCAATGTCTCGTGCAGATACGTCGATGACCAGGCGCTGCATGGCAATTCTTTCTTCTGCGCAGGTACGCGGTGCTTGCATTTGTAGCAAGGAAGCTAGAACCTGCACGACAAAGCAGAATGGGTTGACCATTGTGTCCGATGTGCTGCTGCCGAGCCCACTGATTCCGAACGCCAGGCTGCTGCTTCCCATACCCGCTGGTGGAAGCCTATGATGCGACGTCACTGATGCCGGCGCAGGCGTAGTAGCCACAATGAGTGGCTGGAAGATGTTGTCTACGGGGCAATCAATGTCTCGTGCAGATACGTCGATGACCAGGCGCTGCATAGCAATTCTTTCTTCTGCGCAGGTACGCGGTGCTTGCATTTGTAGCAAGGAAGCTAGAACCTGCACGACAAAGCAGAATGGGTTGACCATTGTGTCCGATGTGCTGCTGCCGAGCCCACTGATTCCGAACGCCAGGCTGCTGCTTCCCATACCCGCTGGTGGAAGCCTATGATGCGACGTCACTGATGCCGGCGCAGGCGTAGTAGCCACAATGAGTGGCTGGAAGATGTTGTCTACGGGGCAATCAATGTCTCGTGCAGATACGTCGATGACCAGGCGCTGCATGGCAATTCCTTCTTCTGCGCAGGTACGCGGTGTTTGCGTTTGTAGCAAGGAAGCTAGAACCTGCACGACAAAGCAGAATGGGTTGACCATTGTGTCCGATGTGCTGCTGCCGAGCAGCACATCCGATGTGCTGCGATGTCCGATGTGCTGCTGCCGAGCAGCACATTGGTTCCCGTCAGTGGACTATAACAACTTCCTCTCGCGTACATCTGGTCAGAATATCAGACATATGTTCATGTTTACACAGACGGCTCCACGTCACCAAAGGCATCAAAAGCAGCTGTGGTGATACCAGCCGAACAGATGACCCGAAGTTTCATACTAGACCATAATTCTACATCAACCGCTGCAGAGCTTGTGGCTATTCGGGAAGCGATTCACCACATCTGCGGGGAAAGACCTCAGGAGTGGTGCATTTTCACGGACTCAAAACCCGCGCTGCAAATTTTGCGATGCTTCCTGCGCCACACCGCATATCAGGTTCTGGCACTGCAGATCACCGGGCTACTTTCATGCGCTCAAGAAAAACACCACCGCATAGTGTTCCAATCGATCCCGGGACACTGTGGGCTCAACGGTAATGAGATGGCCGATGCTGCAGCAAGGCGCGCCCTCAGCAATGGCCTGCGAACTGTAGTGCCATTCTCCAGACCGGACATCACATGCCTCCTGTCGGAATTAATGAGGAGTGCGACGAGAAGATACTGGGCCCAGCCAGACGCTCGTCACGTCCGCCTTAAAAGGCTGGATCCCGATACGAAATTTCCTATTCTGCGTGGAATTCCTCGCCCTCATACATGCCTGATACACAGACTGCGATTAGGCGTCGCCTTCACGCGCAAATATTTGCACATTATTGGACGGACAGACCCCCCGGACTGTTCAGTGTGCGGCGCTGTAGAGGCTATAGAACATGTGCTCGTGGTGTGCCCTGAGTATGCGCGCGAAAGACTGACAATGGCAGATACCTTGAGACATTTACACAATGGACCACTGTCGGATGACCTCTTGCTAGGCGCATGGCCACAGAGTTGGCAGACGACAGAGACAATGCGTACTCTTTCACGTTTCCTAGGTGACACGGGCCTGGACTCACGCCTGTGATACCAGTTGTGTAATGTGTCCTTCACCTCGTTCCTCCCATTATCATCCCCATTGTGAACCTTTTTCTTCCCCTCTTCCCCTTCCCTTACGTAGAGTAGCAGGCCAGATGTTCCATTATCCGGCCGACCTCTCTACATTTTCCAGTCATTAAAATACTTCTTCTTTAACTGGAACGCCTTTTGTGTGTGCGTGTCTCCACGTGTGCGTGTTTTTTTTTTTTGCGTTTTCCTCTCTGTCATCTTTCTAACCCCTATCTCCCATCCCCAGTCATCATCATCATCATCATCATCATCATCATCATCATCATCAGCCTGGTTACGCCCACTGCAGGGCAAAGGCCTCTCCCATACTTCTCCAACTACCCCGGTCATGTATCCCCCCAGTGTATCCCCCCCTCCCCAGTGTAGGGTAGCAAACCGGAGTCTGATATCTGGTTAACCTCCCTGCCTTTCCTCTTCATCTCTCTCTCTGTCTGTCTCTCCATGTATTCTATCTATAGTGCCTATGGATGGGGATGTTGGAAGTAGCCTACTTATTCCGGCTATCCATTTTCTTTATGGGGAAAACAGGAATATGTGTGAAATATAGTAACATATCAACAAAAAGAGCATGTTGACACGATTGCGCACAATTCCAAGTGAAAAAAGCGATTAGCTATAGTTTACTGTGGCAAAAGACGTAATGAGATTGCGTACGGGAACGCTGCTATAATTTACGAATAGCGCGCAACTGTTTACGACGCTTCTTATTTTCTGCGCCGGCAGTTGATACTAGGGCACGGAAGTTTGACGGGCGCACCAGTCGGCACTTGAGGGCGATTGAAGCGTTGTTCTTGGCAGTAACAAACTTCAGTCGCCTAATATCAGCGTGCTCTGACACATAGCAAGCACAATGCATGGTCGTAAACAGACGAGTCCGCGCAGGAATGCGCGGCTTATAGGGGTTGTTTACGTTGCAGGGAGGGAGCAGGGAAGTAGCAAGCATTCAAAAAATGGAATGATCAATGGAGGTAGAACAGCCGGGAAGGACATAGCGAGTATCAAATAAGTACTTCAAAGAAGTTCTAGTGTTTCAGGTACAGTGACACTGGCACAGTTTCGTATACGTGTCTTCGAGCTGTCGTCCCCAGTAGCGGAAAAAAAATGTTCAGTTTTCCTTGGCATAAGAGAAGGGATGTCTGATTCGGTAACGCTAGCGTGGATTGTGTAATGAGGGTGGGAATTAACGGCGTAGGCTCACCTATATTTACCGCGTGTGCAATTCAACTAAAGCAACGTGCCAGCTAGCGACTCGTGTGCGCCTTTCGGTGACAAACAAACTGGGTAGCTCCGTCAAACAAGCTTTTTTTTTCTTGCTTTGTAGATACGCTTTCGCAAAGCATGTTTCCCATCCGTGATATCAGAGGGGAGCAGAATTAACCTCGTAAATGCCGAGAGTGGGCGCCGTTTTGGGAACGCATCAGCGCATGGTACAAGCCTCAGCACCTCATGTATTGTCAAAGGCCTTGTGCGGCGTTTGTTCCACCAACAAAAAGATTGACGCGCGCGCATTAGTACAAGCAAACTAAAATGTCAGCGACTCTCTTAAACGCCTGCCGCGGAATGGAGACAACTTTTGATCTGCTAACTGAGCCCAGGAGCGGGTCGAAGGGCAAATATATCGCTCAGAACGGTCGCGTTTTGCGGGGCTAGTCGGTTCACACTGTGAACAATTAGCGCTAATTCAAAGACGAGCGAGTACGTTGGTAGAAACGAGTAAATGGAACAAATGGTCCTGTTTTCTTTTCTTCTCTTTTTATGTCTTGCTACCTTTCTCGTCGCCTTCAATTTCCCTCTCATTAACCAGTTCGTTAGTAAACATGTACGCGCATATATGTACCTCCGGCACGATCTATTGACCATACGGCTTGAAATGCGAAGAGGCTGAAATGTAAGCGGTAAATGTATTAGACTTTTGTGAACTGTTCATCTTTACGTATAAGAGCGAGCTCTTGGTGCAACTCTTCCTAAATATCCGGGTCCGTGGACGGTGCAGCCACGAGCGGAACTCTGATGGGTCTTAGTGTTGCTGGCAGGATAGTCAGAGTTCTGTGTCGGCTCTGGCCCGGAACAGAACATGTTCAAGGTAATTGGCTAGCTCAGCGTGCAGATGACAGCCGCATCGACCTGTACTGAGTCCTACCCCCCTCGCCACCCGTCTTTCCAGAAAAAGGTTACTTTTTTTCTTTTTTAGCCAACCAGAAGGTTTACTGAAGGAATATTGTTGGACAGTTTATCAGATGAACGTCAGATTGTAACCTGTTGCATAGCACATTATACCTACAAATATATATAGCCATAGTTAGTCTGACCACATCCTGAACTGAAGCGATTTTAAGCACTGTTCCCCCGTCCCTTTCATTTTAATAAATTTGTTTGATTAAAGAAGCGTAGGGACTTTAATTTAAAGAGTGACCAGATGAAGTTTTTTTTTCCTTTTTTTATTTTTTCTTGAATACGATCACCTAAAGAAGGAACGCTCGCCTCGTGCGGTGCTTATAAACATACAAATGGATACGCATGCCCAAAAAGTTTCAAGCACATTTAACACTGGAATCAACTAGGTCGAAAAAGAGAGCTCATATAAGTCGTGCGCAATAACACGATTTAATATCGGCTAAGGAGTATGAGTGTACAACATGGCGGTATTTGACGGGGACGCCTTCGACGGCAAATTGCGCCTTCGACGTCAAACCGAAGGCGCAATAAGATTGCTTAGAACAGCATAGCACCAATGGCGCAATAAACGAAGTAACTGCAACTCTTCGGTGAAATGGAAGGGAACGGTATGTAAACATCCCGCGAGTTTTGGAGTGAACGAAGCCTCACTCTCTGTTCCTACTGGGATATGGATCCATAATCTAAGCAGCAATCCCAAACCTAAGTGGGCTTGCAGAGTCGTTATCTTTTAAGGAAAACACCTAATTAGTATTTAAGCGCTCATAGCAGCCTAAATTTGGCATACAATTCAACATACTAATCTTCCGACGATAGGTATCCTCATTAGGCATCGTAGAAAACACATATGCCCCATCAAGTAAAAAAAAAAAAAAATGCTGAAGCTAAACTGGCTTGAATACCAATGATATGTTCCCCGTAAACTGGGACCACCCTGTACATGTGCAGAAACAACGCTTGTGTAAGCCTATACATCCACGGAGGTAGCGACACTGAAACACTCTTGAGAAAGCGTAACAATGGTTATACCTGCCACTGCGTTCACAAGACGTGCATGGTCCGAAAGTGCTCGTCCGTCTCATTCACCCGCCAACTGGAGATAAGCAAGTTTTATCTATTTTTTTTTTCTCTACATTGTAAGAGGATCAACGACATTAAATGCATTCGGAGGTTCCAGACTTATGAAACTGTCACGGGGGACCTCCTAGCAACTGAGTTCTATAAAATATTTTACTGGTGACTAAGCACAGCGCAGAACCCGTAAGATCCGTAAACGTGTGTAACATTAGAGGCTGCGCGAAGGGCGGTCGAAGCGGGCAGATGCCGTATTGTTCGTTCGCCGAGATGCGCTTCACAGAGGACGATCGTGTAGCGGCATCGTCCGCGACCGCCTCTCATGTCAAGTCCTCACCGTGTCGCACACCTTAACCTTCACCGGCACTCTCACTCTTATGCAAAAAGGTGAGGCGTGCAGACAGGACACAAGAGAAGTGGACAACACGAACGCCGTTGTGTTGTCGGCGTTCGTTTTGTCCACTTCTCTTCTCTTGTGTCCTGTCTGCACGCATCACCTTTTTGCATAATGACTCCTTACCAACTAGCTCAGCTTTCTGTCGTTCTAAACTCTCACTCTGTCTCTTGTTTTCTCACAGTTACAGTAATTAACTTCCGTCTCAGTGTGATGGTATACGATCACACTAGCTTGAAGACGCCCTCGTGAAGGGGGGCTTTCGTAACGACAAAAATGTTATGACCATATATTTTCGGTGAACATGAAGACGTAAGGCTTCGCGTTTATTCTTTATATTTTTTTTTCATAAAGGCGCTCCTTGTGAATGAGATTAACCGTGTAAAAACAAGCACCTACATCAGTTATATTTTTTTCTTGTTCTTAGCCTGCAGCTTGGAAGGAAGGAGTGAAAAAGCTTTAAAAGATGATTTTTTGTTTTGTTTACAGATGTCACATTGAAGGGCAAATTATCTCCTTCGGCAGTCTTGATGTTCGCTTCAGAAGTACACGTCCCTTTGTTCAAGCCACGGCAACAACATTAACAACGTTAACAACATTAACAACAAGTGCGCGCACGCCGGCCCCACGGCTCAGTAAAGAGAGACTTCAACAAAATGCATGCAACCTCCAATTAAGTGTGCGTACCTCGTTCAACGTTAAACTGCTCTACATCCTATATTGCGCGTACTTGGCTGCATCCTGTATGATCACCGTGGTTAGCTTTCTCGTACTCGTGGCTCACATCGAGTATCACCGAGTCAGCGCGTAAGGCCATATGTTGAGACAAACTCGCGTCTGTAAAGTAAAATAATTTCATTTACCATTGCACCGTGGTAATCGGTTGGGGCAACAGTGTACGAGACCCACCCGTGGTCTGCTTTGTGCAGCATCACA
This sequence comes from Dermacentor andersoni, assembly GCF_023375885.2. Taxonomy (NCBI): domain Eukaryota; kingdom Metazoa; phylum Arthropoda; class Arachnida; order Ixodida; family Ixodidae; genus Dermacentor; species Dermacentor andersoni. Next base: position 37,708,027 of record NC_092814.1, read on the forward strand.
GATGACCCGAGACGGCTCCAGCACTACCTTAGTTGTGTGCGGCCTCGGCAAAGCCGCACGACAACTGCTCGCGCGGATTCGCTTCTGCTGCGAATCGTGCGCGCGTGTACGCGATAAAAGCTCCCGCCGGCAGATACGCGCCCGTGTTGACGTTTACAATTACGGGCGCGTGCACCGGGGCTGTTTTCGAAGCCATCGGGAAACCCGCCGCGTCGCCGGCGTCACCGCAGAGACCCACTAATAGCCTACGCAAACATGTCATCCGGCATAGATAAAACAGCTCGCGGACGTCTCAGCGCGCGAGGCGCCGGCCAATACAGCGGGTCCCGGGGAGCGCCAGCGTAACGCCGCAAGCGGCGGTCGCGGCTTGTCGCGCTAATGGCCGACAGCTGGCCCCGGCGAGCCTCTCTAATGGACTCGGCGCAGCAATTGTACCTGAGAGGTCTGACATGCGTGCTTTTCCGTTCTCGTACAGAGCCCCTATTGTTCAGCGTTCGCTTCCGCCGTGGTGCCTAGGTTCGAGCGCCGAGCACAGTTACAGGGCCAATTAGCTTCTCCGCCTGTTGCGCTGCCGTTCCTATGGCATCGCGTACGAGCGAAAATATGATCGCCGTCTGCGCATTCGCAGCCAAGCGCTGACTGAAACAGAGTGCCTCCGATTTCTTCTTACTCACGTCCAGAGCCACGGAGGAGGTAGTAAAGGTAAGTAGAGAAGAAATAGGGGGAAAGAATGGCTTTGTGCAAGTGTAGCCAAGAAGCTATTTGCGCACTGAATAATAATAATAATAATAATAATAATAATAATAATAATAATAATAATAATAATAATAATAATAATAATAATAATAATAATAATATCTTTATTGCCATAACACATATACAGCATTATAATCAGGCCTGTCTAAGCCTACAAGGGCTTGTGGGACATGGCCCTGCAGAATTGGCAAGGCAATACATTGAAATAGGAAAACAATCACATATCAAAGAAAATAATAATAATAATAATAATAATAACAACAATAATAATAATAATAATAATAATAATAATAATAATAATAATAATAGTAATAATGAAGAAGAAGAAGAACTCTGACGCGCACGTTCAAAGGATGAATACGTGTGGTGTTCGCTGGCTCTCGTGAGGACGGCAATCGCGTAAACGTACAGGAAAAAAGAAAAAGAAGAAAGGAAATGGGTGAAGGGAGTTTAGCAAAGAATGCTATGATATATGCCGATATGGTGCAACATGAAATTATCCCTCTCTCTCTCTCTCCTCTTCAACTTACTTTCTCTTTTTATCCCCCTGCTCCTTCCGCCGTGCAGGGTAGCCAACCGGTGCTACCTCTCCCTAACCTCCCAGCCTTTCTATGCATCCTTTCTTGTTCTCTCTTTCTCTCTGTCTCTCTCTCTCTCTCTCTCCTACCACGTGCACAAGCGGTTCTATAGTGACATTGCGTCACCTACTAATCGTGACCTCACTACATTTTTTTCCCATCAAACCACGTGTTTGAGAACTACATCAACCCTGGTTACAATGTGAACTTTAAGTTATTAGCACAGGGCCAGACGAAAAGTCTGACTATAGGAGAGGGAGAAGTGGGTCGCACATTACAGGGTATTAAAAATTAAATTCCGGGGTCTTACGTGCCGAATCCGCAATATTATTATGAGGCACACCGTAGTCGGGGGCTCCGGATTAATTTTCACCACATGGGTGAGGCTCTTTAACGGGCACCCAATGCACGGTATACAGGCGCTTTTGCATTTAGCCCCCAAAATGAGACTGCCGCGGCCGAGATTTCAACCCGCGATCTCGGGCGTAGCAGCGCACGCATTATAACATTAGTTAATAAGCTAAAACCGTCTATTTCTGACAACAAATCCACAGACACCGCCACTGTGTACAAATATTGTAATATTCTGCACATCTCGGTTGCAAGCGTAGGCAGGTGGTCCCACTTTCGTTTGACCGAGAGAATGCGCACGCCTCGCATGTATAAACAGGGCAGCTTTCTCAACAGATTCTGCATATAAGCTGGGCGAATAGTCTGGCGCCAGAGAACGGAACGCACAATAAAGCACTACCCTCCCCCCCCCCCCAACCTCGGCCCGCGCATATATATATATATATATATATATATATATATATATATAACGCACATGTGCAAGAGTAAAGCTTAGTGACCCTGTACATCACTTCACCGATGCCTTCAATTTTTTCGAAAAGGCGCTTTTCAAGATCTGGGTCAACTGCGCAGTGCGTGTCCCTCTGTAAGAAACTACATCAATAGATGGAAACGTATGGCTTCTGTTTTTAGCGTTTTATACTGGCTCTGGAGCTCTGTGAAACTTCCGGGAAGACTGGAAAGGCGCACCAGAAACTCCCACGCACACAAAAAAAGGAAGACGCCCGCCGTTTGGAAATAAGATGCTTCATGAGGCTTCACTCACACACGCACAAGAAAGGAGGACTAAGTGCCGAGAATGGCGCCGTGCCTCGAGTTGAATAGAAGCAGAAACATACGGTCACCGCTGCAGTAAATACACAAGAGCAAGTGAGCGATGACCAGAGCGCTGAAAATCACAACTAGCGGTGCTGCATTCACAAGCACGGCAGCGGCAAGAGTGGCTGGTCGTTCCCGCTCTTCAAGCTGAGGACGGTTTGGTAGGGTAAAAAGGTCAAGGACACAGAACACAAACGAAAAGGAAGAGATAGATTAATCAGAAGATGGCCTGCAAAATAGCCCGTGATAAGCATGAGGAAGCCAAGGGAAACACTGCATTAAAGCAGAGAGAATAAAGAAAACAAAAAGTCGCCTCGGGATGAAGCAACAGCCTCAGTGCTTTGATTACCTTCTATACATCTCTCGAACACCGTCCCCACTGATCATCGACTCAGACGGCAGTGAAGGCACTTTCATACTTTGTGAGAACGTCTAGCTTGTGCGATCACATTTCTGTAGTGCTGTCCGTGCACTTCTCTCTATCCCTCTCTCTCTCTTTCTCTCCCCTTCCTTCTTTTCCCCTTCTCCCTTCCCACAGCGTAGGGTAGCCAACCGGACTCTTGACTGGTTAACATCCCTTCCTTCCTTTTTATCTATCCCTCTTCATCTCTCAGCCTACTTTTCCCTGCGTAGGGTTGCAAACAGGACGTGCGTCTGGTTGACCTCTCTGGCTTTCCTTCACTTTTCTCTCTCTCCGCAAGCACATTTGGCTGAATGACGAGCGATGCTGCACTTCAGCATCCTGGAGACAGATAACACATCTGTTGGACTTGCCGGTAGTGAGGGTGATCAACAACGTTTATTGCTGGGGTAAAAGCAATTACAAAGGCAGAACAGATGTGACGCAATAGGTCACGCCTGCATCGTGATTGATGCTTAGCTATAGGTTCGGCTTTGCTTAGTTTCGGCGTAGCGCTTGCGCAGGTTCTGCGGAGTCTTCTGGAACCGGTTGAAGGACTGTAGTGGCATACTGGGGGTCTGCAATCCCGATGTGCTCTCTTGTGCGACGAACTTCTACACAATCCCGCAAAGCGAGGTTCGTCAGCTGGCCTCAGCAAGACAGCTGGTGACCAGGTCTGCGTGATGGTGTTGTACGTAGTGACCTCCTGGCCACGCGAGATAGGTGGCAGGTTTCTGCTGCGACGGTTGTAGTAGATTCTCTGGTTGTGACGCATGTCGTGAAGTCGTCCATAGGCTATGCTGCTGGGTACTGCCTGGGGTTCCAAGTGGGTTCTTGGTACCGGCAGCAGGGTCCGGGTCTGGATCGCGGGATCGAATCCCGGCCGCGGCGGCCGCATTTCGATTGGCGCGGAATGCGAAAATACCAGTGTACTTAGGTTTAGGTGCACGTCAAAGAAAGTCAAGGGGTCGAAATTTCCGGTTTAGAAAGTGGTTTTGGCACATTAAACCCCATAATTTAATAATTTGGCGGCCCATCAGCCTTAGTGCAGGTGACTTGAGCACATGATCACGGGTAACGTTGCGTCACTCGATCAAAACTGTGTGAAAGTCATACGTGTTAAAGGAGTACTTCTTTAAATGTTTCTTCGCTTCTTGAACCGCTCTCGCTGTCATGCCATTCGAACGTGGGTGGTATGTGCTTAAAGTGACCTGCGCAATGCTTAGCTTTCCTAGATAGTCTTTGAACTCTCCGCTGCTAAATGGCTTACCGTTATCAGTACACAGTTTCAATGGCAATCCATGGACGGAGAAAACTTCCGAGCACCCCGCCGTGAGTATGCGCGCAGTTGTGCGCATTTCTAGTATGTCAAAAAAAGAGAGTAGAAATCAACCATTAACGCAAACTGGCGTCCACCACAGTGAAACAAATCCATTCCTACAACCTGCCACGGCAAGGTTGAAACGTCATGGCTTAAAAGTGGCATCGTTACGTTCTTCAGCTTGTATTTCTGGCACACCTTGCAACCTTTGCAAACTGTTTAATGGCACTCGACATGTTGGGCCAGAACATGACCGTTCTTACTCTCGCTTACAATTTCTCTGTACCCGCATGCGCCGAGTGCATAATACTCATCATTTCCATTCTTTTCGACTGGGGTACGATTAGCTTATTGCTGTGGAAGACGAAGCCGTCTTGCGCCCATATCTCCTCCCTGTATGGCCAATACGCACGGACGGGGTCGGGAACTCCTTGCTTCTCAGGGGGCCTGGATGACTCTGCATATTCGTCGTGCTTCGTCAAGGTGCTGTCGTCCTTTGTTGCGGCAAGCAGGTCGTGCAGACTGCGCTCCAAGGCGGAAACACAATCAAGCACGTTTACGTGAAAACGCTCTGTTTCTTCTTCCATGCATACTTTGGTAGGAAATCTTCATAGAGCATCGGCAAGGAACAGTCCCTTTCCAGGCTTGTACGTACAACACGTCGATGGAGTACCGTTGCAATGTCAGACGCATGCGCTGCGAGCGTAGTGGGCACTGAATCAGTGGTTTGGAAAATATATAAACTAAAAGTCTGTGATCAGTTTCAACCCTTACCATGTTGTGACTGAATAAATAGTCGTGAAATTTTGTAAAGCCATGTACAAAATTACGACAGGTATGTTCGACAGACATGTTGCGACAGAAATGTTCGGGATGAAGCGCTGTACGAAATTCAATGTGTCAAGAAAAAGCTTTCACTTCCTTACCATTCTTAGGTGTTGTAATTTCCAGACGACGCGTTGCGGGTCCACCTTCAGGCCTTCTGTGGTAAACATGTGTCCCGGGTAGCAAACCTCAGGCTGCCAAAACGAGCATTTCTGAATTCAAGTCGTAAGTTATGCTCCCAGTAACCAGTCAATAACCTCTCTAGGTTGTAGTCGTGTACTTCTTTCGTCTTGCCCCACACTGGAATATCATTCTTGATAAATGCGACGCAGGGCAGTCTCTCTATCATGCGGTGCATCGCTGTCTGAGAGATTTCCATGTGCGGAAGCAATGCCAAAAGGCACGCGGAGGAAGCGGCAGCGGCCATACGATGTGTTCATCGTACAAGGCTTCGAACTCGAATGGGACAGTTTGATTTCCCAGAAACCAGATGCTGTGTCAAGAGTGGAAAAAAAACTTCACTCCAGCAAGCCTATAGCGCTACGTCTTCAAGAGTTGGCATGGTGTGATTGTCCTGCACTAGGACCTTGTTAAGCGCTGTTGGGTCTAGGCAGATACGCACTTTGTCTTTTTTTTTCGTGACCGTAACCATGTGACTATATCATTCAGTAGGCTCTGTTACTTGCGTAATGACTCCTTGGTCTTCTATGCGATATAATGCCTCTATGACTTTTACTTGAAGAGCTACCGAGACTCACCTTGCCGGCACAACAAAACCCACGGCTTGAGTTTCATGACATTCCACGTCTTTCAGCTGCCCAAGTCCAGCGAAGACATCTGCATATGACTGCGCCACCGGGTACAGCAGTTCGGCCTGCTTGTTCTGTATGCGACAAAGCCGAGACGCTCCACCACTGATCCGCTCAGTGTGACGGGTACGTTTTGATCGCCAATAAAAAATGATTCGTCATGCATCCGTGCATTTGCTTAGAAACAGTCCGATTCTTGTTTTTGCAGAAGCCCTGTGGCCGAATAACGCCGTCAAAGTCGCATTGCATGCGTGCTGTGGCTTATGTAGTGGTTTCTGAACGTCGTGTTGCGAAATTACGGAACAGTTTGCGCAAGTATTAAGCTTGCATGCGAATGATTGCCCTTCAATAACAACAACTGCATTCCAGTGGTCTGCTGCGATTGTGCTCACTGCCTCGCACCTTAGTAGAAAAGAAAGCGCTGCAGTTTGTGCAGTGCTTTTGAGGGGGGTAACGGATAACTGCAGCTGTCAAAAGGCTAATGTAGCGACGCCCAGCGACTTCCACAGGGCATTGTGCACATTCGACGCGGCGGGGCCCAAATGAGTTTCTCGCGTCGCCTTTCCTCTATGACTCGCTCCTGTCATGTATACACACGCTCTGAACCACCCGCCGACGCGGTGTGCCAGACAGCAGCGGCCACAGCAGCAGCCACAGCAGCAACAGCAGCAGCAGTGGGAAAGTCGAAGGAAAAGGCAAAAAAAGCTTCCCTTTAAAATTAAATTATGGGGTTTTACGTGCCAAAAGCACGGTTTGATAATGACGCACGCCGTAGTGGAAGACTGAATTAATTTTAACCACCTGGAGTTCTTTAACGTGCTCCTAAATCTAGGTACACGGGTGTTCTATTGCATCTCGCCCTCATCGATATGCGGCCACTACAGGTATTTGATGCCGTGTGCTTAGCAGAGCAATACCAAAGCCACACGACAAATGTGATTCACACTGTACGTATATCTAACTTGCTTGAAGAGCGGGCGAAATATACACGAACGCCTTTTATTTTTCTTGTTTTCACTATATCAATCGTTTATCTTTACGCTTGCAGTTTTTGCGGTAACTTTTAGTCCTCGGAAAACGCCAGCAGTGCTTCGGCTGATGCCCCTATACTAGGCTATATCGCCTGTAGAAGAAGACCCGCCCCCAACTGAAGTCACTTTCGACCACAAACGGAGAACAAGGCAGAGCAACTCGGAACGCCTCAAAGAAGCCTAACAGTGGTCATGGCAAAGAACTTTTTAACAAGTTTCATTAGACCAGTGGGGCTGATATGTAACCGAAGGGTGTAACCGAGAGTAAAGACAACAAATTAATAACTGTTGGAAGTAATAACCAAATGAAGGCAACAGGCAATGAAGTTCAGGAAATCCCAGGAGAAATTAACCATATTTAAAGATTCATATCTAGAGGTAACAACTAAAAGTAAAATGAAAGCGGAAGCGCCAGTAGAATCCCAACCCACAACATCCGCGTGATGCGTGCCGTGCTGTACCAGTTGTGCTATGGCGTCTGGAGTCCCTCGACCCTCATACTTTCTCGAGCATCAGTGCATGAGTGCTAAACATTCCTGGTAGTGTAGGCTGGCGTAACACATGGCCATGGCGGCAGATGTGGAACGTTCTGTCAGGCGCAAGCGTCGCTTAGTACGTGAACGTAGCTTGGCTTCATCGTTGGCTTCATTTGGTTATTTCGAGCAATAAATCTAGCCCCTCGGATCCCCTTAGTCTCTTCGTATGCTGTAAGAGATTTGGCACGTGGAACCACCTCGTAAATGGTTGGAAAATGGTGATGAATAATTACGACAGTTGATGGAGTTTTACGATCCAAAATAACACTTGAACCGTGAGAGACACAATACGGAAACGCCACGGGATTATCACTTGTTAATCTGTACTGTAGCCAACCACCCTGCCAGAATGCGGCAACCGCGACCGGCATCTAATAAGCAGAACGACCGACCCACCAGGGCGGGTTATACATGCATTGTAGATAAGCAGTGTGAAATGTAAACAAACCGTTTGAGCACAACGCCTACAATCTTCTGCGACTTAAATACGGGTGTCTTCTCACGTTAGCGCAAGAAAAAAAGTTATCCTAAAGCTATCGGTGGAAGACAATTGCGATATGTCACCCCGTGCCACGCTCTCTTGCTATCAATCACACTACGGGTGGCCCTTCATCTCCAGATGTCAGACGAAAATGGGGTTGGTAGAAGCTGAAAACGTGTTGCCATTCAACGCGGGCAACCTTTTTTGTTTACGAATTGACGAACGCATACAGTTGTTCGAGATTTCATACTCTGTGCCAACCCCAGCATTTTGCAGGATGTAGAAGTGTTAGGTAGGGTTAAGGGCAGTGATCATACGTTAGTGAAATCCAGGATTTCTCTTAATGTGAAGAGAGAGAGCAAAATTAGTGAAGAGAAAACATGCCAACATGGAAGCAATCAGGGGAAAAACAGATGAATTCAGGCTAATGCTCGCGAACAAATATGCCACTTAGAACAGGAAGACGAAGATAACACAGAGATAATGAATGAGACCGTAACTAGACTAATTTCAGATGCCACAATTAAAGTTGGAGGTAAGGCGCCCAGACAACAAATGGGTAAGCGCTCTCCGCAACAAAGGGCCTAGTAAAGAAACGACAAGCGTGAAAGTGTCTAACTCCAGAGATTAGATAGAATTGAATGAACTGTCAACGCTGATAAAGAAGAAGAAAGTAAGCGATATTCCAAATTATAACATCGCAAAGAATGAGGAAACAGTAAAAAGTGGGGGCAGCACGAAATGAATGAGAAGGAACTTGGCATAGGGAAGAGCAAGGGGTATTCAGCGAAAGTTAAGCACGGCGATGCCATCAGCAACTTCGAGGACACAGTAAAGGCAGCAGAGGAATTCTGTACTAAACCATACAGCGCCCTTATCAGCCACGCTACTGTCATTGGAAGTAGTGACGAAAAGGATACAGAAGTACCGCGTGCAACTAGCGATGAGGCTAGAAGGACTTTCCATCAGGTCCCGGGGAAAAGCGACAGGCGAAGGTGGGATAACAGCCAATTCCATAAAATATGGAAGGGATATTATACTCGAAAAACTTGCGACCCTTTAATTATTATCAATGGCTCAAGACCTCCAGTGTACAAGGGAGTTGGAATAATGCAAACATCATACTAATCCATAAGAAAGGAGACGCTAAACAACTGAGTAATTTTATACCCATTATCTTGCTTTCAGTAATGTACAACGTAATAATCAGATTTCCAGTATAATCAGGGCAACCCTTGGCTTATGGCAACCCAGTGAGCAGGCTGGTTTCAGAAAGCGGTATTATGAAGAGGAGAACATCCAAATTATCAATCAGGTAACTGAGAAATTTGCCGACTTCCAACTTCTCTGTATGGCTTTCATAGATTACTAAAATTATTTGATCCAGTAGAGATAGCAGCAGTATAGGGGGCAATACGTAGTCAAGGAGTACAGGAGCATATGTGAATATCGATAAGGACTCCACAACAACCTTAATTCTCCACAAGATAAATGAAAAAATACCGATCAAGGGAGGGGTAAGGCAAGGAGACACAATCTCTATAATGCTATTCACTGCATGATTAGAAGAAGTGTTCAAGCTATTAGAGTGGGAAGGAATAGAAGGGAGGACCAGTGGCGAATATCTCAGCAACCTGCGGTTTCCAGATGACATTATCGTGTTCCGCAACGCTGAAGATGTCTTGCAACAAATGATTAAGGACCTTAGCCGACACAATAGAATATTAATATGCAGAAGACAAAAACAATCTTCAATAGACTGGTAAGAGAACGAGAATCCGTGATTGGCAGTCAGCCCCGAATCTTTGCAAGAGTACATTTATTTAGACCGATCACTCACAGGGGACACTGATAGTGAGAGGAAAATTTACAGAAGAATAAAAATTGGTTGTAGCGCATACGGCAGGCGATACAAAGTCATAACTGGCAGATGACCGCTATTCAAAGGAAAAGTGTACAGTCACAGCATTCTGCCGGTACTAACATATATAGGGCAGAAACGCGCAGGGTAACAAAGAAGCTTGAGAATAGGTTAAGAACCGCGCAACGAGCGATGTAACGAGAAAAGTTAGGCGTAAGAGATGTGAAGACAGCGGTGTGGATCAGAGAGCAAACAAAGGTAGCCTATATTCTAGTTGATATTAGGAGAAAAATGGAGCTGAGCAGGCTGTGTATGATATAATGAGTATAAGGTGGATAGCCGGTGGTCTATTAGAGTTCCAGAATGGGTGCCAAGAGAAGGAAATCGCAATCGAAGACGGGAGATAACTAGGTGGTATGATGAAATTGGGAAATTTGCAGACATAAGATGAGGTCAACTGGCGCAAGACAGTGTTGATGAGATATCGCTGGGAGGGGCCTTCGTCCTGCAGTGGGCATCAATATGTTGATGACAAAGATTACGGCAGTCGTTCGGCTAAACTAACCACGACGGCTTCTGCTCTTGGCTTGCACAGGTGAAATCAATATTAAGTTATAGTTCGATTGCGAGTAAACAGGTTAAGTATGGTTACAAAACGACTAATGACGAAATATTATTTCGAATGTCGTCATTGAAAGCGAACGTTGCGAAAGAAAAAAAATGTGTTGTTGCTTCCAGCCCTGCAATGACCCTTGCCTTAGCTTGTGGTGATTAAATTTTAAATTTTAAACTTTTTATACTGCAGGCATTAAATCCCCAAGCAGGAGCTGAAATAAATACAACACATAGCACAATTATGTATGCATAATAACAGTTCATTATTATAACAACAGTTCTAAAAGTGTAAGTAATGCGTAATAAAACGTTTCAGATACTAATGTGACATAATTTATTAACAGCCAAAGAGAAGAAAAAAATAATGGGTTAATTGTGCCAGCTGGTTAGGCAACTGAAGCGAGAAGCAGCATTTACGCTCAGTCGTTACAGGCTATAGGCCGCACGGCTTTTCACCCCATCTGGGAGGGAGTGAAATCGACATATTCAAATTTTCTGGTATTGTTCGCTTAATAGGTATGGGACGAGCAATCCTTTGCAAGGCTAATTACAGTCATGCATTTTCTCAGCAAAATTTGAGGAGTTATCCAGTCGATGACAGCTAACTCCTTTATGCGCTGTTCTTTATTTGCTGGTGAGAATGTGTGAAATTTGGTAAGGATGAGAGGTCAGACCACCACTCATCTGACCAGAAAGCCCGACTACTGCTTCTTTAGTGCCTGAATGCGGGCTTGAGTGACCTGATATAGACACGCTGCATGCGGCTTGCCTAATGCACGCCGCTAATCTGAACTCATGCGTCTTATCTCTCCAAGGGAACTTGGGCTCATTGGCACATGATGAAGCTAAATCGAATGACAGCGCAAGAGAGCGGACAGGCGGAAGGAAACGGAAGAAGCGCTTCATCCGTTTCCTTCTGTTTGTCCTCTCTGTTGCGCTGTCATTCGATTATGCTATATCTCTCTCTCTCTCTTTCTTCTTTCGCTCCCCCATCCCGTTCCCCACGTCTAGGTTAATTCACGTTGGACAAAGTTTAATTAACCACTCTGTCTTTCCTTCCCCGCTCTTCTCTCTCTGGTTATAGTTATGAGCGGGCTATCCCAAAACCGTAGTAAGAAAAACATTATGCAGATCCCGCGCACTATGTAAATAGGTGTACGCGAAGCTTTCATGAGCCAGCAAAGCAAAATGGCGTGCTATGTAACAAGAGACGCGCTGCAGATTTCGATGTCGAACGCGTCCCTCAGCCACCATGACGGACCTTGCAGAAAGAGTGAAACTTTTATTCAGCATTGAAAGCGTGTTGAATCAACGGACACGACGTGCTTGACGTTGTGGAAACGCGCCACAGCGTCACACCACGATGAGAGACTGGCGCCGAATTTCGAATAACTTTTGTCTTCGTCGTCAGCTAGAAGATGCGCGCGCTCACTTTATGCACATAACTTGTTGCTATGCGAAGCAGCTAACGCGCCAAGCGTCTCAAAGCCGTGGCTTGCACGAGCGCAACACGTAAAGGTGTTTTATTCCGTCATTTTAGGGATGGTCCGTGGCCAGAGCATCGGGCTGTACTGTACTGGCTGTACTAGGCTTAGAAACCAACCTTCGGAAATGTTTATGTGTGTGTGCGTATCAAGGCCACAATAATGACCATACAAAAGCATATATACATACAAACCGCAAAGTGCAGGAAAAAACCAAAGAAAGGTATCCCTTAAAAAATACGATAAAATCCTGAAGCAAGCAGAAAAATGAGGAGCGAGTGACCGCAGGTACAGCCTGCACTGACGCGCCGAAACGCAGCACCGGAGAACACAAAAATTCATCCAGCGAGCGCATCCGTCTACCCATATTTTAAAGAGACCCTACACGCTCGTCCGTACATCCGTGCCCGCCATCGGCAGTTCGCTGTGCCACGAGATGTCCAGAGGCGTGCACCGAGGGAACGGTGCCTCCCCGGCATGCCCGGCACAGCGCCCCATGGCAACGACATTTGATCCCCCAATGGAGCTATTTGCTGAGCACACAGCCACGGGATACAAACTGTATTATTATTATTTTTTTTCGTATTTGTCGCGGACCCTCTATCGTTCTGACTGCGGTCGCGTCGAATATCGCCAAGGCTTTTTCTTTTTTATTTTTGTCTTTTTTTGTCACGGGGCCGTTATTCTGACGTCCTCCACTGAACAGCCGCAACCAATGGCTCGCGTAACGAGATCTCTCCCAACTGCGGAACGGATAACGCACGTGCACGCGAACGCAGAATGCCAAGCCTGTCACACTTCGGTGAAACGTAAGCGGGCCTGTAACGAAAAGGCGAGAGGGTTTCGCTCGATGCATGGCTTCCAGCGCTCGTTATTTTTTTTTATTTTTTTTTTATGCGCCACTCGCCTGAAATCGTGATGCGCTAATTCGGGAAAGCTACCCTGTTGTCGTCGGAATTAATTGGATCGCCCCGCAAATGTGCTGTAGTTCGCTCAGTGTTATGAAAGTTTCGCCGACTCTGACTCATTGGAATAGCCTGCGTTTTTTTTTTCTTTCTTTCTTTGCTTGACGTTGAGCCCAAGTTTAAGTTCACGAGCGTTTGCGCATTTCGCCCCCCCCCATCGGTATGCGGTCGGAGATGCATCAAACCCTCGACATCGTGGTCAGCCGCAGAACGCCCTAAATACTGCATCTAAGCGGCCTGTATGCCCGTCACTTAAGTTTAGATATCCTGTCTGGTTTCTTTTGCCTTTGTTTTTTGCTTTACTAAATTATCATTACTATTACTATTATACTTAATTGTTATGCGATTAATTATGATGATTGAAGCGCTATTTCGTTGTGTACGATAACGACTTACTCTTTTTGGATGTCATTCGTGCGGAAGGTGCCACCTACGTTCTGGCAACATCACGACACTAATCCGCATTTATATCGCAGCGTGGGATATTTTCTGTATTATGAAGACCAGTTTGAATTTTTGAAACTGTATTGTTTGCCTTAGTATCGCTCTTGTTCGTGCTGTCCTTTGTCAGTACTTATAGCGTGTGCCTAGGCTAACGTTAGCGAAGCTGCCGAACGAAAAAGAAAAGTTTAAGGAAAGACCATGCAAAATGCAATTATAAAACCTACTGTGTTCAATCGTCAGAGGTCGGACGACCAAACACCGCAGGTCTTAACATCGTATCTTGCACCGTGTCTTCTTTTTCATCTTTTTTTTTTTCCTGAACAACTTGGCTAACGTTAGATGGGACACCCTATTGATTATCTCCGAACGTGCGGACTGCGTCTAAGCACAAAGGACATACCGTTTTTATTCAAAACCGCTGCCCACATACTTTTGTGTCCCTTCTCCTATACTGTAGGATAGCTAATCGGGTACGATTCCTTGTTAGCCTGCACTGCTTGTTTTTCATTGTCCTTTTCTCTTATTCCAGCTACTAGATATTTTCGGTACAACATTATTTTCTCATTTCTGAATGTAACCTTCGCTGACTTATGCAAATATCAGTCTCGAATTTAAGTGCGAAGCTAAGTCCCGCGAAAGTAAAAGCATACAGATATAAAAATTAAGTATCTTCGTTAGTCGCTGTAAGATTGTCACAAAAATCCGCATCCTTGAAAGCAAGCTCGACCTGCATAGCTTTCAGACATTGCGACCGCCTAATAGCTCAAGACGAGAGTGGAATTACGAGCAGGAACGTGTTGTTTGACTAAATGATTAACTGACTGATCACTATATACTTGAAGAAAACAGCGCTACGAAGACGCGGACTAAAAGAAAACCATGTACGACGGACCGCCTTGTCCGTCGTACATGTTTTTCTGTTAGTCCGCGTCTTCGTAGGGCTCTTTTCTTCAAGTATGCAAAACCAATTCGCCCACATCAAGCTTCTGCTGATCACTGTAACTTTCAGTCAATTGAACGTAGTAACTTCTTGACAGAAATCTGTATATTTGCAGATATTCGGTCGCCTCCATATCCGTAACGATGTATTGTTAAGTCGGTAACAATATAAAAGAGCCAGTGCGGTCAATAAAAAAGAAGATCACAGAACATACACTCTAAACATGGGAACCTCTATAAAGTTGTGGAGTTTCCGATTTTTTAAGCAATCGGCGCTCTTTACGCCAAATAATGGTAACATCCACAGAGGCTTAGGCGCGTGGCTATTCCCCTTGCGTCCGCTCTCTTTTGTAACCATAAAGAGAGGAATAAATATTTCATTTTTCATTAGGTCTGACGGTAGCGTCCGCGTTGATAAAGTTTACAGGGGAAATATACTCTTAAGTTCACCGCCAGGTGTCGCGTACATTCTGTAACATGACACCTGGTGCCACATGTAGTTGCCTAGGCCCTCCCACTCGAATCTTACTTCGATTGATGTCAACTTCAGGCCTCACGCAAGACACCCAAAACATCAAAGCAAGGACAGATATCACCATTGAGGTAAAAAGCGCCGGTTGACTATAAGGTGTGAGAGATGTCCACCTTTATAAACGTTAACGCGTTTCGAGTGAACAGCTTATACCGCAAAAATACTCGGTGCACAGGATTCGCGGGCAAGTTAGCGAAAAACTGCATCGTGCCAGGACTTTTTCACTCAGACTAGAACTTAGTTTGACAATGCGGTGATGTAGAGGGAAACTTCAACTGGCACCTTCCGGTTAGAGGGCAGATGCGTTCGCAGCGACAAATTTGTAGAATGTTCGCGGTTGAAGGCATAATATCGCGCTCAAAGCACCGAAAGAAATGTACGAAATTAGATGCACGTAAATTGCCGTAACTGCTATTCGCAAGTATACAGAATCCATGAAAATCAAGCATGAAAACGATAAATGAGAAGAAAGCCAGCGCGATTAGAGTGACAGAGGTGCTCAGAATTATCGGAAGACGTTGAACGGAAACTATCAAATGATAATAGGTCAACATGGTTCAATTAAGGAACATAGAGGTCAAATTACGAAATTTAACGAACACCGTAATTCGCGCTTCAAGCGCTCCGAGGGCATAGGGTGAGCTTCTTACCGTGCGTCCTGGCATATACAGCGTCGCACTTTCATCGCGCGTGATGCAGACGTTCGCAGTGCAGTGGAAAGCTAAGTTAATAATATTGAACTTAAACCAAGCCAGAGATCATGCTGCACTTAGTGCGAACGTGATCTAGGGACAGTGGGTCGACAAGCGAAGCCGCGTGTTGGTAAGATTTACGACATTTAAGTCTAGCACCAGAAGTGCTACTCTCGATACGCAACGCCAGTGTTGAGAAAGCAGAACCGATCCGCCCAAGGACTGCTCATTTCAACACGCAGGCTCAGCGGGAGGCGCACCAGCTCTACATAACGCGCGCAGCAAAATTTTGAGCCGTGCAACGCGTAACGGATCGCATTTTTCGAATAGTTCCTCGTGACCTTCAAAGCCCAGTTCTTAAGCAGCGGTCATAAACTTGTTTTTCACCGCGTGACGTGAACTTGCCATTTCGCATTCGGACAGCGTGGAGTCAGCGTCAATAAAGCCTAGAATTATGTTTACGGCTGTAGCACGTTTGACGTATGCGCTTTGCCGGGAGATACTTGCATAACGGCTGCAGTCCGGGCGCGGATGAGCATTTCGCTAGTTCGATCGTATTCGCTTTCGCGATTTCCTTCCCCCTTTTTCTGTGTTGTATTACGTTGTATTTTTATTTCCGAGCGCACGAAGGGCAAATTCCTGAAAGGGTGAACGCGAGTCTGGCACCGCTGCAGTGCGCCTGCAGTCGAAAGAAGGAATAGATATAGCGGCTTATATCTTGCCTCCTTAAATTGCATGCGGGTTATAGACAGGGCAATGCCATCCGTATCGTGGGGTTGTGGCCCTAGCGGTAGTTGAGGATGAGAAGGCGCTCTGAGGAAGGACAATTTGCGCACGACTGTGCATTGTTGGTCACAGTTTTGCGAGCCGGGCTTGGCGCATCGAAGACACGACACCGTACAAGAAAGAGGAGCGTCTTCTGTAAAGCACTGTTTATATCGTCGACTTGGGTTTTTCTTTTCTCTCTTTTTTTTGAAAGTGGCAGACAACAACGTTGAAAGTACTACATCCCTAGTTGTTTTCAGCAATGTATTCAACGTCAGAAATGCAGCTTTGCTTTGTTTCTTTTCCTTTCTTTTCGCACGCGGGCAGCGTCTTTTATGCAAATGACACTGTGAGTGCGATTTTTTTTCTTTCTCTCGCTCATTTGGCTGCTGTACAAATGTCTGTGTCTTCGCTATAGGAAGCAAGGATTATTGACACAATTGCAACCTTGTACATCCACAAAATACATATAATCTATTTCTTTCACTACGCGGCGTGTGACGTACAAACGCCTACCTTTTGAAGTGATAAAAGGATGCTTCTGACGTAGAGGGCGCGCTCCGTCACCACGCTAATAGTTTCACAATAAATAAAAGATAGGGAGGGAGATAAGGAAAGTAGGGATCTTAACCAGTCAAGAGAAGAGAGAGAGATAAAATGCGTAGAAAACGGCCGCTCTGCACTCGTTCGGGCACAGTGCTCATCTTGTTTTATCGACTCTCCACTACCTTTTCTTTTTCTTTTGCAAGCCTGACTGCAAAATTCTACAGTTCTTCTGATTTATTATCATGTATCGTTTTTCATATTTTGTCGGCTCCTTGCTTACCTCTTCTAACAGAAGCGTGCTATAAGAAAGGATCAACAACGACAATCTTCCAAAACATATGAGCTGTCGAGTTCAAATCCCAGGTGCCTTACAAAACATAACCTTCAAATTGTGTCTTGTGTCCCGACGTAGGTCCTGTGCGCAAGCTTATCAGGACACTTCGGGTTTATTCAACAACACCGTATAAAATAAATATTATGTGCCGCGTGACGTCCTACTCCAACAAGGGCGTTTATTCGAGCTTGGATCAAACACCGTGTTTCATAAATACATGCTTGCACGGGTGGCCGGCGCTGAAGGACAGCGGAAATCTGTTTAACAGCACGTCATAGAGCAACGTAATGAATATGACGTAAGCATTTTCCTCTCTGTTTGAGATCACGCGAACTTGTGCTGTTACAGATGTATCACTGTAACTAAGAGCGAAAAGTTATTGGATCTATGTTCAGTTGCACAACAAAATTGCAGTCCACTATGTTTCTACGTAGTGATTTGAGATAGTGCATCGTTTCATCGGGTGGTATGCATCAGTCACGCAGCCGAGCTAACCGCAAAAGGTCGAACTTGTTTGAACGAACTATTCTTTTTTTTTTTTAAGTTTTCGCGCAACTCCGAAAAAATCAGCCTATAGCGCCGTCATGTCGTCGAGACAGGCTTATGTTTCGATTGGTGCATAATTACAGGCGATTACTATATGCAGTGGCAAGCGGCTCCTAATCCCAGGATCTTATTTTCTATGAACTAGAATGTAATGGCCTATAGTAGATTGCTGGTGGTCAATGCGAACGCGTTCTAAAATTGGCTCAACGAGCAAAGCCAACGCTACGGTTATTGCAACTGGGACGCGGGCGCACCATAAATAACTGCCATTGTATACCTCTGAGCACGCCCACACCGTAGATGAACACGTCAATCTGCCTCGCTACTTACATATTGTATGTTAGTTGAATGAAGGTTACTACTGAAGAATACCTTGCGACGGAAAAAGTTCCCTTTTTCTGCCCACACAGAGCCATGGCCTTCAACCAACCAGTACGCTATATAACTTCAGAATTGCGTTTGGCTCGCTGGAAGAAGACTCGCCTGCCCCTCTCTTGCTTATTAAACATCCACTTGCGAAAGTGGACCATAACATGTCAGCGAATCCTGTCGCCAAATATCTGCAGTGCAATAAAAGTAATCATATTCATTGACAAACCCGGCTGCACGTTCACGTTGTTGGAATCGCACCGCTGGCACGAGTTGTTGGGGTCTCGGTTCTGACGCCCGTTATTGCCAATGGGTCGCAAGCCCCAAGGGTAGCGTTGGCCTGGCGGCCTGGGGCACTGGAAGCATCCGAAGGTCCCGGCAAAGCATGAGAAGACTGGTAACAAAACAACTTGTTTATTCTAACATAGCAAAGGAGCGGCCGGTCAGGTCGACCGAAGTGGAGAGACGGGAGAGCACGTAACTCAACAGTACAAATCGGAGCCTCTCCCCTGGCGTCCGGGGGCAGCTGCTCTTATACTCTCGGCGTCGCGGTCCAAAAGGGAAGGAGGGAAGGTCACGGGATGAAGGTCACGGGACGGCGCAGCAGGGGCCCACGACGGCGCGAGCGGTTGAGCCGAGAGACCTCCAGGCCCCTCATTCGGGGAACTCCGCTCCCCGGCTGCCGCGCTTTGACAAGCGAGGGCACACACACACACACGCACACACGAAGACACGTGGCACTGAAACACGCCTGGACACGCTTGGCGGGTAGGCGTTGCGGCGTCGTTGAACGGGCCAAAATGTCCGCCGCTTTGAACAAAGCCCCGGCGTCCGTTGCATCCGCGCCGGCATTACCGCGCGTTGTAGGCGAAACGTAACAGACCGCCCCGCCGGGGGAAGGAGATCCCGATGGTCAGGGGACTGCATCCGCTGTCCGGAGGGATGTCGCTCGATGATGCTCATAACCGAAGTTGGGCGTCCTTGGCGTTTCTTGAGCGCAGCGCACAGAGAAGGCCTCGTTCTCACGTTCAGGTGCACACAGGACACTGCAAAGTGACTTCGGGAGAGTTGACATTTTGTTCTCGTTTCCGGCAAGCGTTAGAACTACGCCGAAAGTCAACCGCTCAGTCAGCAAGCACGGCACAACCCTCACTAAGCCCTGCCAGGCTCTTTCCCCTTTTATACTGCTGCCTAGTTCCTTACAGTAGTTTAGCAGCACTCAGAACGCGTCCACAAATCGGAAAATTGCACTAGAAAGCACATCATCACTTTGAAACACTATACAAAAGCAATAAGTTAAAAATCCTGCCTCAGGAAGAAAAACATCAGTAACAAGCAATTTTGAGGCTGATTCTCACGTTAGGGGCTTCGACTTAAGCCATCGGCGTTACCGTTGAGACTCCCCTTTTTGTAACGCACCTCAAAGGAATATTGTTGCAAAGCGAGGCTCCAGCGCAGGAGGCGGCCATTTTTGGGAGAGATGGTCTGCAGCCATTGGAGAGGGCAGTGATCCGTTTCAATGATAAACCTCGAGCCGGCTAGGTAACATGACAATTTCTGAACGGCCCACACGATACACGCACACTCTTTCTCGGTGGCGCTATACGCCTGCTCACGACTGGTCAGCTTACGACTAGCATACAGGACGGGGTGTTCTACTTCTCCATTTTCCCGTTGGCACAGTACAACGCCCATGCCTCGCTCACTAGCATCACACTGAACAACGAACCCTTTTGTGTAGTCGGGCGATCGTAGCACAGGCTGGCTTGTTAGGGCGCTCTTTAGGGCGCTAAAAGCTCTTTCCTTCGTCTCATCCCAGACGACTGTTTGCGGCTCTGTCTTTCTTAGAGCATCCGTCAAGGGAGCCGCGATATCAGAGTACCTGGGGATGTACCTCTGATAGTAGCCGGCGACACCTAAGAACGACCGAATATCGGTCTTCGTGCGCGGTTGCGGGAAGTCTCGCACAGCGGCCACCTTTATTTCAGAGGGGCGGCGACGACCCCGACCAATCACGTGTCCGAGGTAGACAACCTCGGCCTGTGCTAACTGGCACTTGGGAGCCTTGACTGTCAAGCCCGCATCGCGCAGGCGGGTTAGCACTGCCCGCAAGTGCGCCATATGTTCCGGCCAGGATGCGGAGAATATCGCTACGTCGTCTAGATACGGTAAAGCGAATTCTTGCTGTCCCCGCAACACTTTATCCATGAGGCTTGAAAAGCAGTATGGCGCGTTCTTCAAACCAAAACTCAAAACTTTAGGACGGAATGTCCCCATTGGTGAAATGAATGCCGCATACCTACTAGCCTCTTCTGTAAGTGGAACCTGCCAATAACCCCTGACAAGATCTAGGGTGGAAATAAACTGAGCGCTACTCACTCTCTCAAGGCGCTCCTCGATGTTAGGGATCGGATAAATTTGATCCTTAGTGATGGAATTAAGCCTGCGGTAGTCGACGCAAGGACGAGGTTCCTTGCCCGGTACCTCAACTAAAATCAAAGGGGAGGTATAATCACTCTCACCTGCTTCAATAACACCGAGCTGTAGCATTTTCTTTACCTCAGCCTCCATAATATCGCTCTGGCGGGGTGACACCCGGTACGCCTTGGATCGTACTGGCTCTGGGGAGGTAAGTTCTATGTCATGAGTAAGGACAGAAGTCCTACCAGGCCTCTCAGAGAACAGACCTTGAAACTCTTGTAAGAGCTGGTGTAGTTCGGTTTTCTGCTCAGGCGACAGCGATGCTTTACTTATTAAGTCACTAATGACTTGATCGGTGTCTTTCCTGTTCGTCACTGAGCCTAGTCCCGGAAGCTCGACCGGAAGCTCTTCTAACTTTCCCGCATCGGGAATTTCCTCTCCAGTATCTGGTGCCTTTAACGCTACAGGCTCAATTTTATCCCGTTCGGGCGTGCTCTGAATACTAGCTTGCTGCGCCTCTGACCCTTTCTCATCGTTCAACAACGTCGGCCCCGCAACTACCGCCTTTTCAGCGAGCTCCCGAACCTTCGATCTGGTTAAGGCCTGAACGCTAGCCTCACCAAACAAAAGCCCCTTCTCGCGCAGGAGGTGATCGGACCTGTTCGAAAATAAGTACGGGTACTGGGGGGGCAGCATAGATGACACTGCGGCCTCCGTCTCAAGTGCTCCGAAAGGTCCTTCAATAAGCACTTTTGCTACCGGCAGACACACGCTATGAGCTTCCACTGCTTGCTTGATCCATGCGCACTCGCCCGTGAACATATCGGGTTCTACGTAAGAGGGGTGAACTACATCCATTGTAGCTGCGGAATCGCGAAGCACTCGGCACTCTTTCCCGTTCACGAGGAGGTCTCGCATGTAAGGCTCGAGAAGCTTCATGTTCTCGTCAGTGCTGCATATAGACAAAAACACGACTTGTGTTTTTGTTTCTGGACACTGCGCCGAAAAGTGACCCGGCTTCTGGCACGTATAACAAACGCGCGCTTGCCTCGTCTCGAACCGCTTTCTGCGTTCGGCTTCGGTTGCCGCCGTCTCCTTACGTTCGGTCGGACTGCTTTCACTCGCATCCGCACTACGTGTATCCCCCTTTGCTCTCATGGGTGTGAACTTTGGCCTCTCCAACTTGGAGCCAAATTCACCCTTTTGACCGTCCTTAGCTCCGCGAGCCCGACGCGTCACAATCTCCTCGGCTAGCTCAGCGGCTCTAGCCACCGTACTAACGTCTGGCCTATCCAAGACCCAGTACCGCACGTTCTCAGGTAACCGACTATAAAACTGTTCTAGCCCGAAACACTGCAGAACTTTCTCGTGGTCACCAAACGCTTTCTCTTCTTTGAGCCACTCCTGCATGTTTGACATAAGCCTGTACGCAAACTCTGTATATGACTCACTTTTGCCTTTCTCATTTTCCCGAAACTTCCGACGGAACGCCTCCGCTGACAGCCGGTACTTTTTTAGCAGACTCGATTTCACTTTGTCGAAATCCTCTGCCTCCTCTCTCTCCAAGCGAGCGACTACGTCGGCCGCCTCGCCGGGTAGCAAAGTGAGCAAGCGCTGTGGCCACGTTTCCCGAGAGAACCCCTGCTTCTCGCACGTTCGCTCAAAGTTAACCAGGAACAAACCAATGTCCTCTCCAAGCTTAAACGGCCGCATCAGGTCAGTCATTTTGAACAATACTCGTTCTCCTGCACCGTGTGCCTGACTTCCATTACGAGCGCGTTCCATCTCTAACTCGAGACGCTTCATTTCCAAAGCGTGTTGACGGTCACGCTCTTCCTTTTCTTTCTCTTTTTGTTCTTTAAGTTCACGCTCCTGTTTCTCTTTTTGTTCTTTAAGTTCGCGCTCCTGTCTTTTTGCCGTCTCCCTTTCCTCAATGGTCTCAAGGCATTCCGACAGCTCGTCATCCTCAGCTTCTAACTCAAGAATAGCCCTTAGCAGTTCTGGTTTTCTGAGTTTGTCTGAGACATCCAGACCCAACTCTCTCGCAAGCTCCAGCAATTTCGGTTTGCGCAACGACTTCAAATCCATGGCTGCTCTGAATGCTGCTTTCTCTACTGCCTACTATTGTCTTGCCGCAAACTAACCCGGTAGCAACGACAACCACAATTACCAGCTCTGTTTCTAACACTAACAAAAGCCTGGCAAAACTCAGAAGAAGAAAGTCCCGCACTCACCAAACCTCGCAGCCAAGACTTCAGCGCAGTCGTTCCGCTGCAGGCAACCAGTCATCACACAGGGCTCGTTGCGCTGCTCCCGGATGGTCGTTGTGCTGCTCAGCATACAGTCAACCGCATCTCTTCGCTGCTGGCCTCCGTTGTCGCGATCTCACCGCTGGCAACCAGATGTTGTAATCGCACCGCTGGCACGAGTTGTTGGGGTCTCGGTTCTGACGCCCGTTATTGCCAATGGGTCGCAAGCCCCAAGGGTAGCGTTGGCCTGGCGGCCTGGGGCACTGGAAGCATCCGAAGGTCCCGGCAAAGCATGAGAAGACTGGTAACAAAACAACTTGTTTATTCTAACATAGCAAAGGAGCGGCCGGTCAGGTCGACCGAAGTGGAGAGACGGGAGAGCACGTAACTCAACAGTACAAATCGGAGCCTCTCCCCTGGCGTCCGGGGGCAGCTGCTCTTATACTCTCGGCGTCGCGGTCCAAAAGGGAAGGAGGGAAGGTCACGGGATGAAGGTCACGGGACGGCGCAGCAGGGGCCCACGACGGCGCGAGCGGTTGAGCCGAGAGACCTCCAGGCCCCTCATTCGGGGAACTCCGCTCCCCGGCTGCCGCGCTTTGACAAGCGAGGGCACACACACACACACGCACACACGAAGACACGTGGCACTGAAACACGCCTGGACACGCTTGGCGGGTAGGCGTTGCGGCGTCGTTGAACGGGCCAAAATGTCCGCCGCTTTGAACAAAGCCCCGGCGTCCGTTGCATCCGCGCCGGCATTACCGCGCGTTGTAGGCGAAACGTAACAACGTATTCTCTCTTCCTTTGAAAAGGATCCCGCTGCTACGGCAGCATATCAAAAGCGGTACCACGTCCCGGCGTGGACCTTAACCACAATTTCTTTTTTTTTTTTTTTGCGTGAAGGGAAATTGTGTCTTCGCTACTGTTAAGTGTCGGCACCCTTGCAAACTTTCTCACGTAAGGTTAAGTAGCGATTCAATCGGGAGAAGGTTCACGTGATGAGCTGTTCAGTTAGAGTGTGTTTTTGCAGATTTAACGCTTCCGTTTGGTCGTATTGAGAGAAAGAGAGAGAGAGAGAGACAGAGAGTGAAATGATATGGGAAAAGAAGGGAGGTTAAACCGAAGAGAAAGATCTAGTTGGCCACCGTCACCGGGGGATAGGTAAGGAGGGAAAAAACAATAGAAAGATGAGAAAGCAAACACAAATTTTAAAAATTAAGTCAATTCTAGGGGTTTTATTTGCTATAACCACGATCTGATTATGATGCATGCTGTAGTAGGGGACTCCGGATTAATTTTGATCACCTGGGGCTCTTAAACGTGCACCCAGTGCACGGTACACAGGCGTTTTTGCATATCGCCCTATCGAAATGCGGCCGCCGCGGCCGCAATCTTATCGCGCGACCTCGTGCTTAGCAGCGCAACGCCAAATCCGCAAAGCAACCAAGGCGGCTCAAAAACAAGCACGTACAAGAAATAATAAAGTGCGAAAAGTTTATGTTAGTATTGAGTACTTTGTGTCTAGCTGGAGTTTATGGCAGGCAATGAACAGAAAAGACACAAACCATAGTAGAAATAAAGTAAGCCTAGGGATGGTTTCCAATTAATCTGTGTTTCGAAACATGCGCATATCTATGGCCCCTGAAGTGTTTTAATTTTCGCGTCAAAAGCACACGCACGTGCTGTGGAATCACGGTACGGAAGCAGCGTCCTTTTTTCTCCGTTTTAATTTAGGCCAAATTGACAGGCATTCGACACCTTCTCTAAATTGCCATCTCTCCGATATGTTAACTTTCATGGAACCTTCGTTCCCATGTTGCACACGTCGCTTGCCGTATCGAGGTGTATAATCAGAATAGAAAGCGACTGACTACGGCTTGGGTATTCCCATAGGCCGTGCTTCTGTGTCTTCTAATGTTTCTGCTAAACCTACCTACGCTTGCCTGAGAAGCTTCTGGCTTTGCATATGTGTGCGAGCTTTTGGCTAACAGAACATAAGTAACATGTCAGATATAGGCTCCTAATCCAAAGCAAAAAAAAAAAAAAAACGATTACGCAAGTCCCAACTATTGTGCGAATCTAAACTGGTATGGCGGACTGTGCCAAGTGCAACAAATGTGGTGTCCATCATACGAAGATGACAGGCTTGCACTTCGGACAGCTTTAAGGCACTTAGATGACAGGACTGTTACAGAAGGGAAGATCCTGGTACTATGACTTCGTACGTCTGCGATGCACAAAGTCACAAAAGCACTGCTGGGATTCTTGAGATGCACTAGCCTATATGACCGCTTGTGACGATCTAAACGATCAACGCTTCATTATGTGTGCACTCCATGCAAAATGTGAACTTATGTCCTCGGTCTCCTCTTTCAGTCACCCTTCCTCAGTGCAGGGTAGCCAACTTGGCTCAGCCTGGTTAACCCCCCTGCCTTTCCCTTATGACCTCTCTCTCTCTCTCTCTCTCTTTCTGTGTTAACGCGAAGCATGTGCATTACAACGCATTTTATGAAATGGTTTAGCGTTTCGGTTTGTGTATTCGCTGCTGGAACCCGCTTTAGGCGGCCGTCACAAGCAGACTGAAGCATAACCTATAACCGCCTGGTTTTCGACAACACGACGGTGCCGTGGACCTGCCCACGGTCATGTGCAGCTAGCATTGATGGGCTTTATTGTAGTATAGGTTGCCTGAATGGTCTCGTCCTCGCCGCCTTTCCGTGCAGAGTGGGGACTCACCGCCTCGACCGGGTTTTCCCGGCGGTCGCCGCCATTGCGGATCTCACTTGGCAAGGCGATTGGTGCGAGGAAGGAGCTGTGGCCGCTTGGTAGTTCCCTTTTTCAGTGAAATGACGGGCTGCCACGTGCCCATGTGCCCGAACAATACCAGAAATGGTTCGAAATTTTACCATCTTCCGACCGAGCCCAAGAAAAGGCTGTGGTGGATCCTGAAGATTAGGCGGTACCTCGCCGACATACTGTCCAACGGTAAACAAGAGCGCGGAGAAGTGGAGGCTGATGTGATCAATTACTGAAATTTTATTCATCGCAGAACATGAAACAAATGGATGTAACATCCTATTCTACATCGGCAGTTCTCTTTAAAAGGGATGCTGCCAGCTGTTGCAGGATGCGAGCAGTGCAATACTGCCTTGCTGTGCTCAGGTGACAGCGAGCACGCGCACCTGACTCTTAAAGAATACCGACATGAAGGCGGCAGTCTTACATATCCACGTGAGAGTGTTTTGCTGGCGCTGAAATCATGCGAAGAGCATTTCAGAGGCATCATAAGTTGGACTGAGAGCTTTCTTCACCTGAGGTCCCCTTTGAAGACTGTGAGTGAGTATTTGAGGAAAATGGTGCGCCCTTGCATGAAGACCTCCCATGAGCACAGCAAGTCTGTAAAGAAGCTCGTGATCTCGAGTTCTGCAAGGCTGAGGCTTCACATACATTTGCGCCACGTTTGTGCGAACGGTGTCAACGAACATGGATTCAAAACATACGTCGGGGTGAGCCTCTAGAGACCGAAAAAAACTGGACTGTTTTTTACTGTGTGCATTGTTTTTTTTTTCAGATCATTTTATTGTATTATTATATTATTTTGCGCTTATAGACATTGCCCTTATTCATCATAAAATACCACATGCGCCTATAAAAGAAACATTGTGATCTCTGAGCTGATTAAGGGTCTGATTTTTGCAAGGTGTTTATTCTCTGTGAAAATGATGATTGTCGGAGCGATACGAGACATAGCGTCACTGAGCGGAATACGTCAGTGATTCTTCACTGCTGATTCGATCGGGCGCTTTTATATATAAAGGAAGTTCCAAAATGCAAGTCTACAACATGCTTATTACTCTATTTCTCTTTCTACCCTCCTAGAGATCTGTAAGAAGTTCTTTTTCCTACCAATAGTCGCACAAGAAAAAAAAAACGCAACATTCATTTTTTATGAACGCAATTTCACACTCTCCGTCAGCTTAAAGAGAAAAAGAGCGATTGAAAAAGCTTGATGCTCCCTCCGTCATGATTTGTCAGAGCTACGAGAGTACCCACAAGAGGTGGCGAAAGAAAGCAGGTTTAAACCGTGTAAGAAGGGTCCCAAGCGCACCATGAGAAAAACAATACGGAGCGGCTGGCAGGTCGCACGGCCACCGAGAAGTCCATTGAGAAATTGCGATGACAGGGGACAGCGTGCGACAGCTCAATTAATGTAGCTTGACCCTGTAAACAGCCTGTGAGCACAGACATGCGTATTCTGACCATTCTCTTTTGCGCGAAACGCCTTTGATTGCAAAAAGTCACGCTATACGCGCGTGCTGGCAGTGCGCTCCGTAAGGAGTGAAATATGTAATGGCGGACGCAGTAGCAGACGACGCGGTTGTCCGCACCCTGTACGGATCGGCGGCGAGGGAGAGACCATTCAGGCACCTTAGTGTAGTAAAACGCGTAACGCCATCTCGAGTACACCGCACGACACATCAGAGCAATGAGAACGAGTTAACACCCCACACACGAGTGCGGCGCCAACTATAGACGCAACATCTACTTACTGTTTGCGAGAGAGAACGAGGGAGAGAACGCTTGGCATTAATTTGAAACACCTACCTGCAACCGGTTTTGCGGACGTGGCGCGGAGACTGCAATTTAGAGAACGCCGCATCCACAGTACAAAACACGACATATCAGCGTATATAGCGAGAACAAGGAAACACTCGCAACCACAACGCGTCACTGAATTCAATATAACATTTGCTCGGTTTTGCGTCTACGCAACCTCGCGTTTATAGACGCCTTCGCACGTACCGTTGCAGCAGTGAGCCCAAGAAACTTTCGGTCGCGTATCTTATCAGTCTTCTATGCCGAAAAGGAAAGCATGTTGGAAATATAGGTTTAATGTAAGGGAAGTCTCTTTTTGTGTTTAAAATAAAAGAGAGGTGCACTATGCTTCAAGACTAATAGGCCTACCAGGGGCAATCAATGCTAACAAGCATGATTTTTCTTACATCTTACGGCAAAACTGATTGTAAGATTAAGATTGCCTGTAGCGTAATAGCGTGGAAAACCTACGGGTTTCGGATATTCTGTAGTACTCATGCTCAGCATTGAACGAGAAGAAAGGAAATCGAGGACCTGATTTTTATTTGTCAATATCATAAGAAGCCAACAAAGACGCCAAGGACAGGTGTCTTGGTGACCAAGGACAGGGACTTGGTGCCTTTGTTTGTTAGCTTCTTATGTCATGCTCAGCATTGTCTTTGTTGCCCGCAGAATTAAACGACCTGTGCCAATGAGCAAAGCCGCAAGCTTTCCAGGACCTCTGTTTGTAAACAGCATAAGTACGTCGACAAGATGCGACGCAACGCATGCGCCAAGCATCTCAAAGCGCTATAGCTTACACGAGGGAAGTACTTGTGAGGTTGTTACTTCAACCGAGCGAAGCTGTGCTGCCCAATTCTTATAACTTAGCTCTGGTCGTCTGCCTGAGGGGAACAGGACAGGTTTGAAACCCACCGTATAAAGACACACAATTTGTTTATCATTATTGTTAATGAGGCTATGCGTTGCCAGAAGTGCGAGGAAACCTGAGAGGTCTACCCTATAGTAATGTTCCGCATTAAAGGGGAATGGAAGGGGAGCACGGGCATACTATGCTGTGCCGTCGACTTGTGGGGCCACGCTATACCACTGGGAGCGCTGTTCCAGACGCATGTGTTACCGGATCCGTTAGAGAAAAAGGCAATGGTACGAGGCATGTCGAGAAGCTTTGAGGAAGACAAAACGAAAGATTAAGAGGAAGCTTTAGCTCGGGTGCTCCTATCTAAATACATGTAAAAAGAGAATTCGTTTTTCTCGGCAACCACAGCACCAAATTTGACGAGGTTTGTTGCATTTAAAAGAAAAACTTAAAATCTAGTGACTGTTGGTTTCGCATTTTTGATTTAGGTTGTCAATTTTTTATTAAAAATTGGCGAAAATCGCAAATTTTCAGAAAACGATACTATCAAGTTTACAACTCTGTAACTCCGCAAGAATAGGTGATATCGCAATTCTGTGAATTGTATCTAATAGCACATCTAAAGCGGACAAATTGCACATCTTATACATGAATCTCAAAAAATTTATTAATATGTAATTACAACTTTTGCAGAACCCTCGTAAACAACGTAACAAACTCACGTAAGATGTAAAATGACATATGAAATTTGTCCGCTTTGAATGATCTAATGGATGCCGTTTACAGAACCGCGATATCTGTTCTTGATGCAGAGCTATTAGTTTGTAAACTTCTTGCTTCTATTTTTTTTCAAACTTCTGAAACTTTGTAAATCTCTTTAACAAAATTCAAGCCCTAAATAAAAATTCCGCTTCCAACAGTCACTAGAATTTAACTTTCTCTCTCAAAAGCAACAAATTTCATTAAAATCGGTCCAGGGGTTATCTCAGAAAAACGTTTTTGCCTTTTTACATGTATTTGAATAGGCCGCGTCGGAGTTGGGCCCAAGCTAAAGCTTCCTCTTAAGGATATGCATGCAAAAACATAACAGAATGAAAATCATGTATAGCATACTTGTTTCATTCAAGCAGAGTAGGTGACTATTTCTCACCGCCCCATTTAAAAGGGCATGCCAATAAATCATCATCATCATCATCATCATCATCATCATCATCATCGTGTCGGCGTGTAAGCGTGACTAAATTTGGCCAGTATAATGTAAGGAATGCTTTCGCTGTACTTTATTCCTTTCCTATCACAGTTCACGGCCGCCCAATCACGGTGATACCATGGTAGAGCTCCGCTCGGACCACCGACGAAGCGCGAAAGGGAATAGCATTGGAATATAATCGTGACACTATCCCGACCTTGGTTTCATTCACATGGGTATGGCCACGCACGTGCGTGCGTGCTTGGGAAGGTAGACGAAAAAGAAAATGTGGTGTGGCAGCGGTATCCATGACAGCAGCGAGTTCTGTTCAGCTATTGAGAATATCTGCATCGCCACCCACGTTTGAAGTCCACGCTGTGTGGTTTCACTTATAGATGTTCTACTCGCGCGCCCTTCATTCAAGCGACTGAGCTGACTTTGAAGCCGCACCTCTTGTGTACCTAACGTTTGGTGCGTGCCGTCGTAGCTGGCACCAACCAACGAAACTAAATGGTGCTTCCATAGTGACTTGTACTGCGTTCTAATCGCACATGGCAGTGACTTCCCACAACTCACTCATCCACTCTTTTTTTCTAATGTGAATTATTCTTTACAGTCGCCTATACATCAGAGTACGTCAATTCAGTTAGAAGTTGTGTCTACAAAATAATAATAATAATAATAATAATAATAATAATAATAATAATACATTCTATCGGTTATCCATCCCCCTCTGAACTCGACCGCAGGCTCTCGCAGCAGACCCCCCCCCCTGCCATCTCCTCAATCATAACATCTTCCTTGCGACGCACACAACGTCGGCCTTGACACCACCCTGTGCTCCAATTCTCGCCAGCATTAGAGACAGTCCACGTTGACAATAAGGAAGACAGCTTCGAGTCCAAGTTATGGAACGCACGTAGAACCGTCTGGAAGACGCCTCTGCGACTTGACACCATCTTGCGTCGACAAGAAAAAGCTAAGAAAAACACATATTATCATGGTATTTTAACACTTTGCATGTGCGAAGCTAAGAAAAACACAATGTAGCTTACATGAAGCGCATGTGAAAGCATGACTACATTTTCCTGTGAGCCAGACAACCTTCCCGTCGAGTTTCCAGGCTTTCTGCACAGCCGTCATCTTGTTTGGACGGAAAAGTAGCGTGCATCGTTTTCGGCTTCGATGCTGTCTTCACGAAGCTGTCTCTTTTGCCGGCTTCGTCAGAACTGGAACTATACATAAGATGTCCGCTGTCCGCTTAGCTGTCTATTTAGCCGTGCACTGCAAGTATCGTAACGCAGCCAATATTGCCTGTTGTGGCCCTCTATATACAGGCACAGACGCCACCACTATAAGTATGTGTGCGGCGCAAAACCCAGCACTAGTTATTAGCCACTGCAACTGCGCGACAATACAGTGGTTAGATCATGCAGCTGCCAATTGACTGCTCAAAGCCGCGGGACGAAACCCATGCAGTGGCGGTGTTTGTGGGCCTCTTCGCCTTATATGGCAAGGCTGAAGGCGATGAGGTGGCCTGGCGTCGTCGTCGACGTAACGCGGAAAGGGCGGACACAGAAAAATCAAGCCTCGAACCCTTAAATGCTCTGGCATGCCAACATATGCGAGACTTGACCGGCGGCTGTCGACGCGCACCAATGCCCGCAGTGGGGAGATGGGGTGACCATTCCTTAAACGTTAAACGACTAGTCGAGGCCGTTAATCTTGTAGAAGGTCACAAAGGCTGTGCGAGGTTTTCTTTCTCTCGCTCTCTCTATCTCTCTGTCTAGTAGCAAAGAGACGACAGTTGAAACTGATGTCGAAACTTGCACCCCATACAAGAACATCATGCTTCGAGGCAGGTTACAAAATCATGCATCGTGAGTCATCGTGAGTAACCCGAACAAGTGATATTCCCGAAAAGTAGCGGATGCTCATCTCGCTTCTATAGGCTACTGGAAAACAAAGAAAGAAAAGTCGTGCGATTAATAGAGTGAAATGAGAGGAAACGTTAACTGTCGCAAGCACGTGCTGCTATATGATTGACGTGGAATTTGCTTAAGCTCTGTAATAGTGCTTACGTCGGCAGTGCTAACGCTAACAAACGCTCACGGTGAGCGTGAAGTTTTAAACAGCGCTGTTTCATTTCGTTTTCTGTCTATCTGTGCTGCTGGAAAGATTCCGCGCTGTCCTCGTTCAGAAACGGTCTCGTGTCAGTCTCTTTCAACCTGCTTACAGCAATTGAAAATGCCTATACGCGGCCTCCGTCTCACTCGCTTTCTCTCTCACACACATACACGCACGCAAACCCGGTAGTGAACAGACGCCCGGATCCGTTCGGCAACCGCTTAGCTGTCGCAGCAGGTGTTGGTGCCACTTGGAACAGTCGGAAATCGAGCTACACCTACGCACAGAACGTCCTTCAGCTACTGAACACACATTACATGCGGGTGGCCTCATACAGACGATAGATGCACCACGCATGAGACAAGTTTCCAGCGGGAAACTCGTGCGCGCGGTGTTGTATATACAGTGCCGCAGTGACGCTGATCCTCTTACTCTGCCATTTCAAAATCAGGGTGCACCGAAATCCCTTTACCACCGTTTCGTTTGAAACGTGTCTTGCTCGTGCAAAATGATGTTTTAAAAAATTCAGCCTGTGTTCTGTTCGAGCTTTGTTTTCTATGGAGGATGGCTGGTGTAAAGAAGCCAGCACTCCGTGCCTTCATAGTCACAATAAGTGACAGATTATAGATCCGCACTGGAGAGAGCGGCAAGACGCTCAGACATTTTTATTGGCTCGTGCGGCATATTCAAACACAGAGAACGAACTTGGAAGCGCTGCCAAAGAGGGATAGTAGTCTATACAAAGACAAGGCGCTCGTCGAAACTTGGGCTCCAGACGGAGGCTTCTCTTGTTCGCCCGCTGTTGATAAAACGGAGCCGGCATCATTCTGTGACTTTGTCTCGTTTAGAAATGAAGAGTGGGATATGAGCCATCAGAGAGCAGGAAATGGGTAAAAAATATCCTCGCTCGAAGTATCGGATATGGGGCTTGAGTCCTGACTCCAAGCTGCGACACTCACGCTTGGCTAACGATGACGCGAAAAAATTACCCGGTGTGCATCAGGCAACTTCATTTCTGAGGTAGAGGAATTCCTTGCAGGGATCCGACGACGCCATATTTTTCCATGAGCTCGCCTTTTCTAGTTGTCCACTAACTATACCTTCACCCCCTTGCCCCTTATCAGAGTTTTGCAGTAGTGGTGCGTCGACTTATAACTTTAGCCACACCAACCTTTAGCCATGTGGCACGCGGCAGTTTTAAACCTCTCGCGCGCTTTTTACAAAGCCCGGAAAAAATAAAACTACAACCAGGATCTTCATGGAAAAAAAATCATTCAGATATTTCTCCCTACGCTGTAAAACTTCTCCGTTAAAGGTTTCGTGCGTAAATCTATATTATAAAGTTTGATTAATTGCTGTTCGGTAATTAATTACTTCTGCTCATGACAGAAAATGCTTTGGCTTGTTCAAAGGGCCACTGAAAGATAGCGAGTTGTTTACATTTGAGTAGTGCCCACTTGGGCGCTTGTTAAAAAAAAAAAAAAAAACAGTACGTAAGAATTGCTTGTAAGTCAGGTTCCAGCCAATGCTGATTGATGTCAGACATTATTAGCGAAGGCGGCCGTTGTCTTACGAAGCACAACAGCACTTACGAAGGAAAATGCTTTGTGAATGCGCCTCTTGTTTTACCCTGAAACACCATGCCCATACGTCATAATTTTCGCAAGTCCGCAGCAGCGTATTTTTTCAACCTCTTCCAGCGGACGTGTTGACCCCGACAAAATACTCTGTGCACCTAACGACATATGTGGTAATTTCACTAGAATAACGTTAATTTTCTACATGCAATACGGGACCGCAAGGTCGATATGTATACGTATTCGTGTCTTAGTCGAAAATCGGGACAAAAGATGATACTACAGCTCTGAATTCATTCAGCCTTGGCAGAATCAATAGCTCACGCTCTCCCGAGAAAGCGCCAAACGAACATTTCATGGATATAGGTGTAGATCATGAACACTGAAAAGAGCCGATCATACGTACGCAACGATTCGTATCGTATATACAACGAACGAATCACAGGAGCCAGCACTCAATGAAATCAATGAAACCAGAAAAAGTATTTAATTGTGTCAGTGACTGTCGCCTCCTAATGTCTCACTCGATTAACGAACTGCTTGTTCCTACAGATTTCAACTGACCACCTGCACGACAACAGAGCATAATGCCCAGACTGTCCGGAGAGAAGAGCAAAATTCCAACCCTTTCGAGCTGCCAGCTATAATGGGCCTAACCATGACGCAAATACACAAAGCATTAATTGGCACGTTGGACGTCGTGGCCTTCATCTACTGATGATTCTCCGGAACACCGACCTTGCCATGCATCGAAGCAGAAGGCTCTAAAGATAGTGTTGTCTTTCTTTCTTGTTCTCTTTCTTTCTTTCTTTCTTTCTTTCTCTCTCTTCTGTGTCTGTTTATTTTATCCACTGGGCGGTGTGATCCCCTCTGATCACGTGACGTTTTCATGCGCGCGTACGATCGTATGTGTTCAGGGTGCAATTATTTTGCTCTATTATAATCTTTCTATTCCCTGCGTAGATATATCGAACCGGATGCTCTTCCGTTTATCGTTCCTACCTTCCACTCTTCAGCGTTCTCTCTCTCTCTATCTCTCTCTCGCAACGCCGACGTCGAAACAAACAATGCAAGCACAAGAAAAGATATATAGAGTATTTCCATAAGCAAAAAAGAACAAAGAAGAAGATAAAAAGGAAAAAAGAAGGAAGAAAAGAAAACAGCATGCAGGCTGGTCATCGATACTTCACTGTTGCAGTCATCCACGTAGACACATATCTGTTGTCCACCTTTGCTGCGTTAAACCACGTGTTTCTGCGGTTTGGTTTGTATAGTTCCACTCTATAGAGAGACGGCAAACATTTGAACGCGTCAAATAATCGCAAGCAAACGCGTTCTTCCCGATAACAAAATCGGATGCTCGTACAGGCTTATATATCGGACGTGATATAAACTGGTACGATACACAGGCCGAAGCAGACTCCTGTTTTCTGCCCCAGCCTTATACGCAGAACGTGTATAAAGGAGAGGATGGCCCCAAATACTTAATCGAAAATTGTGCTTTTCTTTCTAAATTTCTTCGTCAGTTTCTTAAACAGAGAAGAAACGTCGAGTGCTCACCGCCCTTGTACGGCGATTTAGGATTTCTTTTTAAGCGAGCACTCACGCACGCGAGAGCGACGACTTCGAGCTTAGGAGGGCGACGCGCGCTAACGAACAGTAATCCCACTAATCTCTCCGCGCACGCAATACGCGTGTTCAGAGCTGCCGCAATTAGTTCACACAATCAGACTGCCTAGAATCCACGCGCTATGTTGCTCGCGTCTGTGAGGATAAAGCTACAAGAATGTACATACCCCACTGCACATACAACAAGGCAATGAGCAAGAGCGTGCGTGCGTGCGCGCGTGCGTGCGCGTGTGCGCGTGCGCGTGTGCGTGTGTGCGTGTGTGCGTGTGTGCCTGTGTGCCTGTGCGTGTGTGCGTGTGTGTGTGTGTGTGTGTGTGTGTGTGTGTGTGTGTGTGTGTGTGTGTGTGTGTGTGTGTGTGTGTGTGTGTGTGTGTGTGTGTGTGTGTGTGTGTGTGTGTGTGTGTGTGTGTGTGTGTGTGCGCGCGTGCGTGCGTGCGTGCGTGCGTGTGCGTGTGTGTGTGTGTGTGTGTGTGTGTTAGCCAGAGATCACACGTTGTTTCATGAAAATACTGAAAAGTAGGACGGTTGTAGCTTATTACAACGCTTATCTTCTGTACCAAATATAGGGGTCTATATTGCGGTCTTCGTCATGAACTTACGTTCCCTCCTCCATACATTTCATCAAGGCTAGGTCACAATAACAAAGTTGGAATTTCATTATGCCAAACAAATTTCATGTCTCATTCATTCCTTCCGCGTACATCTGCTGAGTGGAATCGCCTACCCGCCTCAACCGCTATTATTGTTGACCATCAGCACTTCAAGGCAGTATTAGGTAATATTGTATAAACAGGAGCATTTTATTCATGTTTTTGTATTATCTATTGTATCGCCGTCTTGTATTACCGTAACACTGTATTACTACACTGTGTGCACCGCATTTCATTTTATTAATCAGCACTACAAGAACACTTAGATAACATTGTATAACCGAGAGCCATGTATATCTGTACGACTAACCATTTTGCTGCACTGTACTTTCTTTCTGTATTTGATGTAACCACTCCCCTCTTTAGTGCCCCTGGCCCTGAGGGTACACGAAATAAATAAATAAATAAATAAATAAATAAATAAATAAATAAATAAATAAATAAATAAATAAATAAATAAAGATCAGCCGCCAACTATTCCTCCGGCCTCAAATACTACGACGGAACAAACAGGGCTAAATTATAACTCCTTAATTGGTCGCTTTGCCACTTGCAATTCCATAACGATCAGAAAGCCTCGAACCCCAATTCCATTCCTTTTAGCTTGCTGGCACCACTTCAACCCTGTACCTCTAAATTATTCCCAATATGAATTAGCTCCCCTGACCACAATTCCTATCATACCGACTCAAGTAAAACTTTTTCATATAAAAAATACGCATAAATAAGCTCGAAATGGCGGCTGCACTTAAAGCCTTGCGATCGACTCACTCTGTGCAACTGCCCAGAACACCTGCTGCAGATACATAGGCATTGGCGGTGAGGCGAGCGGCGCTGGCAAAGGCTCAAGTTCGTACGTTACGGACGGCATGCGGGACGGGGTGTTTCGTTGGTGCCTGATAATAGCCCATATAGCATGCAGGGTCGTGCAAAGCGCCGGGACAAGACACCGGGCTCGAGTTCCTTCTTGTACGAACACGGCTTTCCTGCTGGTCCCCCCCCCCCCCCCCCCCCCCCGTGAATTGCGAACATAATGAATCATCCGCCCAATTAGCACACGCATTGACCTGTCGGTCTGAGGCGAGCGAGTACGGAGGCTCAGCGTCAGGGCTACGAGAGGGAACAAGGCGAGCTAGGAATGAATTGCGGATATTTCTCTTGAAGACGCAGCGTGACACGTGGATTCGGCGAATTATTTTAAGAAGAATACGAAGCGAAAACTATAGGAGACAGAGACGAATTGGCCTGCAGAAGGGGCACAGTGCTTGCCACCCTTGAAGAGTTGGGGATAAAAAGGGCACAGCGAAGGAAAACTGGGGCGTTACAAAGAGCTGTAAGAAAGAAACAAAGAAGCCAAGTGAGACAGAGGTGCTGGCAAAGCGTTGAATCCGACAAAGCACGCACTATGTGAATTAAAAAACAAAAAAAAGAAAGCCTAAAAATACAGATGTCAACAGGCTACACTTAAAGAATAGACGAAATGAAGAATGAAGCGTCGCAAATGAAACACTCGAAACACGGAAAGAACAGCTTAGATGTCTGGAATCTCGGAAAGCTGAAGAAAATTTAGCAGTATGCTGAGCGCTGATGCACGCTTTTAATCAAAGGACTCGAGAAGTCGCACAAGAAAGCAGAGGCAAACAAAAGATCTAATTAGCCTTATTTCAAGAAGCACGTGAGAATACCGGTTAAGGAGAAGAACCTAACCTTGCGTCTTCATCAAGAGTAGCCTCACGTCCGAAATATGGCAGCTAGTAGTGCACGCGTGGTGTTTTGGTTCAGTTATATGACCTACTTTAGCGACTGTGTTGTCGCTTTTAATCTAATTGTGGCCCTCTGTGAGAGCCTAAACGTCGGTATTATTAAATATTTAGTAGACGGCGTTTGTCTTCATATTTAGATAACGAGTTCCCTATGTAAATACTTTTTCGCTTCTTGGTACGTTACATTTACTTATGGTTTTAATTACCATTTTACGCCAAACAGGCCAAAGCAATTCCTTGCCTCTGCTTACTCAGCTCGACGTTTACAACGTGTTAATTGAGAAACTTAAGCATATAATGAAGTGCTGTGGGCTTAGACGATCAGCAGCATGAGTTGAAGTGTCATCGTCGCAATTTTCTTGTATCAGCAATATTGGCTTTCTATTTTAATAAAGCTAGCAACGAATATTAAGGAACTACCGTGTGTTATAGTGAATGTATCACTGGTGTCATAAAAAAAAATTACCGTCATAATATCCATGTTCAATGATGAACTTGTTGCTCCTGAAGAATGCTGTAATGTATTTAATGATGTGTTTTCTTCCCATGTTACCGCGATGCCACATAAATTACCGCTTGTATCCAATTCTGGTTTTTCGCCCATGGATTCAATCTCTATTGACTGGGTTAGTGTTAGCTGCCTAATTAACAATCAAAAAACGTCCTCCTCTGCCGGCCCAGACTGCCTGAATTCAAAAATTTTGAAGTGTACCAATGTATTTCGTGCTGTTATTGTGTCGCACATTTTCACTCCGTCATTACAGCAGTCTGTTCTTCCACACAACTGGTGCGTGGGAAAGGTGATTCCAGTTCACAAATCAGGTAACACACTTACCCAGCAATCACAGGCCTATCTCAATAACAAGCATTTCATGTAAAATTCTCGAGCATATAATATATTCACATTTGGCTGAGTTTTTAGAATCAAACTCCTTTTTCAACCCCTGTCAACATGGTTTCCGTAAGTTCTTTTCTTGTGAAACACAGCTCTTATCATTTACTAACGATCTTTTTGCAATTTCTGATCCAGGTACCGACGTTGACTGCGTATTTCTTGATTTTGCCAGAGCCTTTGACTCTGTGGCCCATGATTTACTTCTGCTTAAGCTGACTGAACTTCATCATCATCATCAGCCTAGTTACGCCCACTGCAGGGCAAAGGCCTCTCCCATACTTCTCCAACTACCCCGGTCATGTACTAATTGTGGCCATGTTGTCCTTGCAAACGTCTTAATGTCATCCGCCCACCTAACATTCTGCCGCCCCCTACTACGCTTCCCTTCCCTTGGAATCCAGTCCGTAACCCTTAATGACCATCGGTTATCTTCCCTCCTCATTACATGTCCGGCCCATGCCCATTTCTTTTTCTTGATTTCAACTAAGATGTCATTTACCCGCGTTTGTTCCCTCACCCAATCTGCTCTTTTCTTATCCCTTAACGTTACACCTATCATTCTTCTTTCCATAGCTCG
Organism: Dermacentor andersoni; assembly: GCF_023375885.2. Classification (NCBI taxonomy): domain Eukaryota; kingdom Metazoa; phylum Arthropoda; class Arachnida; order Ixodida; family Ixodidae; genus Dermacentor; species Dermacentor andersoni. The sequence continues at coordinate 37,746,558 of NC_092814.1, forward strand.
TTGCGTCGTCCTCAATTTCAGCAGAACCCTTTTCGTAAGCCTCCAGGTTTCTGCCCCGTACGTGAGTACTGGGAAGACACAGCTGTTATAAACTTTTCTCTTGAGGGATAATGGCAACCTGCTGTTCATGATCTGAGAATGCCTGCCAAACGAACCCCAGCCCATTCTTATTCTTCTGATTATTTCAGTCTCATGATCCGGATCCGCAGTCACTACCTGTCCTAAGTAGGTGTATTCCCTTACCACTTCCAGTGCCTCACTACCTATTGTAAACTGCTGTTCCCTTCCGAGGCTGTTAAACATTACTTTAGTTTTCTGCAGATTAATTTTTAGACCCACCCTTCGGCTTTGCCTCTCCAGGTCAGTGAGCATGCATTGCAGTTGGTCCCCTGAGTTACTAAGCAAGGCAATATCATCAGCGAATCGGAAGTTACTAAGGTATTCTCCATCAACTTTTATCCCCAATTCTTCCCACTCCAGGTCTCTGAATACCTCCTGTAAACATGCTGTGAATAGCATTGGAGATATCGTATCTCCCTGTCTGGCGCCTTTCTTTATTGGGATTTTGTTGCTTTCTTTGTGGAGGATTACGGTGGCTGTGGAACCGCTATAGATATCTTCCAGTATCTTTACATATGGCTCATCTACACCCTGATTCCGTAGTGCCTTCATGACTGCTGAGGTTTCGACTGAATCAAATGCTTTTTCGTAATCAATGAAGGCTATATATAAGGGTTGGTTATATTCCGCACATTTCTCTATCACCTGATTGATAGTGTGAATATGGTCTATTGTTGAGTAGCCTTTACGGAATCCTGCCTGGTCCTTTGGTTTACAGAAATCTAAGGCATTCCTGATTCTATTTGCGATTACCTTAGTAAATACTTTGTAGGCAACGGACAGTAAGCTGATCGGTCTATAATTTTTCAAGTCTTTGGCGTCCCCTTTCTTATGGATTAGGATTATGTTAGCGTTCTTCCAAGATTCCGGTACGTTAGAGGTCATGAGGCATTGTGTATATAGGGCGGCCAATCTTTGTAGGACAGTGTTCTCACCATCCTTCAACAAATCTGCTGTTACCTGATCCTCCCCAGCTGCCTTCCCCCTTTGCATAGCTCCCAAGGCGTTCTTTACCTCTTCCGGTGCTACTTGTGGCATTTTAAGTTCCTCTAGCCTATTCTCTCTCACCTTATCGTCGTGGTTGTTACTGGTACTGTATAAATCTCTATAAAACTCTTCAGCCACTTGAAGTATCTCATCCATATTAGTAACGATATTGCCGGCTTTGTCTTTTAACGCACACATCTGATTCTTGCCTATTCCTAGTTTCTTCTTCACTGCTTTTAGGCTTCCACCGTTCCTGAGAGCCTGTTCAATTCTATCCATATTATAGTTCCTTATGTCCGCTGTCTTACGCTTGTTGATTAACTTAGAAAGTTCTGCCAGTTCTATTCTAGCTGTAGGGTTAGAGGCTTTCATACATTGGCGTTTCTTGATCAGATCTTTCGTCTCCTGCGATAGCTTACTGGTTTCCTGTTTAACGGCGTTACCACCGACTTCTATTGCGCACTCCTTAATGATGCCCATAAGATTGTCGTTCATTGCTTCAACACTATGGTCCTTTTCTGGGTTAAAGCCGAATACCTGTTCTGTAGCTTGGTCCGGAATTCCTCTAGTTTCCCTCTTACCGCTAACTCATTGATTGGCTTCTTATGTACCAGTGTCTTCCGTTCCCTCCTCAAGTCAAGGCTAATTCGAGTTCTTACCATCCTATGGTCACTGCAGCGCACCTTGCCGAGCACGTCTACATCTTGTATGATGCCAGGGTTCGCGCAGAGTATGAAGTCGATTTCATTTCTAGTCTCACCATTCGGACTCCTCCACGCCCACTTTCGGCCAACCCGCTTGCGGAAAAAGGTATTCATTATCTTCTGCAAACTCTACTAATAACTCTCCTCTGCTATTCCTAGAGCCTATGCCATATTCCCCCACCTACTTGTCTCCGGCCTGCTTCTTGCCTACCCTGGCATTGAAATCGCCCATCAGTATACTGTATTTTGTTTTGACTTTACCCATCGCCGATTCCACGTCTTCATAGAAGCTTTCGACTTCCTGGTCATCATGATTAGGTGTAGGGGCGTAGACCTGTACAACCTTCATTTTGTACCTCTTATTAAGTTTCACAACAAGACATGCCACCCTCTCGTTAATGCTATAGAATTCCTGTATGTTACCAGCTATGTTCTTATTAATCAGGAATCCGACTCCTAGTTCTCGTCTCTCTGCTAAGCCCCGGTAGCACAGGACGTGCCCGCTTTTTAGCACTGTATATGCTTCTTTTGGCCTCCTAACTTCACTGAGCCCTATTATATCCCATTTACTGCCCTCTAATTCCTCCAATAGCACTGCTAGACTCGCCTCACTAGATAACGTTCTAGCGTTAAACGTTGCCAGGTTCATATCCCAATGGCGGCCTGTCCGGAGCCAGGGATTCTTAGCACCTTCTGCAGCGTCGCAGGTCTGACCGCCGCCGTGGTCAGTTGCTTCGCAGCTGCTGGGGACTGAGGGCCGGGGTTTGATTGTTGTGTTCATATAGGACGTTGTGGCCAAGTACTGCACCAGGGTGGCCAATCCTGCTCCGGTGAGAGAGCGCGTTACCGGTTCTGGTCACCGGGATCAGGCCGCACTCCAGGCCTGTTTGTGCAATTTTCTCAGCACAGGGTATTTTTTTTTTTTTGTATTTCCGGTGGAGAATTGTGCTGCACCGGGATTTGAATCACGGTCCTCTTGAACGGGAGGCGGATACTCTACCGTCCCCGCAGGAGTTAAATTAAAAATTAAATTATGGGGTTTTACGTGACAAAACCACTTTCTGATTATGAGGCACGCCGTAGTGGAGGACTCCGGAAATTTAGACCACCTGGGGTTCTTTAACGTGCACCTAAATCTAAGTACACGGGTGTTCTCGCATTTCACCCCCATCGAAATGCGGCCGCCGTGGCCGGGATCCGATCCCGCGACCTCGTGCTCAGCAGTCTAACACCATAGCTACTGAGTAACCACAGCGGGTCCCGTAGGAGTTGTACGCCTCATTTAATCTACAGTGGTGCCCTATTTGATCAGTCAAGGTGGACCAATCTGAGCTCGGTTATACCGCACGGATGGCACTCGGCTAGAGAACCTGGTATTTATGACCTGCACAGGTGTGGCCATACATAATTGAAGATATAAATCTTTCTTTTCTTTTTATTTTAGGAGGGTTCCCATACAGGGATAAAATAAAGGAAAAGACATTAAAAAGAAAGAAAAAAAGAAAGAAAAAGGGGAAAAAAAAGGAACATAACAAGCGATTTGAACTCGTGACCATTGGATGTTGCCCGGAAAGATAGCTCAGTCGGTTGGTTCGTCAGGCCCCAGGTTACTTTAAAGCGGCATAGCTCCTGCTCCGAGCCTCATACTTACGTGTAAAGGGACTGATGTTGTCCGCGATAGTGGTTGGAAGGCATACTTTCTTGGAAAAATGGCCGCCCGAGGAGAAGAGCGACCTCGAGCGGCTTTAGAGACTAGGAAAACTGCCCTAAAATATTTAGACTTGAGGGAAAGCTTCGTTATCAAACGATAGCACGGCAATCAGCACTCCAATACGACGAGAGAAATTATTGAGATGTGGAAAATTCCCTTGAAATAAATATGGTTTGCGAGACAAATGCTTGTAAGTATTGAACCTCTTAAAAGATGAGGGGGGAATATGCGCTCACCGAGAGGGCATCGTCGGCACGAGACCACCACCAGGCACCTTACTGAGACGTGGAGGGCTTTGCGGCCGGAAACAAAGCCTCCCTTCTCCGCCGGCCAAGAGGGGAAAACGCGCTTTCCGATCGCTCAAGGTTGCGCGGACATAGTATAACTCTAGCGTCTAGGAACAGCTTAACCAGGTGCGGGGGCGGCACGCATAGCGTGGGAAGCTAGCCGCCAGAATAACTATCTCAAGGACTGCTGCTGACGAGGGCGAAATACCTTCGTGTAATTATAATAACCCTAATAGGACTACTTTCGAAAGAAAAAAAGCAAACGGCCCAGAGGGCTATACTACGAGAGCTATGACTGATAATTATATATATATATATATATATAGAATATATGATATATATATATATGATAACTAATTCTATATATATATATATATATATATATATATATATATATATATATATATATATATATATATATATATATATTCATCTCATCTATGGGATCGCATGCGCGCGCTGTTGCTTTGTCTCTGCGTGTAGTAGTTAAGAGAGCCAGTTTAAGGGCGGAGAAGAAGGAAGGAAAGGAAAGCAACATTGCAGCGCCGTGGTTTTAAAGCGCACCCGTGGTAGAGAAACGGAAGGCGATATAAGCGTGCGTGGCCATGATATGCACACGACAAACTGCCTTAAACCATTTACACTTGAGGGAAAGCTTCGTTAACAAACGATAGCACAGCAATCAGCACTCCAATATAATTATAACCCTAATAATAATTGTAAATATTCATCTCATCTATGGGATCTCATCTATGGGAACTGAACTTAACTTGGACATAAATGTACTCGAGTGGATAAAAAAGTTTCTAATTATTGTATGCCACTAGCGTTGTGATACACCGCTGCGTTTAATAACGACAACCTATAGTCAGAAGCGAACCCGCCGTGGTTGCTCAGTGGCTATGGTGTTGGGATGCTGAGCACGAGGTCGCGGGATCGAATCCCGGTCACGGCGGCCACATTTCGATGGGGGCGAAAACACCCGTGTACTTAGATTTAGGTGCACGTTAAAGAACCCCAGGTGGTCGAAATTTCCGGAGTCCTCCACTACGGCGTGCCTCATAATCCGAAAGTGGTTTTGGCACGTAAAACCCCATAAGTTTCTTTTTTTTTAGTCAGAAGCGAGCATACTCGTCCAACGTGAAGACGGCAATGACAGAATAATAGCTTATGCTAGCCGCTCGCTGTCCCGTGCCGAGGCGAACCACAGACAAAGAGTGTCTCGCGGTTGTGTGGGCGATGGCGAAGTTTCGCCCTAATCTCTACGGCCATCCTTTCAAAGTGGTGACTGACCACCATGCCAATGTTGGTTGGCAAACATACGCGATCCTTCAGGACGGCTGGCAAGGTGGAGCTTGCGGCCACAGGAATTTGACGTCACTATCATTTACAATTCCGGCCGCAAGCAAGAAGACGCTGACACACTGTTGCGTGTACCCGTCGAATCTGTCAGTCTAGAGTCAGAGGACGATGACGGCTTCCTGGGTGCCATTACTGCATCAGACTTGATAAGACGGCAGCGTGACGACGCTGAAATTCGACCTATCATCGACCACTCAGAGGGCCGGCCAACAGCCATTCCACGCCATCTGTCGCGTAGTGACGTTCTTCTGTCTGCGAGACAACGTGCTTTACAAGAAGAACGCCCGTTCAAATGACGGAGCCTACCTCCTGATGGTTCCAAAAGTCTTGCGGGACGACATTCTTTTCGCTTGCCATGGTGAGCCCACATTTGGCCACTTAGGCTCTTCACAAACGCTTGCCAGAATACGCGATATGTATTGCTGGCCCGGGCTTTCGGCAAGCACCAAACAGTACGTTAAAGGCTGCCGCGAATGTCAGCGGCGAAAGTCACCGCCCATGAAGCCCGCCGGGTTATTGCAACCCATCGAACCACCTAAGCCATTCGATCAAGTCGGCTTGGACATTCTTGGGCCTTTTCCTTGGTCAACCGATGGCAACGAGTGGGTGATTGTCGCGACTGACTATTTAACCCGCTATTTAACCCGCCCCGTCCACTGTAATCACGGACCGAGGGACGGCGTTCACAGCACAGCTCATGGACGACATATTTCAGTTGAGCAACACTAGGCATCGATAGACTATACTGCTTACCATCCGCAGTACAACGGACTTACGGAGCGCCTAATAAGGCCATCATGGATATGACCTCGATGTACATCGACGTCCAGCACAAAACATGGGATCATATCTTGCATTACGTGGCCTTCGCGTGTAATACCGCAAGAAACGACGCGCTTTACACCATTTCGTCTCCTTTACGGCCGCGAAGTTCAGACGATGCTGGACGCTATGCTGCCGTGTCAAGACGACGAGCGCCTAACTACTGACGTCCAAGAATTTTCCCAGCGTGCTGAGGAAGCTCGCCAGCTTGCGCGGCTGCACATCGGTCAGCAGCAGCACGCAGATGCACGCCGTTATAACATCCGCCACAGACAAGTATGCTACAACCCCGGCAACCAGGTGTGGTGTGGACTCCTGTCCGACGCCGTGGCCTTAGTGAAAAGTTGCTCAGCCGGTATTTTGGCCCATACAAAGTGCTGCGCTGTATTCGTGACGGGAACTACGAAGTCGTTCCGGACAGTGTAGCTCACACACGGCGTAGACAACCTAGTCCTGACATCGTTCACATCGTCCGCATGAAGCCATATGTTACGCGTTCGTGATTATTTTTATTCATTTTTTTATATTTGCGCTCACATGTGCAGCTAATGCGGTTACCTCTGTTTCTTTAGACTCTGCACGTCACGCTTCACCTCTGTCGTACTTGTGTATCTTCTGTGGCGGTCACTGTGTCCTTTGCGCCAGCATCTGCCTTGACCACGTTTTTGTTTCCCCTTCTTAACCACCGAGCCAATTCTCTTTTCGAGAAAGGGGGGAAATGCCACTTGTAGTAGTGGGGACAGTGCAAAGGAAGAGACAGGAAGGCCAAGAAGGAAGAAGTGCGCGTGCTACCCCTGCCCGCTCGATAGCCTGGTCCCGTCGCCGTTTTTTTTTTTTCAGAATCCAGCTATCCCAATTAAACGTCGTCAGTCCTTTTTTTTTTTTTTTTTTGAGGCGCGTGACAATATCTACGAACATTCAGAGTTCCTCGCTTAAGCAGAGGCAAGCCTGTGAATTTCTTAGTCTGGCATCCGACCTGCCGATCATTACTGATACATTTAAGTATTTAAGGATTTTCGACAAAAAGCGGGTAAAAAATGTGCAATAATATATTTCTATCGAGTGCCACATAAGCTAAAAGCTAATTAACTGCATATTCAGAATGCGAAGTGTTCGTTATATTAAAACCTTTACTTTTTTTTAATGGGGCAGGAGCATCGAGTGACACTCTTATTTCTTGCTCAGTACTTCCGGTTACCTACTGAGACGACCGGGGACGAAATTCAGAATAAAAAAAAAAAAAAATATAGCACAGTACCAAATTCGTGGGTTTCATTATTTATGTGATATCAGAGCATAAGTTTAGTTCCAAGTTCAGTACTGAAGTACCTGGAATAATCAGTAATAATTAAAAATCACTGATTACAGCACACCAAAGCATATAATCGTAGACTTTGGAGACCCGCCACGTAAGCACTTTGGCGAAATTCCTGGAAATTCGGAAGTAGATAGCGGAAGTAATGACATCACTAATAAGGTGACACACAAGGTGGCACGATATTTAACCGGCTAATTAATGGAAAACAGTTGCCTGGCACAGACCGAACATCTGCCTAGCAGAGCGGATGTGACGTCGCTCCCTCCTCTCTCACTTCTCTCCGGGTGCTCACCTGCTCACCAGCTTGCTCGCAACAGCTGTGCGCGCGCACATTACACCCTTCGGGCTGCAACTTTCCTCACAGGGTGCTGTTCCGTGCTCTACTAACATTCGCCAATGAAGCCTGTCTTGCCGACCGTCTCTGAGCTTATCCCCTGATCCGCCTGGGCATCCTCTGTTACCGCCTGCTGCTGCTGCTGCTGCTGCTGCTGCTGCTACTCCCACCCTTCTCTCCCTTCCCCTTTGTGCAGTGCGGTTGAGGTGTCCTCTACTGAGAGACAGTTACCGCGTTGCACTTAGCCCCACCTTTCACCCTCCAACCAAGAAACTCTTTCTCTCCCTCACTCTCTCTCTCTCTCTCTCGCAGGTTACATGCTCTGACATCAGCACCGAGGAGGGTGCGTAAGGTGCGCTTCGTGCGCAGCTCGCTAGGGGGTTAAGCCCCACCAGGTGGAGCGCGCTGCGCTTCCTTCTAGCCTTCTCTCGCTCCTCATCCGCATACCATGCCAGGGGAAAGAAGTTCGGTCGCTTAACCTAACGAACACCAACGCCGAGGTGCGAGTGCCACTAAGATACACGTAAGTCAAAGATTAGGGTCGCCTACCATTTTTATTGCACCCGATGCACTATGATATAGTATAGCACTAGCGTATTTCAAGCGTCACAGTGCGTCGCATGCGTGCTTCGATCCAGAACGATCACGTGTTGCATACAGCTCCTGCGAGAAGGCAGCACCAATGTGAATCGCGAGGTGGGTAATGGCAGGGGTACAAACGGCTGGGTTGTTAAGCAGAAATAACATAAATATAGTTCGCGTCAAAGATAATTTGTAACATCAGTGCAAGTAGTCAGAATTCAAAATCTCACAAATAAACTTCCCATAGAATAAAATGTAGCCTATAAAGACATACGGCAGCGAATGATTCAAAATAAGAAAGCCTGGTTTAATAATCATGCGAAATATTTGTTCATTAGATTCTGGGGTTTTACGTGCCAAAACCATGATATGGTTATGAGGTACGCTGTAGTGCGGGGACTCCAGATTAATTTTGACGACCAAGGGTTCTTTCACGTACATGCAATGCACGGTGCACGGCCGTTTTCGCATCCAAATGCGGTCGCCGTGGCCGAGAACCGAAACTGCGACATCGTGCTTAGCAGCTCGACGCCATAACCGCTAAGCCACCACGGCTGGTAATGGGGCAAACAAAAGTACGATATGCTAGAACGGTCTGACATCACTGCATCACTAGCTAGCCATAATTTTATTTCATTTCATTTCAGTCATTGTGCCTCAAAGGGCCCCTCACCAGGTCTGGTCATTTTCAGCTAACAAGCGCAGCGCATACAATGCGCGCTAACGATCCTGTTTGCAAAAATTACATCGCTACGCGCCACGGAAAGGTCTGAAATTTCAATCCGAACGCCGTTTTTCCTTCTCCTCGCGGCGACCGCGCTCCAAGCTGGACGGTGACATACTCGTATACCTGCGCCTACATAGTCGTGTCCGCAGTGTGACGTCGCTCGTGGTGACACGTGACTTCGAGAATTATTCAAGGCAACGCCTACCCATGCGTCCGCCTGTACACCGCTGAGGCAACACGATTCCGGTGGTCGGTCCCATCAAGATGTTGGGCATGACAATAGAGGAGAATGGCTTGAACACCATCGCAGTCGCTAAGCTCACCACGAAGGCCGAGAACGCCACACGCCAACTGAGACGAGTGGCCAGCCGGCATCACGGGCTCAAGAAGGACAACCTGCTTAGACTGGCACAGGCCTTCGTAATCAGTCACCTCGTGTACATCGTGGCCATGCACAATTGGTCCAAAGGGTAGAAAGACAAGCTTGACACGCTCCTGCGTAAGGTCGCTAAGAGAACCATGGGTCTACCCATGCGCACGAGTACGGAGGCACTGAACGCATTAGGTATGTACAGCACGCTGAGCAAGATTGCGGAGGCACAGGAACGGGCACAAATCACCAGGCTGTCCAGCACACCTGCGGGCAGATCCTACGAGAAATCGGCGTCGCGCCTCGGGAGATCGAGTGTAACAGCCACGGGTTAACACCCAACCAGAGGAAAAGGATCAGGGCAGCCCCTCTGCCCAGGAATATGAACCCAGAGCACAACATCGACAGAAGACTTGCTCGAGCCAAAGCACTCCTCCGACAGGCAGCCGCCTTCGGGAAAGCATGCTGCTTTACGGACGCAGCGAAATATCCTGGCAAACGAGCCTATGTAGCAGCGGTGGTCAACAAAGATGGCACGGTCATCAACGCGTGCACGGTCCGCAGTGATAATCCTGAGGTGGCCGAGCAGGCAGCCATCAGCCTTGCACTCCTAGAAAACGATAAAAGCTCGGTATACTGCGACTCTAAGAGGGCAATCCTGTCCTTCGAAACAGGGAGAATATCCCCGACCGTCGGCAGAATACTTGGTACTTAACATCTCACCCCACACTACATCAATTGGTTCCCGGCACACATGGGACCATTAGAGGGGCCGCTCCCTAACCTCAGCGAGACGGCACACGAGGCCGCACGAGACCTAACTCACCGTGCGAGCCCGGACTCCCTCTCGGCAGGACGGGAGAGCGAGCGCGACCCCCTCGTCACTTACAACGATCTCACCCAGCACTATAAGTTAGTCAAGAGAACCATGCCGCTACTGCACAAAGCACTCAATAAAGCACAAGAAGTCACGTACAGGCGACTTCAGACGGGCACCTACCCATGCCCGGCCTTCCTGCACAAAATCTTTCCGGACGCGCACCCTCACAATGCGTGTCGCTTTTGTAAAGATATAGCTAGCCTTGCTCACATGCTCTGGGGTTTCCCCCTAGCGCCGGGGACCAGGACCACCAAGGAAGAGTGGGACCGAGCTCTACGCAGCTCGGACCTTGAAGCACAGCTCTGGGCTGTCCATCGGGCCCGCGTCCAGGGGCATGGCTTGTCCCGACGTGGGAGCGGCCCGCTGCGCGCTAATCGCGCGCACTGACGGACCTCAAGAAAATTACTCATCCATCCATCCATCCATCCATCCATCCATCCATCCATCCATCCATCCATCCATCCATCCATCCATCCATCCATCCATCCATCCATCCATCCATCCATCCATCCATCCATCCATCCATCTGTTATTTGTGTTATCTGTTGCTTGAATAGACGAATTGAAGTTTACAGAAATAATAAAAGACACAAACGGAATGTCTGCTTGTTCTTTTTTGTTTAACTTCGCACCCAAGCAAGAGCGATGTACTTCCGCTTCATCTGCTTATTCCCACGGTCGTGCAGTCACGTGCGCAGGTACCGAAACTATGCCATTTTCTACCGTGTTCCAATGCCGTGATCATGCTCTGCGATCCGCTTGTTCTGCCTCAGTATACGCGTAGCACTGAATTATACCGCTAGACATGTGTCCTTGTGCACAGCGCGCAAAATCGGGCGCTGCGCGAACGAGACAACAGCTCGCGCGCGACGCCCTCAGCGGAAGTGCGTAGCGCCAGAAAAAGAAAAGCGAGAAGAAAAAAAAATGAAGGCGGGGCCTGTGATTTATGCTTTACGCGATCCTCGAAGTTCGGTATGGGAGAACGCGGGGAAGGAATTTCGCTTGCGTAGGCTAGACGGGGCGAGTGGACAGAGCGTCTTGCTTGGCAGTGGAGCCGGCCTGCTGAAATCATGGATTCGCGGCACTGAAATATTTCTATCTCGGCTATTAATGAGCCGATTTGAAAAATTTTTGTAGCAGAACGCTACCTAGAGGACACGTAAGAACTTTCAGCGTATAACTAAAATTTGCTATGGGGCCTGGTGAGGGCCGCTTTAAATACCCGAGGGCATTAAGCAAGGGCCCGGGGCATACATCGAAGTGTTTAACTAAAATAACCCAAATAAAAGGCAATAGTAAACGAAACACGCAAGAACACAAAACACACAATAAATGACATTCACTAAAATGCAGACAATGTAAAACTTGAATTCGCTCTTTCATAAGCTCTAATAATATATAAAAAACAGGCGTTATGACGGGAATGTATCTAGAGATATCAGATGGCTGGTTAGTTTCTTGCGAAACCTTATTCGATCCAAGTATCAAGCTCATGCCAGTCAATTTAATGCTCCTTTCTTTGCAGAGCCCCTTCTTGTTCCTCGTCTTTCCTATAGAGTGGGTATGTGCCACAGTTGATCATCAACCATCATCAATCGTTCGAGGAGAGCAGATATGCCGAAGCGAACAGGCGGCAGCCGCGCTCGTTCTCTGGCCTTGACGGCTTCCAAGGAGGGCCCTAAGGATGCTCAGCAACGGGAAAGGAGGCTCAAGACCAACTGCAAGCGTGAGTCCATCGCAGGCCTTTTGGATATCAGCACAGTGCTCGAGATGCACAAGGTGCTTTCCATATCCGCTTTGCAGCCGTGCCCCGTATTCGTCTACTCCACCAAGTACCGGTTTTCTCGCAACCGTTGGCTCTGGGAATACGCCAGCTACAAGGGCTACTTCATACAAAAGGCAGCGGGCCGCGAGTCCGTGCTTCGCCCGGTCCTTGGGCTGCACAATAGCATCACGGATGTGACGAGCGAGTTGATAGCCATTGGTTATAGCCAGAGGCAGCCGACGATCACGGTAAAATCGCGACGGCATGCTGTGGCTTACTGCCGCATGGCACGCCAGACCTGGTTGCAGCACAAGATGCCTAAGAGGCCTCTAGAAAACTGCCGACTGCGCAGAGTGAACGGAGTCGGGTTTGAGATTCCAGGCGTCGACGAGAAGCACGTGAAGAGCGTCATGTCGCTATCCATGGAGGCCTTTCAGGAACCTCATGACAACGTCCCGTTTCCTGTTTTGTCCGGCCTCAGCCAGCACGGCAGCGACTCCGCGTTCTTCTTGAAGAAAATGCAGGTGCTGAAAAACAAGTGCAGTGGCACAGTAAATGACGCAGTGTCGGAGTCGAAAGAACATCAGCTCGTGATTCCGATCGAGCAATTGCCTTGGACAAAACTTGGGTGGGCGACGGCACCTTACAGAGACCATGAAGATGACGTGAACTTTGGCAGCGAAGCCCTCGTCGCCCAAAGACGGGAACTTCACGCCTCAGAAGACGTCTCGGTCTGCTTGCTGTATCGCCTTGTCCTGGTGACACACAACATCTTGCAGTACCTTGTCACCATCAGTGTCGGCAGGTCGACGACAGTGAAAGAGAGGGCCGACGAAGCCTTGGTCGTCTCTATCCGGCAGCAGATGACCGACAGCGTGCTGGAGATGTTCCTCGACCCATGCACAGAAGTTGTGGATGCGCTCTTTGAAGCAGTGATGCGCCGAGCCGCCACATTGGTTGTCAAAGGGTGCACATCTAAGCACCTGCGCGTGAGAACTCTACAACAGTGCCGTCTGGGTAGCGCGGTAGCGTCCTGGCAGCTGTCGACACTGCTCCTGACAAGCGTGGGCGAGGCTTTCACCGAGGCCATTCTCACGGAGGTCGGACACGATGAGCAGACTCACAGGTACTGCAGCGACTGTCTGAGTCTGATTCCACGGTTCAAGGATGACTGCCTGTGTCAGATGTTCCAGGCGCTCTCACTGCGCCATCGAAAGGTATCAATGCTGAAGGCGGCACAGAACACCGAGCCTGTGGATCCCGTGACCTATTCGGCCGTGACCTTGCTCACGAAAGTGAGTGTCACCTACGCGCTGCACCTATTCCGAACACAGAAAGTGCTGCCAAAACATGTCTACTTGCACGAGCAAGACCTCGAGGATGACTTTTCAAGTTTTTTGATGTGCCTCAATGGTCTGTTCACCGTGGCCGTGCCCCAACCTCCTACCACAGTGCACAAACTGACAGACGGGCGGCTCAGGACATTTATGATGAATATGCTCGTAGCGTACTATAAGGAGGTGGTCGAGCCTTTTGCCTGTGATTCGCAACAGACGACAGCTTTTGACTAACAAATCAAGGCGATGGCCCCTAGCAACCGGACGTGAATGCACTGGATGGACTTGCACACCGGAGTTACTGTATCAGCAGTGTTGATCATCGGGCATGGGACACCTTGTCGTGTCTTTGCTGTCAACTGAAAAATATGGACGGTTATGTTTAACGTGAGCATTGTTTTCTGTCTTTAAATGCCACCAGAATCCACCAACATAACAAGGCAACGACTGCTGGTTTTAGTTTTAAGCTTTTCCTTCCGGGCGCTTCAGACGAACGGCAGCATACAAGGGCACACGTACTTGTGTTTTCACATGACAGCTTTATATGAAGAGGTAGAAACACCCCATTAAAGTGACCGCGTGCCGAAATATGCACTTGATTCCTTTCGTAGTCCACCATGATCGGCAAATGCTTTTCTAAAGTAGGAAAGCGTCACATAAGGTTTAGAAGGAGTGAGACAGGCAGTTATATTCTATATTTTACTGCAGCCGAGCAGACGTGGAGTTCAACAGTACTCTGGTTAGAGAATCTGCACTGTGCTCTCTTAACCATATGGATGATTTACTTTAATGGAGGCACACCTATTGTAATGCAGCATGGCACCTATGGGGCGGCCAGGAGGAGTCCTCTCCTTCCATTCGGAGATTTTGTTCTCCGGATGGAATATTTTAGTCTTCGGATCACGCCAATGGACGATCAAGTATACATTCACTGTCTTAAGACATACGAAGTAGAGCTAGAAGAGGCGGAATCACGTCGTCTTGAAAGGCAGAGCGCTTGAGCTTCGTCAGTGCGGACAGTCCACTGTGAAGCTGCTCTATTCGCTCCCGCCAGAGAAACTTCAAATATGCAGCTGAAGCCTTTCACTTCGATCACCTAACAAGCAGTGACTATGGTAAAAAGCTATTTACATCCTTATAGGTCTAAAACATCTCATTGATGACTGAATTTTTTTATTCCTCCTCTTACACCATTTCCCGTCAGTGGTTCTTACTGTCGTACTTTTCACTCTTCTACTCAATCAATATTGTCACCCGGGTGCTCGTACCCTCGCTCTCGGAACTTTTCTAATTTGTCTCATTTTGCCTTTCACTCCTTTCAATCCGCCTTCTCACTTTTTCTTTCCCTGCCACTTCCGCAACGTAGTATGTTCTCTCTGTGCGTAAAATCTGGCTTTTCCGTCCATAGACTTTAAAGTAAACTCCACTCTGATTTGACTTGGTTTATTTAGTAAGGCATTGGCAATGTAAACTACGGGGTGATCTTTCTTAGTCTGTACAGAATTTTTATAAAGAGCCTATGAGCGGTAGCGAGCGTACAGTTTTTGCAGTTCCTCGTCGAAGTTGACATACTTTGCCGCTGAACGTGAGCTTCGGAAGAAAAAATTATAATTAACTTTTTTTAGCACTTTGGGTGCAGTTGTTCAGATATAGAATTTGGAGGCAGGTAATATTTTATTGCACCCCATTTGTTAACTTTGAAAATCGCACCTTATTCGAGAAATTTTTCATCAAATTTCAACGCTCAATTCACCATCAGCAGTAGCAGCAGCAGCAGCAGCAGCCTATTTTATGTCTACTGCAGGAAGAAGGCATCTCCCTGCGATCTCCAATTACCCCTGTCCTGCGCCAACCGATTCCAATTAGCACCCGCAAATTTCCTAATTTGGTCAGACCACCTAGTCTGCTGCTGTCCTTTACTGCGCTTCTCTTCTCTCGATACCCATTCCGTCACCCTAATGGTCCAACGGTTATCTAACCTGCGCATTACATGACCTGACCCTTTTTTTCTCTTAATGTCTATTAGAATATCGTCTACACCCGTTTGCTCTCGGATTCAAACCGCTCTCTTTCTCTCTCTTAAAGTTACGCCTAGCATTCTTCATTCCATCACTCTTTCCGCGGTCCTTAACTTGTCCTCAAGCTTCTTTGTCAGTCTCCAAGTCTCTGCCCCATATGTCAGCACCGGTAAAATACACAGACTGTATACTTTCCTTTTCAATGATAACGGTAAGCTCCCAGTCCCGAGCTCACGATGTCTGCAGTATGTGGTCCAATCCATTTTTATTCTTCTGTGAATTTCCTTCTCATGATCAGGGTTCCCTGTGATTAATTGAACTAGGTAAACGTACTCCTTCACAGACTCTAGAGGCTGACTTGCGATCTTCAGCTCTTGTTCTCTTGCGCGGTTATTTATCATTATCTTTGTCTTCTGTATATTAATCTTCAACCCCACTCTTACACTCTCCCTGTTAAGGTCCTCAACCATTTGTTGTAACTCGTCTGGATTGTTGCTGAATAGAACAATGGTCATCGGCAAACCGAAGGTTGCTGACGTATTCACCGTCGATCCTTACTCCTAAACCTTCCCAGTTTAATAGCTTGAATACTTCTTCCAAGCACGCAGTGGACAGCATTGGAGAGACTGTGCCTCCTTGTCTGACCCCTTTCTTTATAGATATCTTCCTACTTTCTTTGTGTAGAATTGAGATGGCTGTGGAATCTCTGTAGATATTTTCCAGGGTGTTTACGTAAGCGGTCTGTACTCCTTGATTACGTAATGCCTCTATGACTGCTGGTACCTGTACTGAATCAAATGCTTTTTCGTAATCTATGAAAGTAATATAGAAAGGCTTATTGTACTCTGCGGATTACTCGATAACCTGATTAATGACATGGATGTGATCCATTGTAGAGTATCCTGTCCTGAAGCCAGCCTGTTCCCTTGGTTGACTAAAGTCCAGTGTTGCCCTTGTTTTATTGGAGATTAGTTTGGTAAATATTTTATATAATACGGCTGAGTAAGCTACTGGGCCTATAAATTTTTCAGTTCTTTAACGTCTCACTTTTTGTGGATTAGTATAATGTTTGAATTCTTCCAGTTTTCTGGGACTCTTGCAGTCGATAGACACTTCGTATAGAGAGCCACCAGTTTTTCAAGCATTATGTCTTCTCCATCTTTGATTAAATCGACTGTTATTCCATCCTCTCCTGGAGCTTTTGCCCGTTTCAAGCCTTGCAAGGCCCTTCTGACCTCGTCTCTAGGTATAGGAGGAGTTTCTGTATACTGTTCATTATTGTTTCGAATATAGCACTCCTGAGTTCTCTGGGTACTGTAGAGGCCAGTATAGAATTCTTCCGCTGCTTTTATTATACCTCCGAGATTGCTGATGATATTACCCTTCTTATCTTTCAGTGCATACATCTTGGTTTGCCCTATGCCAAGCTTCCTTCTCACTGATTTCAGGCTGCGTCCATTTTTTACGGCTTCTTCTGTCTTTCTCCCGTTACAATTTGAGTTGGACACTCTCATTCTTTGTCGTTTCTTTATAAGGTCCTTTTTACTTGGGAGAGCTTGCCTACTGGTTGCCTTGGTGCCTTGCCTCCCACTTCAATTGCTGCCTCTGAAGCCAGCCTCGTTACGGTTTCATACATTACCTCTATGTCATCATCATCATCTCTCTGTTCTAAGGCTGCATATTCGTTTGCAAGTACCAGCCTAAATTTGTTTGCAAGTACCAGCCTTACTGCCTCTAAGTTTACCTGTTTTTTCTTGACCAATTTTACTCTTTCTCTGTTCAAATTGAGGTGAATCCTAGCCCTAACTAACCTATGATCACTGCACTTTACCCTACCTATCACATCTACATCCTGCACTATGCTGGGATCGGCAGAAAATATGAAATCAATTTCATTTCTTGTTTCACCATTACGGCTTTTCCAGGTCCACTTTCTGTTGCTGCGTTTCCTGAAGCAGGTGTTCATTATTCCCAGCTTATTCCTTTCTCCGAATTCTACCAGCATCTCTCCTCTAGCGTTTCTAGAATCGACGCCGTAGTAGCCAATTGCATGTTCACCCGTCTGCTTTTTCCCCGCTTTTGCATTGAAGTCACCCATTACTACTGTATACCTAGTTTGCACTTTTCTCATCGCTAATTCAACATCTTCGTAAAAGTGATCTACTTCCTCATCGTCGTGACTGGATGTTGGAGCGTATGCTTGTACTACCTGTAATCTATACCTCTTATTAAGTTTGATTAGGACTATTGCTACCCTCTCGTTAATGCTGTAGAATTCATCAGTGTTGCCCGCTATGTCCTTATGGATTAGGAAGCCTACCCCGTATTGCTTCTTATCAGGGAGACCTCTATAGCAGAGGACATGGCCGTTATTTAGCAATGTGTAAGCCTCGCCAATTCTTCTAATGTCATTAAGGCGGATAATATCCGAAACAACGTCTGACAGTTCCTCAAAGAGTCCTGCTAAGCTAGCCTCACTCGAGAGGGTTCGGGTGTTAAACATTTTGAGGGTCAGTTTCCATTGGCGGAAGCACAGAAGAGGTGGCGCCGCTATCAGATCAGACGGAAACGCCAAGTGACGAAGAGCGGGACGGAGTCATTAACCGAGTGCAAACAAACAAGCAAACAAGCAGACGCCGCGGCTCGTCGCGGCAGACACTGAAATGACCTGGCAGGCATCATTTGCTACGTTACGTGCTGTCATCACGCTACGTGCCGAGTCATCATTTGCTGCGACATGTCATCGCTCAATTCCTCACACACTAAGCCATAGGGAGTTTCCGTCCGACGTACGTGCAGGGCGCACTTGGTTTCGATATTGCCCAGGATTGGGCGTCGAAATTCGAGTATGAACAGTTCGCATTAGGTGTGATTTCCAAAATTTAAAAAAAGGAGGGGTGCATTAAAATCTTAATATCTCCACCTATACCATATATACAAAACTGCCACCCAGGTACGTTCCGCTAAAAAGTTAATTAATAAAGTTGTGTTAACTAATTTTCTCACACCTGTACGTTACTCCTAGCAAAGTGCGTTCACCTCCACCGCCAAGAAACCGCCTTTGCATAAACGCCAGGTTTGCTACACTCACAGCCGTTTCGTAAAGAAATGTGTATAGTCTAAAAAAAAGAAATGGTAGGCGACCCTAATCTTAGACTTCGGTGTCTCTGGCGTTGGTATTCTTTAGATTAAGTTTAGGCGAACGCAACGCACGAACCGAACTCGGAGGCAACTGTTTTCCATTAAGTAGCCGATTAGATATCATGCCGCCTTCTTACGTGTGGCGTCATTAGCGACGTCATTAATTCGGCCTTCTACTGCCGGGTTTCCAGGAATTTCCCCACAGTCGTGCAAACGTGGCGAGTCTCTAAAGTCTACGATTCTATGTTTTAGTATGGGGTAATCAGTGATTTCTAATTAAGTCTAATTATTCAAGACGTTTCAGTAACTCAACTTGTAACTAAACTTATGCTCTGATATCATATCTATAATGAAACCCATAAATTTTGTACTGTACTATTCTTTTTCTATTTTTTTTATTTATTTTGAATTTCGACCCAGTCGTCTCAGTGATTTCCAATTAATCTTAATTATCCCAGACACTTCAGCAACTCAACTTGTAACTAAGCTTTTGCTCTGATATCATATCTATAATAAAACCCATGAATATGATACTGTACTATTTTTCTATTTTTTTTCTGATTTATTTTAAATTTCCTACCCAGTCGTCTCAGGACGTGAAACGGCTGTGCTGCGCAAGAAACAAGAGTGTCACTCGATGCTCGTGCCCTAAAAAACAAAACAAAACAAAGAGGAAGGACGCCTTGTTTGTCGGAAGCCTCCATGCTAGTGTTGTACAAATGAAACACTGATGTGAGCAGAAATGAATCTTTAAAGCAATTAAGCAGTTCTCTGTTGCCGCGCGGAGCAGTAATTTACACAAAAAAACTACAAAAATTATCATCGACGTAGTAGTTCTGCGGAAACTTATCATTATAACGTGTTCCGCACAGTCTTACCATACAAAACTTCACGACACGAAACAGAGAGAGCAGACCCCGCGGAGGTCTGCGACAACAGGCAAAAAATTTCGAGGGCGCTTAAGCTTAAGCTTCGCCTTTAAAAGGAAGCTTTAGCTCGGGTGCTCCTATCTAAATACATGTAAAAGGAGAATTCGTTTTTCTTGGCAACCACTGCACCAAATTTGACGAAGTTTGTTGCATTTAAAAGAAAAACTTAAAATCTAGTGACTGCTGGTTTCGAATTTTTGATTTAGGTCCTCAATTTTTTATTAAAAATTGGTAAAAATCACAAATTTAATAAAAATGAAACTATCAAGTTTACAACTGCGTAACTCAACAACCAAAAATGATACTACAATTCTGTTAATTGCATCTAATAGTATATCTAAAGCGGACCAAATTGATGTGTTACACATGAATAGAGAAAATTTACTAATATGGAAATACAGCTTTTGCAGAACCCTTTTAACCAACGTAACTAATTAACGTAAAATGTAAAATGACATATCGAATTTGTCCGCTTTTAATGATCTAATGGATGCCGTTTTCAGGACCGCGATATCTGTTCTTGGTGCAGAGCTATGAATTTGTTAACTTCGTGCTTCTATATTTTTCAAACGGTCGAATAGTTGAAAATCTTTTTAAGAAAATTCAAGCCTTAAATCGAAATTCCGCTTTCGACAGTCACTAGAATTTAACATTCTCTCTCAAATAAAACAAATTTCATTAAGATCGGTCTACGGGTTATCTGAGAAAATCGTTTTTGCGTTTTACATGTATTTGAATAGGCCGCGTCGGAGTTGGGCCTGAGCTAAGGCTTCCTCTTAAGAGTGGAACGCGACAACATTCAAAGATCCCCGACTGCTTCTCACGCTTCCCACCAGCTGCAGCTTATGTAGCCGCAATGTTTACCAGGAAACACTGGCGGCGAACGCTACGCACGAATGCGAGCTTTCTGGTAGAAACGCGGTCTCTTGCGTGGGCCGCGATGCGGCGGAGGCGGGCGCCATCTGGAGGTGTTGCAAGAAACCAGGCGCGCCGCTTCATGGCCTTTGAGATTTTCGCGCGCCGGTGCGCGCACATCCCGGAGGTCATGGCCACACTCTGAATGGTAGACACGCTGGAAAAGGAGTTTGGGTTTTGACTTTCCGCGTAACAAAATTATGTTTTCTCGTATATTGAAATTACATTCCGACGCTATCATGTCTGTCGGTTGTGTCTAAGTCATACTTTATGATTCTTCTGACGTAGTTTACTTTGAGAAATTCAATTAGTTCAGTAATTTACTTGCGTTACTTGGAGGGCCTGCATGGTTTGGTATGCGTGGTTCGAAATTATCTTTGCCGAAACAACGGTCGACGCTGAACGCAAGACGCCGACGGCGAATTTTCTGCAACACTGGGAATTCTGCAATTCTACAACACAAGGGAAAATCGCAGATTTAATGACGCCAAAAACAACTGCGGCAATATAAAATACCAAGATTACAACACAAGGAAATGCTGCACAAAAGAAAACATATCACCACGAAAGGGCGCTTAATTTTAATACTTCCACACTACATCACTATCTCTTAGGGGCACGATTAAGGCCTGCAGGGCTGTTCGCTGCACTAGTGCTTTAGTATTCCACGACCCAAGAAGCTTTCCTTGCAAGCCCTCCCTGAATTCCCTGACCGTGGCTGCTGGTTGCTGCTGCCATTGCCGAGTGGCAGACGTTTAAAAAAAAATTAATTACGTGCCCTATGGTTGGATCCAACCTCAGTCCACCAGCACAGCAGCCAGATGCTCTAACTAATCAGGACACAATCACACTTCTTTTTTTTTTTCTTTATTGCAGGCTACAGTCGCACGTATACTTCTACGTCAACTAGCTCTCTGAGGTGATCGCCGCATGTGTCACATTGCATGTCACATTGTCATGTATTCCTTATCAGTCTAAAATAGTGTTTAGGCCAAACTACACGGCTTCCCAGCGGCTTCACATAGGCTTCCACATACACAGCTTCACATAGGCTTCCCGGCGCGTAAAAGCTCGCGCCCGCGCGCCATGCCTTTGTCGCGTCTGGCGAGTAGTGGCGGTTTGAACTTATAGACCGTTTTTTCGTAGGCGCCGCCATATTGTGAACGCAGTGGCGCCGCCTATGAGCAGCGCCATACTGGCTTGGGTGAAAGCGGTTTTTTGCATGGCAGGTATACGCTCGGCGGTAGGTTCTGGCTTTTGTTTTTGCGGTCGTGCGGTCTGTTTAGTATGACGCGCGTTTTCTACGTGGTAAACGGTTCTGTGAGACGTGCTGAAGTGGTTTAAGGCGTCATGGCCGGAATTTCTGATGGCGTTGAGGTGGACGGAACACGCAGCGCGACGTGTGTGCGCATATTTGAGCCTACAATCAGCCTCGGAGATCAATTGTGTATTTATGAATGTTCCAATCACTAATGTGACCTTACTGCAGTATTATCCTCTATTTCTAAGCTGCGGTTTAGGAGCCATGAAACATACGCGACGATCGTAACAGCGCGGGTACCGTTCTGCTACGATAGGAGCTGTGCTGTTATACTTTGACAAGCGTTCAAACTGTTCGCTGCAGGTTACATTGCGTGACTACTTGGTTCGATGGATGAGGTTTCCGCCCCTGAATAAAATAGTTTTGGCAAGTAATAGCAGCATACCTTACAGTCTGAATTAAGCTTGTCCAGCAAAGGGACTGTTTACGAACTGCGCGAGCGTCCTAAGCAGTGGTAGGTGCTGGATTACATATATCTTTGTTCTATATACCGCATGCTCCAAGCCAACGCCTCCTCTATTAAAAAGTATAGTTAAAGTAAATTAAAGTATAAAAAGGTATAAAAAGGTATAAGGTATAAAAAGGTATAAAGTATAAAAAGTAAATTAAGGTATAGATGAGGCGCTGTCCAAGCATACGGCATCAGCGGTTATTTATTTATAACCGTTGTGCGGCGTGACTATGCGAGGTCCTACTGCGGCGTTAGCCCGTTTTATCTTGCTTTTTCGAGAAAGAGGATGACAACCGAATTTTTTTTTTCGGTTGTGTTGCTTCCGTTCTCTACGACGCACTCGCACGTATTACGGAAAGTTTGTCGTCAAAAATAGGCATCGCATTCTTTTTATGCGATCCCTCTCATATATTATGGCTGTATGCAGGCCAAAAAGGCAATGCCGAAGCGCACAGCTTACATATGTATCGTGCTGGTTCACCAACCGCAGTGATTGCTGTGTTGAGCAGCGCCATCGGCCTCATGCAGAAAGGCTAGCGTAGACATATGGTAATTTGAATCCTACTAGACTTGAAATGCGCGAGAGCGATGTCGGTGCATCACAAATATTTGATAGCGCCTGCCGCTTAGATGTTTCGTGGTTGCCTTAGGTTGGCCGTGCACGAGCATGCGCTCTTATGTTTTATGTTTTACTCCCTACGCCAAGCGATCAGATAGTGAGCAGATTTACCATTTCATGCTGCTAATACAGAGACACCCGTTTTCTTTGCTGAATTAAAACCGATATAAGCAAAATAATTCACAACACATACACACACCGCGGCTGATAAAGCGCGCCACATTTTTGCGCCTCCAAGAGATATTTCCGCCTACTGTAGTTACCGATCCACCGAAAGGCTTCCCTGACGACCTTATATTAACGGACATGGCGTAAATTTCACAAAGTACCATCTAAAACATCTCGAAATCGTTCCGCAGCACGCGACAGCAATACTTCCAAGCAGCGCCGCGCCGGATCGCCCAAGCCAGAGAGGAGGAAAGGTTCTCCGCGCGCCCTATCCTCCTCGCCCGATGAAACGGTCTATACAAAACGCGCGCCAGCCCGCGTCCACTTGGATCACATTTTCGTCTTGGCAGACATCGTTTCGTATTTTTGCGAGGCAGCCAGAGCACCTATCTCGAGAAGATAGACAATTTTAGAACAGCGTTTGTTGCCTTACGTACATTAAACGCAAGCGCCTTTGCAGGACGTTTTGGTGTGCGTCCCTTCAGGAGTTCGTTTAACATACAGGAACGCAAAGGCAAGGAAGCTTTTTTGAGCGTTATGTTAAAAAACTAATTTCGCTCAAAGAAAAAATGCGGCAGCCGTGGAACCTTCCACTTCCAGATCCAGTGAGCGAGCATGATGCAACACGTACGCGATGACGAGCTCCGCAAGCACCAGCACTGAAATCCTGACGTCGTAATTTGCGCAGGGTCCATCCGCAGCTTGTTGCTCTGATCTCTCAGAGGGTTTCTCTCAGAGGGTTTCTCTCAGAGGGTCTCTCAGAGGTAAATAAATACATAATCGCGTTGTGTGATCACAGTCCGCAAAAAAAAGTTATCTCTCATATTCTCGGACATCATATTATAGACATGAGAGGAAGCACCAAACTGCTGTATCTTTGGTAAACGTTTCTTAGTCCACAACATAGGTGAAATCGCGCTTAAAAGCTTCTAAAAGTTCCTAAAAGCTTCCTTCGCCCACATGTGATGTCCACTGCTGCTCTTGTCGGCGCCGAGAATAATGCTGATTTAGGCCCCCGTGATTTATAGTTCACAGCAAAGAGGTAAGTATGCTTGTTGATCTCTGAAGCAGAAATACGGCCACTATTTGGTGCAGACTCCGCTTATTCGACATCGGAGATGGGCTTCCGCTAACCATGCCTCTCACCTTTTCGTCGCGCTGCAGAAGCTTCAACATATCTTAGCAACTTGGAAACACACAATACCAGAGACCTGTATCTCCTCATTGAACAAACTGACTGTTACAGATGACAATTTGTCCCTCTGCATGCTGCATTTGTTGCGTGCCGTCTGTCACAAGTATCAGATGACGTGCGCCGCTGAGAACCGTTGTACTGAGTGCAGCGCCAATTTTGCGTCATAATGCAGAGAAGTGGCGAACTATGCTCCAGACGGGTCGGTCATGTATGTCTTTCTCTATATGGGTCGGTCGGCACACCTACTCATCTAGCCACCATGATCCTGTTATTGCTATGCGGACGCGTCTCGTTAGGCCTACAGGCGCCAGAATCGCAGGGCGATCTCACAAATTGGACGCACTATGCGCTCATAACTAACGTTTCAGGTGAGTTTAGCGAAAGCGAAAGCTCATTTCAATAGTTCCTGGTGATCAACACGAGTGAGAGCGTAGCCATGACGAGAATTCACGCCAAAGTGGGAGCCACGGCTGCCGCCATTTTGGGCAACGCTATTTCTTAGTGTGCGTAACATTAGATATCTGTGCTCGCGCCGTGCTTCGACGCGTACGATCTGTGCTGCACCATCTGCGCACGCGTGAGGCGCGTGGGCACGAGCTTTCGTGCGCCGGCACGCGTACGTGTAGTTTGACCTCTCCTCGTTAGCACCCCTTTAAAACTCAAGTCATTCGACAGAGCAACTGCACAATTATTCACCTCTATCTGGGTACTTTGACATTAAAGCAGAACATGCTCAATAGTTCTCATTCAACATGCGCATTCTTCGGTGTTCACCCGCCGTGGTTGCTTAGTAGCTATGGTGTTCGGTTGCTAAGCACGAGGTCGCGGGTTCGAATTCAGCCGCGGCGGCCGCATTTCGATGGGGGACAAATGCGAAAACACCCGTGTGCTTAGATTTAGGTGCATGTGAAGGAACCCCAGGAGGTCGAAATTTCCAGGGTCCCCCCTTATGGCGTGCCTCATAATCAGATAGGGGTTTTGGCACATAAAACCCTATAATTTAATTTTTTTTTTTACTTCGGTGTTCGATGTAGTTCCATGGCTAGCTTCCTCTACATCACCCCAATATCCACTGCGCTGTTTCCCGGTCTCAGATCTTTTGCCACGGTCCACAAGTCCGTTTATGTAATATTTTCTGGTTAGTTTTGTGGCATATTTCCTACACCATGAGTGAATGTTTTTCAAAGTTGTGGACATTTCATCATACGTTTTCGATGTCAGTTAATGAGAATGAGAAATATTAGTTTGTTGCCAATGCGGGCGATCGCTGAGATCTCCGCACTAGTTTTTGAGCATATATTCTGGAAACTTCTACCGAAAAGCTGAGTGCCGCTAATGATAGTCGGCATGCTATATTATATAGAACATTATCTGCTCTTACATGGTCTACCGTTTCTTTGTCTGACTGCAGTCCAAAGTCAAATTAAGATGCACATTTTGCAAGACCATCGTCAGCGGCATGTGCCGCTCCATCTTGAGCTTGAGCCTTCACTTAACGTTATACGCACACTTTGAAAGTTGCTACAAACCCGCTATGCAGTCGTGATTATAACGATGATGATGATGTGAGCATCCACTTTGAAACTGGGTGGTGACAAATCTACCAAGCTTCTTTTATCTTTCTAGTGTGTCTATGTTTTTAAATACCTTGATACCCTCAGCTACGCTCGTATATTTACTGCCTTTTTACTGACGCCTATAAACAAAATCTATACAACGCGATGCATTGTTAATACACATTGCTATCTATAAATAACACGTGCAACCTATTCATTGCGTAATTATGCAGATTACACGCCGAACTTTAATGTGGCGCAATTATAAAACTATACAATTAAACGAACACGTTGCAATATCAGACACGGACCAGCTTTACGAATGAACTGCAAAGCAGTGCATCACACCGATGATAAAGGCGGCATGAAAAAAATTCCGATTGGTGCAGCGTATTTGCACTAAACTCTGCTTGTCCTACCGGCCCCGTAGACTGTAGCAGGATTAATTGCGATATAGATCGTTGTTAGAACTTGGAAAAATGTTTTTACATGCGTGCCAGTAGAGGTAATTTGAAAGGAAGGATGTTCGGCTAGCGGGAGATAGAAAGTTTACCAGTGAACACCCGATAACTTGCAGCGGTCTCTGCAATGGAGCTATAATAAGAAATGAATTATTGTATCGAAGTATCTTATGATATATATGGAAATTATCGTATCGGAAACAATTAATTCGCTTTTATATTTTATCTGTATCTGTAATACTTATCGCCTCAGTATACTGTATCTGTATCATGATACATTTGCAAAGTATATTTGCCCAGCTCTGGCTGTAATGTAGGCAGCTACGAAGCAAGTAACCAAGTGCACTGCTGTCTTGATCATTAATTAATTGATATTTCATCTTGCCGCCTTTAATATAACAACGAGGTCCGGGGATGCAGCCTACACAACTCCGACCTTGGTCTGTGGCATAGTCTTGAGCCCCCACGTAGGTCTCTTCGTCATGCCACAGTTCATTACACAGACTTGAATTTTCCATTCCGCTTCCACCACCGCTTCTACGCCGGGGTCCTTCTTGCCCTACGTGCGCACAAGGTCTTCACCCTGCCACGTCGAAGTTTGCCTGATGGCCTGGCGTCTCCCGACAACGACGTCGGCAGGAGACGTGCAAGAAAGACTGCTGCGGCTCGGAGTTGCGGGCTTGACGGGCGCCTGCACACGGGCTCGCTGAAGCCGCCACCCACCCAACTCACCCGACGACCGGTGGCGTCTCTACTGGCTGTGTGGAGAATAGGTGGCGCTTCAGCGACCAGGCAGCTGCGGGACTTGGCTATTGAAGTAAGGCATGTTGTTCAGCTAGTCAGTTCATAGATTTAGCAAAATTTTAAACTGCGTGAGGAAGACAGGACATGAACAGAAACATAGGCGCACACACAAAGCGCTGCGCCCACACACACTGCGATTTGTGTGTGCGTCTATGTTTCTGTTCATGTCCTGTCTTCCTCGTGCAGTTTAAAATTCTGCTCAAACGACTATTCTTGAGCGTCTGACAACGTCACGGTTCTGCCTTCACTGTTCGGACTTCTGATCAGGAAACACCTATAAACGTTGAACTTATGCCTTAGATTTTTCGTTAAAAACAATCCTGCCTTTGATATTGGTACTTTCCATTTATCGCTCAAGTGTTGAACCGAAGAGCTTTTCTTTAAGCCCTTGAAGTTTCTTGCATGTTGTCTGTTTGTCAGTTGCCATTGAGGCTTCCCAACTTTCCACAATCAGACTACTCAAAAGTGTTCGATATTTGTTATATAAATTAGGTGTGTTTATTGTGTGTGATCAGCTGCATCTATCTTCGTTTCTCTGTGGCACCGAGGCAGAACCTCGGATCCTAAGTAAGACTTGAATCACTCGTTACAAATGGCGTCCGCGACAGGACAAAGCCAGCTGTAATTTTATCTAAGACATTGGCAAAACTGCAACTGGCAGCCCAAACAGGAGTTAGCTTAGGACTCACGGGAGAGGAACTCAAATAATGGGTTCAAAAGGAAGTGGCAGCGATCGAAGAAGAAATGATTATGAAAGAATAGTTTACAAAAGAGCCGAAACAGAGTCAACCAAACAGCCGTCTTCCTGATTCAACTCCCGACGTGGCGCTTCTCCTTATTACCTCCTTTCATATTGCTCCCTCTTATGTGTGATACCGTGCTTCCTGCTCACCTGCAGCATCGCGGTCGACTTCTGCAAGAGTTCCACCGCCTGGGGCTCCCATGTTCACATCAGGAAGATATCCTCTTCCCCTGTCGTAATCAGCTACCAGCCTTCCTAAGTGTCGTCGAGTACCTCGACTCGTCGGGGCTCTCGGCGAGACTATAGGACATTTCTACAAAGACGGATGGCCTAACGGCGATCCCACCACCTCGGGCTTCCTGATCGGCCACTACTTCGCTTCCATCTATACGACCCTCTACCTTTCTCCCTCCTACCCTCCCTCTCTCTTTGACGCCATCCCGTCCACCCTGCTGGCGCTGAGCCGTGCTCCCGCATGGGTTGCAGAAAATAGCGCTAGCCTTTTCTTCTCTCTCTCTGCAGACTGGGCATTTGTTTTGCCTTGTCTTTTATTGTGGCACTCGGCGCGCTCGCGCCATACTCGCGCGGCACTTCGTCGTCGCTGTCGTCGTCTTCATCGCGCACGAAGCTCGCGCGGCGCTCCAGTCTCGCAATGGTCCTCCACCACGCACGGGGCGATGACCAGACCACGGCGACTTCGCGCACATCGTCGCGCCTACAATGCGTACGAGATATTCCGAGTTTGGGTGCGAATATCTGCTCGTGAGCTAACACACCACATGGACGCAAGCAAGGAAACAAACGTCGTTCAAGCATTTATAGGTTGCTCGAGTTTTGTCTCGTGCCGAGCTGCACGTTATGAAAGCAGCGCAGCGACTTCTTGGCAAAGAGGACGTAGCTGGCCACTGAACGGAGACACACTGCTTTGTGCGCGCAGATCATAACTTCAAGGGACATGTTAAACCAAATTCCTCGCCGGTGGAGCGTGCTTAATTTCATTTTGGCGCCAGCGTCATTATTTTCTTGCTGCGTCGCCATTTCTCGCCGCAGACAAGACATCCTAAACTGCGTTGTAACTAGCACTCATGCCGTCGTATGCCTCTGCAAAAAAAAAACTACTTCGCAAACGGATGCTCTGAGACGTTTCTTCTTCGTTCTCGCCTGACTTCAGCGACGGAGAGTGGGCGTCATGATTGCTTCCGTCTGATTTTCTTCCTGGCCGTGTATACGCACAGGGTAGGTGCGCATACTAGCGACCATAATTAAGGCTTTGTCACACTTACCGTGCGTTCAACTTGCGAAATAATTGACCTGCCAAGAGCTACAAACCAAAATTGTTCGTTTAGCAGGCTACGCCATAGTTAAGTTATACTCTATCCTTCGCCATTTCTTCTTCCCTATTTCCTTTCACCTTTTTTTGCGTTTGTTTTGTTTTTTCATACGTTCCTTAATGACTGAAGTTTGTTTTCGATGATTGAGAAAACCGGCACTTATGTGGCATACTTACCGACTGCTCATCGTTTAATAAACAACAAAATTGTCCGCCAGACCAGTAGCAGTTAATCGATAGAAGACGGCACCACGAAACCTTGCGTAACGTTTTTGATGCATACCTTTCAAATGTATCCTGAACTACTTTTGTCTTTACTCTGGCGAGCCAAAACGACAAATTAATAGCGCTCCACCAGAGTAAATATCGACCAAGAGGTGCGCTGGATTGAGTCCTTTGCAATCTGTACATCGACTTAAGTTGGCTACCATAGAGCCGGCTGCGTTCCGTATCGAACATAGATGACAATTACAGGCAAGCTGTGTAAGATCGCTGATTACCGACAGACTAACAATTTGGTACAGATTACATGAATGCGAGGTGTTTTAGCTCTCAAAATTATTTCGCGAGAAGTGGATCACTGTTTTGTATGTAAAGGCGCTGTTTCAGACAATGGGCATCGTGAATGAGGTTTGTAATTACAGCTACAGGCTAACGAATTCGTGAAGAAGAGCTTTTCTGAGGACCACTTAGTCCATCATTATAAAGGTTCAATTGCTGCGCAAAGACACAAAGGCGAAATCAGAAAGAAGAATGAAAGAAGAAAGAAAAACTTGAGCGAACGCAAAACCTCCGTTCCGTCGCGCTGGGTCCGGCCTAATGATGCCCCGCGGTGGATCACTGGTGCTGCTGAGCGTTAGGACGCGGGTTCAATTCCAGATCGCGGTAGCCGCCTTCTGTGAGGACGGAACGAAAAAAAGAACAGTAAGAGGTAAGTGCCGACCTCAGGCTAACCCGGAGCCCTCCACTGAGGCGTACTTGTAGAGCCCCCGCGTTAGTTGCGATGTAAGTGTTGTAAATGAGTTACGTTTATTTGCTGCGGAGCATTGGGATTGGTAATAATGCGGCCTATGCCTCTAGCGCGGGCACGTCAAGAATGCTTTGCGCAAATTGGAAAGGCAGGCACGACGCACGGCTGGCCTAAATGTGGTCTTCACTTCCATGCAAAATTGAAACTGACAAGACCGGCGCAAGCTTTCGACCACTCGGCCCTGGCAGAACCCGTCACGATGCCTTGATGAAAGAACGAGAAATATGTGGTTACAATAACAGTGGCATTACGGTGTTAAATGTGAACTGGCTAACTCGTGCGAGAATAGTGAATTTAAAAAACAAAATCCGATACGAATGAGTGGAGAAAAAAAGCTAGCTTCGAATGTCGGATCTAATGCCGAACCAGACCTATACACGTTGCAGCAAAAGAAAAAGTAATGGATTACGATTATAATTGCTTCTTTCAAAAATGCAATTGATTATGGTTACCAATTACAGCCCCACAAAAGTAAGTGAGCAATTTCTAAAAAGTAATTAATTATTTTAACGTTACTTTCCTCCATACTTTTATTAACATTGCACAAATGCAGTAAATGGAACGATCTGGCCAGACTCTTTTAATGCGTCTTCTGCAGCCCCTTCACACATTACTTATGTGCGCAAGAATGGCTTTTCAAATTTTTATTCGGTAGTTTTACCTCGATTTCTTGTAAAGACATCTAGGGGTGTGCGTGTGTGTGTGTTAGCATATTAAAGTGGCATGTTATTCAACCTTAGGAATAATGTTCGTGTGCGACGATCACCAAAGATAGGTGTACAAAAGTTATGTAATATCATACAGATAGAAACATGCGTTTAAGCCAAAAAAAAATATGTGTTTCACAGAAGTCATAAATTGCATTAAGAGAATAATATTTTTTTATAAAGAAATGTGTTATACGAGAAAAGCTCAGAGGTCAGACTGAAATCCAATACAATTGTGCTAATCTGCAAGCCTCCCATGTTCAGGTGATCGAGGTGTAGCTGCATTACGCGGATTAGGACTACAAGGAAACCCATGCGAATGTTTTCAAACCTTTGGACACTCAGTAGTTCCCGCCAAATTTAAGTATTCAAAGCTGAGCCGCCTGTAAGAGCTTGTTTCGTCGAAAATGTAACTGGCTACGTGTAATTGATGACTGAAAGAAGTAATCGAATTACGGTGAGCGTTACCGAGTAAACAAAGTAATCTTTAAAATGACACAATTAGAAAAATATGTAATTGAATACAAATCATTAATTGCATCTATTTCCTTGTGTACAAGTCTGTGCCGAACGCTTTTGTGTTTTGAGACAAGAAAGAAAGAAAGGAGCTGGGGTCGACGGCAAGTTGCAGTCCCATGCGATAGCAATTGGAATTTTATACCTGCGACAACTGAGTAAAGTGAAACAAAAAAGTAAAACAAAAGCTTTGTGTCAGTAGCTTGTCCAGGGTCAGTTGAGGCTCCTTAGCGCAATGAAGGCTTTGATCCGAGCTAAACATTCCGCGTGTTTACAGACCGAACTCTCGCGGGAAAACGAGCGAAGTTCTTGCACTGACTGAAAGATAATTCTGTGCCTCGCTCGTTATCCTTCGAGTCGAGGTACCAGTGTCCGACCCACGGAAAGTAAATATCAGTGAGCCCGCTCGCTTGGCCGTGGTGTGACAAGCTGCAATTTCATTTTCTCCGGGTCTCCTAAATCGTTAGTGCAGACGCCGGCTCTTTCTCGCAGCACGATACGCTCAGTGCTCGGAGAAAACACGTCGAAGTCGGCAGCCGACAACGATTTTATACGCAGGCGCCGCGATCGCATAATCCGCGAAGGAGACGACGCCGGAAGGGCGTGCGTTGCGCAACAATTGACGGCAAGATTCGCCAACACGTCGCTGCTTGTAACACGTGGCGAGAAAACATGCGACAGATCCGGCTAAGGGAGCTAGGAATCGCGATAGAACTAGCTTAAAAGAGATGATCGTTGGACTCTGTAACGGCTCGAGTGGCGTACTCAATTTAAACGCTTTCAAATTTATGAAAGTAAACTCTTCCGATTACCGGAAGATGTGAAAAACTAGGCGGAATTTGCTTACTGTAGGGAACCTACGACGTCGAGCTGAAGAACACTGGCTCTTTCATGTTGTCGCTTTTTTAAATCTTCGCCACCCGTTTCTTGAGCCCCGTGTCATGAAAAGGGAGAATGCGTAGGATACTCAAATTCCTTCGTTAAATCAAGCTAATGGCCAAATTTCTTTACCAGCCACGACTAATCAGTGTCGGAAACAAACAGCGCAAGGCACGCCCAGTGAGCTATAAGTGATGTGAAAGGCAATGCTTAACGTAAAAAAATAAAGATTAAAAAAAATAAGGATAAGCCGCCGTGTGCCTCATGAGAGCCATTCTCAAACAACTGTGAGGAGTGCGAACACCAGTGTTCAAAACGAAGCGCTTTGCAAACAAGAAAAAGCGGAAGTGTTTATACGGTCAAATATTTTTTGTTTCTTATCAATAGATGAAGAAGATGTTGGCGCGCTGATAAAATACTGGCAACTCCATGTTTCGTCGTCACAAAGTATTATATACTTCTGCGTACATTGATATTGTGCACACACACACACAGAGAGAGGGAAGCTTAATTACTTTAAACACCTAAGGCTTTTCAATATAGTTATAGTACTACACAGTCAATAAACGGAAAACGACCCTAAGTGGCCCTTCCAGGTAATATCTTGATAAAAACGCTGATAGAACATACATATACTTATTTATTCATTAAGACAAGCGATAGTGGGCTCGACGGAACATGGTTATAACGGCGCGTTTTGAGGACAGGACGCAGAAAGAATGCAGAGGACAGCTAGTCGCCGAACTTCAACTGTGGACTCATAGGGGCCTCATCCTCCCCCTCCGCGGTAATGCATCGCAGCTTGCAGTGTTCTTGAATATAACTAAACGAGATATAAAATATCAAGGGCAGTGTTTTCTCATTATTTCTTTTTTCTTTCTAGCTCAGACGATACAAAACACTTTTCAAAAGTCCAGGTACGAGGCGCTTTGCAAAAACATTAAATAGGAATCGCAGGGCCCCTTGAAGGGCAGAAAGAGCTAGAAAATTCACTATTTCTCTCGAAACATTGAATTTCTTAGTTTTCTATAGGTGCACGTTGTTTTAACGTTCGACTTCACGCATAAATTTGTCACAGCAAAACATTAATCAACCATAAAAAACTGAAAACTGCGTATACCTCAGTCAGTCCTGACAAGTTATAGAAAACCCCATTTGAAGCACGTTGTCCATCGCCGCTCAACTGACTCACAGAAGTAGAGCTTTCTACTTCTTCCTATTTCGTTCCTCAGCTATGGTGTTTCACATATCGTCTGTTATATTATGAAATTAAAAAAGTAAAAGAAAATATAAAGCAAAGAAACGTTTTCTTCTTACGTCGTCTAAGTGTCACCGCGTAACGTGCTTTATTTTTTCGCGCACTCCACCATGGGTTTATGTTACGTACTGTCTTACGCATACTTGAACTTGTCTTATTATTACGAAAGATTTATTCCATATTTGTCAAATGCACGCAGATTGCAATTATAAACTTTTGCTCATAGTACCTCTCGCAGATATCCTTGAAAGAAAAAGAAAACTATCCCGTACAAATTCAATAACAGAGCGGTTCACAGAAGGTCTGAATTTATCAGCAGTGCTCGAACCGATGTTTCGACAAGAGAATTTGTCTTCGTCAGAGCTGACGTAGACAAGTCCCTTTGTCTAAACGTTGGTTCGAGCCTGACGCATCCCTTGTTCGAACACTCAGGCGAGTCCTAAATGCTAACATTCAGAATATCTTAACGTTGCGTAAACTATCTTTTAAAAACAAACGCTAGCTACGCCACGCTTTAGTAATTGTTCTTGTTCTTTACGGTAATTAAGGAGCGGAATAAGTTACTCTGAAATGACTATTGCGATAAATCATTAAGCATTACAAGCTACCAATGAAAGAAGTATTTTGCTGTCGTATATGACAAAATAAATATAGGAGTTAACTAAAATGAATAAAAGAACAAGCAATACTCTGTCGTCGCAACCACATTTTTGTTATAATTCCAACTCTAATGAAATAACATTTTCTTTTTTTTTTCAGGGGCAGCACTACATTAGGGCCCATGCAAACACCTTGTACATGCCAGGCGAGTGACGAACATCTTACCCAGCGTGGAGCATCCTTCTAATGGTATGTTCGAACGCAGTTTGGCGCGCTCCTTTTGAGCGAGCATGTCATTTGGTTATTGTTCAGTAGTTTCTACGTCGATAGCTCTCAATTTTTTTTAGGCAAGCGATGTTCGCGTAGATGTATGACACGATATTTCGGTCAGAGAATGACCCTAGTCATGTCTGACGAAGGTCATTCGTTTCCCGAAATTGCGTGCCATTTGCGACCTCATCAAAATGTTATTCGCCTTTATGAAGTAACGTCATTATGACAGCACTGTCTTCAGAAAGCGACCGCACTCATAGAAAAAAAAATAAAAAAAACAAGGTGGGCGAGGAATACGAAGACTCTTCCGTTTGATCCGATACGCTTAGATTTCAACGCTCTTCCTTCCCATTTTCTAGTGTACCACGCTTGCTTCTGAGAAGGTCCCGAAATAATGTCTAACTGCAAGCACTACGGAATTAAAGCAGAGAGCACGTATTGCATTTCGCAGCTGTTTGGCGGCTTTATTTTTCACTGCTTCCACCAGTTGGTCTGCTTTTTTCTTGCCATTTTGCCTCAACAGCTCTGCTGCGCGTGGCAGTATGAACATAGTAAATAAACAAGATCTACGATAGCAGAGCTCCAGAACCAGCACTCGCTACGAAATGTGTCCAGTGCATCTGCACTGAGCTAAAAAGAGCATTCGTTCAGCGCTAACCGAATAAGTCGTGATGCTCACGTTATTCGACCCGGATTTACAATCCCTTCGTGCACCAGAACTGCTCGTAACAACGAGCTCCAAACAACTGTGATAGCGAACGAAGTGACAGCGAAAATGTCGGCCAACGAAAAAGACTTCTTGCGTACGCAAAGTTTCGTAAATTGTGTCTCTGGTGTGTATATTTCTCTACTCATTTCTGCTCACTTTAGAGTGTCTCAACAAACAAAGCGATATTTAGGTCGAGTAAGCTGCTCAGTCACACTCGGTTTCATTTCAGCGTTGGGCTGCTGGTGCTTCCGACAGTTACACCCAACCTGACAAAGCCAAACAAATCAGTCACGTGCTGACAGCTCGACTAATTTGCACGTTCATGTCTTATCAGGAGCTATAGCGTTGACACTGCTCAACACATCACGGACAGCAAGCCCGCACGTGCAGCTGAAATGTCCGAGTATTTTCTTTGGCTAGTGGGTTCATAGCGAAGAGCGAAAAGAAAGAAAACGTAACGTACAAAACACAAGGGATGAGCACCGTCCACAGAACGGGAATGACGGAAAGAAGTCACATTAAGTAGAAGCATATCAAGAGGAATTAGATGCCTCATTCATGTTACGAATCCACAGCCCCAAGCAAAACTCGAATTTTCTGATTTTGTAGCGCGACACTTCGCAGGTACAAGTGAAGAAGTTCAGTGTCAGAAGACACGTGGCAAATGAACTTTCCTTATTTTTCTTTTTTGTCCTTGAAGGAGAAAAGAAAAAGAACAGAGCTCGAGAGATGGAAATTAAAAAGAAAGAAAGTGGTCGGTCAAGTGGCGACAAGGTAAGCCGCGGGCTCACCAGTGTTTTCCGGGGGGACCGGAACGGCGCATGGGCGACCGGTGGCGGCGGCTGGCGGAACGGACAAGACTGGCGGAGAAGGCGACCGCCGGGGGCCAACGTGACGGAGCGATCTGGCGAGCGCGTGCGCGCAACGGCGGACGACGCCAGCGACGCTCACCGCAGCCACAGCACAGACGCCGCCGCGGCTCTCGAAAGCGGCGCTGCACCGAAGCACCGCGCCGCCGCTGGGAGAGAGGAGTGCGAGGGTAGCGGGCGAGGCAACTGGGCCGGGCGCTCGCGACGCTTGAGGGTGAGGCTATCCCTCCTCTCGACGCACGGCTCGGGGGGCACCCGCTCTCGGTGACGGACCTCACTCGAGCTCGACCGCAAGTGTGGCAAATGTAAAGCCCGTTTCGGTCCAGTGTCTCCATTTAAAACTGATAAATGGTGCTTGATCAAACTCTCGTCGAGCGAAAGCGTTGAACGATAAGAGAATGTCAGGGAAGCGTGAGACACAAAAAAAAAAAAAAAAAAAAAAATTATATTAAAAAATCTATTTTCTTATGTTTTCAGAATCTGGCGAGAGAAGATGGAACAGCAGCTGTCAGGAAGGGAAAATGCGAAGAGGGCTGCAGCAGTGGAGTGAAGTTGTAACTGTCCGTTTGCCTTGAGCTGTCGGACAAAGCCGTCTGTTCCGCGTTTCCTCCACTGAGAGAGAGAGAGAGAGAGAGAGAACCAAGAGAACCAAGAACCAGGCAAAAGTGCCGCGCGACTGGCCGCTCGAGGTACTTTGCCTGCATTTGAGGGCTTCTTTCACGCTCGGAAAAACACTTTTATCTCCTTTTTTTTTATCTCCTCTGCTACTCATCGCAGATCACCAATTATTCAACAACGTCATAGCTAGCACTGTATAACTAGGAACCTTTTTCTTCACATTGTTCAACCTGTACTCACGAACGCCATAGCTAACTTTCTATATCTAGTTGCCATTTGTGATTCGTTGTATATATATATATATATATATTTATTTATTTATTTATTTCTGCTTCATTAACTCTCGTTTGTTGAATTTACCCGTTTTGCTTGTAACCACTCCCCCCTATAATGCCGTAATGGCCCTGAGGGAATGCTAAATAAATAAATAAAGAAATGTACCACGTGTTGAGCAACAGAAAGCTGTATCGGGAGACTTTCATGTTACTGTACAATTTTCTCATTTACACTTTTCTTCTCATTATATCATTTGAGAAGTTGATTAATTAATTAAGGTTAATTATCTAATTAGCCCTAATGCAACAAATAATCTCTGTATCTCCAAGCAGTGCCAAACGACATTACCTTGGTTCTGCCCAGCTACGTGGTATTTGCATATAGTTTTTTAATCCTGGTTCATAATAGTTGCGACACCCTGTACAGCTTACGTTGAACTCTAGTAGTGCTCCCTCTGCTTCATTTCAAGCAGTTAGAAAACACATCCTGACATGGGCGAGCCGGGCGCGTGTGTTTTACGCACTCTCATAAGCGAGTTCGACGTACAGAGAGAACGGGGTTAAAGGCGATGGGGGGCTTGCTTTTCTCCGGGAAATGACAGAAACCATAGCCCGGAGGTCAAATACAAGTGGAGCAGTAAGTCACCACGCCGAATAGCCCCCCCCCCTCGGCCTCCTTATTCCCTCCTATCGCACATCCGGCGCTGCCAGGACACGCCTCTCGGTGAGTCATACATTATTTTGGAGCCAGGAAGGAAAGGAGACGGCGCGGAAGGAGCTCAACAGGTGGGCGCTCGGGTGCCGTGTTCGAGTGCGCGCAGGCCGGGCAGAAGGGGGCGCTCCGCGACGGCCGGCTTCTGCTACTCCTCGGTATCGCGAGAACGAGGTCGTGGCTCGGGGGGGGGGGGGGGGGGGGAAGAGGCGGGTGATCCAGGATTACGGTGTTTGCTCGACTGTGCACGAACTTATCGTCCTCCCCACACAGCCCTCCATGGTTCAGCAACATGACACACAAGATGTTGGACACCGCAAGTGCCAAGCACATGAGCAAGCTCTTTATTTTTCTTTTCTTCTTTTTTTTTTGGGGGGGGGGGATGTTAAGTATGCAGAAGAAAACGTAATATGCCATTGCATGCTTTTGTACACTCGATAGGCATCAGCCCATAACTGGCGAAAGACACAATATCGAAGGATGAATGTGCCGGCAAAACGACATCGTTGAAGCAATTTACGCCCATCGGTTTGAAACCTGACGAAAAGAAAAAGTAAATAAAAAATAGGATCAATGCAGGGCTTTATTCTGTAAGGGAGAAGGGGAGCGATACAGTCAAGGTTAAGGGAGATGGGTTGAAACAGCCATCTTCCAGAACAAAATTTTTTTTTTAACCATTTCATTGAGCATATGATTTGTGAGGTCACGGCTAGGTGCCATTCAACCTAGTAAAATGTACTAAACGCTACAAAAACGTGCTAAAAGGCTCTAAGGTATTAATATATACTTACGGAACGGTCGCATGCAGCAAAATGGAAAGGTAGCAGGGAGACCTACTCGGTGCCACATTTATGCCTGTTTGTCCTCATAGTTTCCGGCCGAAGACATTCATTTTTTATTGATTGATTGATTGATTGATTGATTGATTGATTGATTGATTGATTGATTGAGTGAGTGAGTGAGTGAGTGAGTGAGTGAGTGAGTGAGTGAGTGAGTGAGTGAGTGAGTGAGTGAGCAAGCGAGTTGATGTTTTACAGCAACAGAGTAGGGCAACAGACGTTATTTGCCTCATTTACTCATTCCGTGGCCCACCGCGGCAGTTTAGTGGTTATGGCATTGCACTGCTGAACTCGAGGTCGCTGGTTCGATCACGGCAGCGGCGGACTCATTTTGATGGGGGCGAATTTAAAAAAAAAAAAAAAACACTCTCGTGTATTTAGATATAGATGCATGTTAAAGAACCCCAGGTAGTCAAAGTTAATCCCCACTACGGCGTGCCTCGCAATCACATCGCGGGTATATAGCCACGTAAAACCCCGGAATTTGTTATTATCACTCATTGCGTGTTCAAGAATGCAGCTGTCTCCTATGTGAAGCTAGCCTGTGATAGACGCCAATCAATCCGACTACCTCCTAATGTCTCACGTTTGTCCGAATCGGCAACAACTATTTTACCCGCAGTCAGATACTGTTAGTCGCAGTCACTCACTGCTGTGATTTTGTGTAAACGCGGTCTCGCGCTGCCTGAGCAACATGCTTAGTGACCTGCCTTGTTTTGTAAGGAACTAATCCTAGCCGTCTATGTTCCGCTTAATAACATTCTGCTATCTAGAAAG
Source organism: Dermacentor andersoni (assembly GCF_023375885.2). Lineage (NCBI taxonomy): Eukaryota > Metazoa > Arthropoda > Arachnida > Ixodida > Ixodidae > Dermacentor > Dermacentor andersoni. The sequence continues at coordinate 37,785,576 of NC_092814.1, forward strand.
AACCAAATCCCCATCAAAAATGAAAAAGGAAACGAAAAGGAAAGGAAAGATCAAAGCATTACCAACAACAAACGCATGTGCTACGCTAAGCCGCAGGGTTCCAAGCTGCATGGAGCTCAAGGATTTCGCCCACAGATCAGTGCAAGATTAACCCTCCTACGTCGCGATGCAGTAGCTGGCATGGATGATCACATATATAACTGACTTCAGCAGAAGTGCAGGAGAGGGCTCCCACCTACTGCGCATGCTCTTGCTATTATTTTTATATGCAGACTTTGCGATCCCTAGCACTTCATTTTTTTTTAGCTACTTCTACACCAGAACGAAGTAAGTTGCACACTATGGCCAGCCCGCACGTCTTCGCTGGCGACCTAATTAATCCTGTCTGTCTAGCCTAATACGTCACGATAACATAATTTATCCAGTAGTATACTGCATGCTTGAGCGCAGGTCAAACACACATACACAAAACGAATAATATATGCTGGAGACAGCGCAAAAATAGAGATAACAAACGATTTCCTTTTCCTGCAGGAGCTCATCAGCAGCGACAGATGTCAGGAACTGGCTGATCCATCAACTACAAAAACTAATAAAGTGAAACGCACAAATCAACCTTTAATTGGTAAAACTGTATCCTGGAATTAAAGGAAGCCAGTATATTCAAGACAGTTTCATTTACAGTAATTCGTACACCAGTACCAACTTTCAGATATCAATATATCGAATACGAAGAGCGTTCCGAAAGTAAGTTTAGTCATCTATTTTCCCTCGAAAACATTACTGAAAAAAAAACACATATAACATGGCATTATGAACTATTGCACTATTTTTTCACATAGTCACCACCGACGTTGCGACATTTGTTGTAGCGTGCAATCAGTTTGAAGAAACCACTCTGGTAAAACTCGGTGCCCTGCGATGCAAGGAATTGTCGCACAGCCTGCTCCACCTCAGCACTTCTTTTTTTTTTCTTTTTTATAAGTGTCGTCTCCAGAGTGCGGTGGCTTTAAATGCAGGGAACAGGTGCCCCTTCATACCGAATAACAGCACGCACTTAAGCCATTGGCGACGACGTTGTCAGCACACGTCTGTCTGCCATCGCGATTTGTACTCGAATAACCCCGGTCTGCTGCTACTCTTTCTTCGGCGCTCTATGCATGCGTCATTCCTCCTCCGCTGATGCTCCTTCCGTCATTTAACCAGCAACGGGCGTGGATTCTTATGGTGATTGTTTGTTGCACTTGGTGTACCATCTTCTCTTTCAGAAAAATTACGAAACTTACTTTCGGAACGTCCCTCGTATATCGGCGTTATATCATTGCCTGGTAATAAAGTAACATTTACTGTCCCCAAATGACTGCTAAGACCTTTTGGTAGTAATACGCGTTCCGCAAGTGTAGTTAGTGAAAAATAATTACGCGTACACCTCGGAACTCGTACCAGTAAGGAAACGTGTTTGGAAATACGCATATACAAAATATCGAATGTGCTCGGCGGCGATAAAGGTTAACATTGCAGAGTGGCTACCGTCTGTTGATACAGGCGGACCTGGCCGGCAATTGCTCCGCCTGAGCCTCTCTTTCTGCGCCAAGTACGTCCCCATGTGTCCATCAGACCTGTCTCTCGTAGGAATGCAAGAAGAATGTGTGTCGCTCCCTTGCGTAGCATCCTCGGTCCTTTCGGAAAAACGAACTGTTCGACACGTTGGTGAGGGAATTTACTTTTTCCCATGTTGTCCAGAAGTCCAGGTCAGGAGCGCTTGCAGGACCAGTTTAAATGTGATATGTCGCCCACTTCATTGCACACGGTGCAGTTAGGATGGAGAAGCAGTACCGCTGACTTTGAACATCCATGCAGGAGTGGAGGCCAATCCTGATCTCACTCGGTATAGGAGGGTGGCTTCCATGCGGCTAAGTCCGTTTACAACACAAGGCTGATGCGGTGGCTTCCAAAGTTAACGAAAGTGGCAACGAATTGTGTCCTTAGGAAGTTGATGATTTACCGGAGCTCTCACTGATGGCTGCCTTGAAAGCGCTTTATTGGCTTGCACGCAAATTATGCGAACTACTTCCATGTATGCACGGACGGATCAGTCAGCGTGGATTCTGACAGCAGTACGGCTGCACATTGGATACCGTCTCTCGGTATTGCGTAGTATGGCCGTTTGAACCGCCTAGTCTCCTCGACTAGAGCAGAGAGCGCCGCTATTGCTGCAGCTATTTGTAAGATGAAAAACGGACCCGCACCGAAAACCGTCATACTATCGGACTCGAAGTCTGCAATTCAGCAACTATATCATAGCGCGCCTCCAAACAAATTCTGTCGTCATTCACTGGTATCACTTAAAGAAATCGCCAAGAAATTGTATCAAAATAAACTTTCAGTGCATACCATCGCATGTTGGCATCAGTGGCAACGAAAGAGCAGATGCGGGTCGAGGAAGCTTCATATTTCTATGTCTACTTCTGGAATGGGTTCAACTTTCTCACAATAGAAGGAGTACTCACACAAAAACTCTTATTTCTTTGTTTTTATTTTCTTCTGTTGTCTTTAATGAACAGCGCTCGATCTATGGACCGCGGTTCTTGAGATCACAGTAATTAATTCCTTAATTACATCAATTTTAAAACGATCATATCTATATATATGCGCGCCAAGTGAAGTGCGGCTTTGGGCTCGAAGCAGGCCTCCGTGTGGCATCGCGGAATTCCGAGGTGGCGATCATGCGGTATCGCACACCGCCGACGCGCGCGTCGAAGCGCACGGCGTTGGAGGCGAACCATGGCCCACGCGGCGGGTATGCGCGCGCAGCATTCGGCGCGGTGCCCTGGGACCACTGACCGGGCTCCTGACCGACCCGTTTCGTCATTGTTTCGTCATGTCACCTCGTTATCACACTCAGATTTCCACGGTGTCACAAATATGCACGCGCTGAGCCTGAAACCACACTGCACTAGGCGCGCGGTTTTGAACTGAATTAATCGCACTTAAAGGTTACGTAATTTATCATTCGTGTCGCGCTCAAGGAATTGAGTCCTCACACAGTGATTAAGGAGGCGGCGCCCTACTAATAACCGGAAAACAATATTAACAGTGATAATAGAGAAAGAAAGAAACACACCAACTCATTGTATCAGTACTCCTTTAGCTAATTTTGTCTGCTCACCGAAAGTAAACCTGACCCTCATTTTGACGCCCATTAAATTGAAATGGAGGGGGGGGGGGGGATAACGCGGGAACGCTCGCGTACCGAACTTTTCTGGCAGCCAAAATTAATCCGGGGCACTTCACTATACTGCATGTCTGATATATAGCTCCTGCATTGTTCTGGAACGTTGTACTCAATCAGTCATTCATATATAAACGAGCATCAGAAAGCAATTAACAATGTAATCGATGCGAATTAGAGCGAGAGGGATATATTTATCTTGAATGCTCAGGTTGAGTCTCCATGGAGCCGGCTACTTCAAAGATTTTAGCGCTGATTAAGGGATGATTGATAAGTTCATCCATTGTCAACTTCACCTAAATACAACTGCAATGCAAAATAATAATATATAACAACATAATCATAACTCCTTAAAAAGCACATTTGTATTAAATCATTGTGTCCACATTTACACAATGTACCAATACTACAGTCAGATCAATACTACAGAGCCGGAATGTCCCGGCTAACATGGACCAAGCTTTAAAAAAGATGGATCACTTCGCGTGAACAAAACTAAGTACATGTTCACAGTCAGGTAGAGTAGCCACCAGTAGCATCTTTGCTGATGACATGCAAAAAGGTAATTTAAAATATTCATCTAACTCGTTGGTTACTGTCCTGACTGTAAAATTGCGCCATATTGTCAAGTTTTGTAATGGTGGCATTTTGAGCCAATCAGAGGAGCCATTGCTGCTCTCTCGACCAATAACATCCGATTCGACAACATGGCGGAATTTGTCAATGTACAAATTAGCACCCCAATTCAAAATAAATGTACATGCCTCTGCTCGTTTCAGAAGGCAGAGGAATACACAGCGCAATTGGCAAGACAAGGCTGGCAGCAGTTTAGCAGCTCTCTAAACGGCACGCTCAGCACAGCCAAAACGTGGCGAATACTCAAGACATTCATGGACCCAACCAAAACTAAACCTGCGAGCAACAAGGCACTTCAAAAGCTCGTCCACCAATATGAGGGACAAGACGAGGAATTATTAGAGGAAGTCCGGATCAAATGTTATGGCCGGGACAAGCCGCAAGAATACGAAGGGGACTACCAGTGAACGGACAACCCGGAACTCGACAAGCCAATTACAAGAGAAGAGGTGTATGCCGCCATCAGAGCAGTCACCAAAAACACGGTAGCAGGAGCCGATAAAATTAAGAACTCTTTGATCCGACACCTCAGCGATGAAGCGGTGGCCCAACTCACGGACTACCTCAATACGCAGTGGGAAGCGGGCACGGTACCAAAAGAATGGAAGCACGCGGTAGTGGTCATGATACCCAAACCCGGCAAGAAGCTACAGATAGAAAACTTGCGGCCCATGTCGCTAACCTCGTGTCTCGGCAAGCTTTCCGAAAGAGTAGTCACCAGAAGAATACATCGACACCTAGAAGACAACGAACTGTACCCCCACAGCATGTTTGGCTTCCGGGCGAACCTGTCAACACAGGATGTCTTGCTACAAATAAAGGAAGAGATCCTTAACAAGATCCCCAAAGCAGTCGAAAACATCATCATGGCCCTAGACCTCAAAGGGGCTTTTGACAATGTCAGCCACGGAGCCATCATGGAAGGGCTAAACAAGACCAACTGCGGCAAGAGAGTCCACGATTACGTGCGGGCATTCTTGTCAAAGCGCACGGCGAGAGTAGGACTCGGAGACCTGCGGAGTGATACCTTTGACACGCCTAACAAAGCTACCCCGCAGGGCTCGGTCATTTCGCCAATTCTCTTTAACATCGCGATGATCGGGCTAGCCCAGAATCTGAACGAGATCGAGGGCATCCAGCACGCCATGTATGCGGATGACATCACGGTCTGGGTAAATCAGGGATCATTGGGCCAAAAAGAAGAAAAGCTTCAGAAGGCGGCAACATGCGTCGAACAATTCGTCAAGGAGGGAGGCCTCGCGTGCTCAACCGAGAAATCAGAAATTCTGAGGATTGGAAGGAACACAACCAAGGAAAAGATAGAAGTGTATCTGGAAGGTCAAGTCATAGCAGAGAAGGACATAATACGCATCCTCGGCATGTGGATCCAGAGCAGAAAACGGTGCGGACACACGCTAGGCCTGCTCAAGCAATCGACGGAGCAAGTCAGCAGGATGATCACGAGAGTGTCGCAAAGACGGAGCGGCATGAAGGAAGGGGACACGATCAAGCTGGTCAGGAGCCTGGTGGTCAGCAGGGTCAGGTACTCACTCCCGTACCACAACATGACGCAACAAGAGAGAACAAGCCGAGACTCATCAGGAATGCATACAAGACGGCGTCGCACCTGCCCAGAAACACGTCGAACGACAAGCTACTCAAGCTAGGTATCCACAACACATTTGAAGAGCTTAAGGAGGCACAACTGGGTGCGCAGCTGCACAGGCTCCAGCAGTCAACCACCGGCAGGGCGCTCCTTAAAAGATTAGGCTATAAAAACATAGAAGCAACGAAGGATAGGATGGCTAACATACCAGACTCTTTTCGCCAGACACTGAAAGCTAGCCCCCTACCGAGGAATATGGACCCGAATCTGCATGCAGCCAGAAGACAGGCGCGAGCAGATTACGTAGAAAAACACCTGGCCACTAAAAACAATGTGGTATACACGGATGCAGCCCTATACCCGTGGGACTACAACACCAAAGAACATATAGTTGCGGCAGTGACCGTGGATCACATGGGAGAGCTGATAAGCAGCGCAACCCTAAGGAGCTGCACGGTAACAGAGGGGGAAGAAGCAGCTGTGGCTCTAGCAGCGGCGGAGGGTTACCGTAGAAACAGATCCTTGATAATACTCACAGACTCCAAAGAAGCATGCAGAAATTACACGGCAGGTAGAATAAACAAAGGGGCGCTGCGAATCCTCCTCGAGGCAGGGCTTCCGAACGAAAAGATACTGCATACGATTTTCTGGGTGCCGGGTCACACCGGAATAGAGGGTAACCAGAGGGCCGACAGTCTAGCTCACGAGCTCACATACCGAGTGGGACAGTCAATGGACCCGGATACCGCTATGACGGTGGAACGAACGTACGCGGAAATACTAAACCATCACCGAGGCAAAAGGATAATATATCCACCACCCCACCCATCTTTAACACAACACGAAGCAGTCGGCTGGCGAAGGCTGCAGACAGGAACATTCTCCAATCTACACATCCTACATAAAATGTTTCCCAGTCAATACAGGGACACATGCCCATGGTGCGGGGCCATCCCAACACTATATCACATCACATGGGAGTGCAGAAATAACTTCACAAAGAAGAAAAAATCCAGTGCGGAACAGTGGGAGGGCCTGCTCACCAGCGGCGTGCTCACACTCGAAAAAGGATTGGTGCAACACGCTCTCAAAGTGGCCAGGCTCAGCGGTGCTCTGGAATAGGGGCGCCGACCACTCAAGACGACGGAGACTTCAGTAAAACATGAAGACCTCTGTTAGCCGCTGAAAGCTGTAAATAGAGCATTAAAGTTTTTTTTTCCTTCCTTCATAATTGTTCATGAAGTTTCATAAGCTCGCAAAAATGTTTATTATCTAATATTGCAAATTGTGTAGTTTTTACTGTGCATTCCTACCCTACAAATATTTTTATTGAAAAGTCGCGGTGCTTGAGCGCATGGAAACGGAGCCATTCACTGACGGAAAGCCGCTAGGCAAAGGACACTGGATACTAAACTATGGCTCATGCACGTCGTCTCATCGAGACTGTGATTTTATTTTATTTTGCATTTACCGTCTACATGCGTCGCATCGGACACTTACCCGGCTACTGATAACATCACATGACCTGCGTTTTCTCTCTTTTATTTTCCTTTTTTCTTCTAGGGCCTTCCTTCTCCTTCGTCCCATTCCCTGCAGAGTAGCATGATGGCGAAAGACGCTGGCTAAACAGTCTGCATTTTCAATAAAGAGCTTTCTCTCTCTCTTTCTCTGTCTGGGTTTCGTGTTCCAGTCAGTGATGGCGTCGCAGTCGTAAGTTGCATATCACGGCCACTACTAGGAGCACCTACTTTCATTTTTTTTTAATTCGCTGCTGCCCACGCCAAGCCTTTATACACCCTTCTTTATTTTTTTTTCAGGATCGTGTATTAATGAAATTTGGAATAATAAGAACCAAGAACAAGCTTTTCATAACGTTGCGGATATGTAGCCGCTAATTGCGGCAGCCTCGAACACAAAAGAGGTCGAGCAGTTTTGGATGTGCCCTCGCCGTGTGAGGCTTACGCTGTTCGAAATAAGGCTGGAATGGCGTTTCCCCAACGGTCGCACGGGCGAATAGCGTGAACCGGTCACTGGGGTCCAAGGGTTCCCCACAATGTTTACGGCGCAAGCTGGTTGCATTTCAATGCGCGCAAACTATTCACATAAAACACGTCTCCCCTCTACGTCCTGTTATCACTGTTAGTAGCAAACAAACCATCGCGGATATCGATGCACTTAGGTGATGACGATATATGGGGTTTATTGGCGCAAGGGCCAGGGATGGCCAAAGAGCGTCGCTAGGCATTTAGGCTTTTGCTAGAATATTATGCGCGTGCATATCGCGGCGCAGTGTTTCCTTGAAAGAAAAAAAAAACAGCTATGAACGGTTAATGTCGCATGGAACGGCATTGAAAAAAAGCAAAATGGGGCTACAAAAACGCCATGAGCGAGAACACAACCTTCACTTACACTCCATTCTGCAGCTACGTTCTTGGGAACATAGGAGCAGTCCTTATGAAAATAGGTGGTAGGTGGTAAGAACAGACAATTTTTTGTTTCTTTTGCCGTAACTGCACAGTCATCGGGACACAAAATCCTTAATCACTACCCTAATTGATCATCAAACGAGCTAAACAACAAAACTATCACGTATGCGGCGAAAAGTCACTTTTAAGTTCAAAGAAACACAGTCAAATCGATGTGCGCTGGCTGAAGACTCAAACCACGGCTGAAACGCAACAGTGTATGGCGACAAGTGCCTAGCGTTGCAATCGCTCGAGACAAGGCGGTATCAAATGGAAGCAATCGATTTATATATGCAGCACTTATCGAACAACTGAACAATGCACAGCGTGTTTCTGGTATCAGACAGCGCGCCGTTCTTTTCATGTCGTCAAGCTTGTCGTCCGACACGCGGCCCCTTTCGGCCGCGTAACATCTGCTTGCTGTTTAATATCAAATTTCGACTACTTTCGCACGTGGCAGCCGCTTTTTCGTTGAAAAATTTTTTGCTTAAAACAGTACGCCCCTTTTGCCACTTAACGTCCATGGCAGTTACCTATAGCCAGTTCAATCGATTTCTATGCGCGGAGCAGTCTTTGCTAATTCGTTCAACTTACATTTAAGGGTACTAAAGGCACGGCGCGTTATCCGGCAGTCGCGTGGTATTTAAATTTCGCGCACTTTAAAGAAAAGCTGGAAAACACATTAAACAGGCCAGTTAGCATAGATGAAATAACCCGATGTTTCTGAACAAGCGCTACAACTTTTGTATTGAAGGTCTTTCGCTAGAGTTACTATTTAAAAAGTTAATTAAGCAATCTTTGTTAATTACCCACCTTGGCGGATTGAAAAAAATATCATGACGTGCTCCATATGGCTCAGAACAATACAGCGCCAATTCGACACGAGTATCGTCTATGTTTTTTTTTAATACTTCGCCCAAGTTAGCTGAAACACCCTTTATATTGGCACTTTTCAGCGCTAGCGCCACGAAGTCGTCGTTGACGACTATACAATGCGAAGACATCAACGGGAAAAGGCCTTGATTGCAAGATCTACAACTTTTGTCTTGTCTAACATCATTCCTGGTTTCACTAGAGCAAATTACACGAAAGAAAGGAAGTTTCACCCGAAGGGCGGAGCACTGACTGTGATAGCAAGGTTTAGCACTGCGCTCGAATGCTTCGGACCTTGTTCTAACTATACACGGGTTCGATTAACGCGTAGGCGATATACGCGGGTGCGCCAAAATTTCTGGCACCCTTTAAAAGTTTTACAGGACCTGCAATGGTATGGCACAGGCTAAAGGCCCATAAAAAGCCACACCAGAAAAATTATACCATTTTCAGATTTAAGCTCTGACATTGTTTTACACTTCTAATATTCAATTGTCTGGGAAGATTTAAGATAAAAGCCATACGCTGTGAGTCTTAGGCTTCATGGCATTTGTTTTTCGGCTACCACTCTCAAAATTCTGAGGAATAATTTAGCCAAGAATCTAAGACCTGGTGTGAGAAACGGCAGTGATAGAATGGTGTAGCAATATAACCCGCATAAAAACCGTGTGTTGAGAAAATTGCACAAACAGGCCTGGAGTGCGGCCTGATCCCGGTGACCAGAACCGGTAACGCACTCTCTCACCAGAGCAGGATTGGCCACCCTGGTGCAGTACTTGTCCACAACCTCCTATATGAATACAACAATCGAACCCCGGCCCTCAGTCCCCAGCAGCCGCGAAGCAACTGACCACGGCGGCGGTCAGATCTGTGACGCTGCAGAGGGTGCTAAGAATACCTGGCTCCGGACAGGCCGCCATTGGAATCTGAACCTGGCAACGTTTAACGTTAGAACGCTATCTAGTGAGGCGAGTCTAGCAGTGTTATTGGAGGAATTAGAGGGTAGTAAATGGGATATAATAGGGCTCAGTGAGGTTAGGAGGACAAAAGAAGCATATACAGTGCTAAAAAGCGGGCATGTACTGTGTTACCGGGGCTTAGCGGAGAGACGAGAACTAGGAGTCGGATTCCTGATTAATAAGGAAATAGCTGGTAACATACAGGAATTCTATAGCATTAACGAGAGGGTTGCATGTCTTGTTGTGAAACTTAATAAGAGGTACAAAATGAAGGTTGTACAGGTCTACGCTCCTACATCTAGTCATGATGACCAGGAAGTCGAAAGCTTTTATGAAGACGTAGAATCGGCGATGGGTAAAGTCAAAACAAAATACACTATACTGATGGGCGACTTCAATGCCAGGGTAGGCAAGAAGCAGGCTGGAGACAAGTCAGTGGGGGAATATGGCATAGGCTCTAGGAATAGCAGAGGAGAATTATTAGTAGAGTTTGCAGAACAGAATAATATGCGGATAATGAATACCTTTTTCCGCAAGCGGGTTAGTCGAAAGTGGACGTGGAGGAGCCCGAATGGTGAGACTAGAAATGAAATCGACTTCATACTCTGCGCGAACCCTGGCATCATTCAAGATGTAGACGTGCTCGGCAAGGTACGCTGCAGTGACCACAGGATGTTAAGAACTCTAATTAGCCTAGACTTGAGGAGGGAACGAAAGAAACTGGTACACAAGAAGCCAATCAATGAGTTAGCGGTAAGAGGGAAACTAGAGGAATTCCGGATCAAACTACAGAACAGGTATTCGGCTTTAACTCAGGAAGAGGACCTTAGTGTTGAAGCAATGAACGACAATCTCATGGGCATCATTAAGGAGTGCGCAATAGAAGTCGGTGGTAACGCCGTTAGACAGGAAACCTGTAAGCTATCGCAGGAGACGAAAGATCTGATCAAGAAACGCCAATGTATGAAAGCCTCTAATCCTACAGCTAGAATAGAACTGGCAGAACTTTCTAAGTTAATCAACAAGCGTAAGACAGCGGACATCAGGAACTATAATATGGATAGAATTGAACAGGCTCTCAGGAACGGAGGAAGCCTAAAAACAGTGAAGAAGAAACTAGGAATAGGCAAGAATCAGATGTGTGCGTTAAGAGACAAAGCCGGCAATATCGTTACTAATATGGACGAGATAGTTCAAGTGGCTGAGGAGTTCTATAGAGATTTATACAGTACCAGTGGCACCCACGACGATAGTGGAAGAGAGAATAGCCTAGAGGAATTCGAAATCCCACGGGTAACGCCAGAAGAAGTAAAGAAAGCCTTAGGAGCTATGCAAAGGGGGAAGGCAGCTGGGGAGGATCAGGTAACAGCAGATTTGTTGAAGGATGGTGGTCAGATTGTTCTAGAGAAACTGGCCACCCTGTATACGCAATGCCTCATAACCTCGAGCGTACCGGAATCTTGGAAGAACGCTAACATAATCCTAATCCATAAGAAAGGGGACGCCAAAGACTTGAAAAATTATAGACCGATCAGCTTACTGTCCGTTGCCTACAAAGTATTTACTAAGGTAATCGCAAATAGAATCAGGAACACCTTAGACTTCTGTCAACCAAAGGACCAGGCAGGATTCCGTAAAGGCTACTCAACAATAGACCATATTCACACTATCAATCAAGTCATAGAGAAATGTGCAGAATATAACCAACCCTTATATATAGCTTTCATTGATTACGAGAAAGCGTTTGATTCAGTCGAAACCTCAGCAGTCATGGAGGCATTACGGAATCAGGGTGTAGATGAGCCATATGTAAAAATACTGGAAGATATCTATAGCGGCTCCACAGCCACCGTAGTCCTCCACAAAGAAAGCAACAAAATCCCTATAAAGAAAGGCGTCAGACAGGGAGATACGATATCTCCAATGCTATTCACAGCATGTTTACAGGAGGTATTCAGAGGCCTGGAGTGGGAAGAATTGGGGATAAAAGTTGATGGAGAATACCTTAGCAACTTGCGATTCGCTGATGATATTGCCTTGCTTAGTAACTCAGGAGACCAATTGCAATGCATGCTCACTGACCTGGAGAGGCAAAGCAGAAGGGTGGGTCTGAAAATTAATCTGCAGAAAACAAAAGTACTGTTTAACAGTCTCGGAAGAGAACAGCAGTTTAGGATAGGTAGCGAAACACTGGAAGTGGTAAGGGAATACATCTACTTAGGGCAGGTAGTGACCACGGATCCGGATCATGAGACTGAAATAACCAGAAGAATAAGAATGGGTTGGGGTGCGTTTGGCAGGCATTCTCAAATCATGAACAGTAGGTTGCCACTATCCCTCAAAAGGAAAGTGTACAACAGCTGTGTGTTACCAGTACTCACATATGGGGCAGAAACCTGGAGGCTTACGAAAAGGGTTCTGCTGAAATTGAGAACGACGCAACGAGCTATGGAAAGAAGAATGATGGGTGTAACGTTAAGGGATAAGAAAAGAGCAGATTGGGTGAGGCAACAAACGCGGGTAAACGACATCTTAGTTGAAATCAAGAAAAAGAAATGGGCATGGGCCGGACATGTAATGAGGAGGGAAGATAACCGATGGTCACTAAGAGCTACGGACTGGATTCCAAGAGAAGGGAAGCGTAGCAGGGGGCGGCAGAAAGTTAGGTGGGCAGATGACATTAAGACGTTTGCAGGGACAACATGGCCACAATTAGTACATGACCGGGGTAGTTGGAGAAGTATGGGAGAGGCCTTTGCCCTGCAGTGGGCGTAACTAGGCTGATGATGATGATGATGATACACCTAAATATATGCGGAGCCTCACGGCAACGCCAACGGTGATGACGACAGCGCAAAGTCGCTTGGAGTGTCCATATAATTGCTATCGCAATAAAAAGAAGCGCAGCACGCTGCGGTATCTTATGCATGGACGTAGCGATCCAGCGCCGTCACATATAGCACGGCCCAAATGGCCTCGAAAGTGTTAAAGTACTCGGCCACAGGACCGGGTCAGCTTGTTGCAGCCACTGCTGCCGAGCACATCATCCTTGGCTCAAAAAATGTGACTGCTGTCGCCTACATGGATTTATAGACGAATGACTCGAATCTCACGACGCCACTGTCGCTCACGTGCGAAAAATAGATACAAAGAAATCACCCTCCCTTCCAGTCTGAATATGGTCGTACAGCGAAGCTGTGTTAGCTAAAACGAGTGCTACACCATGCAAGTGAAACTTCGCAAGTAGTCGACATTGTAAATCTTTTGTTTCACTATTATTTCACTCCATTTTCGCTTTTGCGTGCTTCGCGTGGTTTCCATGTACTGCCATTTAAACTCGGCATCTCTGGCCCGCAGCTCGGGGTCGGCCCTACGACGAAGAGCCCATTCACCAGCCAACTCTCGCTGACGCTCGCGGTAGGCAGCTTCCTCCTCAGGAACACGCACTACTCGTGGTCTTCCCATAGTTGCAACTGGGATGGAATGTGCGGAACCATGCAATAATCCAAAGCTCCGTATATTGGGCGCAAGGCCCACCATTGAAAATGCAGGCGCTGCAATCGTTTTGACGATTACTTGAATGGGTTTGACAATTTACATCTTAGTGTTTCTTAATGAGGTTGCACACACGTTCGGCTGCGATGGAGAGAACGACGTTAGTGACGGCATGCAGTGACGGCGAATTGACCCGATTGGCCTTCGTACGGCCCCTCGCTTCAAGGTGAACTAAGCGGCGAGGATACAGCGCACACGAAGCTATCAGCCTTCGGAGAGCCTATACTCTGTACCCATCGCAGATGACTTTCAAGATAAGGCCCGCACAGCCGCGCTCAGCCGCTACACACTCAGTCGCTGCCGGAGTAGAACCCCCTTCTCCAGGTGTGCTGCGCGCGATAGAAGACTGGGCTCACTCTCCCCGCTTTCCACCCTTGCGCCTGCAAGATGGACCCCCGTATTCACAAACGCACCTCGACTTGATCCTCCACTCGAAATGCTCCTTGAGGGCGGTTTTTCATTTCACAAATCGCCCTCCACTTGAAACGCGCCTTGAGTGAAGGAAAGCTCGAGCGCTTTACTCCAGAATCTCAAGGTAGCCTCGCAGCTACCTTGAATCGCTCCTCGAGTGAAGTTAGTGCGTAAACATGGCTGCCTTGCGATCTGTCGCTCGCCTCGTCAGCTTTTTCCGATGGACGCCAGTTGCCTCCGTAGCTTTTCTTGGGTTAACCGTTCTGCGCATTCTCAAGGGCTACGTTTTAGGAACTGGTGCCGTCGTCTGGAGCGCATCGGCAACGAAATCGTTTCACTGCGGCGCCGAGACAGATCGGTCGTCCTGTCAAGAAGACTGCGAGCTAGTGCAGTGACTGTCGTCTTACTCCGTGCATGAGCCAACTGATGACCTGCACACGGGTATTCTTCGTGCCAGCGCTCCGAAACTACTATCAGCGTCAGTGCATTCATGTGTTTCTCGCGATTTATCGTAGAAAGCCGCATCAGTTCAAGCACGGCGCGATACATAACTGCGGCGGACTTCGAACTTGTAAAAAGAAAACAGCGACGAAGATTCCCGTTATTAGTGCGTGTATTGCCTGTGTGCTTGTGTTGCTTGCGCGAGCGCCGTAAGTTGCCCCGTCGGCGCTGTTTGTACTCGGGCAGATCATCACTGCCTACGCTAATCCAAGGACGGCGAAGCACACCGCAGCAAAGCGAGCATCTCTGTAAACGAGCAGGTGAGTTCACTTTAATTTTTGCAATTTTCTTTAATTTGATGCGGCTAGTTGCGCTAAGGAAAATAAGAAATGTACTGTAATTTCGCGCTGACCGTGTGCGGTTGGTGCAATTTAAAGTCATAAGCAATAATTAGTAATCCTTGCTTCAAACCATTCACTTAGTTAGCTTGTGTCATCCCTATGAAGATCCGAGCTCAACGAGGAAGTCACCGACCATGTAATGGCATTCAGAATTATACCTGCACGTACACACAGGTTAATGTAATGTTTTGTTCGAATAAAAAAGACAGAATAACAATAAAACAGAGTGGAGTTGTTGTACATCACACAATTTTTTTATTCCGATAAATGAAGGTGTAGTAATGTAGGGACAGCTCCTAATGCAGACAGTGCTAGCAAGTGGTAGCAGATATATCTCGTACACCTTTCTTGCGAATATCCCAGCTCTCTATAGGGTTCATTATTTAAGTGTTAAGTGTTAGATCGCTGTATGTCGGGACCAGCCAAAAAATGTTTTTTTTTTGCAAATAAAAATAAATAGAAACAATATGAGCTAATTATAGTAAAAAAATATCGCGCTCTAGAACACAAAATTCTTAAACGAATGTATTATTACGAAATGTAAACTAAAGACAACGAATACAGTACTTAAGCTAGTGTTCATGGACCTTTTTTAACGTCATTGTATGTTTATTACCAACCCCTTCTCTTATGCAGGAACCAGGTTGCCAACAAACGCACGAAGAGCAACTGCCGTTCCAACTGTGCTGTGTGTGCTGCGTATGCATTGGTGTGCAAGTGGAAGAGAGGTCCAGTTAATGTCCTGCTGCACTATAATAGCCGTCGAAATGTTCTGCTTAAGACATCTATCACTTTTCTGATATCCTACCAGCTCAAACATCACCACTAAAAGCAGTTTGACTGCATGAATTTGCCTTCATAGACACGTTGTAGCTGAAGTCATTGTATTTTTCATCTAGATGTCCTTTCTTCAGTCATACATATTAAGACAGTATGTACCTCTCAATAATTTCTGGTCAATTGAAGTGCCAATTTTTTTCTAAAACAATAAATTAACATTATTCTCGCCTTTTTGTTCTTTGATCGTATGCAATACAGCGTGAACTCTTATCCTACAAACAGAAGCAGTAATGAAGGAGAATTAAGAAAGGGGGTTAACCGAGGGGCGCGATTTTTAATAATCATATCATGAGAAGCCAACAAGCAAAGTCACCAAATACAACATAGGGAAGATTACTTGTACTTACTAATTGAATGAAAGAAATTATAAATTAATAGCAATGAAAGTGGATGAAGAAACAACTTGCCACAGGTGGGGAATGATCTAGTTCTAGTAGTAGTAGTAGTTCGTTCTAGTAGTAAAATATAAATACACAAGAAAGGGGATGGGAAAACGGCGCCATGGTAGCTCAGTTGGTTAGAGCATCGCATGCCTATGGCAAGTTGTTTTCTCATCCACTTTCATTGCCATAAATTTGTAATTTCTTTTATTCAATTAGTAAGTACAAGTAATTTCTCCTATGTTGTCCTTGGCGCCTTCGCTTGTTTGTTTCCAAGGATATAAACAGAAGGAGTAGTACTGCTGACAAATATATTCTAGAATAAAACACCATCTCTGTTCAAGACAGTAGCCTGTCGGGTGTAGCCACCCGACGGCATGCAGTGGTAAATTCTTGTAGAATATACGCTGTTTCTACCCTGCTTCTAGTTTCAGCCTAAGATAAATTATGACGGCCCGAACAATGAATTTCTTCCATTGGATGCGGATGACTGTTGGCTTCAATGGGGCTTGCAGAACTTCAGCAATTGACCGAGGTACAACACCCAGGGTAGCAGCGTGTCTTGTGGGATCCCAAAATAGGCCGAATGGTGATGCAGACTGTCACAATGACAATGCTGAAAAATACAGTATAGAGCGCATTACTACCGTTATTTAAGAAAAGCTGAGATCAACCATCAAAACTATGGCATATTTTTAATCTACACTTGCTCATGCTAAAGTAGCTTCAGCATGCCACAAAATACTGAAGTGCTGGCTACAAATGCTACGAAAGTATTGCTTCACAAATTGTGGGCAGCAAAAAATCCTGTCGCAGCTGCAACGCACCACGGGCAACTGATGACTTCGCCCATCATATTCATGCTATTTAAAACAAAAATTATATGACAGCTGACGGGGAATAAAAAACTAATTTGATTTCATTATGACATGGCTGTTTCATGTTTGTGGTTCTAAATAACACGGTGTCCATTTCGGCATTTTGTGAATGTGGGTACACGTAACATGAATATTTTTACAACGTTTATGAAAATATGCAAAGACTAATTACCGGGTAGGTTAGTCAAGTACTTCTTCAGCACCTAGCTTCTTTCAGGGAAGCGAGCTGGTGCAATTCCAACAGGCAGGTACCATATCTATCGATGCTTTCAGGTCTGCCAGAAGCCTTACTGTGCAGCACAGGCGTTGATTTTTTCATCAGCTGGTCCTTCCAAGGCCCACATCCTGCACCAGAATGCCAAAACTTTTATGTAGACAGGGTGCTCGCGCGCTTAGTAAATTCAGTATACCTAAGCAACGGAAATGAAAAGACGTAGCACAACTAAAAATATGTCGGCATTTGAAAGCACAGTTTATGGAACGTGCATCAGCTGCTACCACATAGCACACTGAAAAAGTTAAGACGAAAAAACAAATGGCGATGATGAAGTATTGACAAGTGAATTTTCCGAAGATTAAACATTGCGTAGCGTATATGTGAGGTGAGGAAACACAGGAAATGCAGGCACCAGTGCTGGTTTGTTGACCATATGTGCTACAAGTTGAGCAAGCCGACTGACCACCACGGCTTCTAAAACAAAGTACAGGACTCAAAAGACGCTTGTTCTTTTTGTTCAACCAGCCGGAGCTACGCACTCAACCATATACGTATTCTGCGACATGTATACTATAACTGCTTCTCCTCTACCGAAAGATTTCATACGCAATACAGTAATGATCGTTGGATGCAGGCGCCGATTCGTACCTTCTACATTTTCGTTTAAAAAAGCGAAACCAACAACAGATTGTCGTGCCGAATCTTCCACAAATTCGCATTAGCAAAAACAATATATGTTTTGCACAAGCTTATGCTGCCTCGAATATGTTTCAGGTACTAATTAATGCCCGCAGCATGAGCAACTGGAGTCAATCATGCTTGTGTACATCGGAAACGGCTTATCGACAGCGCAGCGGCAACCTCAAGAAAACCGCATTGACGTACTGTGCTTCCATGAAAAAATGGCTTACTCACCCATATTTTCTGTCCTGCTGTTGCTTTCAGCAAACCCACAGCACCACTCGGTCTTGAAGGTAAACAAAGCTGCCCATCGTCCGTTCCATCTGTGGCCTCAGAAGTCATTCAGGCTCGGTCACCATACGCACAAGGACAAAAGCACCCATCATAACCGCGATTAACAACCGCCGCGTCAGTCACCAATGAAACGCTAGGAAACAAAGAGCAGCGGGCAAATACCGGCGCAAATTATCTTGGTTTTCAGCCATGCGCCATGCTCTCAGCTGTTGGGATGCGATTGTTGCCAGACCTCAAACACAGCTCCCGCTTGCTCTATCAGTCGAACACTCATAGTGGCAGCGTAGCCGAGCTAAAGTTGTGCATTGCGCCGTGTAGTTGTTTGTTTAGGAAGACGAATGAACTGAAACACACATTTGTCTTAAATAGTGGGACTTTTATTAAGCACATTGAAGAATAGTCTCGATATCAGACGCTTTTCTCGGTCGATACACTTCACTTGAGTCGAGGGCGCATTTTCAAGGCGTTCCTTGGCGGAGGAATGGTGAAGTAGTGTTCATGAAACGCAACGGTGCCTTGAGTGAAGGAAGCCCCGTCGCCTCGACTTGGCTGAGTCGAGGAGAAGCTTCAAGTGAAGGCGTGTTTAAGAATACGGGGGTGAGCTACCATCCTCGACTCACCCTCGCACGCTTTATCTCGCACGCATGACATACAGTGCACGGCCTCGATGGTATCGCACTTGGAGTTTATACGGAACGACACAGCGATGACGATGACGATGCCGACAACGGAAATGCACCTGGCGTGTCCAAGATTAGCTATCGCATAAAACCATGGCACTGGCGAAGTGAAAAGCGAAACTTTTCGTCTGTGCCTGTGCTCTACACGTTGATGTTGCTTGCTTCGCGGAAGTCATTGGCCATGAGGGACACGTTATCTGATTGCTATGTTGTGTTATTGATTGTTCGCGTAGACTAAAGCAAGTCTTTCAGTCTTCAATTTTTTCTCAGCTCAGTTTAAGTGCGTTGACTGTTCACTCAACCTGTGCCGTCATGCGTGATTGATACCGTTTCCGTGCTTTATATACCGCTGTGTGTTGCTCGGGACAAACATGGCTGGATTCTTGTACTTGTCGTTCATGTCACACTGTGAGACATCCTTATTTATTAAATTAAAAAAATTGTTCAAACCACAATCCGATTATAAAGCACGCTGTAGTGGGGGACATGTAATCAATGCGCGGTACAGGAGCGTTTATGCATTCCGACGTTATCGGAATGAAGCCGCTGAAACGCCGCGGAGTCGATGTTGACGCGATATTATTAAAAAAATTGCAAAGGTGCACAGCCTCCCGGATTTTTAATACTATCATGCGAGCGTCTACCGTACGGAATGTCAGCGTCTTATAACGACGAGAAGCGCCGTGATCAGCAATAGTACGCACAAGCGCGCAGAACAGACTCCAGTGCGATCGTCGTCTGTTACGCTGTTCATTTCAGGAGTGATCATATGCCCAGCCTTTGTTATCCGTGACGCCCCATCGTTCACAAATAATACATCATATGTGCTGACAAATTCCCTCTACTACTTCTTTTTTCATCTTAATTTCGACACGCATGCGCGTGTCCAGTAATTCGACCCCAGAATAATGAAAAGTTCGTCGCACATAACTCACTCTAGTCCTGCTCGTTCTGCTTCCCACCGGTTATGTACACAAGACTGCGTAGGTCCCTCTGGCAGGGTGTGTATCCTTCTGATGTAAACTGTCGAGCAGATGGCGCTCACATCAGGGTGTGATTTGTGCGTTTACGCGTACTATTGCCGATCTCGTTGCTTCGGCGTCGTTTTAAGGCGCTGCTATGACGTGCAGTTGACGTTCGCACCGTAATAATAAAGGCCGGCAGGCTGTACCCCAAGGGAACTTCAATTTTTTTTTGTCTCATCAGATTTTCAGTTTAACCCAACTTCACTGTCTCAATAGGAGTGCTAAATAGGGCAGTGATCATAGGTTTCTAGCGCCAGCGACGTCGTCGCGATAAGGGATAGGAAGCAAGACGAGGTCAGGCAATGCCACGTGCGGCGCGTAAGATTCGTTGGCTGGGAACAGAAGAAATAAAATATCAGTTGAATTTGAACTCCGGTGCTAAAAGAACGTCTCGTTGTCTCTCTCACTTGTGCTCGACGATTGGTGACCGCGGACGTCTGGATCAACGCACAACTTGTGCCTGGTAATAACGCGCCACACAAAAAGGAAGCGGAGCCATCTCTCTCCCCCCCCCCCCCCCCACCCGCCCCCTCGATTACCGACAAAGAACGCCAGCAAGCTTCGACCACCCCGAAAGCCGCTGAGCCCACGTCAACCGCTGCGGTTGTCTCGAATGTCAGCCGCGTGCCAGATATTTGCGCAGCGGATCCCCACGGCTTGGTTCACCCAAGCAGAGGGCCGTTTCGAATTCTCCCGGATAACATCACAGACCCGCAACTCACCTCCTTGTGGTCGACGCGCTTGCAGCTGTCATCATCGACGAGATTGCTGGCATTCTCCTTTCGTTAGCGCACAATCTCCCAGCGTCGCGTTATGATCCGATCAAGGCCGCTGTACTGGATCGTACAGGTATACGCTGGAACTCTCACAAATACAAGAGCTACTCTCATTCGAACAGCTGGGCAATCGACGCCCAAGCCAGCTACTGTGCCGAATGCTTAACCTTGTCGGCCCACGCGCTTCCACCACGGACAGCGCCGGCGTACGTGAGCTATTTCTTCAGCGCTTGCTCAACCAAGTCCACATGGTGCTAGTGACTGCTTCAACCCAGGATCTGTCAGAGCCCGCTACATTGGCCGACAAGGTGGTGGAATTTGCCGATCCACTTCCGCTGGTAGCAGCTGTGATACCGGCGTCAGCGTCGCACCATTGCGCGTTCTTCCCTTCCAAACCGGCCAGAGACAGCATCGACAACATTCCTCATCGCTGAGCTTTGCGATAGACTGGACGAGCTCCTGGTTGCGACCACTTGCAGGAACGTTTCTTCTCGCTACCGTAGTCATCGCCGATCTCCAACTCGTCAACGCCATCCATCCAGCGAGCGCCAGCGCAACAGTGCAGCAGATCAGCCAGCCATCTGCTGGTATCACCGCCGTTTTGGTGCGCAAGCACGTCGCTGTCTTTTTCCTTGCACTTGGTCGGGAAACCATCCGGCCGACCGCTAACGGCTACGAGCGGTCACGGCTCCACCCCTTGTCGTCTCTTCTACGTCATCGATAAGGTCACTGGCCAACACTTCCTGATCGACACGGGTCAACAGGTCAGCATTCTACCTTCTACACGAGCGGATCACACAGCTGCTCTCATTCTGTACTTGCAAGTCATGAATGGAACTCGAATTCCGCTATTTCAACAACGCTCGCTCACACTTGAGTTGGGCCTGCGAAGAGCATTCCAGTGGTTGTTCATGGTTGCCGGCGTTAGTTCTGCCATTATCGACCCTGATTTCCTCACCTACCATGGCCTCATTGTAGACGGCAAACGACAACATCTCCTGTACGCGACAACTTATCTCTCTATGCAAGACATTGCAGTGCCGGAAACCACGGTTAGCGCTCTCTTGCACTACGGTTTCCAATTGACCCTTCGTGGCTTTGTTACAAAAATTTCCCGAAATCACTGCACCACCCAACTGGAAAAACCCCGACTGCCACGACGTACGACACCACATCACCCCTTCCGGACCTCCTGCATTGTTCCGGCGACGTTGACTTACTCCGGAAAAGCTCAAAGTTGCACGTGCATAGTTCTGCAAATGTTGGAATTAGGCATTATCGGCCATCCGCTCCTAACTGGACAGCTCCACTCCACATGGTGCCTAAGAAATTGGCTGACTGGAGGCCACGTGGAGATTACAGGTGTTTCGATACTAAGACTGTTCCGGATCAGTACCCTTTGCCCAACATACAAGATTTCACCGTCGCTCTGCACGGCGCCAACATCTTTTCAAGGATTGGCCTTGTCCGCGCCTACCACGAAATTCCTGTGGCTGAGCAAGACGTACCTAAGACGGCCATTACAACTTCATTCGGACTATTCGAATTTTTGAGAATGTCATTTAGTCTCAGAAACGCCGCCGAGACATTCCAACGTTTTATTGACACGGTAATGCGTGGGCTATGTCCGTCTTCGCTTACGTCGACAACTTGTTGGTAGCGAGCAAATCCGTTGAAGAGCATTTACTACACCTACGACTTTTGTTCCAGCCACTATCTGAACACGGCATCGTCATCAACGTCTCCAAAAGCAAGTAGAGAGCTTCCCTAAGCCCACAACGATCACGAATGTGCGACAGTTTCTCGGCATGGTTAATTTTTACCACCGATTTATTAGGAATTGTGCTTCCATAGTAGCGCCTCTGGATCGCTTCCTTATCAACAAGAACAAGACGTCCTTGATGCATAGGGACGCCGCCGCTGAATACACCTTCATCAAGATCAAGGGCGCGCAGTCAAAACCCGCACTTTTTACACATCCGAACCCCACGGCATAACTGGCCCTCATGACTGACGCTTCCAGCACAGCCGGGCGCGGTTATTCAACAACGCATCGATAATTCATGGCAACTCCTAGCCTTTTTCTCCAAGAAACTCCCTCCAAACCAAGCTCGCATACAGCACTTTCGGTCGACAGTTGCTCGGAATTTACCTCGCCATCCGTCACTTTCTCCATATCGTTGGGAGCCGACCCTTTACCATCTTCACGGATCACAAGCCCTTGACGTATGCGTTTTGCAGACAGTCGTCGACACATGCGCCACGAGAAATCCGCCATCTCTTGTTTATATCGGGATTCTCCACCGACATCCGACACGTCAGCGGCGACCAGAGTGTACATGCTCACACCCTGAACTATGTGCACACCGTGACACTGCCTGCACGTCCTGCGCCACTCGATGTGCAGACACTCGCCACACATTAAGTTAATTATCCTTCAGCTGCGCTCATCCAAAACAGCACTGCGGTTGGGCGATATCCTGCTTGATGTTGTCACGGTCATCTGCGACACTTCTACAGGCACAACGAGATCATTTGTCCCCAGCGTGTTACGCAAGCAGCTTTCCGACACGCTCCAACAGCTCGCTCACCCCGATGTTCGTGCTACACAACGCCTTATCCCATTGCGCTACGTATACCCCTGGATGAACGCCGATGTACGCGACTGGATTCGTGCATATGTACCCTGCCAGCGTGCAAAAGTTCGTAGGTGTCCTGTTCCCCCAGCACGCCAGTTTCTCCAACCTGATCATCGTTTCGACGTTGTTCCCATTGACAGTGTTGGACCACTACACCGTGTCAGGGATTTCGCTACCTGCTCAGCTCTATCAACAGGTATACCCGCTTGCCAGAAGCAACGCCCCCCCCCCCCCCCACTTCAAGATAGCTCTGTTGCAACATTTGCAGCAGCTTTTGTCACAACATGGACTGCCCGCTTCGGATGCCCTGCCAAAATTGTTACTGACAGAGGACAGCACTTCGAGTCCGCTCTCTTTCAAGAGCTCCTGTTCTTTCTTGGCACGAATCGTCTGCGCACGGCCGCCTACCATCCCCATTCCAATGGCTTTGTGGAACGCTTTCATCGACATCTCAAGTCAGCGCTGATTTCTCATGGCACACCATAACAATGGGTTCAACGTCTACCACTGCTTCTTTTGAGTATCCGGTGCGCCTTAAAGTCGGTCATCGGGTACTCGAGCGCGGAGCTCGTCTACGGTACTCCACTCCGTCTGCCCAACGACTTCTTTTCACCACAACCATTTTCGGCTGCTCTGTGTACTCACAAATATGTGACCTTCTTCACGACCTCTTCCGGGATCTAAAACCCTGTCCGACGTGTCCAGTTCCAGCACGCACACCTTACGCTTCAATTGCCCTTGCCAACGCAACCCACGTCTTCGTGCGCTATGGACCCGTTCGGCCTGCTCTCCACCCGCACTACCTCGGACCCTTTCCCGTACTGGAGAGACGTGAGTCCACATAGATCACGGACATTCATGGCATACCTGATACCATCGCACTTGACTGGTTGAAGCCAGCCTACTGCGATGCGACTCCCACAGTCGCAACCCTCAATTCTGCCTCGGACGTCTCCTTTCCGTTCGGTGCTCACGCTGCATCAGTCCGCCGAGTTTCGTGGACGTGCTGATATCGTTCGCAGATCATGCTGCTCTCTAGAGGAGGAGCCATGTAGCGCCAGCGACATCGACGCGATCGCCATAGGAAAGCAGATGGTCAAGCGATGCCACGAGCGGCGCGAACGCGTTTAGCGATAACCGCGGTTACGTTAACCGCGGTTAAGGTCGCCCGTGTAACAGGGGTATTAGTTGGCTATAGGAACCGAAGAAATGAAAGATCAGTTGAGTTCGAGCTGCGGTGCTGGAACAACGCCTCGTTGTCTCTCTCTCTCATGTGCTCTACATGTTAGTGAGATCAAGGATTGCTCTCAATTCGAAGAGAGAGAAAACAAAATCAATCGAGTGGAAACATGCGAATCTGGAAACAGTCAGAGGGAAAGCAGATGAATTCAGGCTAGTGTTCGTGAACAAGTTTGTGGCATTAAAACAGGAAGATGAAGATAACACATACATAATGAATTAGACCGTAACTAGTTTAAGAGGTCACATTTAAATTTGGAGGTAAGGTACCAAGACAACATATAATAAAGTAAGCTCTCCCAATAACAAAGGACCTAATAAAGAGACGACAAACAAAACATAAATGTGTCTCAGTCAAGAGATTAAATCAAACTTGCTGAACTGTCAAAGCTGATAAACAAGAAGAAAGTACTTGAATTTGGCCTAGTTAATGTTTACTACATATCATCTTGACCACTAATAAAGACGAATAAATACCGCCCGTGTCGTCGTTTCGTGTTCTCTTCCCCTGTCTTCGTCATTATTAGCGATCAATATGATAAGAATAAAGTAAGTGGCATTCGAAATTATAACGTCGGAAAGCTTGAAGAAGAAATAAAAAATGGGGGCAGCATAATATCAATGACAAGGAAACTTGGCATAGGAAATAGCAAGATGTATGCAGTGAAATATAGGCATGCATCATCAAGTTCGAAGATACAACAGAGGCAGCCGAGGAATTCTACACGGAACCATAGAGAACCCAGAGCAACCGCGTAACCTTCATTGAAAGTAGTTACGAACAGAATAGAGAAGCTCTATGTGTAACTAACGATGAGGTTAGAAGGGCTTTGGAAGACATATCCCTCGGAAAAGCGGTAAGAGAACATGGAATATAAAGTCGATTTGATAAAAGACGGAAGGGTTATTATACTCGAAAACCTTGTGACCCTTGCTTAGTAATGCCTCGAGGCTGTGTATCAGACAGTGGGAAGAATTCCAACATCGTTCTAATCTATAAGAAGCAAAACGTTTATAATTGAAACCTATGGGCCCATTTACTTACGTTCTGTATTGTACAAAATATTCACCAACGTATTTTCTAATAGAATCAAGACAACACTTGACTTTAGTCAGCACAGAGAACAGCTGACTTCAGGAAGGGGTATTCTACAATGGACCACATCCAGTGATATCACAAGCTGAAAAAACGCTTCTGTGCCGCCTGTGGCTTCGCGTGACCTTCACAAGAGCTTATTCATTTCGCCTCGGAATGGTCGAAAACCCTACACATGCGACAACTGTGGCTGCTAAGAGACGACTGCGCGTTTCCTTCATGAATGTGCTCACTTTAGTGATCCTAGAAAAAAAAATCTCAACCACTTGAGACAGACTGGACAATCGCCCTTTGTCCGAAGCGTGTATCCTCGGAGACTGGCCACTGGCCGACACCGTCCTCCGCACTGCAGTTGGAACGACGCGATGGAACCAAATATGCCAAGCGTAACCTTAAGAGATATGAACACAGAGATATGTATCAGAGAGCTGTAGGAGTTGAGGACGGACTTCGGGATGAAAAAAA
Source organism: Dermacentor andersoni (assembly GCF_023375885.2). Classification (NCBI taxonomy): domain Eukaryota; kingdom Metazoa; phylum Arthropoda; class Arachnida; order Ixodida; family Ixodidae; genus Dermacentor; species Dermacentor andersoni. The sequence continues at coordinate 37,811,365 of NC_092814.1, forward strand.
ACTTGGGAGGGTTTATTTTACATTATTTACAGTGAGACGTCAATGAACAGTCGTACAGTCATTACGGGCCGGCAGCAACTCGGACGCTGTGGCCCGCGGCAAGAAGTTCGAGAGAGGTGAATCCGGGAATGCTCTGGAATCTTGGAATGCTCGGTCTGCGTCTTTTAAGCCCTTCGATCTCTGGAAGGCGCGTCATGTTCGGCCAATGGGAGAGCCCGCTCAGATGACGCCACCTTCGACCAATGGTAGGCACCCGTGCGATGGTGTCACACCCGGCGGCTCCCCGCGGTCTTGCCTTGCTGTGGTGCAATGCTCTCTTCAAAGGCGGCCGGTGAGACGCTGCCAGGCCTTCCCGGTACATCACAGCCGTCTTGTTGTCACGGTGCATTACAGCCATCTTGTTGTCACGGTGCATTACAGCCGTCTTGTTGTCGGTACCCAATTTACTTGCAACAATGCCGGGCTATCCCTTCGCTTTTTAGCAGAGTCAAGCATTGAATAGCCCCACCGGCGGCTTACGAAGTGGGGGCCTTCAACTTGTTTGCACGTGCCCGCCCCTGGAATGTGGCATCCGTGTTTTTGCGCTCCTCAATGAGCTGTGGTGCGATTCGATGTGGTCTGGGGAACTCGAAGTAGCCTCAGGAAACGGCCCCATATCTAACAGCTCGTCCTCGCCCCGGAAGTTCGGAATGGCCGGTGAACTCAATTCGCCGGCCATGAGGAACGCTGAAAGAACCTGCAGGGTACTGGTGTCGAGCCACGCTTGACGAACTTCGGGATCCTGGGCCCTGGAGAACATACGTCAAACAAACAAAACAACACAGCGCCGCACCACGCGTAAGCGCAGGCTCTTCACCCCTGACTCGCCAGGCTACTACTGAGTCAAAATGAACCCTGATCTTTTATTTCCCCAATTTTGACTAAACAGTTCCAACCACCTCTCCAAACCGCTATCCATTTCTCCCGGAATGCCGACAAGACCAGAGTACTATTGTTGTTGCAAAACAAAGGGTCGTTGTCGTTGCAAACAAACAATGAAAACAGCCGAACATACCTTAAGTGGCTTAACTACACGAACAGCATGTTTCCAACCTTAACGCAGTGGCGTACCTATCTCACGTACCGGTGCCACTGAACAATCTGGTCAACTTCACAAGTACGTAATCACAAGCGCGCCAGCCTTGTGGTCACTAATCCGAACGCGTACTTGCGTCGTAGGCAAACTTTTTATAACGCTTACTCACGTTTCTTCCTTTAGTCCCTACAGGACACGTAACTTACGCGAGCAATTAAACTTGCGGGGCTTACACACTCCGCAGAACCCTTAAAATAATGCGTCTTTTAACAACTCGTTCCACGCATACTTATCAGCGAAGTCAGAATACGGCTGCCCTCAACACACACGAGCAACCCAGTCATAAATCTGCTTCCTTCCGTCCACACAGGACACGCGTTAAAGGAACTAAGGACGCTTCTCAATGCAAATGATGCACTTACTGAAAACCTACGCGGTTAACCTTAGAAAATAAAAAAAACGCTTATAAAAAAAGAAGGTTAACTAAAACACACGCGCGTTACGATAGGCCTCTCAACAATAACCTTAACACCCAGGTTACTTACACACACACAAAAAAAAAGAAAGCCCATCTACTTATTAACTAACACTCGCGAGACTACATGTCTACACAAACCTCATCTTTCAAATCTCGGAGCTTCTCAAACGAAAACACAAACAAAGCTCAAACCTTACACATTGAAAGAAATCCTAGTCTCAATTCGCGAAAACTTTCCGATGCTCAAAAATAAAAAACAAAAAACTTCATTTCTACGGAAGCGCTCTTGGCCTCCCTTTCCAAACGCTTATGTCTGACTCATACTTTGAGCCGTACCCGAGGTGGTCGCGGTTTGAAAGCTACTCTGGCTGCCGAGGAACAACAAAAGGGCTGACTCACTATCAGCTCCCCCAAGACGTTACGGTCTCCTGCCAATTTGTGTCCTGGCGCCCAGCTTCCAACACGAACTCGGTTGACCGCGTCGCTACTCCCCACCTGGTCTTGTCTTGCCACTTTGCGCTTCTTTGTACTGCACGCTGAGCTTTGAAAAGAACTACGGAACGACGAGAAGTTTAACAGCCCCGTGCCCTTGGTCCGCGTCCGTGCAGAACATGCTTCGCGGTCCCCCTTTGACCGGTGGCTCGAACGTTTTGGGTGCGTCAACATCGTCAGTGACGACCGCACCTTTTTCCTCGCGCCCTGCCCTTTTGGCTTTCTCGCCATCTTTGGCGGCGCTACATTAGTTACCATCTTTCGGTCTCTACCGCGCTTCTTTTTACGGCGCTTTCTCTTTGCGCTCGTTTTCATGTCGCCATCTCGTGCCTCGTGCTGGCCGTTACGCATCTCGTCGGCCCGGATCGGTCTCTTACCCACACAGTCTGAGTGATTTACATTTAAATCTACTCTCACTTTGCCTCGACTGGCGGACAGCTCAACCGACTCTGGAACAATGCAGCAGGCTTTACTCGAGTTAAGCAACTCGCACTCTTGCGAACTGCACTCTACTGCACTGCCCAGCTCACGCTGTGCATCGACACACAGCCCGTCGGTCTCGATCGCTGTCTCACGCGCACAGTCCGAATGATTAATAACTGAATCATCCCTATCTAGGCTATCTAGACTGGCGGAGAGCTGCACCGATCCCTGAACAATGTAGTTGTTCTCTCGTGAACTACGGAGCTCGCCATCCCGAGAACTACTCTCAACTGCATCGCTCAGCTCGCACTTCACTTCTGCACGCAGATCTGGCTCTACATGGGTGCTCGCGTCTGTCGGGTCAGCAGTACCCTTTTCTTCGCTAGCAACCTCGCTAACATTACAAGCGACGCACACGCGTGGTAACTGTGCCAATTTGTTCGCAGCTGGCCTAGCTGTCTCTACAGTCATCTGTTGGCACAGCACCTCGTCGCTCTCCCTGCGGCCTTTAACGGCCTCTGTTGCCACTAAGGCATCGTTAGCAGCTAGCCTTTTCCCTTCATTTATGAATGTGCAGCCAATCTCACAGGCACTGCTCTTCTCGTCGGCTTTTGGCGAAAATCCGCTCGATGCTGCCTCATTCTTTCGCTCTGTACTACCTACAGAATTCTCAGACAGCCGTTGTCTCTGTGCCATTAACTGATCACAATACTCTATCTCTTTGATCAGTGCTGCCTTCTCTCTTTCATACTTTTGCTCACGCTCACGCTTACGTTCCTGATACTCACGTTCGCGTTCCTTCTCACGTTCGTGACGCTCACACTTAAGAGTAAGTTCTTGAAGCTCACGCTTCCGTTTATTCTCGCGTTCTTCACGCTTACGCTCACTCTTACGTTCACGACGCTCACGCTCACGTTCACGACGCTCATGCTCCCGTGGCTCCTGTATCACCTCCCAAGCAAGCTCAATGCTTTTGTCATCATTGCCACTATCGTTAATCGCCTTTATGATAGCTGGCGTTTTCATCCGTTCGTCCGCCTCAACTCCCAAATCGTCGCACACCAACAACAAGTCTAACCTCGTCAACCTTCTAAGATCCATGGCAGCTGCCCCGACAGGTGGTTAGAACTGTTTTCCTTAATTAATTTGTGCAAACACACAATGCAACAAATTCTCGATTCCCAGAACTATCAAAATGAACACACAACATTTGAGTCTGGCGAATCAAAAGGAAAAAAACCACGCGCTCACTTACGGTTGCAGCACCCTGCCATCCGGTTCATTGGTCCGCTGTTCCTGGTTCCTCAGGAATCCCTGGGTCGAAGGCTCGCTCTTCTTCGCTACTCCCAGCTTCTTAGAACCTCTTTCGACGAAGGCTCTCTCTTCTTCGCTCTTCCCGGTTCCTCTGGATTTCTCTCGACGAAGGTTGATCCGTAGCGCTGCCACCAGCTGTTGCATTCGGAGGCGATGCCACCGCTGCCACCAGTTGTAGGAGTTGGAGGAAATCCCACCGCTGCCACCAGTTGTAGGAGTTGAGGACGCACTTCGGGATGAAAAAAACTTGGGAGGGTTTATTTTACATTATTTACAGTGAGACGTCAATGAACACTCGTACAGTCATTACGGGCCGGCAGCAACTCGGACGCTGCGGCCCGCGGTAAGAAGTTCGAGAAAGGTGAATCCGGAAATGCTCTGGAATCTCTGGAAGCTTTTAAGCTTCCAGAGATTCCAGAGCATTTCAGAGCAGAGCATTCAGAGCATTCCAGAGTAAGCCCTTCGATCTCTGGAAGGCGCGTCATGTTCGGCCAATGGGAGAGCCCGCTCAGATGACGCCACCTTCGGCCAATGGTAGGCACCCGTGCGATGGTGTCACACCCCGCGGCTCCCCGCGGTCTTGCCTTGCTGTGGTGCAATGCTCTCTTCAAAGGCGGCCGGTGAGACGCTGCCAGGCCTTCCCGGTACATCACAGCCGTCTTGTTGTCACGGTGCATTACAGCCGTCTTGTTGTCACGGTGCATTACAGCCGTCTTGTTGTCGGTACCCAATTTACTTGCAACAATGCCGGGCTATCCCTTCGCTTTTTAGCAGAGTCAAGCATTGAATAGCCCCACCGGCGGCGTACGAAGTGGGGGCCTTCAACTTGTTTGCACGTGCCCGCCCCTGGAATGTGGCATCCGTGTTTCTGCGCTCCTCAATGAGCTGTGGTGCGATTCGATGTGGTCTGGGGAACTCGAAGTAGCCTCAGGAAACGGCCCCATATCTAACAGAGCAAACCGGAGTAGCCCATATTCTAGTTTACATTAAGAGGGAAAATTAAAAATCAATTGAATTCTGGGGTTTTGTAATCCAAAACCGGGATATGATTATGAGGCATGCCGTAGTGGGGGATCCCGGATTATTTGAGTACACGAGCGTTTTTGCCTTTCGCCCGCATCGAAATGCGGCTGCCGCTGCCGGGATTCGATCCCGCGGCCTCGAGCTTAGCAGCGTAATGCCAACGCTACTACGCCACCACGGTGGCTAAGAGGGAAAGTGAATCTGGTCAGGCCATGTATGCTGTAATTCGTAGGGTGGATGACCGGCGGTTCAAGAGAAAGGAAGTGCGGTAAAGGACGGCAGATAATTAGGTGGTGTGGTGTGCTGAAATTAGAAAATTTGCAAGCATAAGGTGGAGTCAGCTGGCGCAAGACATGGATAATTCGAGATCGCTGTGAGAGGCCTTCGTTCTGCACTAGACATAAATAGTCTAATGATGAGGAAAGTAGGTCCCTCACTCTAGCCTAAGAAGAGCTCAACGCTCGTCAAAATAGAAATCAATGCATGTTTCCCAGAATTAGGTGTATGTTACCCATGAAGCGTGGTGCCCTTCATGTACATTGTTCTCTTTCATTTAGATTGCTATGCGAGAGATGAAATGTTAGCACATCGCAGTGTACTTCACAAATATAAAAACTTCAAGCCGAAATTTTTAACCAATAATCTCCTTCCAGAGCGCTCCTTGTAAACAACACAGATCGCGGCACAAACTGAAAGGCAAAACCCGCTTTAGTCAAAAATGTGCGAAACCGTGAGCATCAGATCGTGGAAACAGATTCGGACATTTCGTTATGTTTTTTCTACCTCAATCATCTTTTTTTTTAATGTAAAAATGAAAGTAAACTGTGGCGTAGTGAGAGCGCGCTGCGAAAAAATATTTGGGCTCAAGAATTTACGCTCTGTATTTATTTTCTGCCCCACAGCTCAAGCATTTTGTCACTGTCCACAGTGGACTTCACTAATATTCAAAACATATCCAGAACTACCGTTTCTCTTCAACACTGTCAACAAACCGTTTTCTGCAATAAACCCGTTATTTTCTACCTTGTCAGTTTCTCAGCATAGTATTTTATGCATGCAGCCTTTTTGCTGATGCAAACGCAACTCGTCATTATTACAGAATAAGGTGCTAGTTCTTGTTTTCATTGCAGATAGTATCTAGGGTGTAAATAGCAAGGTTGCTTTTCAACTTTCTTGAGTGTACTGCATGGTTCTAAAGATCTAAAATTATTACAAAACAAGATCAATAAACTAAGCGTTACCGCACCGTTATAGATGTAAAGCGTAATGTATAACACTTGACAAGCAGTGCTACAACCTCGCACATGTAGTGTTCTCTCAGTCAGGGTTGCCAGATTGCTCCAACCACAGGTAGCCAAATTGGCCTCCGCAGTAGCCCAAATGTAGCCAAAAACGAAACTTTTGGGTAGCCCAAAAGTAGCCAAAAAGCTTTGTGTTTTTGTGAAGTCATTTAAGCATATCGAATTAATTTTGGGCAAGAATACCTACATATTAGTTTTTCCACGCATGACCACGCATGACCTCCGCGCGCATCGTCATGGAGGCCATGCGGCACGGAAAACAGGTGCTGCACAAGCGCAAGAAGTGCAGAAACGCAGGCATGCAGGCAAATTCATGATAAGGCAAATGCGGTCTTCATTGCAATTGCACGGTTTTATTTTTCCCAGAGCATTAAAAAATTACGAAAAGAACAACTGACAAACAGCACCACGCGATAAAAACGCTAAGCAATGGCATGCATTCAGGCGTTCAGTATTATTGCTTACAGCTTATGATATATTCGCTTAACACCACACAATGCACCAAACGAAAAACTACAAAAAATTGCAAGACAAAGTCTAACACAATGGATGGCGGTTGGTACAAAATCTAGTACCATCTATAGACATAAAAAAAGTATGCTATAATTAAGCATCACGAGCTTATTGCGAAGTGGAACTGCTTGGTCCGTACAAAATGTGAGAGCTGAAAAGGGACAAAGATTCTTGGCTCGGTTTAAAATCCTTGGAGCAGCCTCCGTTCCTGGCCAGGGCAAACTACACGTGGAGGAGTGCTCCCAATAGTTCATTCGACATTCTATTTCGAAGGTCGGTTTTAATGAGCGAGACCTGGCTGAACACTCGTTCGACGGCGGCATTTGATACGGGTAGTGACAGCAAAGAAAGGAGGGGGGTTTGGAGTTGTGTAGGGCACGGATGGCTGTGGGGGCTGTGGGGCAACGGAAGAGATATGTTCTACCTTGGCGTTGGGGCAGGGACAATTTGGGCAGGAAAGGTCCGAGCGAATTGCCACGTATGCGGCAGGCAGAAAATTCGGCAAATTTCAGTTAGGTTCAGCTCGGTGGTCTCCCTCCGTTCTGGCGCCGAGGTCACCACGGCGCACCGTCAACGGGAGCTAAAAGCATCTCATGCTTAAAACGTAGGACGCTGAAAGCTCACACGTGGAGGCGGCTACCGTTCGCTGGCGCGCCCGGGTAGCTTATTTACAATTGCTACATGGCGCTTGTGGAGACGGCGGACGTTCGTGCGCATGCGGGAGTAAGAACGGGTGCGAGAGAGGAAATGTGGAGACTTTCGCTCCTTGAATATATGACTTTGCTAGGCACTGCCTAGGCACTACGGAGGAGTTTCTTAGCGCGTGTTGTATGCGGTTGTCCCTAGGCGTGCCGGCAGAAGTCGCGGGGCGTGGTAGTGCTGAACTTAGCGTCGCAAGTTGGCGGCTGGACGTAATTATATTTATTCAATCATGTTTTTTTACTAATTGAAACAACGTCTCATTATTTCGCATTATTGGTGGCGCCTGCAGCAGGACACCATAGCGGCTCGCCGAGGCCTGCTCGTGCCAGGGATGTAATAAGATCGGCTGTCCGCGATAGCGCGCCGCGAATTTTTTTATGCGAACACCCCCTGGCACGCTTCGGCCTCCGCGGCCACAACCCACGGGCCGCCCTGCTTCCAGCTTTGATCCCCATGCTACCCCTTGGGTGCCCTGGAGATCCTGCGCCTACCTGCTTTATTTTAACACCAGGTGCTCTCCTGAGGCCTCCGTTTGCCGGTTACATGTGCCCTCCTGGAGCAGTGCTTGTAAAAAACGCAATCTATCGTCGCGACGAAAAAAAGCGACCCGCGACTTATACAACGCCAGTCAGGACCTTGCCCCTTCAGACACAGCGATCACCAAACGGGGCGTCCGTGCACATTACCTCACCGCACGGGCAGCCAGCAGCGGAGCGTAAACAAACTCGCCCGCACTCCGCAATGCCGGCATGTCTAGGGGACAAACGCATATAACACGCGCTTAGAAACCCCTTCCGTAGGGCCAAGGCAGTCACATATTCAAGGAGCAAAGGCCCCCAAATTTTCCCTCTCACACCCGCTCTTACTCGCGCCTGCGCAGAAAGGTCGAGCGCCGCGAGAGACGCCACGCCCCGCTGTACCTACTAGCAATTGTAAATACGCGCACCGGGTAGCGTTAGTGAGCGGATTCCTGAGGCCAGCTTTCTTGTATCAAAATTATCAAAAGGCCACGATTCTTGACCTTTTGACATGCATATGTGTTCTGTGACAGAGAACTTGCAAATTTTGATTTTGCAGCAGACGTGCTCAATTTTTTTAACCTGCTGTCGTCTGCATTTTGATTCCAGCGTGCTTTTCATTTGTGTTTAACTATTTTCACTTTTTTTTTACACAGGAAAAAGATGTAGCCCAAAAATAGCCACACAGCCAACGGGAAAATTCTGACGCACACTCGGACAAAAAGTAGCCCAATTTGGATATTAATAGCCCAATCTGGCAACCCTGCTCTCACTATGTCCTTTTTTTTATCCCCTTAAGCAGGACTGATCTCGGTTATTCGATCGCTGATAGGTAGGCTATACATGGGGACCCAGAGGCTATTCTTCCGGAGCAATAAAGTTGGTAGGGCCCAACCAACGGTAGGGCCCATCCCTCGTCCCCCTCAACCATCCCACCTTTACCTTGTGTATGTAGAAAGTAAAAACATGCGCGTCTGGTAGACAACAGTTTCTCATCGTCTTTTCTTCTTTTCTTCTTCCTTTTTTTACAGCGCTAGGTCCTGGCGGTTTCTGTGCGTAGCCAAAAAAGATGGCGGCCACCCCAGAACTAAAAAAGCTAAAGGATAAAGCAAAAGCGTATCGCCGGGTATGCCCCACTGCGCTTAATCGTGAGAAGTGTCAAAACGTATTGTGATAAAAGAAATATCGTAATAAATAAAGTAAAACCAGAATAGACACTGTGTATTATGGATTACGGTTTGACGTCACGGGCTCTGTAGGCAAACCACGTAACCTTGTATCAGTTCCTTTCCACCCGTGCAATGGATAGACCGCATGCGGTGATGACATGCATTTCAGAAGTATAATCACCAAATAATTGAACAAGCGCCGCAATGCGGCTCGTGAACAATTTCAACGCTCGCGCCTGGCTCAGCCTCGGCCACCGTGGCCTCGGCCCCGCACGCACGTCTACCCTTCTGGATGGCGGCGGGAATCCCAGTGTTGCCTTGCACGAGCACACGGTGGTCGGCATTGTGCGAGAGGTGTCATGTTTCGCAGACGCGTTGAAGCTGGGGGCAGCACGAAGCGCTCGTTGCCGCTGCTGCCGCTTTTTACCCCGCCAGCGTTGTGACAGCGAGAGCTTCCGGTCATCGAGTGAGACCGGTTCGTGTTTCCCGGTGCGCGCGTGAAACCCTGCTTTTTAATTGGTAAGCGAACGTTCACTATAATTTATACGGCCGATAAAGCTACGAACATTAATTCGTGTAGCTGTGATATTTTTGCTATTGCTATCAATGCAATTCGCCTTTCGGCGAAACTGTGACTTTTCTCGCCCCTCACCAAACAATAAATACTCCTACCGCTACTCGGGACAGATACTTGCCAGGTGAAACTTGCCATATCAGTATCTGCAGCGACTGGCAGAGACGTTCAAACTTCGACGTGGTTTTCGTCACGGAACATTTCGTCGGATGTGATGGCGGCGCTGCCTTCCCTGCGCTTCTGGGGTGCTCGGTTTCGATATTGCCTCGATTGAGCGTTGATATTTCATTATGAATATCTCAAGTCACGTGCGATGTTCAATATATTAATTTTTTTAAAGGAGAGGTGCTTCAGAACGTGACTGCCTCCATATTTCCCTTATAAACAGCAGCCCCCTCGCCCCCCCCCCCCCCAAGGCGCTCATAAAAAAGTTCATTTATATTACTTAGTGAAATTCGCATTATTAGCGGCACAGTACGTTCGCCTTGCGTTGCAACTCCTCTGCAAGGACACCACGTTCCCAACGGTCATAACCGTTTAATAAAAGATCCGTATAGTCTAAAAAAAAAACACCCTGTATATAAAATCACCTAGGCTATATATACAGGGTGTCCCAACTATTATGCACCAAGATTTAAAAATATGTAAATGACACGTAGCTGAACAGAACCAAAATAATTTTGTTTGCCGTCGCTTGAAGATACTCAGATTATTTTTGCATTCTGCCTAATTATGTAATTCGTTTTATTTATTAATCAACTTCTCAATTATTATAGTTAGCCTAAAAGTGTCAATGAGAAAATTGTAGTGCAACGTGAGAAACTCAGGATGCAGCTTTCTGTTGCTCAATATGTGCAACTTAAAAGTTTTCCCGAGCGATAAAGACGACCGCGAATACAAGCAAAATTTCCGCGCTACTGGCCACTCGAGGCACTTTGCGTGTATTGCGGGCTGTTTTCACGCTCGGGAAAACTTTTAAGTTGCACGTATTGAGCCACAGAAAGCTGCATCCTGAGTTCCTCACGTTGCTCTACAATTTTCTCATTGACACTTTGAGTCTAACTATAATAATGGAGAAGTTCATTAATGAATTAAGACTAATTATCTACTCAGACGGAATGCAAAAAATAGTCTGAGTATCTCCGAGCGACTCCCAACAACATTACCTCGGTTCTGTCCAGTTACGTGGCATTTGCATATTTTTAAATCCTTGTGCATGATAGTTGGGACACCCTGTACATAACCTAGTGTGCTTGATAGTACCACAACTAATAATTATATTTGTCACAACACGCCCCCTATTAAGAGTTCAGACAGCGTCGGGGTATATCTCAAGCTGGGAGGCAATCAGCGGTCAACACCCTAATCTCAGTCGCATAATTGAGTTCCAGCTGCTTGGAGTCGTATATAATTTCCCTCTGTCCATTTCTTTTCGTCCGTCCCGATGAGTGGCTGATCCTGGAGATAGGGGGCGGAGCGCCTTCGCGCGAGTCAACGACCAGGGGTGAAAAGAATGGTAAATAAAAAATGACCATTGCAAAATGCGGCCTTCGTTGAAACCTCGTTGCCTCCAAGTAAGACAAAACTTTTGTTTTCGGACAGCCACTGACGAAACAACAAAAAGAAAATAAGCGCTTCACCTGCAGGGGGGGGGGGGGGGGCAACGCGTGGGCGTCGGACTCACTGAAGCACCGACCTCGGGCCGGAAGTGTGGCAACGGCGTCGCATCCGCCCCGAATAGCGCGCCGCTTCATGTCGCACTAAAATCGCGGGGCCACGCGATCAGAACTAGTAGTGCTGTCGGCAGCACCGCGCGCATACATTCCACGGGGTCTGGGTAATTTATGAGTTTTCTGAATGCACGGAAACCTTGTCTCTCGCCCTTTCGGCAACTCATTTTAGAATAACCTGATCAGATTGCGGCAAACAGGCATCCTCAAAACTAATTGATTCGTGAGGCCTATCACCCAGAAATAACCCAAGGGCTTCGAGAAACCCCATAGTGGAGGGCTCCGGATCAAATTTGACAACCCGGGGTTAACGTGACCGCATTGCATCATATACGAGCGCTTTTATCGTGGAACGGCTTACATTTCGGTCAGCATAGGGGTTCGCATGCTAAAACCGCCCGTATCGGAAGCGTGTAACACAGATGTCGCTTGGTCGCTTGTATCTTTGCAGCCGTACTACCCACGCGATACTTTGGTATCGTTGTTTGTAGAGGAAAGAAGCTGTTGCTCGACCATGCATGTGACGCATGCGCATTTGGCGCGTTGTCGCGCCCCGCATCACGCAATCGCAGCTAAATTTTCCCTCGAGCGCGGCTTTCAGAGAGGCGTAGCTCAGCAGTGCGGTCGTCGATCCGAGCGGGAGTTGCTCGCGTTACAGAGCGCTGGCTCTGCCATAGTGTGCATATAATCCACGGAACTCAAACCGGTGATCATCAGGAGTTATAAGGCCTACAAGTCTACATGATAGAATGTGTATGCGCGATTGAACGAGGACGTGGAAAGGAATAGACACACAGAGACAGCGATCTATCATGGATTCTAACCAACTAGCCCACCAACGTGTTTGAGCCTACAAGTGTGTAATTTGTTGCAGAAATTTCACGCTTGTTCGACTATATGACGCCAGTAGGTTCGACAGGCAGGGTCTAGAATTGGCGCGAACAGATTTGCGCAGCAAGGCAGAGGGATAACCAACCCCTTTGACCACGGTGGAGTGTCTCCCTCTTCACAAGGAGCGCAAGGGCAGTAGATTGAGGGAAGCGCAGGGGCCCCATGCCCATACGAGTGTGGCGAGATCGAGCGGCGCAACGCAGTCTCGGACAAGAAAAATAACACCCTCGAGGGTGGATTAGACATCGAAACACCCTTACTGCACCTCTACCTTTCCTGAAATTTTCGAGATAGGTTGTAGTTGCTACACTATAAGTTTACTGACAACTCAGTTGTCAGTAAGCGCTCGTCCGTGTCTCTTCTTCTTGTGTCGTCTGTTTGGCGCTATAGTACTTCAGTAAATATGTAAACTTCTCGAACACGCAGCACTTAAACACATAAACACATACCTCTAACAGGAATCTATTCTTTGTTCCTATCAACACGGCTTCCCTCGCGGTCTCTCAACAGTCACACAGCTACTAGAAATAACACACGACATATCACAAAGTCTAGATAATAGAAAACAAACAGACTTAATTTTATTGGACTACTCCAAGCTTTTTGATAGTGTACGACACAAAAAAAAAACTAGTTACGAGGAGGGAAGAGGAAAAGAGATAAGTAGAAGGCAGGGAGGTTAACCAGAATAACGTCCGGTTGGCTACGCTACACCGGGGGAATGGGAAAGGGCGAAAACAAAGATAACAAGGAGAGAGAGGAGGTAAGGAAAGAAGGAAATTGCGGTGAGTTCGCTGACGTGTGTGGCCTTACAGAAATTGCATTAATAGTCACAGATGGCCGCACAAGCCCGTCGTCCTTAAGAAGCGCAAAAGCGCCTTCACCGCTTCATGGGCCGACGGGCGATGGGGGCGGTGTTCCAGCAGCACCTGCACAGAAAGCGGCCGATTGTCCAGTTTTTGGAAGGCTTTGGCAAGTTCTTGTCTCTCTGGGGTGTATCGTGGACAGTGGCACAGCAGGTGGTAGATGTTTTCTTCGGTGCCGCAAACCTCGCATGCTGCACTGTCAGTCACTCCAATTAATGTAGAGTATGCCTTTGTGAAGGCAACTCCTAACCAAAGGCGACAGAGAAGGGTAGCTTCACGTCGAGGAAGTCCGAGTGGAGGTCGGAGTTGCAGGGAGGGGTTTAGTCGATGCAGTCGTGTAAGTCGTAAGTTTGGCGAGTTCCACTCGGTCAGTGTGAGACTGCGTGCCAGGTGTCGAAGCTGCCTTGCGGCGTCTGTCCTCGAAAGCGGAATTGGAACACTATGCTCTTCTTGATGAGCTGTGCGAGCAGCGTTATCGGCGGGATCATTGCCACTGATTCCACAATGGCCAGGTACCCATTGAAAAACGACCTCGTGACCGTTTTGTTGGACGTGATAGTAAAGTTTCGCGATTTCGTATGTCAATTGGTCATGGCTTCTCTGTCGGAGAACTGACTGCGTGCACTGCAATGCCGGTTATGAATCACAGAACACAGCCCATTTTCTAGGTCATTCAGATTCAATGAATTCCAGTGCTCGACGCCGGGCCGTTAGTTCTGCCGTCGTTGAGGTCGTGACATGCGATGTCTTGAAGCGTAGTGTCATTTCCTCGCGTTGGTATAACCACGGCACCACCAGAACTGCATGACGTAGTTGATCCATCGGTATAGATGTGCACGTGGTTGCTGTACTTTTCATGCAAAAGAAGTAAGCTCAGCTGTTTTAGAGCAGGGGCCGGTAGATCTGTCTTCTTCTGTAGTCCTGGAATCATTATATGTACTTGTGGACGGCTCAAACACCACGGAGGAAACGCTGGCTTGGCCGCAGGTGCGTACCCTGAAGTAAACGACGCACGATGTGCACTGACAATACCGCTAAATGTCGAGCAGGGCCTTGCAGCAGTGAGGCTCGCCAAGTGGTGGGAAGGGGTCCTAGCATAATGCCTGAGATGCATACGCATTGTCTCAACGGTAATGTGCGTCGCGATTGGGTAATCCTGCGCAAGGGCAATGGTTTCAGCCGTTGATGCACTGCGTGGTAAGCCAAGACATATCTTAAGGGCTTGCGCTTGAATACTCTGAATCGTACGCAGGTTAGTCTTGCAGGTGTTGGATATTGCAGGCAGGCTGTATCGCAGGAATCCAACGAACAACGCCATGTACAGCTGTAACATAGTGTGTATAGATACTCCCCAACTTTTTCCTGCAAGGAACCTGAACAGGTGACAGAACCTGAACAGGTGAAAGCAGTTTCTGTAGACTTTCTTTTATAACTTGTATCCGTATTTTGTGTTTCAATAACCCGATTGCATCATTCCGCACTCTACTATTGTAATTGTAATTTGTAGTCTCGTCGTGATTTGTCGCATTGATATTACTGATACAAAAGTGAGGAAAAAGCAGGCTGGTGAACAAGTGATTGGTAACCATGGCATTGACTCTAGGAACACTAAAGGAGAGATGCTGGTAGAATTCGCAGAAAGGAATAAGCTTCGGATAATCAACACCTTTTTCAGGAAGCGTAGCAACAGAAAGTGGACCTTGAAAAGCCCTAATGGTGAAACAAGAAATGAAATTGATTTCATACTTTCTGCCGATCCCAGTATAGTGCACTATGTAGAAGTGATAAGTAGGGTAAAGTGCAGTCATCATAGGTTAGTGAGGGCTAGGAGTCACCTCAGTTTGAAGAGAGAAAGAGCAAAATTGGTCAAGATGAAACAGGTCAACCTAGAGGGAGTAAGGGTAAAAGCAGACAAATTCACGTTGGTACTTCCAAACAAATATGCAGCCTTAGAACAGAGAGACCATGATGACATAGAGGCAATGAATAAAACCGTAACTAGGCTAGCTTCATAAGCAGCAATTGAAGTGGGAGGCAAGGCTACAAGGCAAGCAGTAGGCAAGCTCTCCCAAGTAACAAAGGACCTAATAAAGAAACGACGAAGAGTGAGAGTAGCCAACTCAAGAGATAAGATACAATTCGCGGAACTCCCAAAACTGGTCAAAAAGGCGAAAATAAGTGATGTCGAAACTATAACATGAGAAAGACTGAAGAAGCCGTAAAAAATGGACGCAGCCTGAAATCAGTGAGAAAGAAACTTGGCATAGGACAAGCAAAGATGTATGCACTGAAATATAAGCAGAGTAATATCATCAGCAATCTCGAAGGTATAGTAAAAGTTGCGCAAGAATTCTATACTGACTTGTACAGTACCCAGAGCAGCCACGATGCCTTCATTCGAAGCAGAAATGAACAGGTTGCAGACTTCTTCTATAACTGGCGATGTCGTTAGAAGCGCCGTGCAAGAGATGAAACAGGGAAAAGCGGCAGGAAAAGATGGAATAACAGTCGATTTAGTCAAAGATGGAGGAGACATAATGCTTGGAAAACTGGCGGCTCTTTATACGAACTTTCTATCAACCGCAGGGGTCCCAGAAAAGTGGAAGAATGCAAACACAAAAAGAGAGACGTTAAAGAATTGAAAAATTATAGAGCCATTAGCTTACTCCCAGTATTATATAAAATATTCACCAAAATAATCTCCAATAGAATAAGGTCAACACTGGAATTTAGTCAACCAAGGGAACAAGCTGACTTTAGAAAGGGAGGCTCTACAATGGACTACATCCATGTCATTAATCAGGTTATCGAGAAATCCGCAGAGTACAATATGCCTCTCTATATGGCTTTCATAGATTACAAAAAAGCATTTGATTCAGTAGAGATAGCAGCATTCATAGAGGTATTAATTAATCAAGGAGTACAGAACGCTTGGGTAAATACCTTGGAAAATATCTACAGAGGTTCCACAGCTACCTTAATTCTACATAAGAAAAGCAGGGTACCTATAAAGAAAGGGGTCAGACAGGGAGACACAATCTCTCCAATTTTATTCACTGCGTGCTTGGAAGAAGTATTCAAGCTATTAAACTGGGAAGGCTTAGGAGTAAGGATCGACGGCGAATATCTCAGCAACCTACGATTTGCCGATGACATTTTTCTATTCAGCAACAATGCCGACGAGTTACAACAAATGATTGAGGACCTAAACAGAGAGAGTGTAAGAGTGGGTTTGAAGATTAATATGCAGAAGATAAATATAATGATGAATAGCCGAGCAAGGGAACAAGAGTTCAGGATAGCCAGTCATCCTCTAGAGTCTGTGAAGGAGTACGTTTACCTATGTCAACTAATCACAGCTAACCTTGATCATCCGAAGGAAATTCATAGAATAAAAATGGGTTGGATCGCATACGGCAGACATTGTTAGCTCCTCACTGGAAGCTTACCATTATCGCTGAAAAGGAAGGTGTACAATCAGTGCATTTTACCAGTACTGACATATGGGGCAGAGACTTGGAGACTGACAAAGAAGCTTGAGAACAAGTTAAGGACCGCGCAAAGAGCGATGGAACGAAGATGGCTAGTCATAACTTTAAGATACAGAAAGAGAGCGGCTTGGATCAGAGAGGAAACGGGTATAGACGATGTTCTGATTGACATCAAGAGAAAAAAAATGGAGCTGGGCATGCCATGTAATGCACCGGTTAGATAACCATTGGACCATTAGGGTTACAGAATGCGTTCCAAGAGAAGGGAAACGCAGTCGAGGACGGCAAAAGACTAGGTGGAGCGATGAAATTAGGGAATTTGCGGGCGCTAGTTGGAATCGCTTGGCGCAGGACAGGAGTAATTGAAGATCGCAGGGAGAGGCCTTCGTCCTGCAGTGGACATAAAACAGGCTAATGATGATGATGATGATGATGATTATGATGATGATGATGATGATTACTGATCTTTATGTATTGATTACTTCAGGGTTTGCATTGTATAAACGATTTGAGTGTACTGTTTTGAATCTATATGTATGCCTTCCCTGCTATGATCTCTTGTGAGATCGGCATATTGCTAAATAAATAAGAACACAAAATTTATTAAGGCGAAAGCCTTAGATGGCTCACGGGTCGGAAAATCCGATGTCAGGCGTTACGATCCGGTAGCATGGTCGACGCGCACCGGGACACGATAATTTGAATGCGACGGCGAGTGGTTGCGCCCGGAGAACTTGACCGATGCTAATTAATGGTTGGCATCTAACAGCTCCTCCTCGCCCCGGAAGTTTGCAATGGCCGGTGAACTCAATTTGATGGCCATGAAGAACACTGATGACGCTTGTAGTGCACTGGCGACAAGCTTCGTATGACCAATTCCGGGATCCGGTGCCTTGGAGAACGTATGTCAAACAAGCAAAACAACATAGCGCTGCCCACGTGCAAGCGCAGGCTCTTGACCCCTGACTCGCCAGGCTCTTACTACATCACACTCAACGCTGTATCGTTTGTCTTTGTCGATTTCGGTAAAGCAGATCCAACCACCTTTCTAAACAGCTTTTCCCACCCGTCGTCGTTGCTCAGTGGTTATGGTCTTGGGCTGATGAGCACGTGGTCACGGTATCGAATCCCGGCCACGGCGGCCGCATTTCGATGGGGGCGAAATGCGAAAACACCCGTGTGCTTAGATTTAGGTGCATGTTAAAGAACCCCAGCTGGTCGAAATTTCCGGAGTCCTCCACTACGGCGTGCCTCATAATCAGAATGTGGTTTTGGCACGTAAAACCCCATAATTTTAGAAACAGCTTTCCCTATCTGCTCGAATGCCGACAAGGCCAGAGTGATGTTGCCGTTGCAAAACATTCGTGAGAAAACTAAACAATAAATGAAAGCAACCATTATAACCACACACAAGCAAAGTATTGAAGCTACGAGGATAACTTCCAACCATTAATAAGCTACATACCTCGTTATTCAATGGAAGAAAGACAGTACGTACAGCTACACCAAAGGCTATAAATAATCGATTTTTTAAGCATAACTTATGCAGCCGAACTTCACGAACAGCCTGTTCATGCTCTATAACAGTGGACTACTTATCGCCTCCGCTGGTACCACTGAACAGCCGCGTCAGCTTCACGGATATATACACAAAATCGCACCAATTTCGCGGTCACTAGGCACAACGCATACTTGCATGTCACGTAGGCGTTTCCTAAAGCTTACTAACGTTTCTTCCCATTTTCCATACAGGACACACCCTAAATGAACAACAAAACTAAACTTGGGTAACTTGCGCCTTCACAAGAACCTTAAAAGAAACGCGTATGCTATTAACTACTCCCGCGCACGCTTAATTGAAAACTCAGAACGCTGCCGCCATCAACACGCACGAGCGACCCAGTCACGTTCTGTTTCCTTCCGTCCGCACAGGACACGCGCTAAAGGAACTACCAACGCTCCTCAGTGCACTTACTGAAAACCAGCGCTCTTAACTTGAGAAGAAAACTTCAAGAACACTTCTAAAAAAGGTTAAGTAATACACGCGCGCGTTACTATAGGCCTTACAAATAACTTTGACGGTTGAAGACACTCACACAAAAAAAGAGAAAGCCTAACTACTTATTAGCGAAAACTTCGCGAAACTAAAGCTTAACTCTAAACGCATCTTCCAAATCTCAGTGTTTCTCAAATGAAAGCATTAACCAAGCCCATAACTTACCGATGAAAGAAACTCTATAATCTCAAATCGTGAACATTCTCAAATGCTCAAAAAATAAACAAACAAAACAAAACTGTTGTTTCTTCGGAAGCCGTCTTTTTCTCGGTCGCTCCGATAATATCACCAAAGTTATTTTTTAGCCTCACTCGAGGCGGTCGCGGTTTGAAAACTTTTCTGTCTATCCAGGAACAGCAAAAGACCTGTCATTATATCAGCTCTTGCAAGACGTTACAGTCTCTAGTCAATTTGCGTCCTGGTGCCAGGCTTTCATCACGACCTCGTCTGACCGCGTCGCGTCTCTTTACCACACTGTCTCGTCCTCCCATCATACGCTCCTGCGCACTGCATGCTGCACCCTGAAAAGAACGACGTAACGACGGATAACATTTATTGCCCCGTGCCCTTCGTCTGCGTTCGCGCAGAACATGCTTCTCTGTCTTGGTTAAAACACGTTGGCGGGCTAGTTGGTTAGAATCCATGATAGGCTGTAAAAGCGCGACTGAACGAGGACGTAGAAAGAAACAGATACACAGAGACAGCACTCGAGCGCTGGAATTCATTGAATCTGAAAGAGCTAGAAAATGGGCTGTGTTCTGTGATTCAAAACCGGCATTACAGTGCACGCAGTCAGTTCTCCGACACGGATGCCATGACCAACTGACATACGAAATCGCGAAACTTTACCATCATGTCCAACAAAAAGGTCACGAGGTCGTTTTTCAATGGGTACCTGGCCATTGTGGAATCAGTGGCAATGATTCCGCCGATAACGCTGCTCGCACAGCACATCAGGAAGAGCAGAGCGTTCCAATTCCGCTTTCGAGGACAGACGCCGCTAGGCAGCTTCGATACCTGGCACGCAGTCTCACACTGACCGAGTGGAACTCACCAAACTTACGACTCACACGACTGCATCGACTAAACCCCTCCCTGCAACTCCGGCCTCCACTCGGACTTCCTCGACGTGAAGCTACGCTTCTCTGTCGCCTTTGGTTAGGAGTTGCCTTCACAAAGGCATACTCTACATTAATTGGACAGACTGACAGTGGAGCATGCGAGGTCTGTGGCACGGAAGAAAACATCGACCACCTGCTGTGCCACTGTCCACGATACACCCCTGAGAGACAAGAACTTGCCAAAGCTTTTCATAAACTGGACAATCGGCCGCTTTCTGTGCAGGTGCTGCTGGAACACCGCCCCCATCGCCCGTCGGCCCATAAAGCGGTGAAGGCACTTTTGTGCTTCTTAAGGACGACGGGCTTGTGCGACCAACTGTGACTATTAATGCAATTTCTGTAAGGCCACACACGTCAGCGAACTCACTGCAATTTCCTTCTTTCCTTCCCTCCTCTCTCTCCCTGTTATCTTTGTTTTCCCCCTTTCCCTTTCCCCCGGTGTAGGGTAGCCAACCGGACATGATTCTGGTTAACCTCCCTGCCTTCTTCTTATCTCTTTTCCTCCAGAGACAGCACTTCACTTTCGACTCTGGATTTTTATTTTCGCACGCATCGATAAATATATACGTACATACGAGCGGAAACAAACGTGAAAGCAAAAAAAAAAAAACATTCAGTGGTTCATTTCTATGAACCGTACACGTGTGCAAGGCATGGTGAAAACATATACTGCAATGGTTACAAAGACAAACCGAGGAATCGTACCTGCTTTTCAGATAGGGACACTGATGCCTTGCTCACGCACCTTTCCTCTAATTTGACAATTTCGTAGGCCTCCACAATCTCCCTTGTCATCCTGCTATGAGCCCTATACATAATCGAAGTACTTTCAAACATGGGCTTGCAGGAACAATCTCGGCAATGAATCCCCAAATGACCCGAGATTACCCAGTGACGTCATATCGATGTTCTTTTAATCTCTCATTGATGCATCTGCCGGTTTGACCAACATACGTTCTTCCACACAAAAGCGGAATGGCATAGACAACATTATGAGTGCAGGTTACAAATTGTGTGCGATGTTGAGTAGAACATGCGTGCCTTTTGTTATTCTCTGTATTAGCCTGTTTGCATAGCTTCTGTAGACGCTCAGGGGCAGAGAAAACAACTTCCACCCCCCATTTCGCCGCTATTCTTCTGAGATTATGTGAAATGCAATGAATGTACGGTACCACAGCAAGTTTCTTTGCTCTAGCATTGCCACTGCTTCCATTCGATGCGTTTTTACACTTCCTGTTTAAGCCCTCCCCGACAGAGGTGAGCATACGCATCGGGTAACCGGAATCTTATTAAACCTTTGCGCGCACAAAGACAAGACGTTGAACGAAGAAGGGACACACAACATGCGCAACATGCTTCCCTTCTTGGTTCGACGTCCTGTCTTTGTGCGCGCAAAAGTTTAATAAGAACCATGTACAACCAACTAGCCCAAAACGTAATGCTTTTGAACCAGAATCTGCCAGGCGCTTGGCCTCATCTCTGAAACTGGCTTCCACTTTGTGGTCACATGACTTCGTTAGAGAATTATTGAAACACGATGTTACTACTGCGCATTTCGCAAGTTTTGAATGGGCGGAATGAAGTGGTAGGACTGGCTTATTGCCTCTCGGCTGATAACTCCAGCAGGCCTTTTGTGAGGAAAAGTACAATCCCAAGTCTAAAAACCTTATGAAATTGCCTATGGGGCCTTCATGTGTCAACGACAAAAGGGATAGCACTTCAGTGAACGAGGTTACGGTTTTCGAAACCAGCGACTCAAAATTGTCTGATTCGTTATTCAAAATGATTAGAAAATCGTCAACAAATCTATTCACATCAGCTACGCCTACCGACCCTCTCGCTGGCTGTCAGCAGAGCCGTCATTGGACAACGAGCCGTCGAGAAGTGTTCTGTCACTCGCAGAGGCATAATTTTATTGACAGTGTTCGTGTACAGCGAAGCAGTGTTGTACACAGTTCTTTATATTGCGTTTCTCGACGTGGATATGAAGTCTTCCGAGCGTACAAGTCGGGGCGCTGGATCTGGGTGGAGCTTATGCGCCGCTCGCTCGTCCAGATGCTGTCAGGATTGGGGGCTCAATCCCATCGCTCGTGATCCGTTGTCAAGATTGGAGTCCGGCATGAATTCGAAGGTAGCTGGCCCATGCCGTCATCCAACTTATCCACGCTGAGGACGTTGATGAAGGGAAGGACTGCCTCTCATCGAGAACGAGGAATATGGGTTTATTTACAGTAATTACATGCAGTTCATCAGTCTAGCATGACTTCGAGAGAAAGTACGTCAGTCCAACACGACTGCTTGAGAGAGTGTCTCAGTCCAACATGACTGCTTAAGAAAAGTGTGTCGAGCATCCGCACAACAGCGGCTTATAAGCACTCGATCCCCCCTTGATTCGAAGGGGACGGAAACGTTCGTCCAGTCATTGTAAACACGCCGCCTCTCCCCGGGACGGCTTACACGCACACACGCACGCACACACACACGCACGCACGCACACACACACAGGTGCACGGTCCGGAACCGACGTCAGAGGGGCTTCGTAGAACTCGGAGCTGACCCGGGTAGCGCGTCCCGGTAGCCATTGTCCTGCGTCTTGGTCGGCGCGTGAGAAGGAGCCTTCGTCGACGTTCCCGCGGCAACTCCCCCACTCATAGCAGAACAGGGCGGCGTTGGTGGGTTCGGTAACAATAGTTGGCCCGCCGAACGCATTCAGTCACAATGGCGACTTAGTGACGCCGTGGCTAGAGGTTTCCGGCGGTGCTCCAGGAAGCGTTGACGCCCGTTGTCGCAACTGGCTGGCAACACTTGCACCTCAGCTGGGCCGTTCTTAACAGCGCCTCCATGGCCCGGAAAGTCTCGACTGTCCAGCGCTGATAACCGCTGGGCAGGAAGAGAACGGCTGGTGGCCAGGGGGTGATGTCTTGGCTCGCAGTAACCACTTGTGTAATGATGTCACCGCCCCAAAACATCCAACAAGGACAGGCAACTGCAAAATGAACCCCACAACACGGCTCTGCGCCGAGATGACGTACCTTGGCTCTCACTTTAGACTCGCTAGGCTACAAAAAAAAAACATAAGTGCAGAAACAAAAAATGCTGCATTTCGCTATGCCAATTTTTGAAGCAATTTCGTGCGGACAAATTCAGCAATGATGGAGGGAATCCTGCTAAATGAGAGGGGATCTTCTTGGCTTAACAAAATTAACAATAATGACCCTAAAATGTAGGCGGGACCCTCAAACGCGGAATTTAAATTAGTCTGCTCAAGCCATCCGCATTGCTATGCAACTTTCCCTTCTTATGTCTAACGGAGAAGTTGTACTCTTGAAGAGTGAGGCTCCATCGGAGCAAGCGGCCATTTTTGTGTGACATTTGATTGAGCCACGTCAGACGACAGTGGTCGGTCTCGAAGATGAACTTCGCTCCGTACAAGTAACACGACAACTTCTGGGTGGCCCAAACTAAACAAGCGCATTCCTTCTCTGAAGCGCTGTAGGCTTCCTCTCTTACGTTTAGTTTACGGCTGGCATAGAGGATGGGATGCTCCTCGTTATCGTCGCCGACCTGACTAAGTACCACGCCCATACCTCTGTCGCTTGCGTCGCATTGAACTATGAATTCCTTTGTGTAGTCTAGCGCGCGAAGCACAGGACGAGAAACCAATAGCGTTTTCTAACTTTGGAAAGCGTTCTCTTTGTCCGTATCCCAATGTACGCTACTCGGTGCACCCTTTAGGAGGGCGTCTGTTAATGTACTTGCCATTTGCGAGTAATTCGGAATGTACCGTTGATAGTACCCCACAAGTCCCAAAAATGAACGAAGGTCTGTTTTCGTGCGCGGCTGAGAAAATTCGCCAATCGTAGCTATTTTCAGCTCGGCCGGCCTTCTCATGCCCTGGCCGACAACATGGCCCAGACAGTGGCGTACCCAGAAATTTCGTTCGGGGGGGGGGCTCACATTGCAGCTCGGCCTCCTCCTTAAGGGGAAGCTTTAGCTCGGGTGCTCCTATCTAAATACATGTAGAAGGAGAATTTGTTTTTCTCGGCAACCACTGCAGCAAATTTGACGAAGTTTGTTGCACTTAAAAAAAAAAAAACCTAAATTCTAGTGACTGTTTTGAATTTTTCATTTAGGTTGTCAATTCTTTATTAAAAATTGGCAAAAATCGCCAATTTTCTGTAAACGAAACTGTGAAGTTTAAAACTCTGTAACTCAACAATGAAAAATGATATCACAATTGTGTAATTGCCTCTAATAGTACACTTACAGCGGAAAATATTGATCTGTTACACATGTATCTCAAAAAATTTAATATTATGGAAATATGGCTTTTGCAGAACCCTTGCACACAATGTAAACAATTCACGTAAGATACAAATTGACACACCAAATTTGTCCGCTTTCACTGTTATAGTAGATGGCGTTTACAGAAGCACGATATGTGTTCTGGATGCAGAGCTATTAGTTTGTAAACGTCGTGCTTCCATAATTTCGAACTTTCGAATTTTTCAAAATATTTTAAACAAAATTCAGGCCCTAAATCGAATTTCCGCTTTCAACAGACACTAGAATTCAACTTTCTCTCTGAAATGCAAAACATATTATTAAAAGCGATACAGAGGTTATCTCAAAAAAGCATTTCTGCTTTTTACATGTATTTGAATAGGCCGCTTCGGAGTTGGGCCCCAGCTTAAGCTTCCTCTTAAACAACTTGTCGAGGGATCAATTACATAAATAATAACATTGGCCATTGCCAAAGATGCTGCAAATGAATTGGTGGACGCTACGCGCTCTCAAAACAAGTAAAATATGTATTTTTTTTCATAAAGGTATACACCCGTATGTGCCAAAAATTATGCCCAAAATAACTCATATCAATGCTTTCATGTTTTTGTCTATTTAATAAGTAAAGAAAATATCACACGAACTTTAGAACTATATCAGTTCGAAAATAGCTAAGCAGCGCATTCCGCTGATACCAAAAATGTAAAGGCCATGAAATGAACAAGTTGAGGACAAATATGTTAATGAGACTTTGTCATTGAAGAACCTTGTTTACATTCTTGTACACATGCAACGGCCAGTGAAAAATTTCAATGACGCTGTCATTTGTTCCAATGTGTTACGCAGGAGCAGCTGTCGCCAGTCGTGTATCGTGAGTAATTGCACCGAAATTATAGTCGCAACAGAGAGCACGTATACAAAGCAGGAGTTCTGTATAATATACGAGCGCGAGTCAAATGAAAGTGAGCCAATGCGAATATATGACAAGCGGGGTACTTTAATTAAAGGTAGTCTCCATGAGCATTTGGACATTTGTCCCATTGACTAACGAGTCGCGTGATTCCCGTCTCATAAAACTCCTTGGGTTGCTGTTTCAAAAAGTCTGCAATTGACTCTTTCACGTCATCGTCCGACACGAATCTGGTTCCCTTGAGCTGTTTCTTCAGGTGCTCAAAAATATGGAAGTCGCAAGTCGACAGGTCTGAGGTGTATGGCGGATGTTGCAGCGTTTCCCACTTAAACTTTGCCAGTTTTGTATTAACCACATCATCGACACGAGGACGGGCATTGCCGTAGAACAAGATGGCCCCGTTCGCCAATTTTCCGCGTCGTTTGTTCTTGATTGCGACACGCAGCCGATCCGACGTTTCACAATATCGGAAACAATTGATAGTTTCTGAAGATTTAGCAAATTCTATCAGCAATGGCGCCTGACAATCGAAAAGAAAGTCAACAACACCTTTCCGGCGGAAATGACGGCCTTTGCTTTATTGGGGGGGAGGGGGGTGAATTCGAATGTTTCCACTGTAAGCTTTGCCGTCGTGTTTCAGGCTCGCAGAAGTGGCACCATGGTTCGTCTCCGATAACAATTGCAGACAAGAAATCATCCCCCTCATTCTCATACCGGATCAGATGAGTCAAAGCAGCGCCGAACTTCTCTGTCTTCTGGCGGTGGTTCAAAATTTTCGGCATCCATTGCGCACATGAGAGCCGATAACCGAGATGTTCATAAATTATGGCGTGAACTGAATCATGACTGATGTTCACACGCTCTGCCAGTTCATCGATGCTTATCCTCCGTTCTTGTCTCATCGACTAATCAGCCTTTGCAATTTTGTTGGGGGTGACTGCACGTGGCTTTGGCCCGGTCTTGGATCGTCTTTGCAACTTTCACGTCCTTCTTTGAACCGTTTGCTCCAACGCTTCACAGTGGCCAATGAAATACAATGTTCAACGTACACGGCAGCAATACGGCTGCTAATTTATTTTTAGGAAGCACCTTCAGCTGTATAAAACGTCACCACACCACGCTGCTCAACTTCTGGAGCGTTCATTATGTCACGTAATCATGTTCAACCCAGCGTATGAGAGCATTAAAGAACATTTGTCCTCACACCTGCGTGTTACTTTTGTAAATGAGAGATGCATGTTGGCTACGCGCATGCCTCGCAGATAATGAACCGAACCATTATTGCGCGGCGTGAATAGGCTCACTTTCATTTGACTCGTCCGCGTGCATTAGAAATGCGAAGATACAATGAGATATACAAATGCGAAGATACAGCTTTATAAAGGGCAAAAATATGTCACTGGAAACAAAGTTCACTAAACGTATCCACAAAACCTCGCCACAAGATATTTAAATATACGCATAAGTCTCCAATAAATCTACGTATCTAAGAAAAAGCCACTGTATATAATGCGTCAAACAAGGCAAATAAACATGTTGCGCAATCACAGATTCACAGAATCCTAGATCCCGCCCCCATTCTATCCACTCCCCCCGATCTATCGCGTGCGACGGAAGCCGGCGTGCTTCCTCCCTGCTTTTCTTCTTTGCACACACAAGACTGAGCCACTATCGTCGACACAACCATGCCACCCCCCCTTAGCTTTCACTCGCACATACGGCATGCGGCGCGCGGTCACGATGTTATCACCCTTGGACTTGAAACAGAACATGAGGGCGACGACAGAAATGCGCCTGGAGTGTCCATATAATTGCTATTGCAATAAATATAATACGAGTGTCCGGCAACTGAAGCGTCCCGTGGCCCATTACTTTCCGCAAAAGAAGTAACAAAATTGAACTTTCTGCATGCGACAACTCGCTGCGCCGCAAGAATGTCTTTTATTTTCTCCTTTCGTGGGTCGGGGGCACCGAAATAAAAAAACGCAAAGGAAATTATCTTGGCCACAATTGAATGCCTACTTTGGGCACCTAATGTGGCTACCGAAGGAGGAATGAACGTTTATTGTGAGAAACAGCGAGAAAGTGTTCTTTCTTCGCCCTAGGTGGGCGGCTCTCATAGTCCAGAAAGCCGTTGGCTAATGCCGCAGCCCGGGACCGGTCCACCAGAGCTCGCTGATCTTCCAGGCTCTGTGCCTTTGACATTGCCTCCCACGTTTCTTCGATCGCTTGTAGCAGTTCTGAGGCAACATCTTGACTGTTTTTCTCGCGGTGTGGGCACACCAACACCATGTGTTGGATCTTGTCTGGTACATCACAATATCGGCATAAGTATGAGAATTTGGTGGGATGCATCCGGTACATGATAATTCCATGGACATATCGAAGAAAACATGAGACGCTTGGTCCCCCCAAAACCTTACGCATACTGCTCGGTATCCTGCACCGGTGATACAAGACTTCCCGGAGAGGTTGCGCTCCAGCGAACGCGGTGCAATCCGTTGAGTCCCCACAGTGATGGCGTCGAGCGACCATTGTTTCTTTTTCTCGTCTGCTAGCCAGAAAGCGTCCAAAGCTCTGCCAGGCGAAAATCCACTCGGCCAGAGAAAACCGAACGCGCACCAAAGTGCGCCGCACAGCGGTCGGGGCAACACGAGAAAAACGCATACGCTCTGGTTGGCTCTGGCAGCCCGCGGGTAGGGCTGCCAGAGCCAAAAGTGAAGAGGCTCAATGTGCCCTCGCGAATAAAAGTCAAAATAGAAAAAATAAATAGGAACATAGTTACCTTTTCTGGCTTTAGTGTCTAGACATGGATGCTTAGGAGTTGGTAAAAAAAATTTCTCTCTAATATTTTTTTGCGTGACATGACGGCAAAAATAAACCACCGCAACGCTTCGTATCATCGGACCTCGCTGCGTGCTTTGGCAACTTGTCTGATAGTGTGTTGATTTGGTTTGTCGCGTTGTATGTTCCGATGTACGACTTTAGAAAAGTCAATGCACCTTTGGTGCCAAATCTTTATAACAACATTAAACCCCGAAGTTCCGCAATTCAAAATCTAAAGCACAACTATGGACATGCCAATGCACCTTTCACAGGACACGTTTATGGGAACTTTATAGACATAAAGTTTCGAAATTGACATCCATGCGCTCCGGAGGTTCCGTGGACTCAGCGAGATGCCGCAGCGACCCCGTTCGCCAAAACGCCCTTGAAATTTTGTGCTCGGATAGGGCTGCTTGCGTTATGTGACTCCCGGTGCATGGTCGTTGCCGCGAAATCCAGCCCAATGTTCGCATTTTTCGCGGTGAAATGTTTTTTCGAGCACGAAAAAGAAATTTTAGGCAAAATCCAGAATGATTTCAGGCGCAGGGGGTTGCTTTGGTCGGCGCAGCAGGGACAGCACGAAAAATTTCGGGGGGGGGGCTGAAGCCCCAAAAGCCCCCCCCCCCCCCCTCCCTTGGCTACGCCCCTGCGAGCAAGTAGTGTTAGCGATGACGCTGGTGTGAAAATGGTCAGCTCGGTCTGCGATTTGTTCTTGTGGATCTCCACATTGAACGTCGCAGTCGTCACGATGAGAGCACTCCTGTGACATTATTAGCTCAGTGGGCTGGGAAGGCTCAACTGGTAGCTCACCTTGAGGGGTATTGGGTAACAATTATTAGTATACGTACTTTGCGACGATGAAAAATATGCAGAAACACCACTGGTGTTGTCTAACTATTCGTAAACAGGCCCCAAATTTCAATTGGCCCACCCCAAACATTAAGTAGGCCCACCCCCAAATTTCAATTTGGCACACCCTCAAAGTTAAATTGGCCCACCCCCAAATTTAAAGTCGGCCACGCCCGACATTCTTTTCGCCCAGCCTTAAACTTCAAGTTGGCCCAATCCCAAATTTCAATTGGGCCACGCCTAATTTTCAAGTTGGTCCACGTACGAATTTCCATAAATCGTCCTCCGAATTTCGAGTCGACGCACCCCAAAATTTAGGTTGACCGACCGCCATATCGCCCCCAAATTCAGATTGGCCGACCCCGAGATTGCCCCCACATTTAGGTAGGACCAACCCCATATCACCCCCAAATACACATTGGCCCGCCTCCACAACACCACCAAATTTAGGTTGGCCCACTCCAATACCACCTGCAAATCGAGGTTGGCCCACCCCCATATCCGCCCCAAACTAACGCTGGCCCACCCCTCGATCCCCTCAAATTTAGGATGGCCCACCGCAAATCACCCACCAATTAAGGTTAGTCCACCCATATATCACCCCCCAATTCAGCTTGGCCCTGCCGCACATCACCCCACCATGGTTAGGTTAACCCGTCCCTATGTCACCCTCAAATTTAGGTTGGCCCGCTCCCATATCAGCCCAAAACTTAGCCTGGCCCACCCCTCTATCACCTAAAATTTAGGATGGCCCATCGCAAATCACTCCCACATTAAGGTTAGCCCATCCCCTATCACCCCCGATTCAGTTTCACCCAGCCCCATATCACCCCCATGGTTAAGGTGGCCCACCCCCTATATCCCCCCAAATTTAGGTTCTCCCACCCCCGTATCATCCCCAAATCCAGGCTGGCCCACCCCCCATATCCCCCCAAACTTAGGCTTGCCCACCCCTATATCACCTCAAATTTAGGTTGGGCCACCCCCATACCAACCTCAAATTTAGCTTGGCTCATTACCATTTCACCCCAAATTTAGGCTGGGCCACTCCCATATCACTACCAAATTCAACTTGGCCCATCCCTGTATCACGCACAAATTAATGCTGATGCCACTTCCAATCTCAAGTTGGCCACCCCAACCCTTTTTATAAAGACCTATGTATTCATATGGGAAATGCGTCAAGTTTTTTGGCGTTACAGACACGATTTTGCACGATTTTGCTACCAAATTGCTGGGCTACTCGCCAAAGAATGCTGCGCATTAAAAGCAACTGTACCGAACAAGCGACGCCATATGTTGATCCCAAATACTGACGGCTAGCCAAGCTAGCTTCTCTGTAGAGCGACCGGGCAGACACAGCACGGGACATTTATTCAAATGGTTTTCTTACGGCCACACCTACGGATTCATACCACTTGGCTGTAGGGAACCCATTAACAGTAGCTATTAATCCACACGCTGCACATCTCCTAGTTGGTGCATTTCTTATTTGGATGAATCTTTAGAAATAACGTACGGGCAGCGACTCAGCTTAGCAGACCCTTTCTTCCGCACGAATGTTGTATAGGAATGGCATGGCCACCGGGTGGCATTGTGGCCCAGGTGGACCTGATTCGCTCGGAGTATGTGCCATTAAGGACAGGCGAAAGTCGAAGAAAGCCGACCTTCCAGAAGAACGCGATAAGAATAGCCATATTGTTATCCTAGGTTCCACTCTACAAAGCACGAAAGCTCTTTTTTTTTACATAACACAAAGCTATGCGCAAGCTTCTAGTTATGATGTCCAATGAATAAAATCTTCATAAATGCAATGACTTAACAAATGAACACGACACTGCTATGTTTTAGGAAGGAAAAATAGAAAACATAATATTTCAAGAGAACCACTGGAAAACCAGAACCGAAAGCAAATCATGAGTTTTGTGTTTCTGCCATCTGGTGGGAGACTACAAAACTAGGTCTTATGCGGCTTAAAAAAAAGTGCGAAGCGGGAATCCGTGACACGGGACTAGAGGGGCGCGCGATTCTACCACTCGGCCACGGCTTCCGAGGCTTCGCCCTGTGGTACGCTCATGTTTTTATAGATACCACGTGAATTTTCACGACAGTGTTACAAAAAACGCTTTTGGGAACAGGGTTACGCCATGTGTGGAGAGTCGAGATAGGCATCAATCGAAAGCTGAATCTCCGGACTGCATACACTGCACTGGGTATTGCGATAGACGCCGTAGTTTAATCACAGGCACGGTTATTGCCTCGAAAATTGAGTACAAATTTTCGTCGTTTCCATAGGCTTCCATTGCTAAATCTTTAACCGCTGTGAGAACAAAATTCTTACGTGCCATAGCGTGATCACTGTATTTGGCTCGTGCGGATTGTCTTCCAGAACACGTCTGTCACCTGCCTTTTTCGATAATCGTCCTGCAGCTTTTGTTATGCGAGAAAAACCCGCTCGTTCCATTGAAAACGCGCTAGCTTCGTGCCGGGGCCGCTTGGGGCGCTAGTTGGTACGTGTCCACTAAAGCGGGATATGTTGAATTCGAATGTTTGCACAATAAGTTTTATCGTCGTCTTTCAGGCTCGTTATAATGGCACCATGATTCCTTGGCACCAATTACACACAAGCAGTCGTCACCCTCATTGTGATACCGGATCAGATGAGTCAAGGCATCGTCGACCCTCTCCGTCTACTGACGGTGGTTAAAAACTTGGCCATTCATTGCGCACACAAGAGCCGATAACCGAGACGTTCGTGAATTATGGCGTGAACCAAACCGTGGCTGATGTTCGCACGCTCTGCTAGTTCACCGATGCTTATCCTCCGTCCTTGCCTAACCAGCTCATCAACCTTTGAAATTGTGTTGGGAGTGATTGCATGGTGGATTTGGCCTGGTCTTGGATCGTATTTGCGACTTTCACGTTCTTTGAACCATTTGCTCCAATGCTTCACAGTGGCCAACGAAATGCCAAGTTCAACGCACACGGCAGCCATACGGCGAATAATTTCTTTTTGGGGAACACCTTCACCTGTCAAAAACCTCACAACACCACGCTGTTCAACTTTTGGAGCGTCCATTACGTCACGCAACCATGTTGACCCAGTGTATTTCGTTGCAGAGATGGTTATATTAACTCTATGCCACTGCCACTTCACTTTAAACGTTCCCGTGTGAACTCTATAGATGACGTCGCACACGTTCTCCGCTCCATGGTACGCAGTCGCATATACTCACGTGGACATTGGCAGCTGTAATGTCATGGCTGCCATGACGTGTATTTGGTTGTTGGAGTGGTTTCTGACGCGAAGAACCATGGTCTTCGAGATTCTCTATAGAGGTAACCGTCGCTGGGGTGATATTAGGACATCACCTACTGCTTCCGTCCTTCGAAGGACGCAAAACCATTGCGTCCTTCGAACATTGGTTAATTCCTGTTACACGGAGGGAGCTGCTTCGGCCTGTTCAATTATCCGTCAATGACAGTCCCGAGATGCCCGAGGTGTTGATTTCCGTCAATGAGCGTTGCATATGAAGCATCTCAGGCAGACCTGGACAGCCCAGGGTGACAAGTCGAAGAGGCCCACTGAGCATGTGGTGGCTATCATATATCTTCAGGTCCTCAATTTGCTTCCGGAGCTTGCAAGGTACAAAAGCGTGGCCTTGAAGATCTGACGTTTGGGGTGGTTACTTCGAGGGGCCGTCGTGGGGAGTGTGATTCGGCCACTATCTATACCAATCATCATTATCATCATCATCAGCCTGGTAACGCCCACTGCAGGGCAAAGGCCTCTTCCATACTTCTCCAACTACCCCGGTCATGTACTAATTGTGGCCATGTTGTCCCCGCAAACTTCTTAATCTCATCCGCCCACCTAACTTTCTGCCGCCCTCTGCTACGTTTCCCTTCCCTTGGAATCCATTCCGTAACTCTTAATGACTATCGGTTATCTTCGCTCCTCATTATGTTACCTGCCCATGCCCATTTCTTTTTCTTGATTTCAACTAAGGTATCATTAACTCGCGTTTGTTCCCTCACCCAATCTGCTCTTTTCTTATCCCTTAACGTTACACCCATCATTCTTCTTTCCATAGCTCGTTGCGTCGTCCTCAATTTAAGTAGAAGCCTTTTCGTAAGCCTCCAGGTTTCTGCCCCGTACATGAGTACTGGTAAGACACAGCTGTTATAAACTTTTCTCTTGATCTTGAGGGATAATGGCAACCTGCTGTTCATGATCTGAGAATGCCTGCCAAACGCACCCCAGCCCATTCTTATTCTTCGTATTATTTCAGTCTCATGATCCGGATCCGCAATCACTACCTGTCCTAAGTAGATGTATTCCCTTACCACTTCCAGTGCCTCACTACCTATCGTAAACTACTGTTCTCTTCGGAGACTGTCAAACGTTACTTTAGTTTTCTGCAGATTAATTTTTAGACCCACCCTTCGGCTTTGCCTCTCCAGGTCAATGAGCATGCATTGCAGTTGGTCCCCTGAGTTACTAAGCAAGGCAATATCATCAGCGAATCGCAAGTTACTAAGGTATTCTCCATTAACTCTTATCCCCAATTCTTCCAAATCCAGGTCTCTGAATACCTCCTGCAAACACGCTGTGAATAGCATTGGAGAGATCGTATCTCCCTGCCTGACGCCTTTCTTTATTGGGATTTTGTTGCTTTCTTTATGGAGGACTACGGTGGCTGTGGAGCCGCTATAGATATCTTTCAGTATTTTTACATACGGCTCGTCTACACCCTGATTCCGGAATGCCTCCATGACTGCTGATGTTTCGACTGAATCAAATGCTTTCTCGTAATCAATGAAAGCTATATATAAAGGTTGGTTATATTCCGAACATTTTTCTATCACCTGATTGATAGTGTGAATATGGTCTATTGTTGAGTAGCCTTTACGGAATCCTGCCTGGTCCTTTGGTTGACATAAGTCTAAGGTGTTCCTGATTCTATTTGCAATTACCTTAGTAAATACTTTGTAGGCAACGGACAGTAAGCTGATCGGTCTATAATTTTTCAAGTCATTGGCGTCCCCTTTCTTATGGATTAGGATTATGTTAGCGTTTTTCGAAGATTCCGGTACGCTCGAAGTCATGAGGCATTGCGTATACAGGGTTGCCAGTTTCTCTAGAACAATCTGCCCACCATCCTTCAACAAATCTGCTGTTACCTGATCCTTCCCAGCTACCTTCCCCCTTTGCATACCTCCCAAGGTTTTCTTTACTTCTTCCGGCGTTATCTGTGAGATTTCGAATTCCTCTAGACTATTCTCTCTCCCATTATCGTCGTGGGTGCCACTGGTTCTGTATAAATCTCTATAGAACTCCTCAGCCACTTGAACTATCTCATCCATATTAGTAATGATATTGCCGGCTTTCTCTCTTAACGCATACATCTGATTCTTGCCAATTCCTAGTTTCTTCTTCACTGCTTTTAGGCTTCCTCCGTTCCTGAGGGCATGTTCAATTCTATCCATATTATACTTCCTTATGTCAACTGTCTTACGCTTGTTGATTAACTTCGAAAGTTCAGCCAGTTCTATTTTAGCTGTAGGGTTAGAGGCTATCATACACTGGCGTTTCTTGATCAGATCTTTCGTCTCCTGCGATAGCTTACTGGTATCCTGTCTAACGGAGTTACCACCGACTTCTATTGCACACTCCTTAATGATGCCCACAAGATTGTCGTTCATTGCTTCAACGCTAAGGTCCTCTTCCTGAGTTAAAGCCGAATACCTGTTCTGTAGCTTGATCTGGAATTCGTCTATTTTCCCTCTTACCGCTAACTCATTGATCGGCTTCTTATGTACCAGTTTCTTCCGTTCCCTCCTCAGGTCTAGGCTAATTCGAGTTCTTACCATCCTATGTAGAGTTACTCTATATGCTACCAAAGGTAGCAGAGTTGCGCGTAGGTTCGCCATCTTGCCTGGGAAGCAACCAAATCTATGCGGCGAAGCCGCACTCTGTTTTTGCAGGCGACATGCCTACCGTATCGTCGAGACCGCGGACGCTTTTGCAT
This sequence comes from Dermacentor andersoni, assembly GCF_023375885.2. Lineage (NCBI taxonomy): Eukaryota > Metazoa > Arthropoda > Arachnida > Ixodida > Ixodidae > Dermacentor > Dermacentor andersoni. The sequence goes on from NC_092814.1 coordinate 37,846,003, forward strand.
CGCTTGTGGACGGCTTTTCCGCCTAATCGCAAACAAAGTGCATCGAAACAGCTGACTGAAAAGATCGTCAAGAAAAAGGCGCCGAAATCGGCCCCCACCGAAGCTTAGGCCAAGCGTATCCGCGGAGTCCGTCTGCACGTTCTCGGCGCGTCTAGGCTCAGGAATGAAGAAGTCTAACAAGGATAAATCACCATATTTCAGCTTTCGCATCAGTGTTCTTAAATAAACCATTTTTTCATGTTTACAGTGCCAGCACAAGTAGCGATGAGCGCTGATGGGACGCGTCATAAACACAGGTATATAAGTGCTGTCGCCGAAGGCTCACATCCCTAGCCTGCGCTTCTGTGACGAAGATCTATGAATAGACAGACGTGTCAACTGAAAGGCATCACTGGACTAAGGAAACGTTGCATATCTTTCGCGTGAAGAACAAGAAACGGCTATTCAAAGCGGTAATAACAGCGCATACAGCATCCCGTGTCGGCGGTTCATTTAGGACTTTTTTTGAAGTTAAAATGCCAATCGCATGTGAAAATCGGTGTTGTGGCACTTCCGAGCATGCTACTGAATATGGACAGCAAAATTTTGTTTGTGGTAGAGGCGCCAGTTTTAGTTGCTGGGCGATAGCGCATCTACCATGACTGAGCGAGACGCATCTGTGTGAAACTGAAACTGCATCTCTGTCCTTGACGTGGAAATTATGCGCCTACGTTCGGCTCCTGGCGTGCCGTAGTGGTAAAGTACCGGGCTCGGGATTTGTAGGTCCGACGATCGAATCCTTGTCGGAGCTTATTTATCTTTACGTTTTTTTTTCTTTTTTTATTGCACCAAAACTCTCTCTGTTGCTTTCTGTTCTCAAAAAAATATATATACGGTGTCCACGCACCGCGTATTTAACGCGCTAGAGCTGTTTTTCACACCAGTACCTAGCGCCTCCCAGTTCGCCGCGCCTGCCCAGCGCTCCAGCATCCAGAGCGCGGCACTGGGCCCATAATCCGGCGCTGCACTGGACTATAGAGTTTCGTACAACTCTATGCACTGGACACTGGATACTGGGTACTGGGTTTTGCAAGAGGCATACCTGCTTATGTGCCAAAGCTCTCAACGTGTAGGCAGTCTTAGATATTACTGGTGAATCAACGACCAACCATTAGTATTTCGACTCTGGTACCCCATTAAATTTGCGGTAGAAACGTACCCACCTACTAGCAGGCACTGGATATCAGCCACACCTGCAAGTGCCACTTCATTATGTGCCTTTTCACTGCAAGGATTCCAAAAGTAACCTTCTGTGGGAGTGTGGTGAAAGTTTTTCTCTCACAGGATTGGCATAGCTACATTACGGGTAATAATGCAAAACACAGTTAGGCCCTTACCGTATGGTAAATAACGACATTAATTCCTCGTGCATCCTGCTTCACATAAGCAGTAGTAGATGAAATATCTTTACTTGGTAGTGCAACCTCTTTTATGTTCAGAAACAACAACCCAAGCAGTGCATTATCATGAAAATGTGAGCTGGCTTTTTTATGACAGTTCTGTGAAAGCAGTGTTGTGCATGGGATTGAATTGGATCGAATAAAAAGCTTCTCCGCTTTCAGAGCGATTCGTGCCGTCGGGAGCCCCCGGTCATTATATCATCCCGATGGGACTGCGAGGACACTGCGTTGAACCAACCGTTAGATGCGCTGCGCACGTTGTGTTGTTGCTCCGCAGCTAACGCGCACGCGAACAGCTGAACGCCAAATCGGCCAGATTCGCTTTGAATTTGACTGGCGGTAACTTGTGGGAATCCAGTTCGCTGCAGCGGCGGCGTCGGGAAATACAAAAATTGGCCCGGGCGTCTGCTTCTCCGCAATGCACGGTTGCTTGCCTACCACGTGATGACGTTCTGCCAGTAGAGGCGCTAGCGGTGTGATAAAACAGACGCACAACTCTGCTACCTTTGGTAGCATATCATCATCATCATCAGCCTAGTTACGCCCACTGCAGGGCAAAGGCCTCTCCCATACTTCTCCAACTACCCCGGTCATGCACTAATTGTGGCCATGTTGTCCCTGCAAACGTCTTAATGTCATCCGCCCACCTAACTTTCTGCCGCCCCCTACTACGCTTTCCTTCCCTTGGAATCCAGTCCGTAACCCTTAATGACCATCGGTTATCTTCCCTCCTCATTACATGTCCGGCCCATGCCCATTTCTTTTTCTTGATTTCAACTGAGGTGTCATTTACCCGCGTTTGTTCCCTCACCCAATCTGCTCTTTTCTTATCCCTTAACGTTACACCTATCATTCTTCTTTCCATGGCTCGTTGCGTCGTCCTCAATTTCAGCAGAACCCTTTTCGTAAGCCTCCAGGTTTCTGCCCCGTAGGTGAGTACTGGTAAGACACAGCTGTTATACACTTTCCTCTTGAGGGATAGTGGCAACCTGCTGTTCATGATTTGAGAATGCCTGCCAAACGCACCCCAGCTCATTCTTATTCTTCTGGTTATTTCAGTCTCATGATCCGGATCCGTGGTCACTACCTGCCCTAAGTAGATGTATTCCCTTACCACTTCCAGTGCCTCGCTACCTATCGTAAACTGCTGTTCTCTTCCGAGACTGTTAAACGTTACTTTAGTTTTGTGTAGATTAATTTTCAGACCCACCCTTCTGCTTTGCCTCTCCAGGTCAGTGAGCATGCATTGCAATTGGTCTCCTGAGTTACTAAGCAAGGCAATATCATCAGCGAATCGCAAGTTGCTAAGGTATTCTCCATCAACTTTTATCCCCAATTCTTCCCACTCCAGGTCTCTGAATACCTCCTGTAAACACGCTGTGAATAGCATTGGAGATATCGTATCTCCCTGTCTGACGCCTTTCTTTATTGGGATTTTGTTGTTTTCTTTGTGGAGGATTACGGTGGCTGTGGAACCGCTATAGATAGCTTCCAGTATCTTTACATATGGCTCATCTACACCCTGATTCCGTAGTGCCTCCATGACTGCTGAGGTTTCGACTGAATCAAATGCTTTTTCGTAATCAATGAAGGCTATATATAAGGGTTGGTTATAGTCCGCACATTTCTCTATCACCTGATTCATAGTGTGAATATGGTCTATTGTTGAGTAGCCTTTACGGAATCCTGCCTGGTCCTTTGGTTGACAGAAGTCTAAGGTATTCCTGATTCTATTTGCGATTACCTTAGTAAATACTTTGTAGGCAACGGACAGTAAGCTGAGCGGTCTATAATCTTTCAAGTCTTTGGCGTCCCCTTTCTTATGGATTAGGATTATGTTAGCGTTCTTCCAAGATTCCGGTACGTTCGAGGTCATGAGGCATTGTGTATATAGGGCGGCCAACCTTTCTAGGACAGTGTTCCCAGCATCCTTCAACAAATCTGCTGTTACCTGATCCTCCCCAGCTGCCTTCCCCCTTTGCATAGCTCCCAAGGCCTTCTTTACCTCTTCCGGTGTTACTTGTGGGATTTCGAGTTCCTCTAGACTATTCTCTCTCACCTTATCGTCGTGGGTGTTCCTGGTACTGTATAAATCTCTATAAAACACTTCAGCCACTTGAACTATCTCATCCATATTAGTAACGATATTGCCGGCTTTGTCTCTTAACGCACACATCTGATTCTTGCCTATTCCTAGTTTCTTCTTTACTGCTTTTAGGCTTCCTCCGTTCCTGAGAGCCTGTTTAATTCTATCCATATTATAGTTCCTTATGTCCGCTGTCTTACGCTTGTTGATTAACTTAGAAAGTTCTGTGAGTTCTATTCTAGCTGTAGGGTTAGAGGCTTTCATACATTGGCGTTTCTTGATCAGATCTTTCGTCTCCTGCGATAGCTTACTGGTTTCCTGTTTCACGGCGTTACCACCGACTTCTATTGCGCACTCCTTAATGATGCCCATAAGATTGTCGTTCATTGCTTCAACACTATGGTCCTCTTCCTGGGTTAAAGCCGAATACCTGTTCTGTAGCTTGATCCGGAATTCCTCTAGTTCTCTCTTACCGCTAACTCATTGATTGGTTTCTTATGTACCAGTTTCTTCCGTTCCCTCCTCAAGTCAAGGCTAATTCGAGTTCTTACCATCCTATGGTCACTGCAGCGCACCTTGCCGAGCACGTCTACATCTTGTATGATGCCAGGGTTCGCGCAGAGTATAAAGTCGATTTCATTTCTAGTCTCACCATTCGGGCTCCTCCACGTCCACTTTCGGCTAACCTGCTTGCGGAAAAAGGTATTCATTATCCGCATATTATTCTGTTCTGCAAACTCTACTAATAACTCTCCTCTGCTATTCCTAGAGCCTATGCCATATTCCCCCACTGACTTGTCTCCGGCCTGCTTCTTGCCTACCCTGGCATTGGAATCGCCCATCAGTATACTGTATTTTGTTTTGACTTTACCCATCGCCGATTCCACGTCTTCATAGAAGCTTTCGACTTCCTGGTCATCATGACTAGATGTAGGGGCGTAGACCTGTACAACCTTCATTTTGTACCTCTTATTAAGTTTCACAACAAGACATGCCACCCTCTCGTTAATCCTATAGAATTCCTGTATGTTACCACCTATGTTCTTATTAGTCAGGAATCCGACTCCTAGTTCTCGTCTCTCTGCTAAGCCCCGGTAGCACAAGACGTGCCCGCTTTTTAGCACTGTATATGCTTCTTTTGGCCTCCTAACTTCACTGAGCCCTATTATATCCCATTTACTGCCCTCTAATTCCTCCAATAGCACTGCTAGACTCGCCTCACTAGATAACGTTCTAGCGTTAAACGTTGCCAGGTTCATATTCCAATGGCAGCCTGTCCGGTAACTACTCACAGTAACAGTAACAGTAACTCTAATCCTATTGTCACTGCAGCGCACCTTGCTGAGCACTCTACTCTACTCTACTAATAACTCTCCCCAGCATATATGGTATAGGGTCTATACCAATTACCACCCACAAAAAGTAGCCATAAAGGTAGCCAAGTCGCCAAACAAGATTTTCGGTCGCCAGGAGCCTCTAAAAGTAGCCAATTTGGCGAGAAATCGCCAAATCTGAGAACCCTGCCCCGCAGTGGTGATGGCGAGCGACCATGCATTGTTTCTTTTTGTCGTCTGCTAGCCAGAAAGCGTCCAAAACTTTGTCAGGCGAAACTCCACTCGGCCAGAGAAAAACGAACGCGCATCAAAGTGCGCCACGCGATGGTCGGTGCACCACAAGGAAAACGCATGCGCTCTGGCCGGCTCTGGCAGCCCGTGGGTAGCGAAAAAAAAATGAAGAGGCTCGATGCGTCCTTTCGAATAAAAGTCTAAAAATAAATAAGAATATATTTAGTAGAATATATTAATAAGTAGAAAAATAAATAAGAATATAGTTACCTTTGCTGGCTTTAGGGTCTTCATATGGTTCCTTTGGCGCAGGTGAAAAAGAAATGTTTATCTTTTCTGTGACATGACGGTAAAAACGAACCACCACAACACTTTGTCTCATCGGACCTCACTGCGTGTTTTGTCAACTTGTCTGATAGTGTGTTGATTTGTGAGATTTGTCTCGTTGTACGGTCCGATGTACGACTTTAGAAAAGTCAATGCACCTTCGACGTCAAACGTTTATAACAACATTAAACCCACAATGTTCCGGAAATGAAAATCTAAAGCACGACTTTGGGAATGTCAACGGATCTTTCGCATCAAGTTTATAAGAAGTTTATACCGATTAAGTTTCAGAATTGAAATCCATGCGCAACGTAGATTCCGCGAGATGCCGCGACGAGACCGCTCGCCATCAAAACGCCCTTGAAACTTTGCGCTCGGATGGGGCTCCTCGCATTATGCGACTCCCGGTGCATGGGCGTTGCCGCGAAATCCGGTCCGAGTTCGCTGTTTTCGCGCCCAAATGAATGTTCAAGCGTGAAAATGACATTCTAGACAAAATCCAGAGTGATTTCCGGCGTCGGGAGTTGTTTTGGTTGGCGGTGCATGAAAGCACGAAAAAATTTCGGGGGGAGCTGAAGCCTAATAAGTCCCCCCTTCTGGCTATGCCCCTGATAACGAGGGTCTCGAATCCGGCAACATTGATGCATTCAGGTAGCACGTGTGGGTTTATTGACTAGTGGCCTTCACCCAAAAAGATCATGTACTCGTGACGCTTGTGGTGGAAAGGACGTTCTACATCCAGCGCCAAGGTTTGTGAGTGGTAGCACTGCTAACACTCCCAGGGTTAGTCCTAGTAGTAACACATTAATACCCCAGAAAGCGTATGTGAGAACGGCGCCGCGGTAGCTCAATTGGTAGAGCATCGATCGCGTAATGCGAAGACGTGGCATCGTTCCCCACCTGCGGCAAGTTTCTTCATCCACTTTCATTTCCGTTAACTTATCATTTCTTTAATTCACTTAGTAAGTACAAGTAATTTCCCTTGTGTTGTTCTTGGTGTCTTTGTTGGCTCCTTGTGCTATGAGACAACCATTGTCATATAGCTTCTGCTGATTTGTTTGATAAGATTGTAACCAAATAACACTTTACATGTCGCACCGGAGGTAAAAAAAATAATTTAGAAATGAGAAGAAAGCTGTCAAGAATTTTGAAGTAATATATCTTAACATCAAGAAATAAAATGAGGGAAGCAATTGATAATTTAGAAATTTTAAAAGGTAATCGTTTTGCGCTCCTAAGGAAATTGTAAAATGCGACAAGGCAACCATGTGTCTATATCACACCGAAGACGCCCCAAGGGAGGGAACGGCTGGCGAAGTAACCGATAACTCAAATTGTCGAATTGATACTTCTAAATGTTGGTTGCCTTCAAAATCGGCGGCAAGAGAGAAAGAAATGCTCGATAGATTCAGGTACATCACAAAAGTTACATAGTGCGGGCAAAGAGCTAGCAACCTGCTTAAGCAAAATTTAACTGCAGTTTTGTAAAGGAAACTTCAGATTGTCTTGAGGGACCTCAGTTATTATATCATGAAAAACACAGATGAAGGAAGTGAGGGGACGATGTAAGAATGTATTTTGCGGAAGGTGGAAATACGGTAAAATTTCTCCAACTAGCCGCGCTTACATCATCCGAAGTTGGCAGAACAGAGATGGCGAGGATATTGCGGATGCTCGTGCGAGTGAATCTCCCACTTCATTCAAGCGCAAAAAAAATAATAATAGTGAACGGTGGCCCGGTACCCAAATCAAACGAACTGCCCACAAGTGCGGACGAATCGCTCCGCATTCTCGCAGAATTCTCGAATTTCAGGATGCAGTAAGTGCTCTGCACAAAGAAAACGAGCTAGTCAGCATGACTGCTAATGAGGCATTTGGGGAAGTTGTAGTAATGCTAAGGCCTCAGAAATGCTGGCCAACGTTTCGATGGGAGGACCTATCTTCGTTCTGCTGTCGAAACGTTGGCCAGCCGTTCTGAGGCACCTTATTCCTGTTCAGAACTTTGATGTCCCAGTGTGCTACTCCATCTGTCGGCCCTCTTCTTGATTTTCAATTTAATCGTAAGTAATTTTGCCGGAAATATGGGTGTGACGTCGAGAAGGAGAAGAGAGTAAGGCAAATCGAAGAGATTCAGAGACGATTCTCACTCTTGTCCTCTCATTGCATAGAGAAGCGCCAGTAGCTATTATACGTCGTCTGTAGTTAGCTGGCTTAGGTTGTCGTCTAATATAATAATTAGCAGGCAATGCTTTAGCGTGATTTGGAAACACGCCCTAGAACTTAATTTTGAGGTCGGGTAAGCTATCATTAAAGGCGCGAACTGATCCTATGCATTCATTCAACGGTTGCAAGTGGGCTTGCACAAATGTTACCTGATGGCTATTTAATCGGGACCACGATACGTCTAAAAGTGTGGACGGTTCAATGATAACTACATATCTTGTAGGTCTCATTGGAAACAAATTTTATCAAATGTTTGAATCATGAGAATGCGGCATCTGCAATCTCGGGTGGGTATGTCAGGTTTCTCATACAAGACCGTGTTGGCAGACAATATAGATAGCCCAAGGTATATGTATAGAGCTTCTCTTCCTAAAAGCGCACGAGATGTAATTTTATAGACAAGACCCCCGCAACATAATAAGCAACCGAATTCCGATATGAGCTGAACATACATACATCCGCCAGTCGAGCAAGCCTTCTTATGACCTGGATTTGGAGCACCGAAAACGAAGAGGTGATACAGTAGCAATAACTTACCTTCTTTCCTAAACCCGTCCGAATCTTGACCATTCCCCCGAAGGATGCACGGACCATCGAATAATTAAAACCAAACGAAATGAAAATTGCATCGCGCTTCTCAACACTTATAATGTCCTTTATTTCTTATTATAATCTTATTTAAGTTTAATTGTACAACTCGTTCCTTGGCCAATCCTACGAGATGGGTATGCGCCATGTGAAGGAAATCGTCATCATTATCATCAGCTTCATGCGCCACTAGCCAGCGCGAGATGTCATGCGTTCGAACGAGAGGAATTGATTCAGCAAAGAACACCACCATGTCTGCCTCTCAGCGTCTCAGCTCAGCACGGAACAGCAGCGCTCCGCCGGACGTCGAGACTGCCCGGGACAAGGCGGTGACATCGTGCAAAGATACCAGGCTCCCTCGTTCGTCGCGGGTGCGAAGAGAAGCCCAGCTGGCTGTTATATCGTGCATATTACTCAGTACGACAGAAATGGAGACATTACTCAATTACTCATCCTCTGCGTTTTTTACATCTTCTTCTTCCTCCCCCTTGGGCGGCTCCAAGCGCGCCTGCTCATGGCGCTGCGGTAGGCAGCGACGGCTTGTATAACATATCCCCTCGTGAAAGAAAAAAAAAAAAATGTCCGTTACTTCCTGATGTAGTCATGCAGCTTCTTTGGTGTCTTCTTGTTGCGGGCGCTTCTCCTCACGCGCTCTTCGCGACTTGGCAAATTACCTGAAGCTTTTTGCGTGCGCCCTGCAGCAGGTGGTTCAGGATTCAGGGGTGCATTATCTGCGCTTGATGTGCCAGGTTGTGACGGATGGCTTACAGCCGCACTAATTGAGTGATCGGATGCCGGTGACCAGTTCATGACAGCAGTGGTACCTAATTTCATTCTGCTGATAGCTTCAGGGTGAACGGCCGCTAATTTGGAAGCATTCCACACCCGCCCATCTTCCAAGAGATAAGAGGCGGGTCTGCGCTTTCCAATAATTTTCTTGGGCGCAGAAAACTGTGAAGATAACTTCCCATGAACTGCAGGTAATTTAACCCGCACGTAGTCACCCACGGCGAAGTCGGGTTCCTTGGCACCGCGTTTTTGATCGGTGTAGCGCTTCGACGTCATTTGCTTGTTCTTGATGCGCTCTCTCAACTGCTGTAGTGCCTTTGAAGGGTCATCGGTGAAACATTTGTCAGGAAATCCCACAATGTCAAGTCTGGTGCGAGGTTGGCGTCCATGAAGAAGAATAGCGGGTGCAACACCAGTAGTCGCATGAGGCGTACAGCGATATGTTTGTAGGTAATCGAACATCGCTGTTCTTATCTCACGACGTTCTAACAGGGCTAATTGAATATAGGACTTTAATACCCTGTTAAATCTTTCCACTAAGCCGTTAGCTTGCGGGTAATACACAGAAGAGTAGTAATGGGCGATTCCGCGCTCTGTGAGAAAATCTTCAAAATTCGCTGAAGAAAATTGTGGTCCATGGTCGGATACGACACCACGTGGATATCCTTCTCTTGCGAAAAGTGCAAGTAGGAATTTAGTCACTGTAGACGTGGTCGAATCGCGTACGAAAGTCATCTCTGGCCACTTGCTGTAATAATCAATAAGCGTAATGGCAAATCGACAGTCAGCTGGAGCTTGCGTGAAAGGTCCCACAATGTCGATAGCAACTTTGTCCCAGGCTTTCTCGGGAAGAGTCACGGGTTGCATTGGTGCTGCAGATGTACGCGCTGATTTGTCACATGACTGGCAGGCTAAACATGTGCGTACAAGTTCTTCAATGTGATTATTCATGCACGGCCACCAATATGACTCCCTAAGACGAGCTTTGGTACGACTAATTCCTGGGTGTGACTCATGAGCCAGATCCATAAGACGGCGGGTCAAAGCTGAAGGCACGACAATCCTGTCACCCCGGCAAAGAATGTCGCTAACAACAGAGAGTTCAGATCGCACGTGAAAGTAAGGTAGCAGCTCTTTTGACAAGGATTTCTTGTCAGGCCAAGAAGTAGTGTGAAGCTGCTTAACTTGAGAGATAGCCTGATCGGCGGCACTTGCTTCTTGAAGCTCTTGCATGGTAACTACTGGTGACAAGAGACATATAAATTCTTCTTCGGGTGCATCCTGGATGAAGCTCCGTACGGGCAGCCGGGAGAGTGCGTCAGCCATGACGTTTTCGCTACCCTTCCTATATTCCATGGTGTAGTTGTAGCACAGCAACCATGATGACCAGCGCGCAATCCTTAACGGACGGTGACCTGTGCCTTTCGTTGAGAGGAGCGTAAGCAAAGCAGCGTGGTCTGTCCGCAAGATGAAAGGTCGGCCCTACAGGTAAACGTGCCAGTGCTCGCAAGCCCAGACGCAGGCAAGGGCCTCACGTTCACCGACGGAGTACTTCCGTTCATGCGGTTGAAGAGTGCGTGAGGCGAACGCGACAGTTTGCAGTGATGTTCCGTTATCCGGCTGCAGTACAGCACCTAATCCGTATCCCGAGGCATCAGTTGTAACGTACACGGGTAACTGAGGATCAAAAAGGTGAAGAACTTCGCAAGATGTTATCAACGTTTTCAGCTGCTCCAAGCCGGTTTGGGCTGCCGCAGTCCAAGCGAAAGGCGCGTTTCCTCGAAGCAAAACACGCATTGGCTCCACAACATCAGAAAAATGCGGGATGAACTTGGAGTAGAAGCCTGCGAGTCCCAGCAGCGAGCGAAGTTCATTAATATTTGTAGGTGATGGTGCCTTGGTTATCGCCTCGATAGGTGACATCAGTGGGAATAACCCTTTGGCGCTGACAACATGGCCTAGGAAAGTCAACTCAGTGACGTCAAAAACACATTTATAGTTGAGCCTCAGGCCAGCGTCAGAGCCGTTTCAAGACAGTGCGCAAATTGACCAAGTGATCCTCTGGAGCAGAGGATGAGTAATTGAGTAATGTCTCCATTTCTGTCGTACTGAGTAATATGCACGATATAACACTGACCTCCTCTTCGCCACCGGCCTCGAGCTCGCCAGTCATCCCGACGCCGGGAGCGCACCGGGAAGGCCGTGGCTGCGACTATGTAGCTAAAAAGGCCACCGAGTGCAGTCCGAGGCTTCTGACGGCTGCATTCACGGAGCTCCGGTCCTTGAACTGGCCAATATCCAAGTCGCCGGGAGTGCACCAGGAAGGCCTCATTTGCGACTGCAGTGCTGGAAAGACCACTGCGTGCACACTGAGGCTTTTGACGGCTGCATCGTGGGAACTCAGGTTTTTGAGGTGGTCAGTCCTCCGGGCGCGGAAAGCACGTAACGCCGGCCCCGACCGCGACTACACCGCCGCAGTGACCACCACATGCAGTGCCGGGCTTCTGACAGCTGCACCATGGGAGCTCCCGTGCTGGAAGTGGCCAGTCTACCCGACGCCTGAAGCGAGCCAGCAAGGCCTCAGCTGCGACTACACCAATGGAAAAAACTGCCGCGTGCAGTCCGCGGCTTCCGTTTTGGAACTGGCCAGTCCTTCCGACGCCTGAAGCACGCCAGCAAGGCCTCAGCTACGACTACGCCGGTGGAAAGACTTTCGCGTGCAGTCTGCCTCTTCCGTCTTGGAACTGGCCAGTCCTCCCGACCCCTGAAGTGCGCCAGCAAGGCTTCTAGTGCGACTACGCCGGTGGAAAGAAGGCCGCTTGCAGTCCGCGGCTTCCGTCTTGGAACTGGCCAGTCCTCCCGCCGTCTGAAGCGCGCCAGCAAGGCTTCGGCTGCGACTACGCCGATGGAAAAACTGCCACGTGCAGTCCGCGGCTTCCGTCTTGGAACTGGCCAGTCCTCCCGACCCCTGAAGTGCGCCAGCAAGGCTTCTAGTGCGACTACGCCGGTGGAAAGAAGGCCGCTTGCAGTCCGCGGCTTCGGTCTTGGAACTGGCCAGTCCTCCCGCCGCCTGAAGTGCGCCAGCAAGGCTTCTAGTGCGACTACGCCGGTGGAAAGAAGGCCGCTTGCAGTCCGCGGCTTCCGTCTTGGAACTGGCCAGTCCTCCCGCCGCCTGAAGCGCGCCAGCAAGGCTTCGGCTGCGACTACGCAGCCGAAGCCTTGCTGGCAGTGAGTATACTGGCTCCATTGCTTAAAAGGCGCGGTTACTCTTAAAATCCGAGCGTGGAGCACTGTTCATCGTTCTGGAGGAAAGAAGTCCTAGTCTTACCAGAAAACAGTTGAGGTTGCAGACATTCAGCGCAGCAAGTCCTCGTATGGCACCATGGCTGTTTAAAACGCGCAGACGATCGGGTGAACCTAAAAAAAATATGAAAATATGCGGATCTCACGCACTGTGGGAATCGATGCAAACGAAGCTTTCTGTGCTTATTTGCTTTGATTGACGGTAATTAGCAGTCATGTTGACGGCGCATGTTTAATTTCTTGAACGTTGCGTCCAACACGAGAGTATGAGTTGATTTTGAACGTTACCTTGCCTGCACCACTGCTCTTTGTTTGCGTAGTACACATAGCACGTGCTGCTGGGCGAGTTGGTTATACATGATTACAACGAAGGCGCCAAATAAAACAACGGACGAAGGAAGGTGACACGGGACCTCCGTGTCCCGTGTCGCCTACGTGGTTGTACCGTACATGGTTGTTCCGTGTCGCCTTCCTTCGTGCGTTGTTTTATTTGGCGTCTTCGTTGTAATCGTAGTACACAGAACGCGCAGGGAGAGGTGTTTGCTTCAGGCGTTGTTGTGCGCCATATTTCATAACCTCTGAGAGCGTTGAGCATATTTATTGCCTCCCATGGCAATAAAATAAATAAAGAAATAAATCGCATTGTAGCAGAAGTATAAAATATTGACACGTGTACTTATCTTTATCGGGCAACCACGTTTCGCAGCCTAACAAATGTAATCGCACAGCGTGGTTGCTATTGACACGTGTACTTATCTTTATCGGGCAAGCACGTTTCGCAGCCTAACAAATGTAATCGCACAGCGTGGGACGCGCCTGCATGTATCCGAAGTTTCTGGAAAGTTATCGATGCTTCTATCCGCAGTCTGTTGTCGCCGAACGTTATGTTATCTGGTTTCATCATCTGACGCGCCAGATAACATAACGTTCGGCGACAACAGACTGCGGATAGAAGCATCGATAACTTTCCAGAAACTTCGGATACATGCAGGCGCGTCCCACGCTGTGCGATTACATTTGTTAGGCTGCGAAACGTGGTTGCCCGATAAAGATAAGTACACGTGTCAATATTAAGTGAATTATGGTGCTGTACGTGCCTAAGCCACAATCGGTTTATGAGGCAGGCCGTAGTGGCGGACTCCGGCTTAATTTTAACACCGCGATGTTCTTTAACGTGTCACAAAATCTAAGTGTAAGAGCTTTTTTGCTCTTACGCTTAGGCGTGTAAATCAAGTGTAAGGCGTCCTTCCCGCAGCCTGGCTGGAGCTGGCCGGACCTCCGAATGCTCGGAACGGCAGTGGCCGACGTAGGCATCAGCTGGCATTACGTCACCACAACGACCACCACGAGTGTTCCGGGGCTTCTGACGGCTGCATATTGGGGGCTCCCGTGCTGTCCGACGTGCTACATGGCTCTGGCGCCGCGGCGAATGGCTCTGGCGCCGTGGCGCCGCGGCGAACGCTGTTGACGTCCGTGGCCACCTACGATTCGGCGGCTACGGTTGACGGGTATACCCGAATCCGCAACCAAGCACCTTCCTGAAGCATGTTTATGGGCCTGCAAGCAGCGATGGCGCCAACACGAACATCGCTGTGCGGTCAAGGGGCTTGCGCAGTGTCACGTCGCTCACGAGCCGGCTACTGCGAAGCTCTTGTGTTATTTAAATAGAGGTTGTACGTATGCGCAAAGCTCCCTTGCCTCTCTGACTAAATAAATAATCAAGAGGTTTGCCATTTTAATAACTGCGGTAGAGAGAATTCAGCCCAGAAATCGTAGCTTTAGTGCGCCATGCCTATAAATATATGTGGCCGCAACGTTGGCAACAGAACATGGAATGTCGCCAGTCACGACACGGCCTTTACAAGATACTGCATCCCGTTCTTTGGCATCATCGGACTCATTTCGCCCTAAGACCTTGTGCGTTTTCAGAAATATTCCGTTGGCACGAAGTCGCCCTTAACAATTCCCTGCACAATATAACCCAGTGGTGCCGAGACAGGCAGATGGTAGTTAATTCTAAAAAAAAAAAACGGTCGCAATGAACATAAGCAAGAAAAGAAGTAAACTATTATTTCCATATACCTTTGATGATGTCTCCCTTCGTACAGTGACGCAGTCCAAGTATTTGGGGGTTTTGATTTCATCTGGGCGGTGCATGTGCAACAGGTGACGAAAAAAGCAATGAACAAGCTGTTCTTCCTCATAAGAACACTACATTACGCTACCACAGATACAAAGCGCTTATCGTACATCTCTTTTGTTATGTCAATGCTGGAATATGCGAATATAGTGTGGTTCCCCTACACAAAAACCATAATTTCTATGCTGGAAGCCGTACAGCGCAAGGCAGCAAGATTTATCTCTAACAGCTACAAGCGAACTCATTCCCCTACTGAGCTACTGCACTGAGCAGAGTTGTCTACGCTTTGTGACAGAGCCAAAATACGTCGTCTGAAATTCTTTTATCAATTCCCAAACGGCCACTTAAAACCAATGCCACAGCCTTCGCTATTGCTAAAGAAAATGTAAAAACGCGCCAGACACATGACCAAATGTTCAAAGAATATTTTTGCAACAGAAATACATACCGTTTTTCATTTTTTTCCTCAAGTAATAAGGGAATAGAATGCGTTTGACCCATTAACGGTAGCCGAGACGACACTGGAAAGGTTTCTAGAAAGAATTGAAGATATCCCGGAGCTCCAAGCTCCTAATACTAAGCCACTTACGTCCATCTGTAGGCTTTTCATTTAACGTTTCTTTACTTCATAAGTTCCTGTGTTCTTCTCCTTTGAAACCACAGTAGTCTACTGTTGTGTATTGTATTTATACATATATTACAAATGTTCCCATTAAAATAAAAGACAGTTGCGGATGTTTTTGAAATTTTTCCTTGAGTGAGTTGCTACCAGTGCTTACATAATGTTGGTATTTTGTTCCCACTCCTGTAACAATCCTCGCTAGAGGATTGACAGTATGTTGAAGTAAGTAAGTAAGTGAGTTAGTAAAGTAAAGTAAAGTAAAGTAAGTAAGTAAAATAAGTAAGTAAAGTGAGTAAGTAAGTAAAGTAAGTAAGTAAGTAAAGTAAGTAAGTAAAGTAAGTAAGTTAGTAAAGTAAGTAAGTAAAGTAAGTAAGTAAAGTAAGTAAGTAAAGTAAGTAAGTAAGTAAAGTAAGTAAGTAAAGTAAGTAAGTAAGTAAGTAAAGTAAGTAAGTAAAGTAAGTAAGTAAAGTAAGTAAGTAAAGTAAGTTAGTAAACTAAGTTAGTAAGTAAAGTTAGTAAGTAAAGTAAGTAAGTAAAGTAAGTAAGTAAAGTAAGTAAGTAAGTAAAGTAAGTAAGCAAGTAAAGTAAGTAAATAAAGTAAGTAAGTAAAGTAAGTAAGTAAAGTAAGTAAGTAAAGTAAGTAAGTAAGTAAAGTAAGTAAAGTAAGTAAGTAAGCAAAGTAAGTAAAGTAAGTAAGTAAAGTAAGTAAGTAAAGTAAGTAAGTAAAGTAAGTAAGTAAAGTAATTAAGTAAAGTAAGTAAGTAAAGTAAGTAAGTAAGTAAAGTAAGTAATACCCCTGTCAAGCGGGCAAGTTAAGTGCACTTACGTTGAGTGCACTTCGGGACCTTGAGTCACACTTTAGGCAACGCGCTTCTTAACGGGAAAACAGAGTGCACTCGCAGTAAAAAAAAAAATGGCGACAGACTAAGAGCGCGTTCTTAAAGATGTAAATTAACAAGAGAAAGCTGCTAAAAAGCGATTGTTTTAAGTAGAATTATATATAAAAAAAACTTCATCTATTTGTCTCAACAAAAAACGAAGATGTTTTTATTATAAGTGTGTTGCAAGTCAATGCTTGCCAAGACGAGTGCCTAGCCAATCCAAAACAACACGGCGGTGTGCGGCAGTTGATCCTGCTCATGATCCTGCTAGAACAGAATATGAGCGAGTATATATGAGCAAAGACTGCGAGTTGGATATTTAGCTACACTGCAAAATGCCACGCACACGGCTCAAAGCACGACTAACGTGGTCAGCACGCTTTCACACCAAAATAAACACAAACTGAATGAACATGGCGGCGCCGCAGTGCCGCATCATTCTGGCGCCGTTAGTTGCGTACATGATAAATTCTTTTCTTTATTGTGCTGTTTCTCATCTCGCTAAACACAAATTATATTGTTAAAAGCTGTCCAATAACTGAAATGAACTTTTGTGTCCTTTTTCTATGCATTACATTTTGCGTCGTTGAAAGCGTTGGTGGCGAGGCTAGGCACTCCTTCAAACCGTTGGCGGCGAGGCTACGCACTCGGCCAGCAAAGTGCGTTCCGTGAACGTACTCCGACTTGAGTGCACTCATCTGAGAGTACACTCCGCTGCGACGTTAAGATTTGGGAAAGTGCACTTAAAAACCGAGTGCACTCGCCGTAAGTGCACTTAACTTGCCCGCTTGACAGGGGTATAAGTAAGTAAAGTAAGTAAGTAAAGTAAGTAAGTAAGTAAAGTAAGTAAGTAAAGTAAGTAAGTAAAGTATGTAAGTAAAGTAAAGTAAGTAAGTAAAGTATGTAAGTAAAGTAAGTAAGTAAAGTAAGTAAAGTAAGTAAGTAAGTAAAGTAAGTAAGTAAAGTAAAGTAAGTAAGTAAAGTAAGTAAGTAAAGTAAGTAAAGTAAGTAAGTAAAGTAAGTAAGTAAAGTAAGTAATAAAGTAAGTAAGTAATAAAGTAAGTAAAGTAAGTAATAAAGTAAGTAAGTAAAGTAAGTAAAGTAGGTAAGTAAAGTAAAGTAAAGTAAGTAATTAAGTAATTAAGTAAGTAAGTAATTAAGTAAGCAAGTAATTAAGTAAGTAAGTAATTAGGTAAGTAAGTAATTAAGTAAGTAAGTAAATAAGTAAGTAAGTAATTAAGTAACTAGGCAAGTAAGTAAGTAAGTAATTAAGTAATTAAGTAAGTAATTAAGTATGTAAGCAAGTAAGTAAGTAGGTAAGTAATTAAATAAGTAAGTAAGTAATCAAGTAAGTAAGTAAGTAATTAAGTAAGTAAGTAAGTAAGTAATTAAGTAAGTAAGTAAGTAATTAAGTAAGTAAGTAAGTAATTAAGTAAGTTTTTAAGTAAGTAAGTAATTGAGTAATTAAGTAAGTAAGTAATTAAGTAATTAATTAAGTAATTAAGTAAGTAGCTAAGTAATTAAGTAAGTAAGTAAGTAAGTAAGTAAGTAATTAGGTAAGTAAGTAAGTAATTAAGTAAGTAAGTAATTAAGTATGTAAGCTATTAAGTAATTAAGTAAGTAATTAAGTAATTAAGTAAGCAATTAAGTAATTAAGGAAGTAAGTGATTAAGTAAGTAATGACGTAATTACGTAATTAAGTAAGTAATTGAAAAATTAAGTAATTAAGTAATTAGGTAAGTAATCAAGTAATCAGGTAATTAAGTAAGTAATCAGGTAATTAAGTAATTAAGTAACTAACTAAGTAATTCAGCAATTAGGTATTTAAGTAAGTAATTAAGTAAATAAGTAATTAAGTAATTACGCAATAACGTAATTAGGTAATTAGGTAAGTAAGTAAGTAATTAGGTATGTAAGTAATTAAGTAATTAAGTAAGTAATTAAGTAACTAAGTAAGCAATTAAGTAATTAATGAAGTAAGTGATTAAGTAAGTAATTAAGTAAGTATTTAAGTAATTAGGTAAGTAATTAAGTGATTAAGTAAGTATTTAAGTAATTAGGTGATTAGGTAACTAATTAAGTAATTAAGTACGCAATTAAGTAATTAAGGAAGTAAGTGATTAAGTAAGTAATTAAGTAATTACGTAATTAAGTTAGTAATTGAAAAATAAGTAATTAAGTAATTAGGTAAGTAATCAAATAATTAAGTAATTAGGTAAGTAATCAGGTAATTAAGTAATTAAGTAAGTAATTAAGTAAGTAAATCAGCAATTAGGTATTTAAGTATGTAATTAAGTAAATAAGTAATTAAGTAATTACGCAATTACGTAATTAAGTAAGTAATTAAGTAATTAAGTAAGTAATCGAGTAATTATTGCAGTAACTAGGAAATTAGTTAATTAGTTAAGTAATTAATTAAGTAATTAAGTAATTAGGTAATTAAGTAATTAATTAGGTATTCAAGTAAGTAATTAAGCAATTAAGTAAGTAATTCAACAATAAAGTAGTTAAATGAATAAATAAGTAATTGCGTGATTAATTAGGTAATTATGTCTTTAATTAAGTAATTAGGTAATTAATTAAGTAATTAAGTAAGCAATGAAGTAATTAAGTCAGTAATTCAGTAAGTAATTACGTAATTCAGTAAGTAATTACGTAACTAAGTAAGTAATTAAGTAATTAATTAAGTAATTAGGTAAGTGATTAAGTAACTAAGTGATTAATTAAGTAATTAAGTAAGTAATTTAGTAATTCAGTAAGTAACTAAGTAATTAAGCAATTAAGTAATTAAGTAAGTAAGTAAGTAATTAAGTAATTAAGTAAGTAATGAAGTAATTAAGTAATTAATTAAGTAATTAAGTAATTAATTATGTAAGTAATTAGGTAGCTAATGAAGTGATTAAGTAATTAATTGGGTAATGAAGTTAGTAATTAAGCAATTAAGTAATTACGTAATTAAGTAAATAAATAAGTAATTAGGTGAGTAATTACGTAATTAGGTAAGTAATTAAGTAAGTAAGTAAGTAAGTAAGTAATTAATTAAGTAAGTGAGTAATTACGTAATTAAGTAAGTGAGTAATTACGTAATTAAGCAAGTAAGTAATTAAGTAAGAAATCGAGAAATAATTAAGTAATTAAGTAATTAATTAGGTAATTAAGTAAAGTAAGTAAGTAAAAGTAAGTAAGTAAGTAAGTAAGTAAGTAAATAAATAAATAAATAATACTGTCAAATACGAGCAGCTAGTAGGATGAATCTCGAAAATGGCGGAGTTTGGCTGACGAGCGCAGTAATGAGAGAGATAAGGTTTGCCGCTACGGTATTTAACATAAGAATTGCCAAGGCGAACAGCAACAATTCTCGACACTGAAATGTATTTCCGGGTTATGCAGCAGTAATGTGTTCCTCGGTTCCTGAGGTGCAACAAGATCATTCCGGCATTATCATACTTCGAATATCTTGTTCCAGCGCCCTGATAATTGGCTAAACTATGAGAATATCGCTAAATGTTGAAGAAAAGCGGACACCTTGCCACCGATTGGCGCCGAACCAACATCTTTCGCATAGCGCGTGTGATGATATACGGTCCCCTTTTGTATATCATTCCTTTAGTGACGGCGAATACAGAACATTTCTTTTTAACACGACGTCCTTCAATTAAATGAAATTACTTAGGTTGTGGCTAAAGGTACGTCCGACGTCTATCTCAAACTTTTTTTCACAGGCAGGTTAGACGTTATACAATAGACGTATATGACACGTACGTCCATTCATCTCGTTGGCTTTGGCATGCACTACGTCGAGATACGTCCGGCATAATTACGCTGTACAGCTAAATACATGCTTCCCGCGCGCATACGCTCATTCTGTGTGTATTGCGGTGTAGCGTGCCTGACCGTAGCCCGGGCAGATCGTCATGTTCATCACTGCTGTAACAACTGCCGCATCTGTTTCCGTATAGTTGAAACGCGCGTTCAGAGCAAGGAAAACGCATTTCATTCAATGACCATCGACACGACACTATCCCTACTTGCGCTTCTCGCCAATAGACGAATTATGAAATTACGCTCAATTACCGATCCACTTACGCGATTGCTGCAAGTATGTCCGTATTGCAGCATTTCGCAATTACGAAGATGACGAAGTTGAAGCTGCGATCCACAAATTAACAGAAGCGTTAACAAGCAGATAAGGACAACTCTTCTCCGAACAGTGGGCTCCGCGAAACGCTCTTTGAGTCGTCTCACGAACGGGAGCGACCGACACATTTAGTACCGTTTGCATTGTCTCTCGGAGCAGTTCGTGAACAGGTGCTTCTTCGGAAAACTGCTCTAATCCCACCACTATGCAGACCACTGATAAAAGCGTAAAAATAGGTATACCGCGAGTTGCGGCATCGTACGAGACGTCGTGGTTTCGCATACATTTAAAAGCATTTTAGGTCGTTCTCCATATATGCACACTTCTACTTTGATGCTCTTTTGTGCACTTAAAGCAGCGATTGCTCTTTGGAGCTCTGCGCAAACGTGTTGGAGAATATACAACTTTACGATCAAAAGTTATTATCAAAAGTTATTACTTGCGAAATTGGTTAAATCTTGACTAATTATGTAAGCAAGCAGAAAAGAAGAGGCTAGTGTGTTGCTCCATGCACCAGCCAACAACGTGCACTCAGTGTCGTCCTCCTAGATTGCCTTCGCATATTTTGATACCTTGGCTAAATTAGCCGGCACACATTGTAACGGCGAGAAATACTTCTGCCATTGTAAGAGATGTCTTTAAATAAAAAACATTCCAATACTACAATCTCGAGATTGTAGTATTGAATTCTATTCTTTCTTTTTTCTTCTCACTTTTATTTTTTTCAGCAGTCCAGGGTGCTTTTAAGGTGTAAGTGAAACAAAATAGGGAGAAAACGCTAAAAAGCACCTAAAACACAGCAATTGGATGCGCTGTTAAAAAAAGGAAAGAAAAAATAAGCTTCGATATACTCCGACTTGTGCGAAAAAAAATTCATTCCCTAA
The DNA here is from genome assembly GCF_023375885.2 of Dermacentor andersoni. Taxonomy (NCBI): domain Eukaryota; kingdom Metazoa; phylum Arthropoda; class Arachnida; order Ixodida; family Ixodidae; genus Dermacentor; species Dermacentor andersoni. The sequence goes on from NC_092814.1 coordinate 37,866,988, forward strand.
AACAGCCACCGATATTTATAAAGAAAAATAGGTTCCGAAAACATGGAACCCTAGTTACGGCAAAGCGAACTCGTACAGTCGAGAGCAGAAGTTTAGGGACCATGGCATGAGCAAAAAAAAAAATAATTTTTTGTGCCCAGCCGTGCAACGTCAAGTTCTCTTAAAGCAGAACGCTAGTCAAACAGCCGCACGTAGGCAGCGCCACTTGACTTTAGCCTTTATCCCTAGGATGCGAAAAAGGGAGAAGTTTTAGGCCCCTCTAATCCCCAAACTTTTGCTCTCGACAATACGTCGGGCTGCCTATATGTATACAACGCTTTCAATATATTAGTCTTTACGCTACAGAGTAGTCTTTACGCTACATCATCACGTAATTGACTCTCAGGGTTTCGGTATCCCACAAGAACACACATTCTCAACGTTCGTCTCAGCTCGCTATCCTAGATGTCAGCAGTGACCAGGATAAAAGAACAGCGAAGACGAAGACGCCAAGAGGCGGCCGCACTTCACGCGAAGCGAGCCAGTGCGCGGGACCGTGCTCTCAAGCTCTTGAGGAATCGGAACCAGAAGCAAGCCAGCACGGCTACGTCAGGTCAACGCCCAGGCATGGAGAGGAGCACCAGCGCGTCGCATCGAGTCGAGAGGGCCAGAGACGAGGCAAGCACGTCGTGCGGAGCTGACGGGTGGCCTTGCCGATCGCCGGTCCGCCGAGGAGGGACGGTGTCTTCCCTGCACCTGGCCTGGGGCTGGCCAGTCCTCCGGACGCCGGGAGAGGCCCAGGAAGCCCTCAACTGCGACTACGCCACCACAACGACCACCGCGTGCGGTACGGGTGTTCTGACGGCTGCATCCTGGGGCCTCCCTCGCGGACCGGCGTGCGATGCGGCCCTGGCGCCATGAGGGCACGAGCCATGCTGCCGCCGCAACGTCACCGCGGACGACGCGACAAGGCCCGTGGCCACGGACGACGGGGCGGCCGCTTTTGGCGGCTCTCAAATCCGTAACCAACCAGACTCGCGAAGTCTGGTTGCGGACCGGACAAAGGCGGCCCCAGATACACGCATCGCGCAGCGCGACCTCCGAGGCCGCGTACACCACCACGGCATCCAATTTCCGGCTACACCGACGCTCTTGTAAAATATGTAAATATATATCGTACATACGTGCGCGGTCGCCTTGTTTCACTCGCCACTCACTGTGTCGACAAGTAACTGCCAACCATAGCGTTCCTTCTTTTTCTTTTTCCAGCGGAACGTGATACGCCATCCCTCGCGTCAGCGGAGTCATGAGACAACACTTTGAGCTCTGTTATATGCGAGCAGCTAGTAGAATATCCTGACACACACAAAAAAAGTTAACGGTCTATGTTCGTTCTTCATGTGATGCCTTTGTGCCAATGACTTTACAGCAAAGATAAAAGTTTATACTTTATAGGTAATTCCGAATAGAAATATGAACAGCCTAGAATCTACATTAGCAATTGGGCAATGGGCTGCTACTTTCTATATAGCTCCAGCTGCTTGGGAAAGTTTGGTTATTCACCAATAATAAGTACAATTAACCCGACAACATTCGCACGCAAACCACGCACTTCTCTTTTTTTTTCATTAACTTGAATCAATGCGCCTTCAAATTGAACGGCGTTGAACCTAGCACGACCAACTTCCTTTCTCCGTTTTCATAAGTGGCCACGCTCACAAGGAGAAGCAGCTGTCTAGCAAACACCTGCTCCCGTTTAAGGCCAGAAGTCGTCTGATTTTATTCCAGTAGAAAAAACCACACAGCAAGCACGCTGTTATGGATAGGTTATGGATTTTCGGATTTGTTGCGACTCATATTCACTAAATTTTTAGTCAGCCGCTTTTGCTCCGACTGATATTCACCAGATTTTTACTCAGCCACGCTCATACGAACTCAGCCTCACGGGTCGGTCCAAGTCTTAGTGAGCTTGAATGAGTTCACGGCAATGCTATGCAATATACATTGCCTGGCATTGTAGTTGTGATCTACGTGATGCGTGAGCAAACATTGCATAGGAGTCCTTCTTCCATTGGATGAAAATTAAATCAATTGTACACATTGCAGTTGGTATTACCGAATTTGATTTACTGTTGTGTGAAAGCTTCGCCTCATGACAATTCCAACAAGTGCATTGGATCTGCAACATATTCCTGCCGATGCCGCTCACTATCTTGCGCATTTTCCTGCCGGGTGGCCATATAGCACATCTCAAAAATAAGCTGAATAAGTGGCTGCGGTGCAACATATTTAAAAGAAACGATTACATCACTGCAAGTACAAAATGAAAATATGATACGAACGTGCGCTTAATAAGATGCGGACGAATGCTAAATGCATGTACAAACGGAATCGCACTTCCGACGAGTTGGCCGCCATTTATCGAAAAAAAAAAAAGAATAAGCACAGGCTAACACTGCAGTGGCATCACACATGACCATGACCATGCCGCTTGCTGGGTCCATGGACTGTAGGAGAAACTTACGTGGAACCTAGCACTCACCTCGAGGTACGAGGTACGGACGCTGTTCAAATTCTGCAGCCAGCTACTCAACCACTCAAGTGTGTTCAGTCGGTACTTGTACTTAGGTACACTTGGCTATACCTTAAAATTTTAATGGTATCCCGTGAAAAATTTTATACATTTTGGAATTTGAAACTTGCATAGGTACAATTTTATTGCACTGTTATTCATGGAGAAATATCATACAGAAGCTTACAGATACTGTCAATGCTTAACACTTTACCTCAGAACAATGTTTACTATGCTGTTGACATTCAAGTAGCTTTTTAGCAGCCAGAAAAGAATCAGTCTCCCCTGATTTGAGCATTGGCTTAATGCTTGGGTTAAATTACAAAGTATTTGGTTACACTAAAAACAAGCCTAATATTGATCGTGTTAAAGACAGGTGAATAACATCGTAAAACACAGGCTTTTTTTTTATTAGATTTTGAAAATTTTGCTGCGGATGCCACAAAATGCGGCAACAAGCAACAATGGGCGTCGCACTGTTTAAATTGTAATCGTGTGAGATGAACCCTTTCAAAATCGCATTGCGACGCGTGCGACTTCACCGATTTCTTTTATTCGCTCCAGTCGCAGCACGTGAAACAGCTTTTACACTTCCACCACGGAACACCTGTATAACGTTGTTCCACTGCCATTCTTCTGACGGCAGTGCGGTGAACGGGAGAGCGCGATCTCGCTTGTCGGCGCTGTACCAGACGCCCGGAAAAGGAAGTCGTCGAATAGGAGTGTCTATGTGATTTGGCATAAGAATGTAGCCTCAACTGCAGTTGCATTATGTGTGATCACGCTACCGGTTGACCGCGATTCTTTCACTTCTTTGAACTTCTCTGAACTTTGCTTACTCCTCGCTCTCATACGACACCGTAAGTTAAATGCGCTGCCACTTCGGCTGCACCCTCATCTTGGCGTAAGAAGTTCTTGGCTAAAAAGCTGCGTGTGAGCACCGCAGCTTAGTGAATTCCACCCCTTATCTACTTGCTCATCTACATTGGTTTTGTTTATGGCCGGTGACCAATCGGTGGTGGATAAGAAGTAACATAAACCAAGATAACGACCACGCTTGAAACCAAAGCGAGAGGAATCATTTACGCCACTGGAGGAGCTCTGCCTCAGAGCTGATAAAGAGGGAGTTATGTATATTGACGGGTGAAACTTGTCCCGACGCAAAAGGGACATGTCCAACAACGGATATGAATAACTTCAGCATTCGAGAGGCAAAGATCTATGACGTTGTCACAGGAATTAGCGATCAAGGTTTTCTGCTGAAGTCAAAAGACGGCGGGAAGTCGTATAAAAGGATCCATTTCTTCTTTATGTAATGATTGTAATGAGAATATCTTAGCGTGCTGAAATCAATTCCAGGAGGTTAAAAATCACCAAGGAGGATTGCTGTGTGCTGGCTATGGGAAGATATTACACTTTCAATACAAGAGGTAACCTCATCAAACAAAACAGGGTAAATATTCGGCTGTACATAGAAAGACCCAATGACAGCTCGCTAGGCTGTCAATTTTAGTCAAGCAATTTCCTGTACACTTTCTACGTCGTTGCACCGAACACACTTTAGTGAACTGTCTACTGCAATCAGTACGACATCACCTTTTTGTTTAGATCCACTGAAGTCCCGCTTCACTACAGAAGACGTTTTAGTAGTAGTAGTAGTAGTTGTTGTAGTTGTTGTTGTTGTTGTTGTTGTAGAAGTAGTGGTAGTATGTAGTTGTAGTAGTAGTAGTAGTAGTAGTAGTAGTAGTAGTAGTAGTAGTAGTAGTAGTAGTAGTAGTAGTAGTAGTAGTAGAACGCGAAAAAATGGCACATGTAAAGGGGAAAGCGCCTGTAGCTGAAGTCCAGAGAAGAGGCATCAACCCAGCAAAGATTACTACTAGCAAGATGAGGAAATTAAAGTGGAAAGCCTTCGAAATGGGCCGCCGTAATCCTGTAAATATAATATGCCATCGATGTAGGGCAGACCATTCATTATCCCAAAGGAAGCTCAGATGTCGAAAGTAAAAAAAACAACGACAAAAGTGCGCGCATCGTTAGGCGAAGTAGCAAAATGAAAAATACGGAACCAACGATGGACGCTAAGACAAGAGGATGTGCCATTTGATTTCAAAACCGGCACTTTATTTGCGCCAGCTATATTCATTCTCTTTGCCTTCACTGTGGTTACAGTGTCGCCCTGTTTACATATTTCTCGCCTACGGCATTTTTCGCCACCTTTCCATAAATAACTGAATAACAAAAAAAAAAACTTCCTATTTAGATCTGAAGACCTCGGCGACCATTCGTAATGCCGTATGCTTCTGGGTTCACACAAAATAGAATGATCTCAAGTGGATTCGAAATTTATTCTGCCCCTCAGAAATCTTTTATCTGATGCATCCTCCTGTTTTGGTTTTCAAGTGAAATAGACCCATACTGTCTCTTACGTGCACCCAATAGACAATAGGCGACCAATATATATATATTATCTAGGCAATCGCTAAATTTTCTATGAACAGTAGTTCACAAAATTGTTTAATATTGCATCATAAATTTATTCTACTGATCTTTTTGCTAAGCACGTATCTGGTATAGAGATGGAGGGGGAAATTACGCTGCCGCATTACTTTTGATTGGTCTTTTTGCTGTCCAGTTGGCTGCACGCGCAGTTTATCGTCTTCGCAACAGTCGCGATTGGCAGTCGCGCGTCACTTGCGTCGCACGTTCCACTCGGTACACATTTCTATTCCATGCGAGTTCGATGCACTACGCCTCGTAATGAAGTCAGAGGGCGTGTTCTACGCAGCCCTCCTGTTGGCCCTCGAGCCTTTCCTTCCCTCATATCGATACGCCCTAAACTGGCGAAGGTGTCCTAGTGCTGAGCGCGAGGTCACGGGTTCGAATAGCATGCACGGCAGCCTCATTCGGTTGGGCGCGGAATGTAAAAATGTTCGTGGGCTCGTGGGCTCCGCGCACAAGAAGGTTAAGGAAGACAGGGATGTCTCACTTAACCTAGAGCCAACACCTAACGGCGTCTCTCAGGACCGTTTCTGTCGCTTTGGGCAATGTCACCTGCTGCGGTTGCTTAGTAGCTATGGTGTTGGCCTGCTAAGCACGAGGTCGCGGGATCGAATCCCGGCCACGGTGGCCACGTTTCGATGGGGGCGAAAACACTCGTGTACTTAGATATAAGCGCAAGTGAAAGAACCCCAGGAGGTCCGAATTTCAGGAGTACAGAAATTTGGACTACGGCGTGGACTATGATTTTTGACTACGAAATGAATTTGGACTACGAAATTTGGAAATACGGCGTGCCTCATAATCAGATCGCAGTTTTGGGCACGTAAAACCCCACAATTTACCTTTTAAATTTTTGGGCAATGTCGCTTCACACATTATTTGATAGGAGAGTCATGTGTCATTAAAACTGCATTACAGTTGTTTTTAGCGACAAACATTGCATATGTAATCGTATTAAAAGATATTCGAGACAGATATTCGCTGATACAGAAAAAAATACTCTTCATAGGCCAGGGCAGAAGCCGGGAGAGGGACGAGTCCTACCCACCCCTGGGCGGCGCGGGCCAGCAGACCTGGTCGAAGCCAAATCAGCAGAAGAAAAGCGGAGGAGTTAAGGTGAGCTGGGGAGCCGGCCCTCCCAAAACGCTTCTTGCTCCGCACAACAATATAACCAATAACACAAGCATGCAGACAGAAAACGAGAAGAGGCTTTGTGCCGAAAACAGTAATCTTAAAAAAGAGCTTGAGCTCTGCCGCTAAGAAACCCGGCAACTCAGGAAAAGAATAGACGACCTAATTCAGGAAATGCAAGAGATGAGAAAGGCAGGTTTCTCACCAGTTAGGGCGCCATCACCGCCGCAGCAACATATAGAGAGCACGCAAACTAGCGAGGGGAACACCTCAATTGAAGACCTCAAAGCTTTCATGCAGCAAATGCAGCAGCAAATGCAGCAGCTAAATCAAAAGATAGCCCTGCAAGACCAGAGCTTCCGCAACTACGTAAAGAATCAAACTACACAGAGAACAGTAAACGACGCCAGAGACCGCCTCTACAACGAGCGCAGGTTTGGATCAGAATCCCAGGGAACAAATGACAACACCAATACATCAACATGGCAGGACCAAACCAACTAGAGATTTGGCAGTGGAACTGCAGGAGCTACAAGCGCAAGCAAGGGCTCCTGCAACAGCTCATTAACACTAGAGGAAATCCACCAGATTTAATACTACTACAGGAAACAAATTGCATCCCAACCCTAAAAGGATATACGTGTCAGGAAAATGGACGAACAGCGACTTTAATAAGCAACAAAATAACAACCATAACACATAAGGAACTAGAAGACACACAGCTAGAACATATCGTGACCGAAGTGATTCCAAAACGGAAAAAGAAAGCTAAGAGCACTTTCGTAATCAATCTATATAGCCCACCTAAAAACAGAGGAAATTTTATTAAGCTTTTTGCGGAAGCGAAGAAGCTTGCAGGGCAAAGCACCCTAATAATAGCAGGAGACTTCAATGCGAAGAGTCCGCAGTGGGGCAGTAGAATCGAAGACAAAAAAGCGCGCAGTATCTGCACAGCTGCAGAAAACATAGGCTGCGAGCTACTCACAGATGAAAGCCAACCCACCAGACAGGGCAATAGCGTAAGCGTGGACACGTGTCCCGACCTAACCTTTGTCAGGGGCGCTAAGCAAGTCGAATGGGAGAACTTGCAAGAAAACCTCGGCAGCGACCACTACATCATCAGGGTCAGCACAGAGGCAGAAATCATCAGGAGGAAGATTGGCAAGGCAAGTCTAACAGACTGGGATGCCTTTCGAGTCCACTGTAGACAGCTAAAAGGGGACATAACCTCGGCAGAGGATTGGAGCCATCAACTCAGACAAATAAGAGATCTCTACACAAAAGAAGTGGAACGAACAGAACAAGCACCAGAAGTGGACAAACGACTCCTCAGGCTATGGGAGGCACGACGAGGCCTAACCAAGCGGTGGAAGCGTCAGAAGCTAAATAGAAAGCTTAAGAAGAAAATTGCCGAAATAACTCAGCAAGCAGAGGAGTATGCAACGCAGCTGGCAAGGCAGGGGTGGCGGCAGTTTAGTACCTCACTGAATGGCACCCTAAGCACAGCCAGAACATGGCATATCCTCAGAACACTCATGGATCCGAGCAAGAGCAAGGCGGAAAGCAGCAAATCCATTCAGAGATTAGTCCACCAGTATGAAGGAACAGAACAACAACTGCTCCAAGCAGTACGGGGAAAATGCTACGGAAAGATCTCGGTAGAAGGCTACCGAGGCGACTACCAGGGTGAAGAAAATTCAACTACAGACCGACCCATCACAAGAGAAGAGGTCGTCGAGGCTGTAAGGGCTACAACGAAGAACACAGCAGCAGGGGCGGACAAAATCCGAAACTCCCTAATTCGAAACCTCAGCGACGAAGCAATTGATCAGCTCACCCTCTACCTCAACAAACTATGGGAGGAAGGCAAAGTACCAGCGGAGTGGAAACACGCCGTAGTGGTGATGATTCCCAAACCCGGCAAAAAACTCCAAATTGAAAATCTCAGACCAATTTCGCTTACATCATGCCTAGGCAAGCTGTACGAAAGAATAGTAACCCGAAGAATCCAAACGCATCTTGAAGACGGAGGATGGTACCCCAACACCATGTTCGGCTTCAGGGCAAACTTGTCTACCCAAGACATCTTGCTACAGCTAAAGGAAGAGGTACTCGAGACAATGCCGAAACACGGGGAAAACGTGGTCATGGCCATCGACATCAAGGGAGCCTTTGACAACGTGTCCCACGCCGCCATTATGGAGGGGATCAACACCACTAATTGCGGGAAGAAAGTCCATGACTATATCAGAAGCTTCCTAACCGACAGAACAGCGACAGTAGGCCTGGGAGACCTACGGAGTGACGCCTTTCAAACGCCATGCAAGGGCACTCCGCAGGGCTCAGTAATCTCGCCAGTACTCTTCAACATAGCGATGGTCAACCTTACCAAGAAACTTAGCAAAATCCAAGGAATCAGTCACGCAATGTACGCGGACGACATAACGATCTGGACTACTCAAGGCTCACTAGGGGATAAACAAGAGGCACTACAAGAAGCTGCCACCTGCATCGAAGAATACACAAAGCAAAGAGGCCTCAGATGCTCCACGGAGAAATCTGAACTCCTCAGGGTGGGCAGACACCCCACTGATGCCCCGCTCGAAGTAAGGCTAGAAGGACAGAACATCCCGGAACAAAAAATGATTAGAATCCTCGGCATGTGGCTGCAAGGAAGCCGGAAATGCAGCCACACAATCTGCCTGCTAAACAAAGCAGCAGGACAGGTGGGCCGAATGATTAGCAGAGTGGCACACAAGCGATATGGCATGAAAGAGGAGGACACACTCAGGTTGGTCAACAGCCTGATAGTAAGCCGGGTCACATACTCACTGCCGTACCATGCAATCACCAAAACCGAAAAAGAGCAAGTGGAGATCATCCTCCGGAAAGCGTATAAAACAGCTCTCCACCTCCCAAGGAACACATCCAACGACAAACTCATGCAACTTGGGATCAGCAACACTTTTGAAGAACTAGGGGAATGCCAGCTCAACGCACAAGTACGAAGACTCAGCAATACAACAACAGGAAGGGCGCTCCTGACAAAGCTAGGTCGGGAAGTAGAAAAACCACAAAGTAGCAGGGCCACAATACCAGACCCACTAAGAAAGAAACTACGAATACAACCTATCCCTCGCAACATGGACCCAAACCTCCATGCGAGTAGGAGACAGGCTAGGGCAGAGTTTTACGAAAAGACGATGGGACATCGGGACAATACAGTCTATACCGATGCGTCCCTATACTCACAAGCACACAAAAACAACGCGGCAGCGGTAGTAGTAAATAATCAAGGAGAATTAATCACAGGACTCACGGCCGAGGTGGCTAACATAACCGAGGCAGAGGAAATTGCTGTCGCACTGGCAGCGGAAGAAGGTTATAGAACAGGAATATCCCTCAATATTCTAACAGATTCACAAGAGGCGTGCCGGAGCTATATAAGAGGCAGAATTAGTAGCACGGCGCTCAAGATCCTCAGCAGAGTTCCAATCGCTGAGGGACAACCCACACATAACATTATCTGGATACCAGGCCACGCAGGGATCAGGGGCAACGAAGGGGCGGACAGCCTAGCTCGAGGGATGACCAGCCGAGCAGGAACGTCAACCGCCCCAGAGGGGCCACGGATCAACTGCGGGAACAGCTATTCAGAGCTATTAAACCTCTATAAGGGGCTAAGATATCAATATCCCCCACCACATAAAGCATTAACAAAGGAGGAGGCCGCAGGATGGCGGAGACTGCAAACGGGCACCTTCCCAAACTTACACATACTAAGTAGGATGTTCCCCACGCAGTATAGCGCAACCTGTCCGTGGTGTGGAGCTAAACCAACATTATACCACATTACATGGGAGTGTACAAGAAACCAGGCATTCCACAAACACAAAACACCAAGTGCGGAGCAATGGGAGAGCTGGCTCACCAGCCGCGAGCTAGAGGCTCAAAGAGCTCTAATAGCGCACGCGTGCGAGGCGGCCCGGCTCAGTGGAGCCCTGGACTAGGGGCCCATCCATGGCTGAAGAGGACCCAAGCTTCAAGAATGAAGACTTCGGCCTCGAACCGCTAAAACCTTAAAAGACTCAATAAAGTTTTCCATTCCATTCCATTCATTGGTGCAACGAGAAATACGGGGGCAATATGGTATTATTGCGATGTCATTCATGTAAACAGGAAAATGTATAGTCCTCCCTGAGAAGCAGCGAAGTCTTTTCACTTTATTACGTAGGCAATGTTTGCACACAATTATTAGTAACGATTCGTAGGATATGATTCCATTAAAGCTAATGCCCTGCCGCGCATGCTACAGGGTAACGATTCCTCAATTATTTATGGCTTTAAGCCCACTGTGAACACCTTCTTTTCATTTATTTGTATATCTTCACATTTATTTTAGAACTTGAAGTTACAGACGCTAAGCGCTTGAGTGTATCGCAGAAGAGGGTGTTCTCCCACATTTTAATCGTCGGTCAAATTTCGTTGTCCGAGATGTCAGCAGGGACCATAGTCGCCAACATCGAAGAGGTACATACGGCACCATGGTCTTTGATGCCGTTTGTGGTTTCATACAATCAACTAAACGAATAAATTTTTGAACGTTCACACTTCTCGGCCAATCCTCCAGTGTGAGTACGAGCCATAGCACGAGGTCAACATCATCATCGTCATCACCGTCGCCTTTCACGCACCGCGTGCCAGGACTCGAGCCGTGCGTTCCAAGATGACCAAGAATCAGAAGGAGAAGAACGCGACCATGTCGACTGCAGCACAGCCTCTACGATCTGCCTGCAAGACGTGCGCGTCGCCTCCCGCGAAGACTGTCGGAGATAAGGCGAGATCGTCGCGAATAGCGGGCGGGGGCCGCCGATCGTCGCCGGTGCACCGAGGACACGGGATGAAGTCCTTAGAGCAGCCGTCGTGCAGCTGGCCTGTCTACCAGAAGCCGGTCGCGGACCAGGAAGCCCTCGGTCACGACTACGCGGCTACAACGAGACCCGCGGGCGATGTCGGGGTTCTGACGACTACAGAAACTTCGGACCTCCCGTGCGGGCCAACGTACGACGCAACCCTGGTGTTTGGCCGCAGACCATGCTGTGGCAATGACTGCGCCACGGCGAGCATGGCCACCACCGCGACCTCCATCGACGCGGTGTCTGAGGACGCTTGGCACGGACACTCGAGTCCGTTATCAACCAGACCCCAACCGCGTGACAACTGCCTCGACAGATGTGACGCCACGGTCACTTATCGCACCACGTCGATTTCCATCGCGGCTGATCATCGCGGCGTTATGGCGATATAACGCCGGCTGCACCCACGCTCTTTGTAAATTATGTAAATACAGGTTGAAGATACGAGACGCCGCCTCGTTTTCTTTACTCTTTAGGCGAGAAACAACGTATGCCACATTGTAAAGTACGGTGCTCGGAATTGACTGAGTTGGCCGCATAAAAGCCGCGGTTGCTGCTTTAGTATGGCATCAAACCAACAAGCGCGCCAATGCAGCTTGCAGCGCTATCACTCACGTCAGCGCCATCGCGAGACGCCGCTCTCCGTTCTGGTCGTAACATTACAGGTGGCCGTTTAGGCAGTGCTTGAGGCTATACAGACATTCAGCGCATCATCCTTAGTGAAAAAAACTCGTTTTCCCCATAACTACTATGTCCAACAACATAAAATGACATATGGGAAAAATTGGTTTTTGTATGGAATACTATATATGTTTCATATCGGATTATTGTATATGGGAGTTATTGAGCATGAGGACTTTTTCGATAGGGATGTGTGTTAAAAGCGAGTAGATGATGAGGCTAAGCTGTAAACGGCGTTGCAGCTTGGTAGAATGTGAATGTGTAAATGGGGGTGTGCTCATGTGAAACCAAGACAAAGCCTGTAACTGCGGCGCATACATCGGGCGTACACCAAGTCACCTTATATGAAACCATAGAAGCGTGAAATGAAAGTCGACCAGTGTTTTGGCCAACAGCGAAAACGATCTGCACATGGAAAATTAACTTTCATTGAATTCGTTAGTAAAGTGCCCCAAAAGAGCGTGGGCGCCTTTTAATTTGGTGAAGAACAATTACGACAAAAACACAGAAATAAGATCAAGACGAAAGTATATTCAACAGGCATGAGTAATTCAGTACTGTGCCTAAAACAGGTATCATATTGGATAATGTCTTCATTTTCATTATCAATCACGGCAATAAACATACATTGCAATCTAATTTACGAAGCCGGACTACAAACGTTATAAATTCTAAATACTGGATTCCACCAATATCGCCTTTCTGGAAAAGCAAGACAAATACAACGGCCGTGGTTGCTTGGCGGCATGGGTTGCTAAGCACGAGGTCGCGGCATTCTTCCTTTGACAGGCATCATACATCGCCTTCGTCCACGTGGACTTCTCACACTGTGCATCCAGCTTATTAGACATTTGCATTTTCGCATAGTTTCTGAATGGTACTGTGCATAAACATAAATATTGCATGACATCAAAGCCATGGCCTTTGCATAAACGTCAACATTGCACGAGATTACACATTGTATAGGATGAACATGAACACATTGTACGCATTGTTCTCAGCTGTACAGTAGTCATTTAACCATTTATTTAAAGCTTCGCTTCTCTTGGATGGATGGATGGATGGATGGATGGATGGACGGATGGATATATGGGTGGATGGATGGATGGACGGACGGACGGATGGATGGATGGATGGATCAATGTTTATTGAATTCAGTAAATATTAGGAGAGTAAAATGCCTCATGGATGCCAACATGTGAATTTTTTAAGCGTCTCTGTCTGGTTCGCAGTTGACTGTGGATCTTCGCATGCGAGGTGGCGAAAGTGCGACGACCTTTGGCCCCACTGCTCCTCTCTCCTCACGCAGGTAATGCTGCTGTCTCTTTCGAATAAGTTTATTTTTTTTCTTATGCTTCTCTCATAAGAGCGCTTCGTCTCCTTGTTCGTCGTTCCTGGTCCAAGAAGGCCACCAACTTCAAGAAGTTGCCAATAATTTAATTTGAACTTAATCCTCCTCCCTGTAATGCCCCATGGCCTCGAGTGTTTCCAATTAAATAAATAAATAAATAAATAAATAAATAAATAAATAAATAAATAAATAAATAAATAAATAAATAAATAACCTGTCTGTACCTCCCATACTGCTTCAACAGCCATACAGGCAAGAGAAGGAACCATTTTTATGCAAAAAAGCAGTGCACCTATACAATCACCCGACAGTTCCCTCTACTGAATTTAGCATTTGAACCCCCCCCCCCCCCCCCCCCAATGTGCACAACAACACCTCCCTGCCAGAAGGCCGTTTTCCTGCCCCCGGCAGTTACAAACCACCGCTGCTGCAAACTCATTGAGCGAATTACTCATTCATTTAAATACAGCACCCTATGGCAGGCCGTGGGGTGAAAACAATTAGCAGAGTCAACTCCAGTACATATCTACGTAATTCGAAGCAGTCTTGGTTTTCTAGATAATGGTTCCTACGAACCATATGATTGTTCTGAGGCAAACGGTTAAAGTGTTTGCGATGTGTTGTGAACTGATGCAGACTGCAGCGCATTGTGCTGCTGGTCGTTGTGTTAGCGATTAATCCAAGCGGGAGTGAAAGAAATATTTGAAGAGCAGAACACACCCAGGTGCACATATCCAGTTGCGGAGACGCCGACGGCCCATACGCAGCAGTCACCATGTCACATCCCCGAGTTGGCGTCAAAGAGGTTCATTGACAATCGGAACATCACCAGCGGCCCCAGTGGCACATACGGAGTGACACACGCCCAATTTAATGAAGAGCGGATCACACCCGGTGGCCTATACTCAGCCACCCATATCAGTGTTAAGGGCCCACATATTTAGGCTGTTCTATCTTCGGTATAGGCCCACGAAATCGTCCAGATACCAGTTACAGATAACTGGATGATTTGAACTCGCCAAGAATGCTTCACTAAATAATCGAAGCAGACACGACTCTAGTTGACATTTACGTAATCCGAAGCAGTCTCGGTTTGATAGCAAACGGGTATTATGGATCATGTAACTGTTCTGCACCGAACGGTTAGTGCTTTTGCGACAAGTTAATTGGGAACTGATGCGACGTGCAGAGCATCGTTTTTGTTTTGGCTTTGACATCCAGTGGATCAAGTTGGTGCCAAATATTCATTGAACAGCGGCACATACTATATACTTTCGGCAAACAGATACATATATATGATTAAGTGGATAAATACCTTCGGCAAAGGCGCATATTTTTAAAGCAAAGTTTGCGTCGCGAAGCTTCCTGCGCATTTCCGGACTGTGGTTGCTGGCTGCTACTGCGGCTGTCCTGCCGAACAGTTGATAGTTGGAAAAAGTTCAATTGCGTGAACGATGGTGGGCTGTAACCGCGGTCACCCAGCTCAGCTGCCCGCGTACCTCTCAAGATAAGGCCACAATAACTTTTCTTCTCTTACATGGTATTTATTACATCATACATAACAATATTTGCGAGAAACGTGCATCACTAGAAAATATAACGTGGACAAATCCATAGCATCTGTACATACCACGATGACACTTTAAAAAATATGCACGAGATTTTCTTTTGTAAGCCCACATACATAGCAAGTTGCTTATACACATGTTGCAAACGTATACGGGGAACCTAATGCCTGAAAAGATGTTAGCACTGTACACTCCACAACGGCACAAAAGTTCAAGAATTGATCCGCAGCAACTTACGAAGTGCGCTGCTGAGACGTGCTTCCTTATATCATGCAAAATTTCCGCACAAAAGTAACAGCGAAAAGTACGAGAAGGTTTTAGAGTATTCCCTCGCATATAAGGAAAAAGCACGTAGTGGCACCACCTGTAAAGTTAACGCACATATTTCCATCACGTCATAACGGTTGTATTTGGTTCCATTCCTTTCTTCTACATCTGCGTTTACTCGTTCTTGCATGTTTCCATTTGTGTTCCTGTGAATTGGATAGCGAACGTGGCGGTAACAGGGTCGTAAGATCCTTATACACGCCATGGGTACAAACCATGACTGACTGACCGCAGACGGCCTTGTTGTAGCTTAAAGCAGGCATAACATTCCTCACTTGCTAGCGTCTAGGTCTGAAGCGTTCCCTGTAAGCTAAGGGGCCCGTTGCACCATTTCTTTCTTCTCATTAGCTCTGGTATAAGCGCTGTCCAAACCTGTAGAAAGGTCAAAGACACCTAGGTGCTGTCACGGTAGCCTGTCTTACGCGCAGCTCCGAACCAGATTGTTCTGGCGGCCCGTCTCGTTACTTTATTATTCGCCCGGGAGGGAAAGTTTCGTTATATTCGCGAACGGATGGTCAGAAAACAGCCGCAAATGGATGACCGGAGGCAGGCAGGCGCAACAATAAAAGCATGGGTGTATCTCCGCGCATAGGCGACTCCGGGCTTCTTGGAAAGCGGTATAACATTTTTCCTTTGTATTCCTTTTTTTCACACGTTTTAAGTGTTCAAATTCGCCGAAAATATATGAAAGAAAATCGTTTTCTGAGGATGGTAAGGAAGAATTTCACCTCCTCCAGTACACTACATCTTCAGGCTTAGAGTGGCCCCTGGCAGCGGCAGAAGATGCCGAGAGCGAGTGGGGCTAGTATAGCCCATATACAACCAAATTAGGAAGACCCAATAATCTTCAACAAACGACGCTCCCTCCGCAGATAAGGAATTGGCGTCCTTGGTGCAGTATTCAGCCATTCCCTCCCATATGACTCATTCAATCAACCAGTTGGCCCTTAGTTCGCAGCAGCTGCGGAGCACATGACCAAGGTGGCGGTCAGACCTGTAACGCAGCAGAGGGTGCTAATAGTTTTTGGACCCAGACAAGTAGGCCGCCATTGGAAACTGACCCTGGCAATCTTTAACACCCGAACTTTGTCGATTGAGGCTAGCTTATCAGGACTCTTTGAGGAACTATCAGGCATTGTTTGGGATATCATTGGCCTTAGTGAGACGGCAAGTTGGGGACGGGTAGCGACGCAGATTGGGCATACGGGAGCGGCAACTGTGTGGTGATGGTAAGCGGCTAGTTGCAGTGGCTCGAGCGTTGCTAGGTGTGTCTGCAACCTCGGTGGAGAGTGCAGGTGGGCGAGGATTCACTGGGGAGCGGCGGTAGGCGGGAAAGCTTGGTCGAGAACGGGTTGGCCAGGAACTTCGGCAGTGCCGAGAGATGTGGACCACACGTCCACAATGAAAGCAGATGGGTCAATCATCATCCGTTCGCGATTCGGCCGGGCTGTGGACCGTATTGGCTCCGGTGAACAGGGGCAGATGCAGCTGACGAAGCGAAGTCCGGATGGTTGGCGGAGCAGATGGACGGAAGACCCACATTGGCAAAATCATGGCGAATGACCGACCGACAGGATGAGAGACACGAGCGGCCGCGAATCTTCAAAGCACTGCGTCCCTGGCATGGCAGGACACGCTGCTTCGATTTCTCACGCGGTCGACAAATGTCTTCGCACGTCGACGAAGATGCGGTATTGGGCAGACGCGTAAACAGTTGAACTATTCGGCGGCTCTTCGCGTCTTCAAAGCGGCGACATTCATTAATGATCTCATTGACCGTTGTTATATTCTTGTAAACATGTAGGTGACTAGAATATGTCTGTGAATGTAATGTCATGTGAATATTTGTCTGTGCCTCTCAGCGTCAACAGCTCCCACTCAATTTCAGTATCGGCTCACAAAAACGGCTACAAGAAAAGCAGTTAAAGAAAACTGGCTTGAATTCGCCAAGAATGCTTCGTATTAAATGAAACTCACTACGCTTCTTGACCTTTCAGGTGTGTACTTTACCTCGGTGTTTAGACTGTCTGCGCAATGGCGAAGCTCAGTTGGTTTATTCTACGCTTCCGGCCCACCCCAACCGAACCACTTTCTCCTTTGGTTTTTCCTGTGGCAAAACGGACTCCCTTTCCACACTTATTTGAGATTGACGCCATCGTCTGCTCGATTTTAGCAGCCACAACGTCATACGAGGTGTTCCTGCGCTCAATGTATGAAACCCCAACTGCTTCCTGGCAAGACCAGGACTTTATTCTTCCAGTGCGATGAACAGTGCTGCACGGTCCGATTTTAGCAGAGCTACCGCGCCTTTTAAGCTAAGTAACCAGTAGACTCGCTGCCATAGTATAAGATGTCGGATACGTTGTCCTTTCTCAACAAAGATGCTTCAGCGAGCGTGCTACATGAATGGCGTTCGTCTTAATGCTTTTTCAACTTGTGAGTTGGCAAAGAACAGAAGCACTGCAATCACGATGGTTGACAGCTTGGCGTGCGGATGATTAATCGAACTCGTGGGAGTGTGATGGCGCTTGGGTGCGTCCATGGAAGGGACGGCTGGTCCGCCTTTTCCATTTCATTACAGCTCACAAAAAATTGACAGGGAGTGAAAGAGGGGACATCGCAAAGCGCTGACGGCAACTGGTTAATTGACAGGCAAAGCGCTTGTAAATATACAGTACGACGCGTAACAGCGTGCAGGAAAACAAAAAACGAAAAGCAATTCATGAAGCTCTTCCTCGATAGCGGGGAAATGATGATGATGATGATGATGATGAAGCCTCAGTTAATGGCGCAATGAAATGTCTCGTGCGAATCACAGCCACGCCCCGCATAATAAAAAACAAAAAGCAAATCAGCATACGAATGCACTTTGCCGACAGAGTCACCACTTGAACCTCGGTCCTTGTTAATATTTAGTGTGCTGTCAACAAATAGGCATACATAACCAACCAACCCACAAGTTCGTCCTGAGTAGTCCGCCTTGATGAGGTGGCTCAAAAACTGATACCATCCCTCTCGAACGTCAGAGCCCCAGTGCACAAAGGTGAGGATTCAATAAAACCGCTGCGGTCCTAGTACCGACAGCGAAGTATGGAGCCCGTTCTATAGGTGAACTGTCTGACAGAACTGCGGTGAGCTCGACGCTCTCGCGGGTTTTTCCATAGGAATTTTAACGTATAAATAATTCACATAAAAATAATTTTCTCGTCCCTCTGCACACGCCCTGAAGTCTCTGCAGCATTTCGCAAACCGATTTCCAACAGTACGAAGTAAGTGAGGCGTGGCTGCCAAAGTCCGACGAACAACCTCTATTTACACATCGCATAAGAGCGCCGGTGTAACCGCAACTTTAGTGTTGTGGTGCTGCACGGCTATGGTCCTCGCAAAGCGCGATGCGTGGTCGTGGTGTCGTATCTTGGTGGGCCGCAACGGCATTGCTCGGGTCTCCTTGGTTAGGCAATGACGCGACCGTCAAGAGCGGCCATCGCGTACTCCGACAGCATGGGCGCCTCTCATGTTTGGCATGGCCCAATTGTAACCCCCGCATGGCCCGAGCCCTCCGAGCTCCGAGGTAACGCAGTACGTCTGTTCACACGGGAGCTCCAGAGATGCAAACTTGAGGCGCCGCGTGCTACATGCGTTGGTCTTTGTGGCTGCCCTGGTGCAGCCGAGGCCCTCCTGGCACGCTTAGGGAGTGAGAACCACTGGCCAGTTCCAGGCCATAAGCTCCCAGGATGCAGCCGTCAGAAGCCCCGGACTACACGCGGTGGTCTTTACAGCAGCGTAGTCGCAGCCGAGGCCTTGCTTGAGAATTTCGGGCGGGGGAAGCGCCGCACAGTTCCAGACTGGCAGCTTCCATGGTGCAGCCGTCAGAAGCCCCGGACTGCACGCGGTGGTCTTTACAGCGGCGTAGTCGCAGCCGAGGCCTTGCTGGGGTATTTCGGGCGTGGAAACGCTGGCCAGTTCCTGACTGGCAGCTTCCACGCTGCAGCCGTCAGAAGCCCCGGACTGCACGCGGTGGTCCTTAGAGCGGCGTAGTCGCAGCCGAGGCCTTGCTGGGGTATTTCGGGCGTGGGAAGCGCAGCCCAATTCCTGACTGGCAGCTTCCGTGGTGCAGCCGTCAGAAGCCCCGGACTGCACGCGGTGGTCTTTACAGCGGTGTAGTCGCAGCCGAGGCCTTGCTCGGGAATTTCGGGCGTGGGAAACGCCGTCCAGTTCCTGACTGGAAGCTTCCACGGTGCAGCCGTCAGAAGCCCCGGACTGCACGCGGTGGCCATTACGGCGACGTAGTCGCAGCCGAGGCCTTGCTGGGGTATTTCGGGCGTGGAAACGCTGGCCAGTTCCTGACTGGCAGCTTCCACGCTGCAGCCGTCAGAAGCCCCGGACTGCACGCGGTGGTCCTTAGAGCGGCGTAGTCGCAGCCGAGGCCTTGCTGGGGTATTTCGGGCGTGGGAAGCGCAGCCCAATTCCTGACTGGCAGCTTCCGTGGTGCAGCCGTCAGAAGCCCCGGACTGCACGCGGTGGTCTTTACAGCGGTGTAGTCGCAGCCGAGGCCTTGCTCGGGAATTTCGGGCGTGGGAAACGCCGTCCAGTTCCTGACTGGAAGCTTCCACGGGGCAGCCGTCAGAAGCCCCGGAATGCACGCGGTGGTCGTTACGGTGCCGTATAGGCGCAGGCGAGGCCTTCCTGGCGTGGTTCCGTGTTCGGAAGGGCTGGCCAATTCTAGGCCAGCAGTTCGCACGATGCAGTAGTCAGAAGCCCCGGACTCTACGCGGTAGTCATTCCAGCGGCGTCGTCGAAGCGGGGGGCTTGTTGGCACGCTTCCGGCGTCAGGAGGACTGGGGAGCTGGAGTCCGGCGGCTTCAAGGACTCCAGCTGGGCCCCTCTGCACACCCGCGACGAACGAGTGCCCCTGCCGCCTCTGCATGACGTCCCCGTCTTGTGCCGGACAGTTTCTACATCGGGCGGAGCGCTCCTGTTCCTTGCTGAGCTGGCGCTGACAAGCAGACATGGTGGTTTTCTTCTCTGAATCAATAGGTCAGGTTCGAACGCACGACCTCGCACGCAGGCTCGTGGCGCATGAAGCTGATCATGATGATGATGATTTCCTTCGTAAGGCACAGACCCACCTAGGGCTACGGTCCAAGAAGCCGGTGGTACAATTAACGTAAAATAAAGTTATCTCAAGAAATAAAGGTCAGCATAGGTGATAAAAAGCGCGTGGCACTGTTTGTTTTGTTCCGTTTTCCTTCTTCGATGGCCCATATACACTCTGTGGGGGATTGGTCAAGATTTGGGTCGTATTAGGAAAGTAGTTAACTTGTTTCTACTGCATCGAGTCATCCTCTTCCGGGCTCTCAATTGAGGCCTTACGATGGCCATCTCGACTGGTGTAGTCACATTCAACATATTAAATCTAAAGCACAGCGCGCCATTGGTATGGTGCGCCGGAGTAGTCACCGTCGTTCTGGAGTAAGCCGGGATAGATTAGTTAATTATGATTTACCGGATGTAGGCTCAGTCATATTGGAATTTGGTTGCGTATTGTTTTCCGGTGGCGCCGCCTATAGAATTAAAATTCACGTGTTGTTAGGAAGAGAAGCTCTACGCTTATGCCTTGGGCTACCTCTGTTCTCTGCCAAAACTGCCTTGTATGAGAAAGCTACTATATATATACCCACCCAATATTGTAGATTTAGCATCGGCATGGTTAAGACATTTCATAAACAATGATGTTTTTTAGTGAGACCTATAAAATATGTAGTTATCACTGAACCTTGTGCATTTTTAGATGTATCATGACCCCGGTTACGCAGCCGTCAGGTATTATTTGTGCCAGCACAGTGACAAACATTGTGAAGTTCACTCCTTTGAATGATGGCATACCAGACCTCCAATTTGAACCCAAGGGCATGTTTTCAAATTGTGGTCATGATTTGCCTGCTCAAAAATAAATTATAAGACAACCTAAGCCAGCTAACTACTGAAGTCATATAATACCTACTGACGCTTCTATGTGCACTGAGATGGCAGCTACAGTGGGAATACTGCCTGTATCTTTTCAATGGCCTAACTCCCTTCGCCTTACCGACTTCCCACCCATCTTTCCTGCAGAATTGTTCGCGATTGAATTCAAAATCAAGAATGGGGCCGACAGATGGAGAATCACATTGTCGTATAAATGTTACAAGCAGCGATAATGTGCTAAGGTGCCTCAGAAAGGCTGGGCAACGTTTCCATAGCAGGACGAAGGTAGGTCCTCCTATCGAAAGGTTGGCAAGCCTTTCTCAGTCGTTATCAGTACTATAACTTCCCCAAAATTACTCATTAGCAGTTATACTTACTAGCTCGTTTTCTTTCTGCACAACGCTTACTGCATCCTGAAATTCGAGAATACTGCGAGAATGCTGAGCGATTCGTCCGCACTTACGGGAAGTTCGTTTGATTTGGTTAGCGGGCCATCATGCTTTTTTTTTTTGTGCATGAATGAAGTGGCAGATTCACTCGCACGAGCATCCGCAATATCCTTGCCATTTCTGTTCTGTCAACTTCGGATTATGTAAGCGCGCCTAGGTGAGGAAATTTCTGCGTATTTCTAACTCCCGCAAAATAGATTCAAACATCGTCCCCTCACTTCCGTCATCTATGTTTTTCATGAAATAATGACTGGGGTCCCTCAACACAACTTGAAGCTTCCTTTAAATTTAAAGCATCCTTCGCAGTTAAATATCCCTTATGCAGGTTGACCTTTAGCTGTTTGCCCGCTCAATGTCATTTTTGTGATGCACCTGTATCTATCGAGCATTTTCTTCAATGTTTCCGCAGATTTTCAAGACATAAAACATTCAGAAGTATCGATTGTTCCACTTGAGCTATCACTTACTTCGCCAGCCGTTCTCTCCCTCAGGGCGTCTTCGCTGTGATTAACCGATAGGGATGCCCACTTGCAATTCACAATTTTATTAGGAGCAGAAAACGATTACATTGGAACATTTCTAAAATTATCACTTGTTTCGCTCATTTTATTTCTTGATGTTAAAATATAATATTTAAATATTCTTGACAGCTTTTTTCTCATTTCTAAACTTTTTGTTTACGCCCGGTCCAACATGTAAAGTATTATTTTGGTTGCAATCTTAATTAAACTTTCCGCAGAAGCCATGTGGCTATGAATGTCTCAGTTAGACGTAAACTGCACTGATCTGTCACGTGTCCGTTTGCACACGCTGCGCTCTCTCTAGCGGTGCCGCCGCGAAGTCCGCGCGTGGCCACCGAGTGCCTGGCGCGTCGGTGCGTGTGCGCCCTGAGGAACGCGTCGCGTGCGAGCGGTGCAGTGCGGCCGGGCTTCCGTCTAGCGCGTCAGTGATGATGATGATCATGAGGAGGAGACCGAGGATGATGATGATGATTTATTGGCGTCGTTTTCGAACCGGAGCGGTTATACAAATGGTCACCTAGCCTACTTGAGTTAATCGGGCATTAATCACGCGCACAGCTGTCTAGCCTTTCGCCATTCGATATTATGGACAGCCGACACTGAAACTCGCTAACGCCTTTTCTCGGTTGCTTTAGCGATGCCGCGAACCCACTCTTCCTGAGCGCGTGTAGCACGCCACCATGCTTCCGCCTCCGCTGCTCAACCTCTCCACAAGGGGCCTTCGCTAGTACTTCTACACTCCTCCTCTTTCGCAGGCTGCTAGCACAAATACGGTGCGCCACGTACACTCGAAATTGAAGATTAGTGACCCAGCTTAAGAAGCGTTCTTTCGTGGCAAAATGGGACCGCATAGATGCCGACACGGAGATAAGAAAAGAATGTAGCTTCATTTCAGTCCGATTGCAAACACGAGCTCTGCATCGTTCGGTTGTTTGATAAGTGTTGTAACCTAAGCCGATTGCTTTCATTTGATTCCGACTTGTCTCGAGCGGTTGTAATTCTGCGCAGTTGCCGCGGTACGCTGTATCGTTTCAGTCGTAGTTTAAGTCTTCAGCTGGTGCACGGTGGTGCACCAGCTGTACTTGGCCAAGAGGCAACAGCCCGCGCTAGCCTCCAATCTTCGTCATCGTCTTCTCATTGCTCGCCTCTTCGTCATTAGAAATACTGTTCTGTAGCAATATTCATCATCATCATCATCATCATCATCATCATCATCATCATCATCCTATTCATGTCCACTGCAGGACGAAGGTCTCTCCCTGCGATCTCCAATCCCCCTGTCCTGTGCCAACCGATTCCAAATAGCGCCCGCAAATTTTCTAATTTCGTCACTCCATCTAGTCTTCTGTCGTCCTCTACTGCGCTTCCCTTCTCTCGGTACCCATTCTGTTACCCTAATGGTCCAACGGTTATCTGGTCTGAGCATTACATGACCTGCCTAGCGCCATTTTCTTCTCTTAATTTCTATTAGAATATCGTCTATGCCCGTTTGCTCGCTGATCCAATCTGCTCTCTTCCTGTCTCTTAAAGTTATGCCTGGCATTCTTCAGTCCATCGCTCTTTGCGCGGTCCTCGTTGTATTTCTTTCGTCGCCATTATTGATGTATATTAAGTGCACGTGTGTTATTGTTCGTGTGTTTTTGTGTTTCGTTTAATTTGTGTATCGTTGTCAGTCGATAAATATTTTTTTCTCTCTTTCTCCCAACTCTGACTCCTTCGCTGTGTTCGCTTGAGTAAGGAACGACCAACTGGTTTCTATATCCCGTCGACGACTTCCCCCCGACGGCGAACGGGTGGCAAGCCGTGACACAAGGTAATGGTGTGGCGAGCGGTTTTAGTCGTTGTCCACGCCGCGCTGAAGTCTGGTTAGGAGGTGCGGTGCTTCCACACGTGGTAAACGTTCAATTAACAACCCCGGTGGTGTTGAGAGATACTAGTACCGTTTGCTGTGTCGCTCAAAGCAGTTAGTGAACAGGCGCTTCTTCGGAAGACTGCTCTAATCTTAGTGCTATGAGGACTACTAATAAAAGCTTAAGAATTGGTATAGCTCGACTTACGGCGTCGTACGAGACGTCGTGGTTTTGCATACGTTTAAAAGCATTTTCTGCCGTTCTCCATATATACACCCTTTAATTTGATGCCGTGTGGTGCACTTAAAGCAGCGAATGCTGCATGGAGTTCAGCGCAACCATGATGGAGAATATACAAATTTCCTATTACAAGTTCTTCCCAAAAGATAATGATCGCGAAATCGGTTATTTCATATTGTCTAATGACGCAAGTAAGCAGAAAAAAAACTATATATATATATATATATATATATATATATATATATATATATATATATATATATATATATATATATATATATATATATATATATATATATATATATATATATATATATATATATATATATAGTGTCTCGTGCTCCACACAGCAGCCAACAACATGCACTCCGTCTCGTCATCCTAGATTGCTTTCGCACATTCTAATACTTTGGCAAAATTAGCTGGCAGTCATCCTAGCGGCGAGAAACACTTCAGCTATTGTAAATGATGCTTGTAAATAAAGACAATTATAGGGCTATAATTTCTTCCTTTGTTCTTTTTCGTCTTTCTTTTTTCTTCTCACTTCTATTTTTCAGCAGTCCAGGATGCTTTTAAGGTGTAAGTGAAACAAAATGGGGGAAATTATAGAAAGGATGTAAAACTTAGAAATTCGATGCGCTGTAAAAAAGAACAAAAAAAAAGAACGTGCGATAAACTCCGACTTGTGCGGAAAAAAAATTCATTCCGTAAAACAGCCTCCGATTTTGCATGACCACAGAGGGCATAAAAGGAGCAACGGACGGCGGGAGTGGTCAGCTGCTACAACTTCAATATGAACTTTTTCTGGAATACGTTGAAATTTCTTGTAAATATGCAGAATCTAATATACCCCTTCTCTCATGTCGCCGCCGTATCTCCAGTCTTTCTTTATTCCATAAACATTTTCATAGCTCGATGGGTACTCCGCCATAGAATGTTCCCCCAACACGCATATCAAATCGCACTGCTCATCCTCTTCAAGTCGCGAGCCCACGTGCACACATCACCGTTACCCTTTATACGTCATTTTCTCCTCATACAGCTGCTGACTGGAATGGTCTTCGGAGCGACGTCGCTGCCATCCCTCGCCCATCCACCTTCATAGAAAGCGCCACCGATCACTTTTCACCATGGATTACCACACGATTTCTCCTTATTTCTGCGTAACCCACCCCTTATATAATACCCCGTCATGGGGTCTTTGAGGAATAAAAATGAAATGAAATGATATATAAACGTGTTTGTCAAATGTCCTGAATATCGGGCCCAACGTCACCTTCTCTTACTCCTCAACGAACAAAGTGAATTCCACGTCTTCTGACCCACAATCGCAACACCCTATAGTTACAGACAAGGGAACACGCACAATCGAGAGCAAAAGTTTGCGGACGACGGCATCAGTAATAAAATTACCTTCTTCTAGCCCAGCCGTGCAACGTGAAATTGTCGAAATGCATGATGCAAGTCAGAAAGCCACACGTAGGCAGTACCACATGACTTTAGCCTTTATCCCTAGGCTGCGAAGACGAAAAAACATGTGGCGGCACGTCTTGTACCCAAACTTCTGCTCTCCACAATATGTCGCGCCGCCTATTTGTATACGACGCTTTCAATATATTCAAATAGTTTTTACGCTACATCATCACGGTATGGACGCTCAGAGTACAGATATCCCACAAGAATACATAATCTCAACGTTCGTCTCAGTTCGCTGTCCTAGATGTCAGCAGTGACAAGGATAACAGAACAGCGAAGACGAAGACGCCACGAGGCGGCCGCACATCACGCGCCGCGAGCCAGTGCGCGGCACCGTGCTCTCAAGCGGCTGAGAAATCGCAACCAGAAGCAAGCCAGCAGGGCTACGTCAGGTCAACGCCCAGGCATGGAGCGGAGAGCCAGCGCGTCGCCTCGAGTTAAGAGGGCTGGAGACAAGGCAAGCACGTCGTGCGGAGCTGATGGGTGGCCTTGCCGATCGCCGGTCCGCCGAGGAGGGACGGTGTCTTCTCTGCACCTGGCCTGGGACTGGCCAGTACTCCGGACGCCGGGAGAGGCCCAGGAAGCCCTCGACTGCGACTACGGCGCCACAACGACCACCGCGAGCGGTACGGGTGTCCTGACGGCTGCATCCTGGGGCCTCCCTCGCGGACCGGCGTGCGATGAGGCCCGGGCACCATGAGGGCATGGGCCATGCTGCCGCCGCAACGTCAGCGTGGACGACGCGACAAGGCCCGTGCCCACGGACGACGGGGCGGCCGCTTTTGGCCGCCCTCAAATCCGTAACCAACCAGACTCGCGAAGTCTGGTTGCGGACCCGACAAAGGCGGCCTTAGCGACACGCATCCGGTAGCGCGATCTCCACGGCCGCGTACATCACCACGGCATCCACGTGCCGGCTACAGCGACGCTCTTGTAAAATATGTAAATACAGATCGTACATACGTGCACGGTCGACTTGTTTCAGTCATCGCTCTCTGTGTCCACAAGTAACTGCCAACCTATAGCGTTCCTTCTTTTTCTTTCTTTTTGTCTTTCCAGCAGACCGTGGTACACCATCGGTCGCGTCTGCGGAGCCATCAGACAACACGTTGAGCTCTGTTATATGATAAGAGCTTGTAGAAAATCCCACCCACAACAAAATGTTTACGCTGCATCTGCGTTCTTCGTGTGATACCTTTGTGCCAATCACTTTACAGCTAAGCTAAACTTTTATTAATAATAGGTAAGTCCGAATAGAAAAATGAATAGTCTAGAACGTAATTTAGTCAATGGCGTAATAAGTTACTACTTTCAATGGAGGTCCAGCTGCTTGGGAAAGTTGCGTTATTCACCTATCAATAAGTGCAATTATCCCGAGAAAATTCGTACGCAAACCACGCACTTCTCTCTTTTTTTTCATTAACTTGAATCAATGAGACTTCAAACGTTATGTTACTATGACAGTCGTCTTTCTTGATTACTGGTTTTCAAGTTGCATTAATTTCTTTTATAATATTATTTTTAATGCATAAAGTATTCATCTCTAACCCCTTCGATAGTCTTTCAAAGCGAGATATTTGCCTATACTTATAAGCTTTCTTTTGTAGGTCAAATGAAGAATGCGTTTGGAATGTTGGTGCGTTTGTGAAGATACATGTCCCATATTATATATGTAAACAAGCGAACGAGCAGCATTCAAAAATTCAACTCTGATGAACGACATAAAGTTTATTTCCTTGGTTTTACTGGAGGCGGCTATTCTTTTACAGGAGTACTGGTAACTGTTTATGAAATATGATAACGTTAGTGTTGAAGGCATTCGGCGTATGCCAAGCATGCATAGTTTATTATTACGGTGTTGAACCTAAAGCGAGCAACTTTTTCACTCCATTTTCACAAGCGGCCGCACTCACAAGGAGAAGCAGCGGTCAAGGAAACCCGCGCTCCCGTTGAAGGCCAGACGTCGCCCTGTTTTATTCCAGTATAGAATTACTCTATATGCTACCAAAGGTAGCAGAGTTGCGCGTAGGTCCGCCATCTTGCCTGGGAGGCAACCAAATCTATGCGGCGAAGCCGCACTCTGTTTTTGCAGGCGACATGCCTACCGTATCGTCGAGACCGCGGACGCTTTTGCATCGCTTGTGGACTGCTTTTCCGCCTAAACGCAAACAAAGTGCATCGAAACAGCTGACTGAAAAGATCGTCAAGTAAAAGGCGCCGAGATCGGCCCCCACCGAAGCTTAGGCCAAGCGTATCGGCCGAGTCCGTATGCACGTTCTCGGCGCGTCTAGGCTCAGGAATCAAGAAGTCTAACAAGGATAAATCACCATATTTCAGCTTTCGCATCAGTGTTCTTAAATAAACCCTTTTTTCATGCTTACAGTGCCAGCACAAGTAGCGATGAGCGCCGATGTGACGCGTCATAAACACAGGTATATATGTGCTGTCGCCGAAGGCTCACATCCCTAGCCTGCGCTTCTGTGACGAGGATCTATAAATAGACAGACGTGTCAACTGAAAGGCATCACTTAACTAAGGAAACGTTGCATATCCTTCGCGTGAAGAACAAGAAACGGCTATCCAAAGCGGTAGTAACAGCCCATACAGCATCCCGGGTCGGCGGTTCATTTAGGATTTTTTTGAAGTTAAAATGCCAATCGCAAGTGAAAATCGGTGTTGTGGCACTTCCGAGCATGCTACTGAATATGGACAGCAAAATTTTGTTTGTGGTACAGGCGCCAGTTTTAGTTGCTGGGCGATAGCGCATCTACCATGACTGAGCGAGACGCATCTCTGTGAAACTAAAACTGCATCTCTGTCCTTGACGTGGAAATTAGGCGCAATCGCTCGGCTCCTGGCCTGGCGTAGTGGTAAAGTACCGGGCTCGGGATTTGTAGGTCCGACGATCGAATCCTTGTCGGAGCTTATTTATTTTTACGGTTTTTTTTTCTTTTTTTATTGCACCACAACACTCTCTGTAGCTTTCTGTTCTCAAAAAATATATATACGGTGTCCACGCACCGCGTATTTAACGCGATAGGGCTTTTTTTCGCACCAGTACCCAGCGCCTCCCAGTTCGCCGCGCCTGCCCAGCGCTCCAGCATCCAGCGCGCGGCACTGGGCCCATAATCCGGCGCTGCACTGGACTATAGAGTTTCCTACAACTCTATGGACTGGACACTGGTTACTGGGTTTTGCAATAGGCATACCTGCTTATGTGCCAAAGCTCTCAAAGTGTAGGCAGTCTTAGATATTACTGGTGAATCAATGACCAACCATTAGTATTCCGACTCCGGTACCCCATTAAATTGGCGGTAGAAACGTACCAACCTACTAGCAGGCACTGGATATCAGCCACACCTTCAAGTGCCACTTCATTATGTGCCTTTTCACTGCAGGGATACCAAAAGTAACCTTCTGTGGGAGTGTAGTGAAAGTTTTTCTCTCACAGGATTGGCATAGCTACATTACGGGTAATAATGCAAAACACAGTTAGGCCCTTACCGTATGGTAAATAACGACATTAATTCCTCGTGCGTCCTGCTTCACATAAGCAGTAGTAGATGAAATATCTTTACTTGGTAGTGTAACCTCTTTTATGTTCAGAAACAACAACCCAAGCAGTGTATTTTCATGAAAATGTGAGCTGGCTTTTTTATGACAGTTCTGTGAAAGCAGTGTTGTGCATGGGATTGAATTGGATCGAATAAAAAGCTTCTCCGCTTTCAGAGCGATTCGTGCCGTCGGGAGACCCCGGTCATTATATCATCCCGATGGGACTGCGAGGACACTGCGTTGAACCAACCGTTAGATGCGCTGCGCACGTTGTGTTGTTGTTCCGCAGCTAACTCGCACGCGAACAGCTGAACGCCAAATCGGCCGGATTCGCTTTGAATTTGACTGGCGGTAACTTGTGGGAATCCAGTTCGCTGCAGCGGCGGCGTCGGGAAATACAGAAATTGGCCCGGGCGTCTGCTTCTCCGCAATGCACGGTTGCTTGCCTACCACGTGATGACGTTCTGCCAGTAGAGGCGCTAGCGGTGTGATAAAACAGACGCACAACTCTGCTACCTTTGGTAGCATATACAGTAACTCTAATCCTGTGGTCACTGCAGCGCACCTTGCTGAGCACTCTACTCTACTCTACTACTCTCCCCAGCATATATGGTATAGGGTCTATACCAATTACCACCCACAAAAAGTAGCCATAAAGGTAGCGAAGTCGCCAAACACGATTTTCGGTCGCCAGGAGCCTCTAAAAGTAGCCAATTTGGCGAGCAATCGCCAAATCTGAGAACCCTGCCCCGCAGTGATGACGGCGAGCGACCATGCATTGTTTCTTTTTGTCGTCTGCTAGCCAGAAAGCGTCCAAAACTTTGTCAGGCGAAAATCCACTCGGCCAGAGAAAAACGAACGCGCATCAAAGTGCGCCACGCGATGGTCGGTGCAACACGACGAAAACGCATGCGCTCTGGCGGGCTCTGGCAGCCCGTGGGTAGCGAAAAAAAAATGAAGAGGCTCGATGCGTCCTTTCGAATAAAAGTCTAAAAATAAATAAGAATATATTTAGTAGAATATATTAATAAGTAGAAAAATAAATAAGAATATAGTTACCTTTGCTGGCTTTAGGGTCTTCATATGGTTCCTTTGGTGCAGGTGAAAAAAAAATGTTTATCTTTTCTGTGACATGACGGTAAAAACGAACCACCACAACACTTTGTCTCATCGGACCTCACTGCGTGTTTTGTCAACTTGTCTGATAGTGTGTTGATTTGTGAGATTTGTCTCGTTGTACGGTCCGATGTACGACTTTAGGAAAGTCAATGCACCTTCGACGTCAAACGTTTATAACAACATTAAACCCACAACGTTCCGGAAATGAAAATCTAAAGCACGACTTTGGGAATGTCAACGGATTTTTCGCATCAAGTTTATAAGAAGTTTATACCGATTAAGTTTCAGAATTGAAATCCATGCGCAACGTAGATTCCGCGAGATGCCGCGACGAGACCGCTCGCCATCAAAACGCCCTTGAAACTTTGCGCTCGGATGGGGCTCCTCGCATTATGCGACTCCCGGTGCATGGGCGTTGCCGCGAAATCCGGTCCGAGTTCGCTGTTTTCGCGCCCAAATGAATGTTCAAGCGTGAAAATGACATTCTAGACAAAATCCAGACTGATTTCCGGCGTCGGGAGTTGTTTTGGTTGGTGGTGCATGAAAGCACGAAAAAATTTCGGGGAGAGCTGAAGCCTAATAAGTCCCCCCTTCTGGCTATGCCCCTGATAACGAGGGTCTCGAATCCGGCAACATTGATGCATTCAGGTAGCACGTGTGGGTTTATTGACTAGTGGCCTTCACCCAAAAAGATCATGTACTCGTGACGCCTGTGGTGGAAAGGACGTTCTACATCCAGCGCCAAGGTTTGTGAGTGGTAGCACTGCTAACACTCCCAGGGTTAGTCCTAGTAGTAACACATTAATACCCCAGAAAGCGTATGTGAGAACGGCGCCGCGGTAGCTCAATTGGTAGAGCATCGATCGCGTAATGCGAAGACGTGGCATCGTTCCCCACCTGCGGCAAGTTTCTTCATCCACTTTCATTTCCGTTAACTTATCATTTCTTTAATTCACTTAGTAAGTACAAGTAATTTCCCTTGTGTTGTTCTTGGTGTCTTTGTTGGCTCCTTGTGCTATGAGACAACCATTGTCATATAGCTTCTGCTGATTTGTTTGATAAGATTGTAACCAAATAACACTTTACATGTCGCACCGGAGGTAAAAAAAATAATTTAGAAATGAGAAGAAAGCTGTCAAGAATTTTGAAGTAATATATCTTAACATCAAGAAATAAAATGAGGGAAGCAATTGATAATTTAGAAATTTTAAAAGGTAATCGTTTTGCGCTCCTAAGGAAATTGTAAAATGCGACAAGGCAACCATGTGTCTATATCACACCGAAGACGCCCCAAGGGAGGGAACGGCTGGCGAAGTAACCGATAACTCAAATTGTCGAATTGATACTTCTAAATGTTGGTTGCCTTCAAAATCGGCGGCAAGAGAGAAAGAAATGCTCGATAGATTCAGGTACATCACAAAAGTTACATAGTGCGGGCAAAGAGCTAGCAACCTGCTTAAGCAAAATTTAACTGCAGTTTTGTAAAGGAAACTTCAGATTGTCTTGAGGGACCTCAGTTATTATATCATGAAAAACACAGATGAAGGAAGTGAGGGGACGATGTAAGAATGTATTTTGCGGAAGGTGGAAATACGGTAAAATTTCTCCAACTAGCCGCGCTTACATCATCCGAAGTTGGCAGAACAGAGATGGCGAGGATATTGCGGATGCTCGTGCGAGTGAATCTCCCACTTCATTCAAGCGCAAAAAAAATAATAGTGAACGGTGGCCCGGTACCCAAATCAAACGAACTGCCCACAAGTGCGGACGAATCGCTCCGCATTCTCGCAGAATTCTCGAATTTCAGGATGCAGTAAGTGCTCTGCACAAAGAAAACGAGCTAGTCAGCATGACTGCTAATGAGGCATTTGGGGAAGTTGTAGTAATGCTAAGGCCTCAGAAATGCTGGCCAACGTTTCGATGGGAGGACCTATCTTCGTTCTGCTGTCGAAACGTTGGCCAGCCGTTCTGAGGCACCTTATTCCTGTTCAGAACTTTGATGTCCCAGTGTGCTACTCCATCTGTCGGCCCTCTTCTTGATTTTCAATTTAATCGTAAGTAATTTTGCCGGAAATATGGGTGTGACGTCGAGAAGGAGAAGAGAGTAAGGCAAATCGAAGAGATTCAGAGACGATTCTCACTCTTGTCCTCTCATTGCATAGAGAAGCGCCAGTAGCTATTATACGTCGTCTGTAGTTAGCTGGCTTAGGTTGTCGTCTAATATAATAATTAGCAGGCAATGCTTTAGCGTGATTTGGAAACACGCCCTAGAACTTAATTTTGAGGTCGGGTAAGCTATCATTAAAGGCGCGAACTGATCCTATGCATTCATTCAACGGTTGCAAGTGGGCTTGCACAAATGTTACCTGATGGCTATTTAATCGGGACCACGATACGTCTAAAAGTGTGGACGGTTCAATGATAACTACATATCTTGTAGGTCTCATTGGAAACAAATTTTATCAAATGTTTGAATCATGAGAATGCGGCATCTGCAATCTCGGGTGGGTATGTCAGGTTTCTCATACAAGACCGTGTTGGCAGACAATATAGATAGCCCAAGGTATATGTATAGAGCTTCTCTTCCTAAAAGCGCACGAGATGTAATTTTATAGACAAGACCCCCGCAACATAATAAGCAACCGAATTCCGATATGAGCTGAACATACATACATCCGCCAGTCGAGCAAGCCTTCTTATGACCTGGATTTTGAGCACCGAAAACGAAGAGGTGATACAGTAGCAATAACTTACCTTCTTTCCTAAACCCGTCCGAATCTTGACCATTCCCCCGAAGGATGCACGGACCATCGAATAATTAAAACCAAACGAAATGAAAATTGCATCGCGCTTCTCAACACTTATAATGTCCTTTATTTCTTATTATAATCTTATTTAAGTTTAATTGTACAACTCGTTCCTTGGCCAATCCTACGAGATGGGTATGCGCCATGTGAAGGAAATCGTCATCATTATCATCAGCTTCATGCGCCACTAGCCAGCGCGAGATGTCATGCGTTCGAACGAGAGGAATTGATTCAGCAAAGAACACCACCATGTCTGCCTCTCAGCGTCTCAGCTCAGCACGGAACAGCAGCGCTCCGCCGGGCGTCGAGACTGCCCGGGACAAGGCGGTGACATCGTGCAAAGATACCAGGCTCCCTCGTTCGTCGCGGGTGCGAAGAGAAGCCCAGCTGGCTGTTATATCGTGCATATTACTCAGTACGACAGAAATGGAGACATTACTCAATTACTCATCCTCTGCGGTTTTTCCATCTTCTTCTTCCTCCCCCTTGGGCGGCTCCAAGCGCGCGCCTGCTCATGGCGCTGCGGTAGGCAGCGATGGCTTGTATAACATATCCCCTCGTGAAAGAAAAAAAAAAAAATGTCCGTTACTTCCTGATGTAGTCATGCAGCTTCTTTGGTGTCTTCTTGTTGCGGGCGCTTCTCCTCACGCGCTCTTCGCGACTTGGCAAATTACCTGAAGCTTTTTGCGTGCGCCCTGCAGCAGGTGGTTCAGGATTCAGGGGTGCATTATCTGCGCTTGATGTGCCAGGTTGTGACGGATGGCTTACAGCCGCACTAGTTGAGTGATCGGATGCCGGTGACCAGTTCATGACAGCAGTGGTACCTAATTTCATTCTGCTGATAGCTTCAGGGTGAACGGCCGCTAATTTGGAAGCATTCCACACCCGCCCATCTTCCAAGAGATAAAAGGCGGGTCTGCGCTTTCCAATAATTTTCTTGGGCGCAGAAAACTGTGAAGATAACTTCCCATGAACTGCAGGTAATTTAACCCGCACGTAGTCACCCACGGCGAAGTCTGGTTCCTTGGCACCGCGTTTTTGATCGGTGTAGCGCTTCGACGTCATTTGTTTGTTCTTGATGCGCTCTCTCAACTGCTGTAGTGTCTTTGAAGGGTCATCGGTGAAACATTTGTCAGGAAATCCCACAATGT
Source organism: Dermacentor andersoni (assembly GCF_023375885.2). NCBI lineage: Eukaryota > Metazoa > Arthropoda > Arachnida > Ixodida > Ixodidae > Dermacentor > Dermacentor andersoni. The sequence goes on from NC_092814.1 coordinate 37,901,147, forward strand.
CAAGTCTGGTGCGAGGTTGGCGTCCATGAAGAAGAATAGCGGGTGCAACACCAGTAGTCGCATGAGGCGTACAGCGATATGTTTGTAGGTAATCGAACATCGCTGTTCTTATCTCACGACGTTCTAACAGGGCTAATTGAATATAGGACTTTAATACCCTGTTAAATCTTTCCACTAAGCCGTTAGCTTGCGGGTAATACACAGAAGAGTAGTAATGGGCGATTCCGCGCTCTGTGAGAAAATCTTCAAAATTCGCTGAAGAAAATTGCGGTCCATGGTCGGATACGACACCACGTGGATATCCTTCTCTTGCGAAAAGTGCAAGTAGGAATTTAGTCACTGTAGACGTGGTCGAATCGCGTACGAAAGTCATCTCTGGCCACTTGCTGTAATAATCAATAAGCGTAATGGCAAATCGACAGTCAGCTGGAGCTTGCGTGAAAGGTCCCACAATGTCGATAGCAACTTTGTCCCAGGCTTTCTCGGGAAGAGTCACGGGTTGCATTGGTGCTGCAGATGTACGCGCTGATTTGTCACATGACTGGCAGGCTAAACATGTGCGTACAAGTTCTTCAATGTGATTATTCATGCACGGCCACCAATATGACTCCCTAAGACGAGCTTAGGTACGACTAATTCCTGGGTGTGACTCATGAGCCAGATCCATAAGACGGCGGGTCAAAGCTGAAGGCACGACAATCCTGTCACCCCGGCAAAGAATGTCGCTAACAACAGAGAGTTCAGATCGCACGTGAAAGTAAGGTAGCAGCTCTTTTGACAAGGATTTCTTGTCAGGCCAAGAAGTAGTGTGAAGCTGCTTAACTTGAGAGATAGCCTGATCGGCGGCACTTGCTTCTTGAAGCTCTTGCATGGTAACTACTGGTGACAAGAGACATATAAATTCTTCTTCGGCTGCATCCTGGATGAAGCTCCGTACGGGCAGCCGGGAGAGTGCGTCAGCCATGACGTTTTCGCTACCCTTCCTATATTCCATGGTGTAGTTGTAGCACAGCAACCGTGATGACCAGCGCGCAATCCTTAACGGACGGTGACCTGTGCCTTTCGTTGAGAGGAGCGTAAGCAAAGCAGCGTGGTCTGTCTGCAAGATGAAAGGTCGGCCCCACAGGTAAACGTGCCAGTGCTCGCAAGCCCAGACGCAGGCAAGGGCCTCACGTTCACCGACGGAGTACTTCCGTTCATGCGGTTGAAGAGTGCGTGAGGCGAACTCGACAGTTTGCAGTGATGTTCCGTTATCCGGCTGCAGTAAAGCACCTAATCCGTATCCCGAGGCATCAGTTGTAACGTACACGGGTAACTGAGGATCAAAAAGGTGAAGAACTTCGCAAGATGTTATCAACGTTTTCAGCTGCTCCAAGCCGGTTTGGGCCGCCGCAGTCCAAGCGAAAGGCGCGTTTCCTCGAAGCAAAACACGCATTGGCTCCACAACATCAGAAAAATGCGGGATGAACTTGGAGTAGAAGCCTGCGAGTCCCAGCAGCGAGCGAAGTTCATTAATATTTGTAGGTGATGGTGCCTTGGTTATCGCCTCGATAGGTGACATCAGTGGGAATAACCCTTTGGCGCTGACAACATGGCCTAGGAAAGTCAACTCAGTGACGTCAAAAACACATTTATAGTTGAGCCTCAGGCCAGCGTCAGAGAGCCGTTTCAAGACAGTGCGCAAATTGACCAAGTGATCCTCTGGAGCAGAGGATGAGTAATTGAGTAATGTCTCCATTTCTGTCGTACTGAGTAATATGCACGATATAACACTGACCTCCTCCTCGCCACCGGCCTCGAGCTCGCCAGTCATCCCGACGCCGGGAGCGCACCGGGAAGGCCGTGGCTGCGACTATGTAGCTAAAAAGGCCACCGAGTGCAGTCCGAGGCTTCTGACGGCCGCATTCAGGGAGCTCCGGTCCTTGAACTGGCCAATATCCAAGTCGCCGGGAGTGCACCAGGAAGGCCTCATTTGCGACTGCAGTGCTGGAAAGACCACTGCGTGCACACTGAGGCTTTTGACGGCTGCATCGTGGGAACTCAGGTTTTTGAGCTCGTCAGTCCTCCGGGCGCGGAAAGCACGTAACGCCGGCCCAGACCGCGACTACACCGCCGCAGTGACCACCACATGCAGTGCCGGGCTTCTGACAGCTGCACCATGGGAGCTCCCGTGCTGGAAGTGGCCAGTCTACCCGACGCCTGAAGCGAGCCAGCAAGGCCTCAGCTGTGACTACACCAATGGAAAAAACTGCCGCGTGCAGTCCGCGGCTTCCGTTTTGGAACTGGCCAGTCCTTCCGACGCCTGAAGCACGCCAGCAAGGCCTCAGCTACGACTACGCCGGTGGAAAGACTTTCGCGTGCAGTCTGCCTCTTCCGTCTTGGGACTGGCCAGTCCTCCCGACCCCTGAAGTGCGCCAGCAAGGCTTCTAGTGCGACTACGCCGGTGGAAAGAAGGCCGCTTGCAGTCCGCGGCTTCCGTCTTGGAACTGGCCAGTCCTCCCGCCGCCTGAAGCGCGCCAGCAAGGCTTCGGCTGCGACTACGCAGCCGAAGCCTTGCTGGCAGTGAGTATACTGGCTCCATTGCTTAAAAGGCGCGGTTACTCTTAAAATCCGAGCGTGGAGCACTGTTCATCGTTCTGGAGGAAAGAAGTCCTAGTCTTACCAGAAAACAGTTGAGGTTGCAGACATTCAGCGCAGCAAGTCCTCGTATGGCGCCATGGCTGTTTAAAACGCGCAGACGATCGGGTGAACCTAAAAAAAAATATGAAAATATGCGGATCTCACGCACTGTGGGAATCGATGCAAACGAAGCTTTCTGTGCTTATTTGCTTTGATTGACGGTAATTAGCAGTCATGTTGACGGCGCATGTTTAATTTCTTGAACGTTGCGTCCAACACGAGAGTGTGAGTTGATTTTGAACGTTACCTTGCCTGCACCACTGCTCTTTGTTTGCGTAGTACACATAGCACGTGCTGGTGGGCGAGTTGGTTATACATGATTACAACGAAGGCGCCAAATAAAACAACGGACGAAGGAAGGCGACGCGGGACACGTAGGTCCCGTGTCGCCTACGTGGTTGTACCGTACATGGTTGTTCCGTGTCGCCTTCCTTCGTGCGTTGTTTTATTTGGCGTCTTCGTTGTAATCGTAGTACACAGAACGCACAGGGAGAGGTGTTTGCTTCAGGCGTTGTTGTACGCCATATTTCATAACCTCTGAGAGCGTTGAGCATATTTATTGCCTATTTATGGCAATAAAATAAATAAAGAAATAAATCGCATTGTAGCAGAAGTATAAAATATTAAGTGAATTATGGTGCTGTACGTGCCTAAGCCACAATCGGTTTATGAGGCAGGCCGTAGTGTCGGACTCCGGCTTAATTTTAACACCGCGATGTTCTTTAACGTGTCACAAAATCTAAGTGTAAGAGCGTTTTTGCTCTTACGCTTAGGCGTGTAAATCAAGTGTAAGGCGTCCTTCCCGCAGCCTGGCTGGAGCTGGCCGGACCTCCGAATGCTCGGAACGGCCGTGGCCGACGTAGGCATCAGCTGGCATTACGTCCCCACAACGACCACCACGAGTGGTCCGGGGCTTCTGACGGCTGCATATTGGGGGCTCCCGTGCTGTCCGACGTGCTACATGGCTCTGGTGCCAAAAAGGCACGGGCCATGCTAACTAGGCCGCGGCTAACGCTGTTGACGTCCGTGGCCACCTACGATTCGGCGGCTACGGTTGACGGGTATACCCGAATCCGCAACCAAGCACCTTCCTGAAGCATGTTTATGGGCCTGCAAGCAGCGATGGCGCCAACACGAACATCGCTGTGCGGTCAAGGGGCTTGCGCAGTGTCACGTCGCTCACGAGCCGGCTACTGCGAAGCTCTTGTGTTATTTAAATAGAGGTTGTACGTATGCGCAAAGCTCCCTTGCCTCTCTGACTAAATAAATAATCAAGAGGTTTGCCATTTTAATAACTGCGGTAGAGAGAATTCAGCCCAGAAATCGTAGCTTTGGTGCGCCATGCCTATAAATATATGTGGCCGCAATGTTGGCAACAGAACATGGAATGTCGCCACTCACGACACGGCCTTTACAAGATACTGCATCCCGTTCTTTGGCATCATCGGACTCATTTCGCCCTAAGACCTTGTGCGTTTTCAGAAATATTCCGTTGGCACGAAGTCGCCCTTAACAATTCCCTACACAATATAACCCAGTGGTGCCGAGACAGGCAGATGGTAGTTAATTCTAAAAGAAAACTGTCGCAATGAACATAAGCAAGAAAAGAAGTAAACTATTATTTCCATATACCTTTGATGATGTCTCCCTTCGTACAGTGACGCAGCCCAAGTATTTGGTGGTTTTGATTTCATCTGGGCGGTGCATGTGCAACAGGTGACGAAAAAAGCAATGAACAAGCTGTTCTTCCTCATAAGAACACTACATTACGCTAGCACAGATACAAAGCGCTTATCGTACATCTCTTTTGTTATGTCAATGCTGGAATATGCGAATATAGTGTGGTTCCCCTACACAAAAACCATAATTTCTATGCTGGAAGCCGTACAGCGCAAGGCAGCAAGATTTATCTCTAACAGCTACAAGCGAACTCATTCCCCTACTGAGCTACTGCACTGAGCAGAGTTGTCTACGCTTTGTGACAGAGCCAAAATACGTCGTCTGAAATTCTTTTATCAATTCCCAAACGGCCACTTAAAACCAATGCCACAGCCTTCGCTATTGCTAAAGAAAATGTAAAAACGCGCCAGACACATGACCAAATGTTCAAAGAATATTTTTGCAACAGAAATACATACCGTTTTTCATCTTTTTCCTCAAGTAATAAGGGAATAGAATGCGTTTGACCCATTAACGGTAGCCGAGACGACACTGGAAAGGTTTCTAGAAAGAATTGAAGATATCCCGGAGCTCCAAGCTCCTAATACTAAGCCACTTACGTCCATCTGTAGGCTTTTCATTTAACGTTTCTTTACTTCATAAGTTCCTGTAATCTTCTCATTTGAAACCACAGTAGTCTACTGTTGTGTATTCTATTTATACATATATTACAAATGTTCCCATTAAAATAAAAGACAGTTGCGGATGTTTTTGAAATTTTTTCTTGAGTGAGTTGCTACCAGTGCTTACATAATGTTGGTATTTTGTTCCCACTCCTGTAACAATCCTCGCTAGAGGATTGACAGTATGTTGAAGTAAGTAAGTAAGTAAGTAAGTAAGTGAGTTAGTAAAGTAAAGTAAAGTAAAGTAAGTAAGTAAAATAAGTAAGTAAAGTGAGTAAGTAAGTAAAGTAAGTAAGTAAGTAAGTTAGTAAAGTAAGTAAGTAAAGTAAGTAAGTAAAGTAAGTTAGTAAACTAAGTTAGTAAGTAAAGTTAGTAAGTAAAGTAAGTAATACCCCTGTCAAGCGGGCAAGTTAAGTGCACTTACGGCGAGTGCACTCGGTTTTTAAGTGCACTTTCCCAAATCTTAACGTCGCAGCGGAGTGTACTCTCAGATGAGTGCACTCAAGTCGGAGTACGTTCACGGAACGCACTTTGCTGGCCGAGTGCGTAGCCTCGCCTGGCCTCGCCGCCAACGGTTTGAAGGAGTGCCTAGCCTCGCCACCAACGCTTTCAACGACGCAAAATGTAATGCATAGAAAAAGGACACAAAAGTTCATTTCAGTTATTGAACAGCTTTTAACAATATAATTTGTGTTTAGCGAGAAGCGAAACAGCACAATAAAGAAACGAATTTATCATGTACGCAACTAACGGCGCCAGAACGATGCGGGACTGCGGCGCCGCCATGTTCATTCAGTTCGTGTTTATTTTGGTGTGAAAGCGTGCTGACCACGCTAGTCGTGCTTTGAGCCGTGTGCGTGGCATTTTGCAGTGTAGCTAAATATCGAACTCGCCGTCTTTGCTCATATATACTCGCTCATATTCTGTTCTAGCAGGATCATGAGCAGTATCAACTGCCGCTCGCCGCCGTGTTGTTTTGGATTGGCTAGGCATTCGTCTTGGCCAGCATTGACTTGCAACACACTTATAATAAAAACATCTTCGTTTTTTGTTGAGACAAATAGATGGTTTGTTTTTATATATAATTCTACTTAAAACAATCGCTTTTTAGCAGCTTTCTCTTGGTAATTTACATATTTAAGAACGCGCTCTTAGTCTGTCGCCATATTTTTTTTTTTACTGCGAGTGCACTCTGTTTTCCCGTTAAGAAGCGCGTTGCCTAAAGTGTGACTCAAGGTCCCGAAGTGCACTCCCCGTAAGTGCACTTAACTTGCCCGCTTGACAGGGGTATAAGTAAGTAAACTAAGTAAGCAAGTAAAGTAAGTAAATAAAGTAAGTAAGTAAGTAAAGTAAGTAAGTAAAGTAAGTAAGTAAAGTAAGTAAGTAAAGTAAGTAAGTAAAGTAAGTAAGTAAAGTAAGTAAGTAAGCAAGTAAAGTAAGTAATACCCCTGTCAAGCGGGCAAGTTAAGTGCACTTACGTTGAGTGCACTTCGGGACCTTGAGTCACACTTTAGGCAACGCGCTTCTTAACGGGAAAACAGAGTGCACTCGCAGTAAAAAAAAAATGGCGACAGACTAAGAGCGCGTTCTTAAAGATGTAAATTAACAAGAGAAAGCTGCTAAAAAGCGATTGTTTTAAGTAGAATTATATATAAAAAAACTTCATCTATTTGTCTCAACAAAAAACGAAGATGTTTTTATTATAAGTGTGTTGCAAGTCAATGCTTGCCAAGACGAGTGCCTAGCCAATCCAAAACAACACGGCGGTGTGCGGCAGTTGATCCTGCTCATGATCCTGCTAGAACAGAATATGAGCGAGTATATATGAGCAAAGACGGCGAGTTGGATATTTAGCTAGACTGCAAAATGCCCCGCACACGGCTCAAAGCACGACTAACGTGGTCAGCACGCTTTCACACCAAAATAAACACAAACTGAATGAACATGGCGGCGCCGCAGTGCCGCATCATTCTGGCGCCGTTAGTTGCGTACATGATAAATTCTTTTCTTTATTGTGCTGTTTCTCATCTCGCTAAACACAAATTATATTGTTAAAAGCTGTCCAATAACTGAAATGAACTTTTGTGTCCTTTTTCTATGCATTACATTTTGCGTCGTTGAAAGCGTTGGTGGCGAGGCTAGGCACTCCTTCAAACCGTTGGCGGCGAGGCTACGCACTCGGCCAGCAAAGTGCGTTCCGTGAACGTACTCCGACTTGAGTGCACTCATCTGAGAGTACACTCCGCTGCGACGTTAAGATTTGGGAAAGTGCACTTAAAGACCGAGTGCACTCGCCGTAAGTGCACTTAACTTGCCCGCTAGACAGGGGTATAAGTAAGTAAAGTAAGTAAGTAAAGTAAGTAAGTAAAGTAAGTAAAGTAAGTAAGTAAAGTATGTAAGTAAAGTAAAGTAAGTAAGTAATTAAGTAAGTAAGTAAGTAATTAAGTAAGTAGTTAAGTAAGTAAGTAAGTAATTAAGTAAGTAAGTAATTAAGTAATTAGGTAAGTAAGTAATTGAGTAATTAAGTAAGTAAGTAATAAAGTAATTAATTAAGTAATTAAGTAATTAGGTAAGTAGCTAAGTAATTAAGTAAGTAAGTAAGTAAGTAATTAAGTATGTAAGTAATTAAGTAAGTAATTAAGTAATTAAGTAAGCAATTAAGTAATTAAGGAAGTAAGTGATTAAGTAAGTAATGAAGTAATTACGTAATTAAGTAAGTAATTGAAAAATTAAGTAATTAAGTAATTAGGTAAGTAATCAATTAATTAAGTAATTAAGTAAGTAATCAGGTAATTAGGTAATTAAGTAAGTAATTAAGTAAGTAATTCAGCAATTAGGTATTTAAGTAAGTAATTAAGTAAATAAGTAATTAAGTAATTACGCAATAACGTAATTAGGTAATTAGGTATGTAAGTAATTAAGTAATTAAGTAAGTAAGTGATTAAGTAATTAAGTAATTAAGTAAGTAAGTATTTAAGTAATTAGGTAAGTAATTAAGTAATTAAGTAAGTAAGTAAGTAATTAAGTAAGTAAGTAAGTAATTAAGTAATTACGTAATTAAGTTAGTAATTGAAAAATTAAGTAATTAAGTAATTAGGTAAGTAATCAAGTAATTAAGTAGTTAGGTAAGTAATCAGGTAATTAAGTAATTAAGTAAGTAATTAAGTAAGTAATTCAGCAATTAGGTACTTAAGTATGTAATTAAGTAAATGAGTAATTAAGTAATTACGCAATTACGTAATTAAGTAAGTAATTAAGTAATTAAGTAAGTAATTAAGTAATTAAGTAAGTAATCGAGTAATTATTGCAGTAACTAGGAAATTAGTTAATTAGATAAGTAATTAATTAAGTACATAATTAATTAGGTAATTAAGTAATTAATTAGGTATTTAAGTAAGTAATTAAGTAATTAAGTAAGTAACTCAACAATAAAGTAGTTAAGTGAATAAATAAGTAATTGCGTGATTAATTAGGTAATTATGTCTTTAATTAAGCAATTAGGTAATTAATTAAGTAATTAAGTAAGCAATGAAGTAATTAAGTAAGTAATTCAGTAAATAATTACGTAATTAAATAAGTAATTACGTAACTAAGTAAGTAATTAAGTAATTAATTAAGTAATAAAGTAAGTGATTAAGTAACTAAGTGATTAATTAAGTAATTAAGTAAGTAATTTAGTAATTCAGTAAGTAACTAAGTAATTAGGTAAGTAATTAAGTAAGTAATTAAGCAATTAAGTAATTAAGTAAGTAATTAAGTAATTAGGCAAGTAATTAAGTAAGTAAGTAATTAAGTAAGTAATGAAGTAATTAAGTAATTAAGTAAATAATTAAGTAATTAAGTAATTAATTAGGTAAGTAATTAGGCAGCTAATGAAGTGATTAGGTAATTAATTGGGTAATTAAGTTAGTAATTAAACAATTAAGTAATTACGCAAGTAATTAAGTAATTACGTAAGTAACTAAGTAATTACGTAAGTAATTAAGTAATAAAGTCAGTAAGTAATTAAGTAAGTAAATAAGTAATTAAGTAATTAATTAATTAAGTAAGTGAGTAATTACGTAATTAAGTAAGTGAGTAATTACGTAATTAAGTAATTAATTAGGTAATGAAGTAAAGTAAGTAAGTAAAAGTAAGTAAGTAAGTAAGTAAATAAATAAATAAATAATACTGTCAAATACGAGCAGCTAGTAGGATGAATCTCGAAAATGGCGGAGTTTGGCTGACGAGCGCAGTAATGAGAGAGATAAGGTTTGCCGCTACGGTATTTAACATAACAATTGCCAAGGCGAACAGCAACAATTTTCAACACTGAAATGTATTTCCGGGTTATGCAGCAGTAATGTGTTCCTCGGTTCCTGAGGTGCAACAAGATCATTCCGGCATTATTATACTTCGAATATCTTGTTCCAGCGCCCTGATAATTGGCTAAACTATGAGAATATCGCTAAAAGTTGAAGAAAAGCAGACACCTTGCCACCGATTGGCGCCGAACCAACATCTTTCGCATAACGCGTGTGATGATATACGGTCCCCTTTTGTATATCATTCCTTTAGTGACGGCGAATACAGAATATTTCTTTTTAACACGACGTCCTTCAATTAAATGAAATTACTTAGGTTGTGGCTAAAGGTACGTCCGACGTCTATCTCAAACTTTTTTTCACAGGCAGGTTAGACGTTATACAATAGACGTATATGACACGTACGTCCATTCATCTCGTTGGCTTTGGCATGCACTACGTCGAGATACGTCCGGCATAATTACGCTGTACAGCTAAATACATGCTTCCCGCGCGCATACGCTCATTCTGTGTGTATTGCGGTGTAGCGTGCCTGACCGTAGCCCGGGCAGATCGTCATGTTCATCACTGCTGTAACAACTGCCGCATCTGTTTCCGGACAGTTGAAACGCGCGTTCAGAGCAAGGAAAACGCATTTCATTCAATGACCATCGACACAACACTATCCCTACTTGCGCTTCTCGCCAATAGATGAATTATGAAATTACGCTCAATTACCGATCCACTTACGCGATTGCTGCAAGTATGTCCGTATTGCAGCATTTCGCAATTACGAAGATGACGAAGTTGAAGCTGCGATCCACAAATTAACAGAAGCGTTAACAAGCAGATAAGGACAACTCTTCTCCGAACAGTGAGCTCCGCGAAACGCTCTTTGAGTCGTCTCACGAACGGGAGCGACCGACACATTTAGTACCGTTTGCATTGTCTCTCGGAGCAGTTCGTGAACAGGTGCTTCTTCGGAAAACTGCTCTAATCCCACCACTATGCAGACCACTGATAAAAGCGTAAAAATAGGTATACCGCGAGTTGCGGCATCGTACGAGACGTCGTGGTTTCGCATACGTTTAAAAACATTTTAGGTCGTTCTCCATATATGCACACTTCTACTTTGATGCTGTTTTGTGCACTTAAAGCAGCGATTGCTCTTTGGAGCTCTGCGCAAACGTGTTGGAGAATATACAACTTTACGATCAAAAGTTATTATCAAAAGTTATTACTTGCGAAATTGGTTAAATCTTGACTAATTATGTAAGCAAGCAGAAAAGAAGAGGCTAGTGTGTTGCTCCATGCACTAGCCAACAACGTGCACTCAGTGTCGTCCTCCTAGATTGCCTTCGCATATTTTGATACCTTGGCTAAATTAGCCGGCACACAGTGTAACGGCGAGAAATACTTCTGCCATTGTAAGAGATGTCTTTAAATAAAAAACATTCCAATACTACAATCTCGAGATTGTAGTATTGAATTCTATTCTTTCTTTTTTCTTCTCACTTTTATTTTTTTCAGCAGTCCAGGGTGCTTTTAAGGTGTAAGTGAAACAAAATAGGGAGAAAACGCTAAAAAGCACCTAAAACACAGCAATTGGATGCGCTGTTAAAAAAAGGAAAGAAAAAATAAGCTTCGATATACTCAGACTTGTGCGAAAAAAAATTCATTCCCTAAAACAGCCACCGATATTTATAAAGAAAAATAGGTTCCGAAAACGCGGAACCCTAGTTACGGCAAAGCGAACTCGTACAGTCGAGAGCAGAAGTTTAGGGACCATGGCATGAGCAAAAAAAAAAAATAATTTTTTGTGCCCAGCCGTGCAACGTTAAGTTCTCTTAAAGCAGAACGTTAGTCAAACAGCCGCACGTAGGCAGCGCCACTTGACTTTAGCCTTTATCCCTAGGATGCGAAAAAGGGAGAAGTTTTAGGCCCCTCTAATCCCCAAACTTTTGCTCTCGACAATACGTCGGGCTGCCTATATGTATACAACGCTTTCAATATATTAGTCTTTACGCTACAGAGTAGTCTTTACGCTACATCATCACGTAATTGACTCTCAGGGTTTCGGTATCCCACAAGAACACACATTCTCAACGTTCGTCTCAGCTCGCTATCCTAGATGTCAGCAGTGACCAGGATAAAAGAACAGCGAAGACGAAGACGCCAAGAGGCGGCCGCACTTCACGCGAAGCGAGCCAGTGCGCGGGACCGTGCTCTCAAGCTCTTGAGGAATCGGAACCAGAAGCAAGCCAGCACGGCTACGTCAGGTCAACGCCCAGGCATGGAGAGGAGCACCAGCGCGTCGCATCGAGTCGAGAGGGCCAGAGACGAGGCAAGCACGTCGTGCGGAGCTGACGGGTGGCCTTGCCGATCGCCGGTCCGCCGAGGAGGGACGGTGTCTTCCCTGCACCAGGCCTGGGGCTGGCCAGTCCTCCGGACGCCGGGAGAGGCCCAGGAAGCCCTCAACTGCGACTACGCCACCACAACGACCACCGCGTGCGGTACGGGTGTTCTGACGGCTGCATCCTGGGGCCTCCCTCGCGGACCGGCGTGCGATGCGGCCCTGGCGCCATGAGGGCACGAGCCATGCTGCCGCCGCAACGTCACCGCGGACGACGCGACAAGGCCCGTGCCCACGGACGACGGGGCGGCCGCTTTTGGCGGCTCTCAAATCCGTAACCAACCAGACTCGCGAAGTCTGGTTGCGGACCGGACAAAGGCGGCCCCAGCTACACGCATCGCGCAGCGCGACCTCCGAGGCCGCGTACACCACCACGGCATCCAATTTCCGGCTACACCGACGCTCTTGTAAAATATGTAAATATATATCGTACATACGTGCGCGGTCGCCTTGTTTCACTCGCCACTCACTGTGTCGACAAGTAACTGCCAACCATAGCGTTCCTTCTTTTTCTTTTTTCAGCGGAACGTGATACGCCATCCCTCGCGTCAGCGGAGTCATGAGACAACACTTTGAGCTCGGTTATATGCGAGCAGCTAGTAGAATATCCTGACACACACAAAAAAAGTTAACGGTCTATGTTCGTTCTTCATGTGATGCCTTTGTGCCAATGACTTTACAGCAAAGATAAACGTTTATACTTTATAGGTAATTCCGAATAGAAATATGAACAGCCTAGAATCTACATTAGCAATTGGGCAATGGGCTGCTACTTTCTATATAGCTCCAGCTGCTTGGGAAAGTTTGGTTATTCACCAATAATAAGTACAATTAACCCGACAACATTCGCACGCAAACCACGCACTTCTCTTTTTTTTTCATTAACTTGAATCAATGCGCCTTCAAATGTAATGTTACAAGGACAGTCATCTATCTTATTTATTGGTTTTCAAACTGCATTAATTTTTATGTGATTGTTGTTAATGCATAAAGTATTAATCTCTGACCCTTTCGATAGTCTTACAAGGCAAGATATTTGCCTGCACTTATAAGATTTCTTTTCTGGTGCAATAAAAACTGCGTATGGAAGGCTGGTGGGCATCTGAAGATAGATGACCCATATTATGTATGCAAACAAGCGAGCGAGCAGCATTCTAGAATTGAACTCTGACGGACGACCTAAAGCTTATTTTTTTTATTTTACTGGATGCGGCAATTCTTTTATAGCAGTACTGGTAACTGTTTGTAAGGTATGATAACGTTAAATCCGAGCGACTCGAGGCATGCCACACACGCATAGTTTCTTATTACGGCGTTGAACCTAACACGACCAACTTCCTTTCTCCGTTTTCATAAGTGGCCACGCTCACAAGGAGAAGCAGCTGTCTAGCAAACACCTGCTCCCGTTTAAGGCCAGAAGTCGTCTGATTTTATTCCAGTAGAAAAAACCACACAGCAAGCACGCTGTTATGGATAGGTTATGGATTTTCGGATTTGTTGCGACTCATATTCACTAAATTTTTAGTCAGCCGCTTTTGCTCCGACTGATATTCACCAGATTTTTACTCAGCCACGCTCATACGAACTCAGCCTCACGGGTCGGTCCAAGTCTTAGTGAGCTTGAGTGAGTTCACGGCAACGCTATGCAATATACATTGCCTGGCATTGTAGTTGTGATCTACGTGATGCGTGAGCAAACATTGCATAGGAGTCCTTCTTCCATTGGATGAAAATTAAATCAATTGTACACATTGCAGTTGGTATTACTGAATTTGATTTACTGTTGTGTGAAAGCTTCGCCTCATGACAATTCCAACAAGTGCATTGGATCTGCAACATATTCCTGCCGATGCCGCTCACTATCTTGCGCATTTTCCTGCTGGGTGGCCATATAGCACATCTCAAAAATAAGCTGAATAAGTGGCTGCGGTGCAACATATTTAAAAGAAACGATTACATCACTGCAAGTACAAAATGAAAACATGATACGAACGTGCGCTTAATAAGATGCGGACGAATGCTAAATGCATGTACAAACGGAATCGCACTTCCGACGAGTTGGCCGCCATTTATCGAAAAAAAAAAAAGAATAAGCACAGGCTAACACTGCAGTGGCATCACACATGACCATGACCATGCCGCTTGCTGGGTCCATGGACTGTAGGAGAAACTTACGTGGAACCTAGCACTCACCTCGAGGTACGAGGTACGGACGCTGTTCAAATTCTGCAGCCAGCTACTCAACCACTCAAGTGTGTTCAGTCGGTACTTGTACTTAGGTACACTTGGCTATACCTTAAAATTTTAATGGTATCCCGTGAAAAATTTTATACATTTTGGAATTTGAAACTTGCATAGGTACAATTTTATTGCACTGTTATTCATGGAGAAATATCATACAGAAGCTTACAGATACTGTCAATGCTTAACACTTTACCTCAGAACAATATTTACTATGCTGTTGACATTCAAGTAGCTTTTTAGCAGCCAGAAAAGAATCAGTCTCCCCTGATTTGAGCATTGGCTTAATGCTTGGGTTAAATTACAAAGTATTTGGTTACACTAAAAACAAGCCTAATATTGATCGTGTTAAAGACAGGTGAATAACATCGTAAAACACAGGCTTTTTTTTTATTAGATTTTGAAAATTTTGCTGCGTATGCCACAAAATGCGGCAACAAGCAACAATGGGCGTCGCACTGTTTAAATCGTAATCGTGTGAGATGAACCCTTTCAAAATCGCATTGCGACGCGTGCGACTTCACCGATTTCTTTTTTTCGCTCCAGTCGCAGCACGTGAAACAGCTTTTACACTTCCACCACGGAACACCTGTATAACGTTGTTCCACTGCCATTCTTCTGACGGCAGTGCGGTGAACGGGAGAGCGCGGTCTCGCTTGTCGGCGCTGTACCAGACGCCCGGAAAAGGAAGTCGTCGAATAGGAGTGTCTATGTGATTTGGCATAAGAATGTAGCCTCAACTGCAGTTGCATTATGTGTGATCACGCTACCGGTTGACCGCGATTCTTTCACTTCTTTGAACTTCTCTGAACTTTGCTTACTCCTCGCTCTCATACGACACCGTAAGTTAAATGCGCTGCCACTTCGGCTGCACCCTCATCTTGGCGTAAGAAGTTCTTGGCTAAAAAACTGCGTGTGAGCACCGCAGCTTAGTGAATTCCACCCCTTATCTACTTGCTCATCTACATTGGTTTTGTTTATGGCCGGTGACCAATCGGTGGTGGATAAGAAGTAACATAAACCAAGATAACGACCACGCTTGAAACCAAAGCGAGAGGAATCATTTACGCCACTGGAGGAGCTCTGCCTCAGAGCTGATAAAGAGGGAGTTATGTATATTGACGGGTGAAACTTGTCCCGACGCAAAAGGGACATGTCCAACAACGGATATGAATAACTTCAGCATTCGAGAGGCAAAGATCTATGACGTTGTCACAGGAATTAGCGATCAAGGTTTTCTGCTGAAGTCGAAAGACGGCGGGAAGTCGTATAAAAGGATCCATTTCTTCTTTATGTAATGATTGTAATGAGAATATCAAAGCGTGCTGAAATCAATTCCAGGAGGTTAAAAATCACCAAGGAGGATTGCTGTGTGCTGGCTATGGGAAGATATTACACTTTCAATACAAGAGGTAACCTCATCAAACAAAACAGGGTAAATATTCGGCTGTACATAGAAAGACCCAATGACAGCTCGCTAGGCTGTCAATTTTAGTCAAGCAATTTCCTGTACACTTTCTACGTCGTTGCACCGAACACACTTTAGTGAACTGTCTACTGCAATCAGTACGACATCACCTTTTTGTTTAGATCCACTGAAGTCCCGCTTCACTACGGAAGACGTTTTAGTAGTAGTAGTAGTAGTTGTTGTAGTTGTTGTTGTTGTTGTTGTAGAAGTAGTGGTAGTATGTAGTTGTAGTAGTAGTAGTAGTAGTAGTAGTAGTAGTAGTAGTAGTAGTAGTAGTAGTAGTAGTAGTAGAACGCGAAAAAATGGCACATGTAAAGGGGAAAGCGCCTGTAGCTGAAGTCCAGAGAAGAGGCATCAACCCAGCAAAGATTACTACTAGCAAGATGAGGAAATTAAAGTGGAAAGCCTTCGAAATGGGCCGCCGTAATCCTGTAAATATAATATGCCATCGATGTAGGGCAGACCATTCATTATCCCAAAGGAAGCTCAGATGTCGAAAGTAAAAAAAACAACGACAAAAGTGCGCGCATCGTTAGGCGAAGTAGCAAAATGAAAAATACGTAACCAACGATGGACGCTAAGACAAGAGGATGTGCCATTTGATTTCAAAACCGGCACTTTATTTGCGCCAGCTATATTCATTCTCTTTGCCTTCACTGTGGTTACAGTGTCGCCCTGTTTACATATTTCTCGCCTACGGCATTTTTCGCCACCTTTCCATTAATAACTGAATAACAAAAAAAAAACTTCCTATTTAAATCTGAAGACCTCGGCGACCATTCGTAATGCCGTATGCTTCTGGGTTCACACAAAATAGAATGATCGCAAGTGGATTCGAAATTTATTCTGCCCCTCAGAAACTCAGAAATCTTTTATCTGATGCATCCTCCTGTTTTGGTTTTCAAGTGAAATAGACCCATACTGTCTCTTACGTGCACCCAATAGACAATAGGCGACCAATATATATATATTATCTAGGCAATCGCTAAATTTTCTATGAACAGTAGTTCACAAAATTGTTTAATATTGCATCATAAATTTATTCTACTGATCTTTTTGCTAAGCACGTATCTGGTATAGAGATGGAGGGGGAAATTACGCTGCGGCATTACTTTTGATTGGTCTTTTTGCTGTCCAGTTGGCTGCACGCGCAGTTTATCGTCTTCGCAACAGTCGCGATTGGCAGTCGCGCGTCCCTTGCGTCGCACGTTCCACTCGGTACACATTTCTATTCCATGCGAGTTCGATGCACTGCGCCTCGTAATGAAGTCAGAGGGCGTGTTCTACGCAGCCCTCCTGTTGGCCCTCGAGCCTTTCCTTCCCTCATATCGATACGCCCTAAACTGGCGAAGGTGTCCTAGTGCTGAGCGCGAGGTCACGGGTTCGAATAGCATGCACGGCAGCCTCATTCGGTTGGGCGCGGAATGTAAAAATGTTCGTGGGCTCGTGGGCTCCGCGCACAAGAAGGTTAAGGAAGACAGGGATGTCTCACTTAACCTAGAGCCAACACCTAACGGCGTCTCTCAGGACCGTTTCTGTCGCTTTGGGCAATGTCACCTGCTGCGGTTGCTTAGTAGCTATGGTGTTGGCCTGCTAAGCACGAGGTCGCGGGATCGAATCCCGGCCACGGTGGCCACGTTTCGATGGGGGCGAAAACACTCGTTTACTTAGATATAAGCGCAAGTGAAAGAACCCCAGGAGGTCCGAATTTCAGGAGTACAGAAATTTGGACTACGGCGTGGACTATGATTTTGGACTACGAAATGAATTTGGACTACGAAATTTGGAAATACGGCGTGCCTCATAATCAGATCGCAGTTTTGGGCACGTAAAACCCCACAATTTACCTTTTAAATTTTTGGGCAATGTCGCTTCACACATTATTTGATAGGAGAGTCATGTGTCATTAAAACTGCATTACAGTTGTTTTTAGCGACAAACATTGCATATGTAATCGTATTAAAAGATATTCGAGACAGATATTCGCTGATACAGAAAAAAATACTCTTCATTGGTGCAACGAGAAATACGGGGGCAATATGGTATTATTGCGATGTCATTCATGTAAACAGGAAAATGTATAGTCCTCCCTGAGAAGCAGCGAAGTCTTTTCACTTTATTACGTAGGCAATGTTTGCACACAATTATTAGTAACGATTCGTAGGATATGATTCCATCAAAGCTAATGCCCTGCCGCGCATGCTACAGGGTAACGATTCCTCAATTATTTATGGCTTTAAGCCCACTGTGAACACCTTCTTTTCATTTATTTGTATATCTTCACATTTATTTTAGAACTTGAAGTTACAGACGCTAAGCGCTTGAGTGTATCGCAGAAGAGGGTGTTCTCCCACATTTTAATCGTCGGTCAAATTTCGTTGTCCGAGATGTCAGCAGGGACCATAGTCGCCAAAATCGAAGAGGTACATGCGGCACCATGGTCTTTGATGCCGTTTGTGGTTTCATACAATCAACTAAACGAATAAATTTTTGAACGTTCACACTTCTCGGCCAATCCTCCAGTGTGAGTACGAGCCATAGCACGAGGTCAACATCATCATCGTCATCACCGTCGCCTTTCACGCACCGCGTGCCAGGACTCGAGCCGTGCGTTCCAAGATGACCAAGAATCAGAAGGAGAAGAACGCGACCATGTCGACTGCAGCACAGCCTCTACGATCTGCCTGCAAGACGTGCGCGTCGCCTCCCGCGAAGACTGTCGGAGATAAGGCGAGATCGTCGCGAATAGCGGGCGGGGGCCGCCGATCGTCGCCGGTGCACCGAGGACACGGGATGAAGTCCTTAGAGCAGCCGTCGTGCAGCTGGCCTGTCTACCAGAAGCCGGTCGCGGACCAGGAAGCCCTCGGTCACGACTACGCGGCTACAACGAGACCCGCGGGCGATGTCGGGGTTCTGACGACTACAGAAACTTCGGACCTCCCGTGCGGGCCAACGTACGACGCAACCCTGGTGTTTGGCCGCAGACCATGCTGTGGCAATGACTGCGCCACGGCGAGCATGGCCACCACCGCGACCTCCATCGACGCGGTGTCTGAGGACGCTTGGCACGGACACTCGAGTCCGTTATCAACCAGACCCCAACCGCGTGACAACTGCCTCGACAGATGTGACGCCACGGTCACTTATCGCACCACGTCGATTTCCATCGCGGCTGATCATCGCGGCGTTATGGCGATATAACGCCGGCTGCACCCACGCTCTTTGTAAATTATGTAAATACAGGTTGAAGATACGAGACGCCGCCTCGTTTTCTTTACTCTTTAGGCGAGAAACAACGTATGCCACATTGTAAAGTACGGTGCTCGGAATTGACTGAGTTGGCCGCATAAAAGCCGCGGTTGCTGCTTTAGTATGGCATCAAACCAACAAGCGCGCCAATGCAGCTTGCAGCGCTATCACTCACGTCAGCGCCATCGCGAGACGCCGCTCTCCGTTCTGGTCGTAACATTACAGGTGGCCGTTTAGGCAGTGCTTGAGGCTATACAGACATTCAGCGCATCATCCTTAGTGAAAAAAACTCGTTTTCCCCATAACTACTATGTCCAACAACATAAAATGACATATGGGAAAAATTGGTTTTTGTATGGAATACTATATATGTTTCATATCGGATTATTGTATATGGGAGTTATTGAGCATGAGGACTTTTTCGATAGGGATGTGTGTTAAAAGCGAGTAGATGATGAGGCTAAGCTGTAAACGGCGTTGCAGCTTGGTAGAATGTGAATGTGTAAATGGGGGTGTGCTCATGTGAAACCAAGACAAAGCCTGTAACTGCGGCGCATACATCGGGCGTACACCAAGTCACCTTATATGAAACCATAGAAGCGTGAAATGAAAGTCGACCAGTGTTTTGGCCAACAGCGAAAACGATCTGCACATGGAAAATTAACTTTCATTGAATTCGTTAGTAAAGTGCCCCAAAAGAGCGTGGGCGCCTTTTAATTTGGTGAAGAACAATTACGACAAAAACACAGAAATAAGATCAAGACGAAAGTATATTCAACAGGCATGAGTAATTCAGTACTGTGCCTAAAACAGGTATCATATTGGATAATGTCTTCATTTTCATTATCAATCACGGCAATAAGCATACATTGCAATCTAATTTACGAAGCCGGACTACAAACGTTATAAATTCTAAATACTGGATTCCACCAATATCGCCTTTCTGGAAAAGCAAGACAAATACAACGGCCGTGGTTGCTTGGCGGCATGGGTTGCTAAGCACGAGGTCGCGGCATTCTTCCTTTGACAGGCATCATACATCGCCTTCGTCCACGTGGACTTCTCACACGGTGCATCCAGCTTATTAGACATTTGCATTTTCGCATAGTTTCTGAATGGTACTGTGCATAAACATAAACATTGCATGACAGCAAAGCCATGGCCTTTGCATAAACGTCAACATTGCACGAGATTACACATTGTATAGGATGAACATGAACACATTGTACGCATTGTTCTCAGCTGTACAGTAGTCATTTAACCATTTATTTAAAGCTTCGCTTCTCTTGGATGGATGGATGGATGGATGGATGGATGGATGGATAGATATATGGGTGGATGGATGGATGGATGGACGGACGGACGGATGGATGGATGGATGGATGGATCAATGTTTATTGAATTCAGTAAATATTAGGAGAGTAAAATGCCTCATGGATGCCAACATGCGAATTTTTTAAGCGTCTCTCTCTGGTTCGCAGTTGACTGTGGATCTTCGCATGCGAGGTGGCGAAAAGGCGACGACCTTTGGCCCCACTGCTCCTCTCTCCTCACGCAGGTAATGCTGCTGTCTCTTTCGAATAAGTTTATTTTTTTTCTTATGCTTCTCTCATAAGAGCGCTTCGTCTCCTTGTTCGTCGTTCCTGGTCCAAGAAGGCCACCAACTTCAAGAAGTTGCCAATAATTTAATTTGAACTTAACCCTCCTCCCTGTAATGCCCCATGGCCTCGAGTGTTTCCAATTAAATAAATAAATAAATAAATAAATAAATAAATAAATAAATAACCTGTCTGTACCTCCCATACTGTTTCAACAGCCATACAGGCAAGAAAAGGAACCATTTTTATGCAAAAAAGCAGTGCACCTATACAATCACCCGACAGTTCCCTCTACTGAATTTACCATTTGAAACCCCCCCCCCCCCCTAATGTGCACAACAACACCTCTCTGTCAGAAGGCCGTTTTCCGGTCCCCGGCAGTTACAAACCACCGCTGCTGCAAACTCATTGAGCGAATTACTCATTCATTTAAATACAGCACCCTATGGCAGGTGAAAACAATTAGCAGAGTCAACTCCAGTACATATCTACGTAATTCGAAGCAGTCTTGGTTTTCTAGATAATGGTTCCTACGAACCATATGATTGTTCTGAGGCAAACGGTTAAAGTTTTTGCGATGTGTTGTGAACTGATGCAGACTGCAGCGCATTGTGCTGCTGGTCGTTGTGTTAGCGATTAATCCAAGCGGGAGTGAAAGAAATATTTGAAGAGCAGAACACACCCAGGTGCACATATCCAGTTGCGGAGACGCCGACGGCCCATACGCAGCAGTCACCATGTCACATCCCCGAGTTGGCGTCAAAGAGGTTCATTGACAATCGGAACATCACCAGCGGCCCCAGTGGCACATACGGAGTGACACACGCCCAATTTAATGAAGAGCGGATCACACCCGGTGGCCTATACTCAGCCACCCATATCAGTGTTAAGGGCCCACATATTTAGGCTGTTCTATCTTCGGTATAGGCCCACGAAATCGTCCAGATACCAGTTACAGATAACTGGATGATTTGAACTCGCCAAGAATGCTTCACTAAATAATCGAAGCAGACACGACTCTAGTTGACATTTACGTAATCCGAAGCAGTCTCGGTTTGATAGAAAACGGGTATTATGGATCATGTAACTGTTCTGCACCGAACGGTTAGTGCTTTTGCGACAAGTTAATTGGGAACTGATGCGACGTGCAGAGCATCGTTTTTGTTTTGGCTTTGACATCCAGTGGATCAAGTTGGTGCCAAATATTCATTGAACAGCGGCACATACTATATACTTTCGGCAAACAGATACATATATATGATTAAGTGGATAAATACCTTCGGCAAAGGCGCATATTTTTAAAGCAAAGCTTGCGTCGCGAAGCTTCCTGCGCATTTCCGGACTGTGGTTGCTGGCTGCTACTGCGGCTGTCCTGCCGAACAGTTGATAGTTGGAAAAAGTTCAATTGCGTGAACGATGGTGGGCTGTAACCGCGGTCACCCAGCTCAGCTGCCCGCGTACCTCTCAAGATAAGGCCACAATAACTTTTCTTCTCTTACATGGTATTTATTACATCATACATAACAATATTTGCGAGAAACGTGCATCACTAGAAAATATAACGTGGACAAATCCATAGCATCTGTACATACCACGATGACACTTTAAAAAATATGCACGAGATTTTCTTTTGTAAGCCCACATACATAGCAAGTTGCTTATCCACATGTTGCAAACGTATACGGGGAACCTAATGCCTGAAAAGATGTTAGCACTGTACACTCCACAACGGCACAAAAGTTCAAGAATTGATCCGCAGCAACTTACGAAGTGCACTGCTGAGACGTGCTTCCTTATATCATGCAAAATTTCCGCACAAAAGTAACAGCGAAAAGTACGAGAAGGTTTTAGAGTATTCCCTCGCATATAAGGAAAAAGCACGTAGTGGCACCACCTGTAAAGTTAACGCACATATTTCCATCACGTCATAACGGTTGTATTTGGTTCCATTCCTTTCTTCTACATCTGCGTTTACTCGTTCTTGCATGTTTCCATTTGTGTTCCTGGGAATTGGATAGCGAACGTGGCGGTAACAGGGTCGTAAATTCCTTATACACGCCATGGGTACAAACCATGACTGACTGATCGCAGACGGCCTTGTTGTAGCTTAAAGCAGGCATAACATTCCTCACTTGCTAGCGTCTAGGTCTGAAGCGTTCCCTGTAAGCTAAGGGGCCCGTTGCACCATTTCTTTCTTCTCATTAGCTCTGGTATAAGCGCTGTCCAAACCTGTAGAAAGGTCAAAGACACCTAGGTGCTGTCACGGTAGCCTGTCTTACGCGCAGCTCCGAACCAGATTGTTCTGGCGGCCCGTCTCGTTACTTTATTATTCGCCCGGGAGGGAAAGTTTCGTTATATTCGCGAACGGATGGTCAGAAAACAGCCGCAAATGGATGACCGGAGGCAGGCAGGCGCAACAATAAAAGCATGGGTGTATCTCCGCGCATAGGCGACTCCGGGCTTCTTGGAAAGCGGTATAACATTTTTCCTTTGTATTCCTTTTTTTTCACACGTTTTAAGTGTTCAAATTCGCCGAAAATATATGAAAGAAAATCGTTTTCTGAGGATGGTAAGGAAGAATTTCACCTCCTCCAGTGCACTACATCTTCAGGCTTAGAGTGGCCCCTGGCAGCGGCAGAAGATGCCGAGAGCGAGTGGGGCTAGTATAGCCCATATACAACCAAATTAGGAAGACCCAATAATCTTCAACAAACGACGCTCCCTCCGCAGATAAGGAATTGGCGTCCTTGGTGCAGTATTCAGCCATTCCCTCCCATATGACTCATTCAATCAACGAGTTGGCCCTTAGTTCGCAGCAGCTGCGGAGCACATGACCAAGGTGGCGGTCAGACCTGTAACGCAGCAGAGGGTGCTAATAGTTTTTGGACCCAGACAAGCAGGCCGCCATTGGAAACTGACCCTGGCAATCTTTAACACCCGAACTCTGTCGATTGAGGCTAGCTTATCAGGACTCTTTGAGGAACTATCAGGCATTGTTTGGGATATCATTGGCCTTAGTGAGACGGCAAGTTGGGGACGGGTAGCGACGCAGATTGGGCATACGGGAGCGGCAACTGTGTGGTGACGGTAAGCGGCTAGTTGCAGTGGCTCGAGCGTTGCTAGGTGTGTCTGCAACCTCGGTGGAGAGTGCAGGTGGGCGAGGATTCACTGGGGGGCGGCGGTAGGCGGGAAAGCTTGGTCGAGAATGGGTTGGCCAGGAACTTCGGCAGTGCCGAGAGATGTGGACCACACGTCCACAATGAAAGCAGATGGGTCAATCATCATCCGTTCGCGATTCGGCCGGGCTGTGGACCGTATTGGCTCCGGTGAACAGGGGCAGATGCAGCTGACGAAGCGAAGTCCGGATGGTTGGCGGAGCAGATGGACGGAAGACCCACATTGGCAAAATCATGGCGAATGACCGACCGACAGGATGAGAGACACGAGCGGCCGCGAATCTTCAAAGCACTGCGTCCCTGGCATGGCAGGACACGCTATTCGATTTCTCACGCGGTCGACAAATGTCTTCGCACGTCGACGAAGATGCGGTATTGGGCAGACGCGTAAACAGTTGAACTATTCGGCGGCTCTTCGCGTCTTCAAAGCGGCGACATTCATTAATGATCTCATTGACCGTTGTTATATTCTTGTAGACATGTAGGTGACTAGAATATGTCTGTGAATGTAATGTCATGTGAATATTTGTCTGTGCCTCTCAGCGTCAACGGCTCCCACTCAATTTCAGTATCGGCTCACAAAAACGGCTACAAGAAAAGCAGTTAAAGAAAACTTGCTTGAATTCGCCAAGAATGCTTCGCATTAAATGAAACTCACTACGCTTCTTGACCTTTCAGGTGTGTACTTTACCTCGGTGTTTACACTGTCTGCGCAATGGCGAAGCTCAGTTGGTTTATTCTACGCTTCCGGCCCACCCCAACCGAACCACTTTCTCCTTTGGTTTTTCCTGTGGCAAAACGGACTCCCTTTCCACACTTATTTGAGATTGACGCCATCGTCTGCTCGATTTTAGCAGCCACAACGTCATACGAGGTGTTCCTGCGCTCAATGTATGAAACCCCAACTGCTTCCTGGCAAGACCAGGACTTTATTCCTCCAGTGCGATGAACAGTGCTGCACGGTCCGATTTTAGCAGAGCTACCGCGCCTTTTAAGCTAAGTAACCAGTAGACTCGCTGCCATAGTATAAGATGTCGGATACGTTGTCCTCTCTCAACAAAGATGCTTCAGCGAGCGTGCTACATGAATGGCGTTCGTCTTAATGCTTTTTCAACTTGTGAGTTGGCAAAGAACAGAAGCACTGCAATCACGATGGTTGACAGCTTGGCGTGCGGATGATTAATCGAACTCGTGGGAGTGTGATGGCGCTTGGGTGCGTCCATGGAAGGGACGGCTGGTCCGCCTTTTCCATTTCATTACAGCTCACAAAAAATTGACAGGGAGTGAAAGAGGGGACATCGCAAAGCGCTGACGGCAACTGGTTAATTGACAGGCAAAGCGCTTGTAAATATACAGTACGACGCGTAACAGCGTGCAGGAAAACAAAAAACGAAAAGCAATTCATGAAGCTCTTCCTCGATAGCGGGGAAATGATGATGATGATGATGATGATGAAGCCTCAGTTAATGGCGCAATGAAATGTCTCGTGCGAATCACAGCCACGCCCCGCATAATAAAAAACAAAAAGCAAATCAGCATACGAATGCACTTTGCCGACAGAGTCACCACTTGAACCTCGGTCCTTGTCAATATTTAGTGTGCTGTCATCAAATAGGCATACATAACCAACCAACCCACAAGTTCGTCCTGAGTAGTCCGCCTTGATGAGGTGGCTCAAAAACTGATACCATCCCTCTCGAACGTCAGAGCCCCAGTGCACAAAGGTGAGGATTCAATAAAACCGCTGCGGTCCTAGTACCGACGGCGAAGTATGGAGCCCGTTCTATAGGTGAACTGTCTGACAGAACCGCGGTGAGAGTTAAACGTAACTTCTTTGGCACTGCTGCTGGCAATGAATGCTGTGAAAGAACACTCTAGAAAGCCTAGCGGATGTGTGGAACAAAAATTTTATTTAAGTGCGGAGCTCGACGCTCTCGCGGGTTTTTCCATCGGAATTTTAACGTATAAATAATTCACATAAAAATAAATTTCTCGTCCCTCTGCACACGCCCTGAAGTCTCTGCAGCATTTCGCAAACCGATTTCCAACAGTACGAAGTAAGTGAGGCGTGGCTGCCAAAGTCCGACGAACAACCTCTATTTACACATCGCATAAGAGCGCCGGTGTAACCGCAACTTTTGTGTTGTGGTGCTGCACGGCTATGGTCCTCGGAAAGCGCGATGCGTGGTCGTGGTGTCGTATCTTGATGGGCCGCAACGGCATTGCTCGGGTCTCCTTGGTTAGGCAATGACGCGACCGTCAAGAGCGGCCATCGCGTACTCCGACAGCATGGGCGCCTCTCATGTTTGGCATGGCCCAATTGTAACCCCCGCATGGCCCGAGCCCTCCGAGCTCCGAGGTAACGCAGTACGTCTGTTCACACGGGAGCTCCAGAGATGCAAACTTGAGGCGCCGCGTGCTACATGCGTTGGTCTTTGTGGCTGCCCTGGTGCAGCCGAGGCCCTCCTGGCACGCTTAGGGAGTGAGAACCACTGGCCAGTTCCAGGCCATAAGCTCCCAGGATGCAGCCGTCAGAAGCCCCGGACTGCACGCGGTGGTCTTTACAGCAGCGTAGTCGCAGCCGAGGCCTTGCTTGAGAATTTCGGGCGGGGGAAGCGCCGCACAGTTCCTGACTGGCAGCTTCCATGGTGCAGCCGTCAGAAGCCCCGGACTGCACGCGGTGGTCTTTACAGCGGCGTAGTCGCAGCCGAGGCCTTGCTGGGGGAATTTCGGGCGTGGGAAGCGCCGCACAGTTCCTGACTGGCAGCTTCCATGGTGCAGCCGTCAGAAGCCCCGGACTGCACGCGGTGGTCTTTCCAGCGGCGTAGTCGCAGCCGAGGCCTTGCTGGGGTATTTCGGGCGTGGAAACGCTGGCCAGTTCCTGACTGGCAGCTTCCACGCTGCAGCCGTCAGAAGCCCCGGACTGCACGCGGTGGTCCTTAGAGCGGCGTAGTCGCAGCCAAGGCCTTGCAAGGGTATTTTGGGCGTGGGAAGCGCAGCCCAATTCCTGACTGGCAGCTTCCACGCTGCAGCCGTCAGAAGCCCCGGACTGCACGCGGTGGTCTTTCCAGCGGCGTAGTCGCAGCCGAGGCCTTGCTGGGGTATTTCGGGCGTGGAAACGCTGGCCAGTTCCTGACTGGCAGCTTCCACGCTGCAGCCGTCAGAAGCCCCGGACTGCACGCGGTGGTCTTTACAGCGGTGTAGTCGCAGCCGAGGCCTTGCTCGGGAATTTCGGGCGTGGGAAACGCCGTCCAGTTCCTGACTGGAAGCTTCCATGGTGCAGCCGTCAGAAGCCCCGGACTGCACGCGGTGGCCATTACGGCGACGTAGTCGCAGCCGAGGCCTTGCTCGGGAATTTCGGGCGTGGGAAACGCCGTCCAGTTCCTGACTGGAAGCTTCCACGGGGCAGCCGTCAGAAGCCCCGGAATGCACGCGGTGGTCGTTACGGTGCCGTATAGGCGCAGGCGAGGCCTTCCTGGCGTGGTTCCGTGTTCGGAAGGGCTGGCCAATTCTAGGCCAGCAGTTCGCACGATGCAGTCGTCAGAAGCCCCGGACTCTACGCGGTAGTCATTCCAGCGGCGTCGTCGAAGCGGGGGGCTTGTTGGCACGCTTCCGGCGTCAGGAGGACTGGGGAGCTGGAGTCCGGCGGCTTCAAGGACTCCAGCTGGGCCCCTCTGCACACCCGCGACGAACGAGTGCCCCTGCCGCCTCTGCATGACGTCCCCGTCTTGTGCCGGACAGTTTCTACATCGGGCGGAGCGCTCCTGTTCCTTGCTGAGCTGGCGCTGACAAGCAGACATGGTGGTTTTCTTCTCTGAATCAATAGGTCAGGTTCGAACGCACGACCTCGCACGCAGGCTCGTGGCGCATGAAGCTGATCATGATGATGATGATTTCCTTCGTAAGGCACAGACCCACCTAGGGCTACGGTCCAAGAAGCCGGTGGTACAATTAACGTAAAATAAAGTTATCTCAAGAAATAAAGGTCAGCATAGGTGATAAAAAGCGCGTGGCACTGTTTGTTTTGTTCCGTTTTCCTTCTTCGATGGCCCATATACACTCTGTGGGGGATTGGTCAAGATTTGGGTCGTATTAGGAAAGTAGTTAACTTGTTTCTACTGCATCGAGTCATCCTCTTCCGGGCTCTGAATTGAGGCCTTACGATGGCCATCTCGACTGGTGTAGTCACATTCAACATATTAAATCTAAAGCACAGCGCGCCATTGGTATGGTGCGCCGGAGTAGTCACCGTCGTTCTGGAGTAAGCCGGGATAGATTAGTTAATTATGATTTACCGGATGTAGGCTCAGTCATATTGGAATTTGGTTGCGTATTGTTTTCCGGTGGCGCCGCCTATAGAATTAAAATTCACGTGTTGTTAGGAAGAGAAGCTCTACGCTTATGCCTTGGGCTACCTCTGTTCTCTGCCAAAACTGCCTTGTATGAGAAAGCTACTATATATATACCCACCCAATATTGTAGATTTAGCATCGGCATGGTTAAGACATTTTATAAACAATGATGCTTTTTAGTGAGACCTATAAAATATGTAGTTATCACTGAACCTTGCGCATTTTTAGATGTATCATGACCCCGGTTACGCAGCCGTCAGGTATTATTTGTGCGAGCACAGTGACAAACATTGTGAAGTTCACTCCTTTGAATGATGGCATACCAGACCTCCAATTTGAACTCAAGGGCATGTTTTCAAATTGTGGTCATGATTTGCCTGCTCAAAAATAAATTATAAGACAACCTAAGCCAGCTAACTACTGAAGTCATATAATACCTACTGACGCTTCTATGTGCACTGAGAAGGCAGCTACAGTGGGAATACTGCCTGTATCTTTTCAATGGCCTAACTCCCTTCGCCTTACCGACTTCCCACCCATCTTTCCTGCAGAATTGTTCGCGATTGAATTCAAAATCAAGAATGGGGCCGAGAGATGGAGTATCACATTGTCGTATAAATGTTACAAACAGCGATAATGTGCTAAGGTGCCTCAGAAAGGCTGGCCAACGTTTCGATAGCAGGACGAAGGTAGGTCCTCCTATCGAAAGGTTGGCAAGCCTTTCTCAGTCGTTATCAGTACTATAACTTCCCCAAAATTACTCATTAGCAGTTATACTTACTAGCTCGTTTTCTTTCTGCACAACGCTTACTGCATCCTGAAATTCGAGAATACTGCGAGAATGCTGAGCGATTCGTCCGCACTTACGGGAAGTTCGTTTGATTTGGTTAGCGGGCCATCATGCTTTTTTTTTTGTGCATGAATGCACAAAAAATCCAATCCAAGACAGGGGGATCTCCAATCCCCCTGTCCTGTGCCAACCGATTCCAAATAGCGCCCGCAAATTTTCTAATTTCGTCACTCCATCTAGTCTTCTGTCGTCCTCTACTGCGCTTCCCTTCTCTCGGTACCCATTCTGTTACCCTAATGGTCCAACGGTTATCTGGTCTGAGCATTACATGACCTGCCTAGCGCCATTTTCTTCTCTTAATTTCTATTAGAATATCGTCTATGCCCGTTTGCTCGCTGATCCAATCTGCTCTCTTCCTGTCTCTTAAAGTTATGCCTGGCATTCTTCAGTCCATCGCTCTTTGCGCGGTCCTCGTTGTATTTCTTTCGTCGCCATTATTGATGTATATTAAGTGCACGTGTGTTATTGTTCGTGTGTTTTTGTGTTTCGTTTAATTTGTGTATCGTTGTCAGTCGATAAATATTTTTTTCTCTCTTTCTCCCAACTCTGACGCCTTCGCTGTGTTCGCTTGAGTAAGGAACGACCAACTGGTTTCTATATCCCGTCGACGACTTCCCCCCGACGGCGAACGGGTGGCAAGCCGTGACACAAGGTAATGGTGTGGCGAGCGGTTTTAGTCGTTGTCCACGCCGCGCTGAGGTCTGGTTAGGAGGTGCGGTGCTTCCACACGTGGTAAACGTTCAATTAACAACCCCGGTGGTGTTGAGAGATACTAGTACCGTTTGCTGTGTCGCTCAAAGCAGTTAGTGAACAGGCGCTTCTTCGGAAGACTGCTCTAATCTTAGTGCTATG
Source organism: Dermacentor andersoni (assembly GCF_023375885.2). Lineage (NCBI taxonomy): Eukaryota > Metazoa > Arthropoda > Arachnida > Ixodida > Ixodidae > Dermacentor > Dermacentor andersoni. The sequence goes on from NC_092814.1 coordinate 37,930,650, forward strand.
AGGACTACTAATAAAAGCTTAAGAATTGGTATAGCTCGACTTACGGCGTCGTACGAGACGTCGTGGTTTTGCATACGTTTAAAAGCATTTTCTGCCGTTCTCCATATATACACCCTTTGATTTGATGCCGTGTGGTGCACTTAAAGCAGCGAATGCTGCATGGAGTTCAGCGCAACCATGATGGAGAATATACAAATTTCCTATTACAAGTTCTTCCCAAAAGATAATGATCGCGAAATCGGTTATTTCATATTGTCTAATGACGCAAGTAAGCAGAAAAAAAACTATATATATATATATATATATATATATATATATATATATATATATATATATATATATACATAGTGTCTCTTGCTCCACACAGCAGCCAACAACATGCACTCCGTCTCGTCCTCCTAGATTGCTTTCGCACATTCTAATACTTTGGCAAAATTAGCTGGCAGTCATCTTAGCGGCGAGAAACACTTCAGCTATTGTAAATGATGCCTGTAAATAAAGACAATTATAGGGCTATAATTTCTTTCTTTGTTCTTTTTCGTCTTTCTTTTTTCTTCTCACTTATATTTTTCAGCAGTCCAGGATGCTTTTAAGGTGTAAGTGAAACAAAATGGGGGAAATTATAGAAAGGATGTAAAACTTAGAAATTCGATGCGCTGTAAAAAAGAACAAAAAAAAAGAACGTGCGATAAACTCCGACTTGTGCGGAAAAAAAATTCATTCCGTAAAACAGCCTCCGATTTTGCATGACCACACAGGGCATAAAAGGAGCAACGGACGGCGGGAGTGGTCAGCTGCTACAACTTCAAGATGAATTTTTCTGTAATACTTTGAATTTTCTTGTAAATATGCGGAATCTAATTTACCCCTTCTCTCATGTCGGCGCCGTATCTCCAGTCTTTCTTTATTCCATAAACATTTTCATAGCTCGATGGGTACTCCGCCATAGAATGTTCCCCCAACACGCATATCAAATCGCACTGCTCATCCTCTTCAAGTCGCGAGCCCACGTGCACACCTCACCGCTACCTTTTCTACGTCATTTTTACTCATACAGCTACTGACTGGAATGGCCTTCGGAGCGACATCGTTGCCATCCCCTCGCCCATCCACCTTCATTGAAAGCGTCACCGATCACCTTTCACCATAGATTACCACACAGTTTCTCCTTATTTCTGCGTAACCCACCCCTTATATAATACCCCGTCATGGGGTCTTTGAGGAATAAAAATGAAATGAAATGATATATAAACGTGTTTGTCAAATGTCCTGAATATCGGGCCCAACGTCACCTTCTCTTACTCCTCAACGAACAAAGTGAATTCCACGTCTTCTGACCCACAATCGCAACACCCTATAGTTACAGACAAGGGAACACGCACAATCGAGAGCAAAAGTTTGCGGACGACGGCATCAGTAATAAAATTACCTTCTTCTAGCCCAGCCGTGCAACGTGAAATTGTCGAAATGCATGATGCAAGTCAGAAAGCCACACGTAGGCAGTACCACATGACTTTAGCCTTTATCCCTAGGCTGCGAAGACGAAAAAACATGTGGCGGCACGTCTTGTACCCAAACTTCTGCTCTCCACAATACGTCGCGCCGCCTATTTGTATACGTCGCTTTCAATATATTCAAATAGTTTTTACGCTACATCATCACGGTATGGACGCTCAGAGTACAGATATCCCACAAGAATACATAATCTCAACGTTCGTCTCAGTTCGCTGTCCTAGATGTCAGCAGTGACAAGGATAACAGAACAGCGAAGACGAAGACGCCACGAGGCGGCCGCACATCACGCGCCGCGAGCCAGTGCGCGGCACCGTGCTCTCAAGCGGCTGAGAAATCGCAACCAGAAGCAAGCCAGCAGGGCTACGTCAGGTCAACGCCCAGGCATGGAGCGGAGAGCCAGCGCGTCGCCTCGAGTTAAGAGGGCCGGAGACAAGGCAAGCACGTCGTGCGGAGCTGATGGGTGGCCTTGCCGATCGCCGGTCCGCCGAGGAGGGACGGTGTCTTCTCTGCACCTGGCCTGGGACTGGCCAGTCCTCCGGACGCCGGGAGAGGCCCAGGAAGCCCTCGACTGCGACTACGGCGCCACAACGACCACCGCGAGCGGTACGGGTGTCCTGACGGCTGCATCCTGGGGCCTCCCTCGCGGACCGGCGTGCGATGCGGCCCGGGCACCATGAGGGCACGGGCCATGCTGCCGCCGCAACGTCAGCGTGGACGACGCGACAAGGCCCGTGCCCACGGACGACGGGGCGGCCGATTTTGGCCGCCCTCAAATCCGTAACCAACCAGACTCGCGAAGTCTGGTTGCGGACCCGACAAAGGCGGCCTTAGCGACACGCATCCTGTAGCGCGATCTCCACGGCCGCGTACATCACCACGGCATCCACGTGCCGGCTACAGCGACGCTCTTGTAAAATATGTAAATACAGATCGTACATACGTGCACGGTCGACTTGTTTCAGTCATCGCTCTCTGTGTCCACAAGTAACTGCCAACCTATAGCGTTCCTTCTTTTTCTTTCTTTTTGTTTTTCCAGCAGACCGTGGTACACCATCGGTCGCGTCTGCGGAGCCATCAGACAACACGTTGAGCTCTGTTATATGATAAGAGCTTGTAGAAAATCCCACCCACAACAAAATGTTTACGCTGCATCTGCGTTCTTCGTGTGATACCTTTGTGCCAATCACTTTACAGCTAAGCTAAACTTTTATTAATAATAGGTAAGTCCGAAGAGAAAAATGAATAGTCTAGAACGTAATTTAGTCAATGGCGTAATAAGTTACTACTTTCAATGGAGGTCCAGCTGCTTGGGAAAGTTGCGTTATTCACCTATCAATAAGTGCAATTATCCCGAGAAAATTCGTACGCAAACCACGCACTTCTCTCTTTTTTTTCATTAACTTGAATGAATGAGACTTCAAACGTTATGTTACTATGACAGTCGTCTTTCTTGATTACTGGTTTTCAAGTTGCATTAATTTCTTTTATAATATTATTTTTAATGCATAAAGTATTCATCTCTAACCCCTTCGATAGTCTTTCAAAGCGAGATATTTGCCTATACTTATAAGCTTTCTTTTGTAGGTCAAATGAAGAATGCGTTTGGAATGTTGGTGCGTTTGTGAAGATACATGTCCCATATTATATATGTAAACAAGCGAACGAGCAGCATTCAAAAATTCAACTCTGATTAACGACATAAAGTTTATTTCCATGGTTTTACTGGAGGCGGCTATTCTTTTACAGGAGTACTGGTAACTGTTTATGAAATATGATAACGTTAGTGTTGAAGGCATTCGGCGTATGCCAAGCATGCATAGTTTATTATTACGGTGTTGAACCTAAAGCGAGCAACTTTTTCACTCCATTTTCACAAGCGGCCGCACTCACAAGGAGAAGCAGCGATCAAGGAAACCCGCGCTCCCGTTGAAGGCCAGACGTCGCCCTGTTTTATTCCAGTATAGAATTACTCTATATGCTACCAAAGGTAGCAGAGTTGCGCGTAGGTCCGCCATCTTGCCTGGGAGGCAACCAAATTTATGCGGCGAAGCCGCACTCTGTTTTTGCAGTCGACATGCCTACCGTATCGTCGAGACCGCGGACGCTTTTGCATCGCTTGTGGACTGCTTTTCCGCCTAATCGCAAACAAAGTGCATCGAAACAGCTGACTGAAAAGATTGTCAAGTAAAAGGCGCCGAGATCGGCCCCCACCGAAGCTTAGGCCAAGCGTATCGGCCGAGTCCGTTTGCACGTTCTCGGCGCGTCTAGGCTAAGGAATCAAGAAGTCTAACAAGGATAAATCACGATATTTCAGCTTCCGCATCAGTGTTCTTAAATAAACCTTTTTTTCATGCTTACAGTGCCAGCACAAGTAGCGATGAGCGCCGATGTGACGCGTCATAAACACAGGTATATATGTGCTGTCGCCGAAGGCTCACATCCCTAGCCTGCGCTTCTGTGACGAGGATCTATGAATAGACAGACGTGTCAACTGAAAGGCATCACTTAACTAAGGAAACGTTGCATATCCTTCGCGTGAAGAACAAGAAACGGCTATCCAAAGCGGTAGTAACAGCCCATACAGCATCCCGGGTCGGCGGTTCATTTAGGATTTTTTTGAAGTTAAAATGCCAATCGCAAGTGAAAATCGGTGTTGTGGCACTTCCGAGCATGCTACTGAATATGGACAGCAAAATTTTGTTTGTGGTACAGGCGCCAGTTTTAGTTGCTGGGCGATAGCGCATCTACCATGACTGAGCGAGACGGATCTCTGTGAAACTAAAACTGCATCTCTGTCCTTGACGTGGAAATTAGGCGCCATCGCTCGGCTCCTGGCGTGGCGTAGTGGTAAAGTACCGGGCTCGGGATTTGTAGGTCCGACGATCGAATCCTTGTCGGAGCTTATTTATTTTACGGTTTTTTTTTTTCTTTTTTTATTGCACCACAACACTCTCTGTAGCTTTCTGTTCTCAAAAAATATATATACGGTGTCCACGCACCGCGTATTTAACGCGATAGGGCTTTTTTTCGCACCAGTACCCAGCGCCTCCCAGTTCGCCGCGCCTGCCCAGCGCTCCAGCATCCAGCGCGCGGCACTGGGCCCATAATCCGGCGCTGCACTGGACTATAGAGTTTCCTACAACTCTATGGACTGGACACTGGTTACTGGGTTTTGCAATAGGCATACCTGCTTATGTGCCAAAGCTCTCAAAGTGTAGGCAGTCTTAGATATTACTGGTGAATCAATGACCAACCATTAGTATTCCGACTCCGGTACCCCATTAAATTGGCGGTAGAAACGTACCAACCTACTAGCAGGCACTGGATATCAGCCACACCTTCAAGTTCCACTTCATTATGTGCCTTTTCACTGCAGGGATACCAAAAGTAACCTTCTGTGGGAGTGTAGTGAAAGTTTTTCTCTCACAGGATTGGCATAGCTACATTACGGGTAATAATGCAAAACACAGTTAGGCCCTTACCGTATGGTAAATAACGACATTAATTCCTCGTGCGTCCTGCTTCACATAAGCAGTAGTAGATGAAATATCTTTACTTGGTAGTGTAACCTCTTTTATGTTCAGAAACAACAACCCAAGCAGTGTATTATCATGAAAATGTGAGCTGGCTTTTTTATGACAGTTCTGTGAAAGCAGTGTTGTGCATGGGATTGAATTGGATCGAATAAAAAGCTTCTCCGCTTTCAGAGCGATTCGTGCCGTCGGGAGCCCCCGGTCATTATATCATCCCGATGGGACTGCGAGGACACTGCGTTGAACCAACCGTTAGATGCGCTGCGCACGTTGTGTTGTTGCTCCGCAGCTAACTCGCACGCGAACAGCTGAACGCCAAATCGGCCGGATTCGCTTTGAATTTGACTGGCGGTAACTTGTGGGAATCCAGTTCGCTGCAGCGGCGGCGTCGGGAAATACAGAAATTGGCCCGGGCGTCTGCTTCTCCGCAATGCACGGTTGCTTGCCTACCACGTGATGACGTTCTGCCAGTAGAGGCGCTAGCGGTGTGATAAAACAGACGCACAGCTCTGCTACCTTTGGTAGCATATACAGTAACTCTAATCCTATGGTCACTGCAGCGCACCTTGCTGAGCACTCTACTCTACTCTACTACTCTCCCCAGCATATATGGTATAGGGTCTATACCAATTACCACCCACAAAAAGTAGCCATAAAGGTAGCGAAGTCGCCAAACACGATTTTCGGTCGCCAGGAGCCTCTAAAAGTAGCCAATTTGGCGAGCAATCGCCAAATCTGAGAACCCTGCCCCGCAGTGATGACGGCGAGCGACCATGCATTGTTTCTTTTTGTCGTCTGCTAGCCAGAAAGCGTCCAAAACTTTGTCAGGCGAAAATCCACTCGGCCAGAGAAAAACGAACGCGCATCAAAGTGCGCCACGCGATGGTCGGTGCAACACGACGAAAACGGATGCGCTCTGGCGGGCTCTGGCAGCCCGTGGGTAGCGAAAAAAAAATGAAGAGGCTCGATGCGTCCTTTCGAATAAAAGTCTAAAAATAAATAAGAATATATTTAGTAGAATATATTAATAAGTAGAAAAATAAATAAGAATATAGTTACCTTTGCTGGCTTTAGGGTCTTCATATGGTTCCTTTGGCGCAGGTGAAAAAAAAATGTTTATCTTTTCTGTGACATGACGGTAAAAACGAACCACCACAACACTTTGTCTCATCGGACCTCACTGCGTGTTTTGTCAACTTGTCTGATAGTGTGTTGATTTGTGAGATTTGTCTCGTTGTACGGTCCGATGTACGACTTTAGAAAAGTCAATGCACCTTCGACGTCAAACGTTTATAACAACATTAAACCCACAACGTTCCGGAAATGAAAATCTAAAGCACGACTTTGGGAATGTCAACGGATCTTTCGCATCAAGTTTATAAGAAGTTTATACCGATTAAGTTTCAGAATTGAAATCCATGCGCAACGTAGATTCCGCGAGATGCCGCGACGAGACCGCTCGCCATCAAAACGCCCTTGAAACTTTGCGCTCGGATGGGGCTCCTCGCATTATGCGACTCCCGGTGCATGGGCGTTGCCGCGAAATCCGGTCCGAGTTCGCTGTTTTCGCGCCCAAATGAATGTTCAAGCGTGAAAATGATATTCTAGACAAAATCCAGACTGATTTCCGGCGTCGGGAGTTGTTTTGGTTGGTGGTGCATGAAAGCACGAAAAAATTTCGGGGAGAGCTGAAGCCTAATAAGTCCCCCCTTCTGGCTATGCCCCTGATAACGAGGGTCTCGAATCAGGCAACATTGATGCATTCAGGTAGCACGTGTGGGTTTATTGACTAGTGGCCTTCACCCAAAAAGATCATGTACTCGTGACGCCTGTGGTGGAAAGGACGTTCTACATCCAGCGCCAAGGTTTGTGAGTGGTAGCACTGCTAACACTCCCAGGGTTAGTCCTAGTAGTAACACATTAATACCCCAGAAAGCGTATGTGAGAACGGCTCCGCGGTAGCTCAATTGGTAGAGCATCGCACGCGTAATGCGAAGACGTGGCATCGTTCCCCACCTGCGACAAGTTTCTTCATCCACTTTCATTTCCGTTAACTTATCATTTCTTTAATTCACTTAGTAAGTACAAGTAATTTCCCTTGTGTTGTTCTTGGTGTCTTTGTTGGCTCCTTGTGCTATGAGACAACCATTGTCATATAGCTTCTGCTGATTTGTTTGATAAGCTTGTAACCAAATAACACTTTACATGTCGCACCGGAGGTAAAAAAATAATAATTTAGAAATGAGAAGAAAGCTGTCAAGAATTTTTAAGTAATATATCTTAACATCAAGAAATAAAATGAGGGAAGCAATTGATAATTTAGAAATTTTAAAAGGTAATCGTTTTGCGCTCCTAAGGAAATTGTAAAATGCGACAAGGCAACCATGTGTCTATATCACACCGAAGACGCCCCAAGGGAGGGAACGGCTGGCGAAGTAACCGATAACTCAAATTGTCGAATTGATACTTCTAAATGTTGGTTGTCTTCAAAATCGGCGGCAAGAGAGAAAGAAATGCTCGATAGATTCAGGTACATCACAAAAGTTACATAGTGCGGGCAAAGAGCTAGCAACCTGCTTAAGCAAAATTTAACTGCAGTTTTGTAAAGGAAACTTCAGATTGTCTTGAGGGACCTCAGTTATTATATCATGAAAAACACAGATATAGGAAGTGAGGGGACGATGTAAGAATGTATTTTGCGGAAGGTTGAAATACGGTAAAATTTCTCCACCTAGCCGCGCTTACATCATCCGAAGTTGGCAGAACAGAGATGGCGAGGATATTGCGGATGCTCGTGCGAGTGAATCTCCCACTTCATTCAAGCGCAAAAAAAATAATAGTGAACGGTGGCCCGGTACCCAAATCAAACGAACTGCCCACAAGTGCGGACGAATCGCTCCGCATTCTCGCAGAATTCTCGAATTTCAGGATGCAGTAAGTGCTCTGCACAAAGAAAACGAGCTAGTCAGCATGACTGCTAATGAGGCATTTGGGGAAGTTGTAGTAATGCTAAGGCCTCAGAAATGCTGGCCAACGTTTCGATGGGAGGACCTATCTTCGTTCTGCTGTCGAAACGTTGGCCAGCCGTTCTGAGGCACCTTATTCCTGTTGAGAACTTTGATGTCCCAGTGTGCTACTCCATCTGTCGGCCCTCTTCTTGATTTTCAATTTAATCGTAAGTAATTTTGCCGGAAATATGGGTGTGACGTCGAGAAGGAGAAGAGAGTAAGGCCAATCGAAGAGATTCGGAGACGATTCTCACTCTTGCCTTCTCATTGCATAGAGAAGCGTCAGTAGCTATTGTATGTCGTCTGTAGTTAGCTGGCTTAGGTTGTCTTCTAATATAATAATTAGCAGGCAATGCTTTAGCGTGATTTGGAAACACGCCCTAGAACTTAATTTTGAGGTCGGGTAAGCCATCATTAAAGGCGCGAACTGATCCTATGCATTCATTCAACGGTTGCAACTGGGCTTGCACAAATGTTACCTGATGGCTATTTAATCGGGACCACGATACGTCTAAAAGTGTGGACGGTTCAATGATAACTACATATTTTGTAGGTCTCATTGGAAACAAATTTTATCAAATGTTTGAATCATGACAATGCGGCATCTGCAAGCTCGGGTGGGTATGTCAGGTTTCTCATACAAGACCGTGTTGGCAGACAATATAAATAGCCCGAGGTATATGTATAGAGCTTCTCTTCCTAAAAGCGCACGAGATGTAATTTTATAGACAAGACCCCCGAAACATAATAAGCAACCGAATTCCGATATGAGCTGAACATACATACATCCGCCAGTCGAGCAAGCCTTCTTATGACCTGGATTTGGAGCACCGAAAACGAAGACGTGATACAGTAGCAATAACTTACCTTCTTTCCTAAACCCGTCCGAATCTTGACCATTCCCCCGAAGGATGCACGGACCATCGAATAATTAAAACCAAGCGAAATGAAAATTGCATCGCGCTTCTCAACACTTATATTGTCCTTTATTTCTTAATATAATCTTTTTTAAGTTTAATTGTACAACTCGTTCCTTGGCCAATCCTACGAGATGGGTATGCGCCATGTGAAGGAAATCGTCATCATTATCATCAGCTTCATGCGCCACTAGCCAGCGCGAGATGTCATGCGTTCGAACGAGAGGAATTGATTCAGCAAAGAACAACACCATGTCTGCCTCTCAGCGTCTCAGCTCAGCACGGAACAGCAGCGCTCCGCCGGACGTCGAGACTGCCCGGGACAAGGCGGTGACATCGTGCAAAGACACCAGGCGCCCTCGTTCGTCGCGGGTGCGAAGAGAAGCCCAGCTGGCCACCTCCTCGCCACCGGCCTCGAGCTCGCCAGTCATCCCGACGCCGGGAGCGCACCGGGAAGGCCGTGGCTGCGACTATGTAGCTAAAGAGGCCACCGAGTGCAGTCCGAGGCTTCTGACGGCTGCATTCACGGAGCTCCGGTCCTTGAACTGGCCAATATCCAAGTCGCCGGGAGTGCACCAGGAAGGCCTCAGTTGCAACTGCAGTGCTGGAAAGACCACTGCGTGCACACTGAGGCTTTTGACGGGTGCATCGTAGGAACTCAGGTTTTTGAACTGGCCAGTCCTCCGGGCGCGGAAAGCACGTAACGCCGGCCCCGACCGCGACTACACCGCCGCAGTGACCACCACATGCAGTGCCGGGCTTCTTACAGCTGCACCATGGGAGCTCCCGTCCTGGAAGTGGCCAGTCTACCCGACGCCTGAAGCGCGCCAGCAAGGCCTCGGCTGCGACTACACCAATGGAAAAAAACTGCCGCGTGCAGTCCGCGGCGTCCGTCTTGGAACTGGCCAGTCCTTCCGACGCCTGAAGCACGCCAGCAAGGCCTCATCTACGACTACGCCGGTGAAAAGACTTTCGCGTGCAGTCTGCCTCTTCCGTCTTGGAACTGGCCAGTCCTCCCGACCCCTGAAGTGCGCCAGCAAGGCTTCTAGTGCGACTACGCCGGTGGAAAGAAGGCCGCTTGGAGACTGCGGCTTCCGTCTTGGAAGTGGTCAGTCCTCCCGCCGCCTGAAGCGCGCCAGCAAGGCTTCGGCTGCGACTACGCCGGTGGAAAAACTGCCGTGTGCAGTCCACGGCTTCCGTCTTGGAACTGGCCAGTCCTCCCGACCCCTGAAGCGCGCCAGCAAGGCCTCGGCTGCGACTACGCCGATGGAAAAACTGCCCCGTGCAGTCCGCGGCTTCCTTCTTGGAACTGGCCAGTCCAAGACGGAAGCCGCGGACTGCGGCTTCCGTCTCGGGTCTCCAGCCGCTCGGGTCTCCATTTTAACAATGGAGACCCGAGCATTGCGTATGTGGCCCAGCAACATACGACACCCCGCTTAACTTGCGACTATTTAGACGCTGTTATGAATATGTAAATAGAGGTTGGTCATGCGACACAGGTGGCCTCGTCTCACTCACTTCCAATATATTGTTAGAAAATCGGTGTGCGAACGGCCACAAAGGCTCCAGGGCTGGTGCTGTGCCAGGTACCAGGCGTATGAAAAATCCGGAGACACGAGAAAACTAATTTGATGCGAATTATTTACTTGTTGACCATTCCGAAAAGTCTGCGAGAGCGTCATGCTCTGCGCTTGAATAACGTCTTCGTTTCCCAGATTCTGCACGCTTTCCGGAGTTGCCTTTGATAGCATTCATTGCCAGGGGCAGCGTAGGCGCCACAGAAGTTCGGTTTGACTCTTACCGTGGTTGTGTCAGGCAGTTGACCTCTGGGAGGGGCTGCATTCTTCGCCTTCAGCAGTAGGGCCGCAGCGATACCGTTGAACCCTCCGCGTTGTTAATTCGGGTGCTGGGCCTTTTAGCAGCTGAGAAGTCGAACAGACGTTGAGACGAACGCCATTCAAGCAGCACACTCGCTTATGCATCTTTGTTGAAAGGGGAGCGCCAGGCATAACACTGCCAAACACAACGTATCCGACATCTCAAAATATGGCAGTGAGTATACTGGCTTCATTTCTTAAAAGGCGCGGTTACTCTGTTAAAATCAGAGCGTGGAGCACTGTTCATCGTTCTGGAGGAAAGAAGTCCTAGTCTTACCAGTAAACAGTTGAGGTTGCAGACATTCAGCGCAGCAAGTCCTCGTATATGGCGCCATGGCTGTTTAAAACGCGCAGACGATCGGGTGAACCTAAAAAAAATATGAAAATATGCGGATCTCACGCACTGTGGGAATCGATGCAAACGAAGCTTTCTGTGCTTATTTGCTTTGATTGACGGTAATTAGCAGTCATGTTGACGGCGCATGTTTAATTTCTTGAACGTTGCGTCCAACACGAGAGTATGAGTTGATTTTGAACGTTACCTTGCCTGCACCACTGCTCTTTGTTTGCGTAGTACACATAGCACGTGCTGCTGGGCGAGTTGGTTATACATGATTACAATGAAGGCGCCAAATAAAACAACGGACGAAGGAAGGCGACACGGGACCTCCGTGTCCCGTGTCGCCTACGTGGTTGTACCGTACATGGTTGTTCCGTGTCGCCTTCCTTCGTGCGTTGTTTTATTTGGCGTCTTCGTTGTAATCGTAGTACACAGAACGCACAGGGAGAGGTGTTTGCTTCAGGCGTTGTTGTGCGCCATATTTCATAACCTCTGAGAGCGTTGAGCATATTTATTGCCTCCCATGGCAATAAAATAAATAAATAAATAAATCGCATTGTAGCAGAAGTATAAAATATTAAGTGAATTATGGTGCTGTACGTGCCTAAGCCACAATCGGTTTATGAGGCAGGCCGTAGTGGCGGACTCCGGCTTAATTTTAACACCGCGATGTTCTTTAACGTGTCACAAAATCTAAGTGTAAGAGCGTTTTTGCTCTTACGCTTAGGCGTGTAAATCAAGTGTAAGGCGTCCTTCCCGCAGCCTGGCTGGAGCTGGCCGGACCTCCGAATGCTCGGAGCGGCAGTGGCCGACGTAGGCATAAGCTGGGATTACGTCACCACGACCACCACGAGTGTTCCGGGGCTTCTGACGGCTGCATATTGGGGGCTCCCGTGCTGTCCGACGTGCTACATGGCTCTGGTGCCAAAAAGGCACGGGCCATGCTAACTAGGCCGCGGCTAACGCTGTTGACGTCCGTGGCCACCTACGATTCGGCGGCTACGGTTGACGGGTATACCCGAATCCGCAACCAAGCACCTTCCTGAAGCATGTTTATGGGCCTGCAAGCAGCGATGGCGCCAACACGAACATCGCTGTGCGGTCAAGGGGCTTGCGCAGTGTCACGTCGCTCACGAGCCGGCTACTGCGAAGCTCTTGTGTTATTTAAATAGAGGTTGTACGTATGCGCAAAGCTCCCTTGCCTCTCTGACTAAATAAATAATCAAGAGGTTTGCCATTTTAATAACTGCGGTAGAGAGAATTCAGCCCAGAAATCGTAGCTTTAGTGCGCCATGCCTATAAATATATGTGGCCGCAACGTTGGCAACAGAACATGGAATGTCGCCAGTCACGACACGACCTTTACAAGATACTGCATCCCGTTCTTTGGCATCATCGGACTCATTTCGCCCTAAGACCTTGTGCGTTTTCAGAAATATTCCGTTGGCACGAAGTCGCCCTTAACAATTCCCTGCACAATATAACCCAGTGGTGCCGAGACAGGCAGATGGTAGTTAATTCTAAAAAAAAACTGTCGCAATGAACATAAGCAAGAAAAGAAGTAAACTATTATTTCCATATACTTTTGATGATGTCTCCCTTCGTACAGTGACTCAGTACAAATATTTGGGGGTTTTGATTTCATCTGGGCGGTGCATGTGCAACAGTTGACGAAAAAAGCAATGAACAAGTTGTTCTTCCTCATAAGAACACTACATTACGCTAGCACAAATACAAAGCGTTTATCGTACATCTCTTTTGTTATGTCAATGCTGGAATATGCGAATGTAGTGTGGTTCCCCTAGACAAAAACCATCATTTCTATGCTGGAAGCCGTACAGCGCGAGGCAGCAAGATTTATCTCTAACAGCTACAAGCGAACTCATTCCCCTACTGAGCTACTGCACTGAGCAGAGTTGTCTACGCTTTGTGACAGAGCCAAAATACGTCGTCTGAAATTCTTTTACCAATTCCCAAACGGCTACTTAAAACCAATGCCACAGCCTTCGCTATTGCTAAAGAAAATGTAAAAACGCGCCAGACACATGACCAAATGTTTAAAGAATATTTTTGCAACAAAAATACATTCCGTTTTTCATTTTTTTCCTCAAGTAATAAGGGAATAGAATGCGCTTGACCCACTAAGGGTAGCCGAGACGACACTGGAAAGGTTTCTAGAAAGAATTGAAGATATCCCGGAGCTCCAAGCTCCTAATACTAAGCCACTTACGTCCATCTGTAGGCTTTTCATTTAACGTTTCTTTACTTCATAAGTTCCTGTGTTCTTCTCATTTGAAACCACAGTAGTCTACTGTTGTGTATTGTATTTATACATAGATTACAAATGTTCCCAATAAAAGAAAAGACAGTTGCGGATGTCTTTGACATTTTTTCTTGAGTGAGTTGCTAACAGTGCTTGCGTAATGTTGGTATTTTGTTCCCGCTCCCGTAACAATCCTCGCTAGAGGATTGACAGTATGTTGAAGTAATTAAGTAATTAAGTAAGTAAGTAAATAAATAAATAAATAAATAAATAAATAAATAAATAAATATATAAATACGAGCAGCTAGTAGGGTGAATCTCGAAAATGGCGGAGTTTGGCTGACGAGCGCAGTAATGAGAGAGATAAGGTTTGCCGCTATGGTATTTAACATAAGAATTGCCAAGGCGAACAGCAACAATTCTCGACACTGAAATGTATTTCCGGGTTATGCAGCAGTAAAGTGTTTCTCGGTTCCTGAGGTGCAACAAGATCATTCCGGCATTATCATACTTCAAATATCTTGTTCCAGCGCCCTGATAATTGGCTAAACTATGAGAATATCGCTAAAAGTTGAAGAAAAGCAGACACCTTGCCACCGATTAGCGCCGAACCAACATCTTTCGCATAACGCGTGTGATGATATACGGTCCCCTTTTGTGTACAATTCCTTTAGGGACGGCGAATACAGAACATTTCTTTTTAACACGATGTCCGTCAATTAAATGAAATTACTTGGGTTGTGGCTAAAGGTACGTCCGACGCCTATCTCCAACTTTTTTTCACAGGCTGGTTAGACGTGAGACGTATATGACAGGTACGTCCATACATCTCGTTGGCTTTGGCATGCATTACGTCGAGATACGTCCGGCATAATTACGCTGTACAGCTAAATACATGCTTCTCGCGCGCATACGCTCATTCTGTGTGTATTGCGGTGTAGCGTGCCTGACCGTAGCCCGGGCAGATCGTCATGTTCATCACTGCTGTAACAACTGCCGCATCTGTTTCCGTATAGTTGATACGCGCGTTCAGAGCAAGGAAAACGCATTTCATTCAATGACCATCGACACGACACTATTCCTACTTGCGCTTCTCGCCAATAGACGAATTATGAAATTACGCTCAATTACCGATCCACTTACGCGTTTGCTGCAAGTATGTCCGTATTGCAGCATTTCGCAATTACGAAGATGACGAAGTCGAAGCTGCGATCCACAAATTAACAGAAACGTTAACAAGCAGATAAGGACAACTCTTCTCCGAACAGTGAGCTCCGCGAAACGCTCTTTGAGTCGTCTCACGAACGGGAGCGACCGACACTTTTAGTACCGTTTGCATTGTTGCTCGGAGCAGTTCGTGAACGGGTGCTTCTTCAGAAGACTGCTCTAATCCCACCACTATGCAGACCACTGATAAAAGCGTAAAAATAGGTATACCGCGAGTTGCGGCATCGTACGAGACGTCGTGGTTTCGCATACGTTTAAAAGCATTTTAGGTCGTTCTCCATATATGCACACTTGTACTTTGATGCTGTTTTGTGCACTTAAAGCAGCGATTGCTCTTTGGAGCTCTGCGCAAACGTGTTGGAGAATATACAACTTTACGATCAAAAGTTATTATCAAAAGTTATTACTTGCGAAATTGGTTAAATCTTGACTAATTATGTTAGCAAGCAGAAAAGAAGAGGCTAGTGTGTCTTGCTCCATGCACCAGCCAACAACGTGCACTCAGTGTCGTCCTCCTAGATTGCCTTCGGATATTTTGATACCTTTAATAAATTAACCGGCACACATTCTGACGGCGAGAAATACTTCCGCCATTGTAAAAGATGTCTTTAAATAAAAAACATTCCAATACTACAATCCCTCCCTTTGTTCTTTTCTATTCTTTCAGCAGTCCAGGGTGCTTTTAAGGTGTAAGTGAAATAAAATAGGGAGAAAACTCTAAAAAGCACGTAAAACACAGCAATTGGAGGCGCTGTTAAAAAAAGGGAAGAAAAAATAAGCTTCGATACACTCGAAGCTTATGACTTGTGCGAAAAAAAATTCATTCCCTAAAACAGCCACCGATATTTATAAAGAAAAATAGGTTCCGAAAACGCGGAACCCTATTTACGGCTAAGCGAACTCGTACAGTCGAGAGCAGAAGTTTAGGGACCATGGCATGAGCAAACAAAAAAAATTATTTTTTGTGCCCAGCCGTGCAACGTCAAGTTCTCTTAAAGCAGAACGTTAGTCAAACAGCCGCACGTAGGGAGCGCCACTTCACTTTAGCCTTTATCCCTAGGATGCGAAAAAGGGAGAAATTTTAGGCCACTCTAATCCCCAAACTTTTGCTCTCGACAATACGTCGGGCTGCCTATGTGTATACAACGCTTTCAATATATTCGAATAGTCTTTACGCTACATCATCACGCAATTGACTCTCAGGGATTCGGTATCTCACAAGAACACACATTCTCAACGTTCGTCTCAGCTCGCTATCCTAGATGTCAGCAGTGACCAGGATAAAAGAGCAGCGAAGACGAAGACTCTACGAGGCGGCCGCACTTCACGCGAAGCGAGCCAGTGCGCGGGACCGTGCTCTCAAGCTCTTAAGGAATCGGAACCAGAAGCAAGCCAGCACGGCTACGTCAGGTCAACGCCCAGGCATGGAGCGGAGCGCCAGCGCGTCGCCTCGAGTCAAGAGGGCCAGAGACGAGGCAAGCACGTCGTGCGGAGGCGACGGGTGGCTTTGCCGATCGCCGGTCCGCCGAGGAGGGACGGTGTCTTCCCTGCACCTGGCCTGGGGCTGGCCAGTCCTCCGGACGCCGGGAGAGGCCCAAGAAGCCCTCGACTGCGACTACGCCGCCACAACGACCACCGCGTGCGGTACGGGTGTTCTGACGGCTGCATCCTGGGGCCGCCCTCGCGGACCGGCGTGCGATGCGGCCCGGGCGCCATGAGGGCACGAGCCATGCTGCCGCCGCAACGTCACCGTGGACGACGTGACAAGGCCCGTGCCTACGGACGACGCGGCGGCCGCTTTTGGCGACCCTCAAATCCGTAACCAACCAGACTACCGAAGTCTGGTTGCCGACCGGACAAAGTCGGCCCCAGCTACACGCATCGCGCAGCGCGACCTCCGAGGCCGCGTACACCACCAGTGTATCCAATTTCCGGCTACACCGACGCTCTTGTAAAATATGTAAATATATATCGTACATACGTGCACGGTCGCCTTGTTTCACTCGTCACTCACTGTGTCGACAAGTAACTGCCAACCTATAGCGTACGTTCGTCCTTTTTTTTTTTTCCACCGGAACGTGATACGCCATCCCTCGCGTCAGCGGAGTCATGAGACAACACTTTGAGCACTGTTATATGCGAGCAGCTAGTAGAATATCCTCACACACAAAAAAAACGTTAACGGTCTATGTTCGTTCTTCATGTGATGCCTTTGTGCCAATGACTTTAGAGCAAATATAAACGTTTATACTTTATAGGTAATTCCGAATAGACATATGAACAGCCTAGAATCTACATTAGCAATTGGGCAATGGGCTGCTACTTTATATATAGCTCCAGCTGCTTGGGAAAGTTTGGTTATTCACCAATAATAAGTACAATTAACCCGACAACATTCGCACGCAAACCACGCACTTCTCTTTTTTTTTTTCGTTAACTTGAATCAATGCGCCTTCAAATGTAATGTTACAAGGACAGTCATCTATCTTATTTATTGGTTTTAAAATTGCATTAATTTTTGATGTGATTGTTGTTAATGCATAAATTATTAATCTCTGACCCTTTCGATAGTCTTACAAGGCGAGATATTTGCCTGCACTTATAAGATTTCTTTTTGGTGCAATAAAAACTGCGTATGGAAGGCTGGTAGGCATCTGAAGGTAGATGACCCATATTATGTATGCAAACAAGCGAGCGAGCAGCATTCTAGAATTGAACTCTGACGGACGACCTAAAGCTTATTTCTTTAATTTTACTGGATGCGGCAATTCTTTTATAGCAGCACTGGTAACTGTTTGTAAGGTATGATAACGTTAAATCCGAAGCGACTCGAGGCATGCCACACACGCATAGTTTCTTATTACGGCGTTGAACCTAATACGACCAACTTCCTTTCTCCATCTTCACAAGTGGCCACGCTCACAAGGAGAAGCAGCTGTCTAGAAAACACCTGCTCCCGTTTAAGGACAGAAGTCGTCTGATTTTATTCCAATACAAAAAACCACACAGCAAGCACGCTGTTATGGATAGGTTATGGATTTTCGGATTTGTTGCGACTCATATTCACTAAATTTTTAATCAGCCGCTTTTGCTCCGACTGATATTCACCAGAATTTTACCCAGCCACGCTCATACGAACTCAGCCTCACGGGTCGGTCCAAGTCTTGGTGAGCTTGAGTGAGTTCACGGCAATGCCATGCAATATACATTGCCTGGCATTGTAGTTGTGATCTACGTGATGCGTGAGCAAACATTGCACAGGAGTGCTTCTTCCATCGGATGAAAATTAAATCAATTGTTCACATTGCAGTTGGTATTATCGAATTTGATTGATTGTTGTGTGAAAGCTTCGCCTCATGTCAATTCCAACAAGTGCATTGGATCTGCAACATATTCCTGCCGATGCCGCTCACTATCTTGGGTATTTTCCTGCTGGGTGGCCATATAGCACATTTCAAAAATAAGCTGAATAAGTGGCTGCGGTGCAACATACTTAAAAAGAAACGATTACATCACTGCAAGTACAAAATGAAAACATGATACGAACGTGCGCTTAATAAGATGCGGACGAATGCTAAATGCATGTACAAACGGAATCGCACTTCCGACGAGTTGGCCGCCATTTATCGAAAAAAGAAAGAATAAGCACACGCTAACACTGCAATGGCATCACACATGACCATGACCATGCCGCTTGCTGGGTCCATGGACTGTAGGAGAAACTTACGTGGAACCTAGCACTCACCTCGAGGTAGGAGATACGGACGCTGTTCAAGTTCTGCAGCCAGCTACTCAACCACTCAAGTGTGTTCAGTCGGTACTTGTACTTAGGTACACTTGGCTATACCTTAAAATTTCAATGGTACCTCGTGAAAAATTTTATACATTTTGGAATTTGAAACTTGCATAGGTACAATTTTATTGCACTGTTGTTCCTGAAGAAATATCATACAGAAGCTTACAGATATTGTCAATGCTTAACACTTTACATCAGAACAATATTTACTATGCTGTTGACAATGAAGTAGCTTTTAGCAGCCTGAAAAGAATCAGTCTTCCCTGATTTGAGCATTGGCTTAATGATTGGGTTAAATTACAAAGTATTTGGTTACACTAAAAACAAGCCTAATATTGATCGTGTTAAAGACAGGTGAATAACATCGTAAAACACAGGCTTTTTTTTTCATTAGATTTTGAAAATTTTGCTGCGTATGCCACAAAATGTGGCAGCAAGCAACCCTGGGCGTCGCACTGTTTAAATCGTAATCGTGTGAGATGAACCCTTTCAAAATCGCATTGCGACGCGTGCGACTTCACCGATTTCTTTTTTTCGCTCCAGTCGCAGCACGTGAAACAGCCTTTACACTTTGACCACGGAACACCTGCATAATATTCTTCCACTGCCATTCTTCTGACGGCAGTGCGGTGAACGGGAGAGCGCGGTCTCGCTTGTCGGCGCTGTACCAGACGCCCGGAAAAGGAAGTCGTCGAATAGGAGTGTCTATGTGATTTGGCATAAGAATGTAGCCTCAACTGCAGTTGCATTATGTGTGATCACGCTACCGGTTGACCGCGATTCTTTCACTTCTTTGAACTTCTCTGAACTTTGCTTACTCCTCGCTCTCATACGACACCGTAAGTTAAATGCGCTGCCACTTCGGCTGCACCCTCATCTTGGC
Source organism: Dermacentor andersoni (assembly GCF_023375885.2). Taxonomy (NCBI): domain Eukaryota; kingdom Metazoa; phylum Arthropoda; class Arachnida; order Ixodida; family Ixodidae; genus Dermacentor; species Dermacentor andersoni. The sequence goes on from NC_092814.1 coordinate 37,950,009, forward strand.
GTAAGAAGTTCTTGGCTAAAAAACTGCGTGTGAGCACCGCAGCTTAGTGAATTCCACCCCTTATCTACTTGCTCATCTACATTGGTTTTGTTTATGGCCGGTGACCGATCGGTGGTGGATAAGAAGTAACATAAACCAAGATAACGACCACGCTTGAAACCAAAGCGAGAGGAATCATTTACGCCACTGGAGGAGCTCTGCCTCAGAGCTGATAAAGAGGGAGTTATGTATATTGACGGGTGAAACTTGTCCCGACGCAAAAGGGACATGTCCAACAACGGATATGAATAACTTCAGCATTCGAGAGGCAAAGATCTATGACGTTGTCACAGGAATTAGCGATCAAGGTTTTCTGCTGAAGTCGAAAGACGGCGGGAAGTCGTATAAAAGGATCCATTTCTTCTTTATGTAATGATTGTAATGAGAATATCAAAGCGTGCTGAAATCAATTCCAGGAGGTTAAAAATCACCAAGGAGGATTGCTGTGTGCTGGCTATGGGAAGATATTACACTTTCAATACAAGAGGTAACCTCATCAAACAAAACAGGGTAAATATTCGGCTGTACATAGAAAGACCCAATGACAGCTCGCTAGGCTGTCAATTTTAGTCAAGCAATTTCCTGTACACTTTCTACGTCGTTGCACCGAACACACTTTAGTGAACTGTCTACTGCAATCAGTACGACATCACCTTTTTGTTTAGATCCACTGAAGTCCCGCTTCACTACGGAAGACGTTTTAGTAGTAGTAGTAGTAGTTGTTGTAGTTGTTGTTGTTGTTGTTGTAGAAGTAGTGGTAGTATGTAGTTGTAGTAGTAGTAGTAGTAGTAGTAGTAGTAGTAGTAGTAGTAGTAGTAGTAGTAGTAGAACGCGAAAAAATGGCACATGTAAAGGGGAAAGCGCCTGTAGCTGAAGTCCAGAGAAGAGGCATCAACCCAGCAAAGATTACTACTAGCAAGATGAGGAAATTAAAGTGGAAAGCCTTCGAAATGGGGCGCCGTAATCCTGTAAATATAATATGCCATCGATGTAGGGCAGACCATTCATTATCCCAAAGGAAGCTCAGATGTCGAAAGTAAAAAAAACAACGACAAAAGTGCGTGCATCGTTAGGCGAAGTAGCAAAATGAAAAATACGGAACCAACGATGGACGCTAAGACAAGAGGATGAGCCATTTGATTTCAAAACCGGCACTTTATTTGCGCCAGCTATATTCATTCTCTTTGCCTTCCCTGTGGTTACAGTGTCGCCCTGTTTACATATTTCTCGCCTATGGCATTTTTCGCCACCTTTCCATAAATAACTGAATAACAAAAAAAAAAAAGAACTTCCTATTTAAATCTGAAGACCTCGGCGACCATTCGTAAAGCCGTATGCTTCTGGGTTCACACAAAATAGAATGATCGCAAGTGGATTCGAAATTTATTCTGCCCCTCAGAAATCTTTTATCTGATGCATCCTCCTGTCTTGGTTTTCAAGTGAAATAGACCCATACTGTCTCTTACGTGCACCCAATAGACAATAGGCGACCAATATATATATATATATATATATATATATATATAAATATATATATATATATATATATATATATATATATATATATATATATATGTATATTATCTAGGCAATCGCTAAATTTTCTATGAACAGCAGTTCACAAAATTGTTTAATATTGCATCATAAATTTATTCTACTGATCTTTTTGCTAAGCACGTATCTGGTATAGAGATGGAGGGGGAAATTACGCTGCGGCATTACTTTTGATTGGTCTTTTTGCTGTCCAGTTGGCTGCACGCGCAGTTTATCGTCTTCGCAACAGTCGCGATTGGCAGTCGCGCGTCCCTTGCGTCGCACGTTCCACTCGGTATACATTTCTATTCCATGCGAGTTCGATGCACTGCGCCTCGTAATGAAGTCAGAGGGCGTGTTCTACGCAGCCGGCCTGTTGTCCCTCGCGCCTTTCCTTCCCTCATATCGATACGCCCTAAACTGGCGAAGGTATCCTGGTGCTAAGCGCGAGGTCACGGGTTCGAATAGCATGCACGGCAGCCTCATTCGGAAAGGCGGGGCATGCAAAAATGTTCGTGGGCTTTAGCTCCACGCACAAGAAGGTTAACCAAGACAGGGATGTCTCACTTAACCTAGAGCCAACACCTAACGGCGTCTCTCAGGACCGTTTCTGTCGCTTTGGGCAATGTCACCTGCTGCGGTTGCTTAGTAGCTATGGTGCTGGCATGCTAAGCACGAGGTCGCGGGATCGAATCCCGGCCACGGTGGCCACGTTTCGATGGGGGCGAAAACACTCGTCTACTTAGATATAAGCGCAAGTGAAAGAACCCCAGGAGGTCCGAATTTCAGGAGTACAGAAATTTGGATTACGGCGTGGACTATGATTTTGGACTACGAAATGAATTTGGACTACGAAATTTGGAAAAACGGCGTGCCTCATAATCAGATCGCAGTTTTGGGCACGTAAAACCCCGCAATTTACCTTTTAAATTTTTGGGCAATGTCGCTTCACACATTATTTGATAGGAGAGTCGTGTGTCATTAAAACTGCATTACAGTTGTTTTTAGCGACAAACATTGCATATGTAATCGTATTAAAAGATATTCGAGACAGATATTCGCTGATACAGAAAAAAATACTCTTCATTGGTGCATCGAGAAATACGGGGGCAATATGGTATTATTGCGATGTCATTCATGTAAACAGGAAAATGTATAGTCCTCCCTGAGAAGCAGCGAAGTCTTTTCACTTTATTACGTCGGCAATGTTTGCACACAATTATTAGTAACGATTCGTAGGATATGATTCCATTAAAGCTAATGCCCTGCCGCGCATGCTACAGGGTAACGATTCCTCAATTATTTATGGCTTTAAGCCCACTGTGAACACCTTCTTTTCATTTATTTGTATATGTTCTCATTTATTTTAGAACTTGAAGTTACAGACGCTAAGCGCTTGAGTGTATCGCAGAAGAGGGTATTCTCCCACATTTTAATCGTCGGTCAAATTTCGCTGTCCGAGATGTCAGCAGGGACCATAGTCGCCAACATCGAAGAGGTACATGTGGCACCATGGTGTTTGATGCCGTTTGTGGTTTTGATACAATCAACTAAACGAATAAATTTTTGAACGTTCACACTTCTCGGCCAATCCTCCAGTGTGAGTACGAGCCATAGCACGAGGTCAACATCATCATCGTCATCACCGTCGCCTTTCACGCACCGCGTGCCAGGACTCGAGCCGTGCGTTCCAAGATGACCAAGAATCAGAAGGAGAAGAACGCGACCATGTCGACTGCAGCACAGCCTCTACGATCTGCGTGCAAGACCTGCGCGTCGCCTCCCGCGAAGACTGTCGGAGATAAGGCGAGATCGTCGCGAATAGCGGGCGGGGGCCGCCGATCGTCGCCGGTGCACCGAGGACACGGGATGAAGTCCTTAGAGCAGCCGTCGTGCAGCTGGCCTGTCTACCAGAAGCCGGTCGCGGACCAGGAAGCCCTCGGTCACGACTACGCGGCTACAACGAGACCCGCGGGCGATGTCGGGGTTCTGACGACTACAGAAACTTCGGACCTCCCGTGCGGGCCAACGTACGACGCAACCCTGGTGTTTGGCCGCAGACCATGCTGTGGCAATGACTGCGCCACGGCGAGCATGGCCACCACCGCGACCTCCATCGACGCGGTGGCTGAGGACGCTTGGCACGGACACTCGAGTCCGTAATCAACCGGACCCCAACCGTGTGACAACTGCCTCGACAGATGTGACGCCACGGTCACTTATCGCACCACGTCGATTTCCATCGCGGCTGATCATCGCGGCGATATGGCGATATAACGCAGGCGGCACCCACGCTCTTTGTAAATTATGTAAATACAGGTTGAAGATACGAGACGCCGCCTCGTTTTCTTTACTCTTTAGGCGAGAAACAACGTATGCCACATTGTAAAGTATGGTGCTCGGAATTGCCTGAGTTGGCAGCATAAAAGCCGCGGTTGCTGCTTTAGTATGGCATCAAATCAACAAGCGCGCCAATGCAGCTTGCAGCGCTATCACTCACGTCAGCGCCATCGCGAGACGCCGCTCTCCGTTCTGGTCGTAACATTACAGGTGGCCGTTTCAGGCAGTGCTTGAGGCTATACAGACATTCAGCGCATCATCCTTAGTGAAAAAAACTCGTTTTCCCCGTAACTACTATGTCCAACAACATAAAATGACATATAGGAAAAATTGGTTTTTGTATGGAATACTATATATGTTTCATATCGGATTATTGTATATGGGAGTTATTGAGCATGAGGACTTTTTCGATAGGGATGTGTGTTAAAAGCGAGTAGATGATGAGGCTAAGCTGTAAACGGCGTTGCAGCTTGGTAGAATGTGAATGTGTAAATGGGGGTGTGCTCATATGAAACCAAGACAAAGCCTGTAACTGCGGCGCATACATCGGGCGTACACCAAGTCACCTTATATGAAACCATAGAAGCGTGAAATGAAAGTCGACGAGTGTTTTGGCTAACAGCGAAAACGATCTGTACATGGAAAATTAACTTTCATTGAATTCGTTAGTAAAGTGCCCCAAAAGAGCGTGGGCGCCTTTTAATTTGGTGAAGAACAATTAAGACAAAAACACAGAAATAAGATCAAGACGAAAGTATATTTAACAGACATGAGTAATTCAGTACTGTGCCTAAAACAGGCATCATATTGGATAATGTCTTCATTTTCATTATCAATCACGGCAATAAACATACATTGCAATCTAATTTATAAATTCTAAATACTGGATTCCACCAATATCGCCTTTCTGGAAAAGCAAGACAAATACAACGGCCGTGGTTGCTTGGTGGCATGGGTTGCTAAGCACGAGGTCGCGGCATTCTTCCTTTGACAGGCATCATACATCGCCTTCGTCCACGTGGACTTCTCACACTGTGCATCCAGCTTATTAGACATTTGCATTTTCGCATAGTTTCTTAATGGTACTGTGCATAAACATAAACATTGCATGACATCAAAGCCATGGCCTTTGCATAAACGTCAACATTGCACGAGATTACACATTGTATAGGATGAACATGAACACATTGTACGCATTGTTCTCAGCTGTACAGTAGTCATTTAACCATTTATTTAAAGCTTCGCTTCTCTTGGATGGATGGATGGATGGATGGATGGATGGATAGATATATGGGTGGATGGATGGATGGATGGACGGACGGACGGATGGATGGATGGATGGATGGATCAATGTTTATTGAATTCAGTAAATATTAGGAGAGTAAAATGCCTCATGGATGCCAACATGTGAATTTTTTAAGCGTCTCTCTCTGGTTCGCAGTGGACTGTGGATCTTCGCATGCGAGGTGACGATAGTGCGACGACCTTTGGCCCCACTGCTCCTCTCTCCTCACGCAGGTAATGCTGCTGTCTCTTTCGAATAAGTTTATTTTTTTTCTTATGCTTCTCTCATAAGAGCGCTTCGTCTCCTTGTTCGTCGTTCCTGGTCCAAGAACGCCACCAACTTCAAGAAGTTGCCAATAACTTCATTTGAACTTAACCCTCCTCCCTGTAATGCCCTATGGCCTCGAGTGTTTCCAATTAAATAAATAAATAAATAAATAAATAAATAAATAAATAAATAACCTGTCTGTACCTCCCATACTGCTTCAACAGCCATACAGGCAAGAGAAGGAACCATTTTTATGCAAAAAAGCAGTGCACCTATACAATCACCCGACAGTTCCCTCTACTGAATTTAGCATTTGAACCCCCCCCCCCCCCCCAATGTGCACAACAACACCTCCCTGCCAGAAGGCCGTTTTCCTGCCCCCGGCAGTTACAAACCACCGCTGCTGCAAACTCATTGAGCGAATTACTCATTCATTTAAATACAGCACCCTATGGCAGGCCGTGGGGTGAAAACAATTAGCAGAGTCAACTCCAGTACATATCTACGTAATTCGAAGCAGTCTTGGTTTTCTAGATAATGGTTCCTACGGACCATATGATTGTTCTGAGGCAAACGGTTAAAGTTTTTGCGATGGGTTGTGAACTGATGCAGACTGCAGCGCATTGTGCTGCTGGTCGTTGTGTTAGCCATTAATCCAAGCGGGAGTGAAAGAAATATTTGAAGAGCAGAACACACCCAGGTGCACATACCCAGTTGCGGAGACGCCAACGACCCATACGCAGTAGTCACCATGGCACATCCCCGAGTTGGCGTCAAAGAGGTTCATTGACAATAGGAACATAACCAGCGGCCCCAGTGGCACATACGGAGTGACACATGCCCAATTTAATGAAGAGCGGATCACACTTGGTCGCCTATACTCAGCGACCCATATCAGTGTTAAGGGCCCACATATTTAGGCTGTTCTATCTTCGGTATAGGCCCACGAAATCGTCCAGATACCAGTTACAGATAACTGGATCATTTGACCTCGCCAAGAATGCTTCGCTAAAAAATCGAAGCAGACACGACTCTAGTTGACATTTACGTAATCCGAAGCAGTCTCGGTTTGATAGAAAACGGGTATTATGGATCATGTAACTGTTCTGCACCGAACGGTTAGTGCTTTTGCGACAAGTTAATTGGGAACTGATGCGACGTGCAGAGCATCGTTTTTGTTTTGGCTTTGACATCCAGTGGATCAAGTTGGTGCCAAAGATTCATTGAACAGCGGCACATATTATATACATTTGGCAAACAGATACATATATATGATTAAGTGGATAAATACCTTCGGCAAAGGCGCATATTTTTAAAGCAATGTTTGCGTCGCGAAGCTTCCTGCGCATTTCCGGACCGTGGTTGCTGGCTGCTACTGCTGCTGCCCTGCCGAACAGTTGATCGTTGGAAAAAGTTCAATTGCGTGAACGATGGTGGGCTGTAACCGCGTTCACCCAGCTCAGCTGCCCGCGTACCTCTCAAGATAAGGCCACAATAACTTTTCTTCTCTTACATGGTATTTATTACATCATACATAACAATATTTGCGAGAAACGTGCATCACTAGAAAATATAACGTGGACAAATCCATAGCATCTGTACATACCACGATGACACTTTAAAAAATATGGACGAAATTTTCTTTTGTAAGCCCTGTTACGTTTCGCCTACGACGCGCGGTATAGCCGGCGCGGATGCAACGGACGCCGGGGCTTCGTTCAAAGCGGCGGACATTTTGGCCCGTTCAGCGCCGCCGATACGCCTCCCCGCCAAGCGCGTCCAGGCATGTTTCAATGCCACGTGTCTTCAAGTGTGCGTGTGTGCGTGTGTGCATGTTGGTGCCCACGCTTGTCAAAGCGCGGCAGCCGGGGAGAGGAGCTCCCCAAGTGTGAAGCGAGGAGGTCTGACCGGCGCCGTCCCGGCGGATGCGTCACTACACTCGTCTCAGCGGGAGACACATGGTGCGATTTTGGGTGCGATCGGTCGTACGACCATTCGCATCGGCAGCCGCACTCAACAGGTTTTCAACCAAATCCGCCGCACGCGGCGCCGAATCGCACGCCCCGCATGCGACCAACTCGCTGAATATTGTCGTGCGACTGCCGCATCGGTCGGGCGGCTGCAGCCAATGACAGCGCCGGTAGCGCGAACGTCACGGCTACGTCGTAGACCCGACGGGGCGGAGCCGGCGAGCGAGCGCCTCGCCGCTCCGATCATGTCTGTTTTTTTTTTCTCCTTGGTCGAAACGAAGGCCTCTTTCGCCGGTGACGGCGGTACATAAATAAGCTGCAATTTGTTTCTGACACGAAATAACTGATAGAATCAAGTGGCCTCGAAAGAGTGCATGTTATAAAACGTTGTGCGATATAGTAAATAGTTGGCGTGATTTGTAATCGGACGCGGTGAGCGCAGATGCGCCAGCAATCGTCTATACGAAGCGGCTCGCCTGACTGGCGTGTTTACTCATCGCTACTAACGGCACCGAGAAAGCTAACCGTATTTTCACTTAAGAGAAACATAACTGTTCAGGCATTGATTGTACTGATGAATTTAGGCGCTTTATTACGAGCTGCGGACGCATCGGCATGGGCCCTCGTCCTCGGATAGACGGCCGGCGAGCTAGGCCTACACATTCTCCCAGCGATCGCAAGCTCGCCTGGCATGCTCGTTCGCTTCCGTCGGCGCCAATGAAATCAAATGTGCTGCAAATTAAGCGTAAGATAACTGTGTACACGTTGTGCCGACTAACATAGACGCTTCGTTATACGAGCTGCAAGCGATCGTGTCACAAGCGCCACGGGTGTCGGATTCGATGGCCGAGCGAGCTGTGCCTGCCGGCTCCTATAGCCATCGGCGGCTGTCAAAGGAGCCGTTACTGCTGACGCAACCTTGCGGAAACACGTCTACAGTGCTTGGATAGGCGTGTTTATATTGTCATCGTTTGTTTCAAACAAGAGAGCTGAGCAAATACGTTTGCTTTCACTTTCTGTTCGAAGTTACGCAGCATTCCGAGCTTCCACGCAGGGGCGCCGGTTCTGGGCGGAGCTACCCGCCGCTCGGTCATTCGTACCGTGTGTCCCGAATCGCCGCATGCGGCAAGTCGCACACGACGCGCCGTACGACACATCGCACGGAAAATCGCACCATGTGTCTCCCGCTTCAACCTGTCTCTCAGCGTGTCCGTGCCCCGTCACGTGCGCCTCTGACGAGACGTTCCTTCTTGCCCTCAACTGCGAGAGTATGAAAGGAGCTGCCCCCGGACGCCAAGAGAGAGGCTCCGATTTCTTCCGTCGAGTAACGTGCTCTCCCGTCTCTCCACTTCGCTCGACATGACCAGCCGCTCTTTTGCGATGCTAGAATAAACAAGTTGTTCTGTTAGCAGTCGACTCATGCTTTGCCAGGACCTTCGGATGCTTCCAGTTGTGCCCCAGGCCGCCAGGCCAACGCTACCCTTGGGGCTTGCGACCCATTTGCAACAACCGGTGCCAGCGCTGGGATTGCAACAACTGGGAGCCAGCGGTGAGATTACAACAACTGTCTGCCAGCGGTGAGATCGCGACAACGGAGGCCAGCAGCGAAGATATGCAGTTGACTGTATGCTGAGCAGCACAACGACCATCCGGGAGCAGTGCAACGAGCCCTGTGTGATGACTGGTTGCCTGCAGCGGAACGACTGCGCTGAATTCTTGGCTGCTAGGTTTGGTGAGTGCGGGACTTTCTTCTACTGAGTTTTGCCAGGCTTTTGTTAGTGTCAGAAACAGAGCTGGTAATTGTGGTTGTCGTTGCTGCCGGGTTAGTTTGCGGCAAGACAATAGTAGGCAGTAGAGAAAGCAGCATTCAGAGCAGCCATGGATTGGAAGTCGTTGCGCAAACCGAAATTGCTGGAGCTTGCAAGAGAGTTGGGTCTGGATGTCTCAGACAAACTCAGAAAACCAGAACTGGTAAGGGCTATTCTTGAGTTAGAAGCTGAGGATGACGAGCTGTCGGAATGCCTTGAGACCATTGAGGAGAGGGAGACGGCAAAAAGACAGGAGCGCGAACTTAAAGAGCAAAAAGAGAAACAGGAGCGCGAACTTAAAGAACAGAAAGAGAAAGATGAGCGCGAACGAAAAGAACAAAAAGAGAAAGAAAAAGAGGAGCGCGACCGTCAACACGCTTTGGAAATGAAGCGTCTCGAGATAGAGATGGAACGCGCTCGTAATGGAAGTCAGGCACACGGTGCAGGAGAACGAGTATTGTTCAAAATGACTGACCTGATGCGGCCGTTTAAGCTTGGAGAGGACATTGGTTTGTTCCTGGGTAACTTTGAGCGAACGTGCGAGAAGCAGGGGTTCTCTCGGGAAACGTGGCCACAGCGCTTGCTCACTTTGTTACCCGGCGAGGCGGCCGACGTAGTCGCTCGCTTGAAGAGAGAAGAGGCAGAGGATTTCGACAAAGTGAAATCGAGTCTGCTAAAAAAGTACAGGCTGTCAGCGGAGGCGTTCCGTCGGAAGTTTCGGGAAAATGAGAAAGGCAGAAGTGAGTCATATACAGAGTTTGCCTACAGGCTAATGTCAAACATGCAGGAGTGGCTCAAAGAAGAGAAAGCGTTTGGTGACCACGAGAAAGTTCTGCAGTGTTTCGGGCTGGAACAGTTTTATAGTCGGTTACCTGAGAACGTGCGGTACTGGGTCTTGGATAGGCCAGACGTTAGTACGGTGGCTAAAGCCGCTGAGCTAGCCGAGGAGATTGTGACGCGTCGGGCTCGCGGAGCTAAGGACGGTCAAAAGGGTGAATATGGCTCCAAGTTTGAGAGGCCGAAGTTCACACCCATGAGAGCAAAGGGGAACACACGTAGTGCGGATGCGAGTGAAAGCAGTCCGACCGAACCTAAGGAGACGGCGGCAGCCGAAGCCGAACGCAGAAAGCGGTTCGAGACGAGGCAAGCGCGCGTTTGTTATACGTGCCAGAAGCCGGGTCACTTTTCGGCGCAGTGTCCGGAAACAAAAACAAAAGTCGTGTTTTTGTCATTATGCAGCACTGACGAGAACATGAAGCTTCTCGAGCCTTACATGCGAGACCTCCTCGTAAACGGGAAAGAGTGCCGAGTGCTTCGTGATTCCGCAGCTACGATGGATGTAGTTCACCCCTCTTACGTAGAACCCGATATGTTCACGGGCGAGTGCGCATGGATCAAGCAAGCCGTGGAAGCTCATAGCGTGTGTCTGTCTGCCCGTAGCAAAAGTGCTTATTGAAGGACCTTTCGGAGCACTTGAGACGGAGGCCGCAGTGTCATCTATGCTGCCCCCCCAGTACCCGTACCTATTTTCGAACAGGTCCGATCACCTCCTGCGCGAGAAGGGGCTTTTGTTTGGTGAGGCTAGCGTTCAGACCTTAACCAGATCGAAGGTTCGGGAGCTCGCTGCAAAGGCGGTAGTTGCGGGGCCGACGTTGTCGAACAATGAGAAAGGGTCAGAGGCGCAGCAACCTCATATTCAGAGCACGTCCGAACTGAATAAAATTGAGCCTGTAGCGTTGAAGGCACCAGATACTGGAGAGGAAATGCCCGACACGGGAAAGTTAGAAGAGCTATCTGCAGATTTGCTCATCGCGCCTACGTCAGACGGACTTAATAGGTTGTTAAAAGTCAGCAGGGCGGCTGTGATAGCCGAGCAAAAAAAGGATGGCAGCCTAGAAAACATGCGCAGCAATGTCAAGGAAGGTATCGCCAGGGAAAATGCTCGTTTTGTGGAAAGAGGTGGGGTCCTGTACCGGAAGTATATAGACCGCAGGGGAGTGGAGTTCGATCAGTTGATCGTGCCTCAGTGCTACCGTCAGGATCTGTTGCGCTTGTCGCATGGGGGTTCGTGGTCCGGACACCAAGGAGTTAAGAAAACTAAGGACCGTCTCTTGCAAGAGTACTATTGGCCAGGGTGTTTTCGGGACGCAGACCACTTTGTGAGGACATGTGACACCTGTCAGCGGGTGGGCAAACCAGGGGACAAATCCAGGGTGCCGTTGAAGTTGGTACCTATCATTACGGAGCCTTTTAGACGGCTCGTTATTGATACAGTGGGACCTCTGCCGGTAACAACCATGGGGTACAGACACCTTTTGACTGTGATCTGCCCAGCGACAAAGTTCCCTGAAGCAGTGCCGCTTAAAGAACTCAGCTCAGTTGAGATAGTCAATGCACTACTGTCCACATTTGCGCGAGTTGGTTTTCCTGCGGAAATCCAATCAGATCAGGGCACAGTGTTTACTAGCGCTTTGACGACAGCCTTTCTCGAAAGGTGTGGGGTAAAGCTGTTACACAGCTCAGTGTACCACCCACAGTCGAATTCCGTTGAGAAGCTCCACTCCGTCATGAAGCGCGTGTTGAGAGCATTGTGGTTTGAACAACAAACTGACTGGGAGCTGCGTCTGCCTGGGGTGATGTTTGCATTGAGGACCGCGCCGCATGCGGCTACGGGGTTTTCGCCAGCTGGGCTAGTGTACGGTCGCTCGCTGCGATCTCCGCATCGCATGCTTCGAGACGGATCACTGCCCTCTCCAATGGCTGCAGACCATCTCTTCCACAAATGGCCGCCTCCTGCGCTGGAGCCTCGCTTTGCAACAATATTCCTTTGAGGTGCGTTAAAAAAAGGGGAGTCTCAACGGTAACGCCGATGGCTTAAGTCGAAGCCCCTAACGTAGGAATCAGCCTCAGAGTTGTTTGTTACTGATGTTTTTCTTCCTGCGGCAGGATTTTTAACATATTGCTTTTGTTTAGTGTTTCAAAGTGATGACGTGCTTTCTAGTGCAATTTTCCAATTTGTGGACGCGTTCTGAGTGCTGCTAGACTACTGTAAGGAACTAGGCAGTGGTATAAAAGGGGAAAGAGCCTTGCAGGACTTGGTGAGGGTTGTTTCGTGCTTGCTGACTGAGCGGTTCAGTTTCGGCGTAGTTCTAACGCTTGCCGGGAAAGAGAACAAAAATGTCAACTCTCCCGAAGTCACTTTGCAGTGTCCTGTGTGAACCTGAACGAGAGAACGAGGCCTTCTCTGTGCGCTGCGCTCAAGAAACGCCGAAGGACGCCCGACTTCGGTTATGAGCATCATCGAGCGACATCCCTCCGGACAGCGGATGCAGTCCCCTGACCATCGGGATCTCCTTCCGCCGGCGGGGCGGTCTGTTACGTTTCGCCTACGACGCGCGGTATAGCCGGCGCGGATGCAACGGACGCCGGGGCTTCGTTCAAAGCGGCGGACATTTTGGCCTGTTCAGCGCCGCCGATACGCCTCCCCGCCAAGCGCGTTCAGGCATGTTTCAATGCCACGTGTCTTCAAGTGTGCGTGTGTGTGTGTGTGCATGTTGGTGCCCACGCTTGTCAAAGCGCGGCAGCCGGGGAGAGGAGCTCCCCAAGTGTGAAGCGAGGAGGTCTGACCGGCGCCGGCCCGGCGGATGCGTCACTACACTCGTCTCAACCTGTCTCTCAGCGTGTCCGTGCCCCGTCACGTGCGCCTCTGACGAGACGTTCCTTCTTGCCCTCAACTGCGAGAGTATAAAAGCAGCTGCCCCCGGACGCCAAGAGAGAGGCTCCAATTTCTTCCGTCGAGTAACGTCCTCTCCCGTCTCTCCACTTCGGTCGACATGACCGGCCGCTCTTTTGCGATGCTAGAATAAACAAGTTGTTCTGTTAGCAGTCGACTCATGCTTTGCCAGGACCTTCGGATGCTTCCAGTTGTGCCCCAGGCCGCCAGGCCAACGCTACCCTTGGGGCTTGCGACCCATTTGCAACAACCGGTGCCAGCGCTGGGATTGCAACTGGGAGCCAGCGGTGAGATTACAACAGCCCACATACATAGCAAGTTGCTTATACACATGTCGCAAACGTATACAGGGAACCTAATGCCTGAAAAGATGTTAGCACTGTACACTCCACAACGGCACAAAAGTTCAACAATTTATCCGCAGCAACTAACGAAGTGCGCTGCTGAGACGTGCTTCCTTATATCATGCAAAATTTCCGCACAAAAGTAACAGCGAAAAGTACGAGAAGGCTTTAGAGTATTCGCTCGCAGATAAGGAAAAAGCACGTAGTGGCACCACCTGTAAAGTTAACGCACATATTTCCATCACGTCAGAACGGTTGTATTTGCGTCCATTCCTTTCTTCTACATCTGCGTTTACTCGTTCTTGCATGTTTCCATTTGTGTTCCTGTGAATTGGATAGCGAACGTGGCGGTAACAGGGTCGTAAATTCTTTATACACGCCATGGGTACAAACCATGACTGACTGATCGCAGACGGCCTTGTTGTAGCTTAAAGCAGGCATAACATTCCTCACTTGCTAGCGTCTAGGTCTGAATCGTTCCCTGTAAGCTAAGGGGCCCGTTGCACCATTTCTTTCTTCTCATTAGCTCTGGTATAAGCGCTGTTCAAACCTATAGAAAGGTCAAAGACACCTAGGTGCTGTCACAGTAGCTTGTCTTACGCGCAGCTCCGAACCATATTGTTCTGGCGGCCCATCTCGTTACTTTAGTATTCGCCCGGGAGGGAAAGTTTCGTTATATTCGCGAACGGACGGTCAGAAAACAGCCGCAAATAGATGACCAGAGGCAGGCAGGCGCAACAATAAGAGCATGGGTGTATCTCCGCGCATAGGCGACTCCGGGCTTCTTGGAAAGCGCTGTAACATTTTTCCTTTGTATTCCTTTTTTTCACACGTTTTAAGTGTTCAAATTCGCCGAAAATATATGAAAGAAAATCGTTTTCTGAGGATGGTAAGGAAGGATTTCACCTCCTCCAGTGCACTACATCTTCAGGCTTAGAGTGGCCCCTAGCAGCGGCAGAAGATGCCGAGAGCGAGTGGGGCTAGTATAGGCCATATACAACCAAATTAGGAAGACCCAATAATCTTCAACAAAAGACGCTCCCTCCGCAGATAAGGAATTGGCGTCCTTGGTGCAGTATTCAGCCATTCCCTCCCATATGGCTCATTCAATCAACCAGTTGGCCCTTAGTTCGCAGCAGCTGCGGAGCACATGACCAAGGTGGCGGTCAGACCTGTAACGCAGCAGAGGGTGCTAATAGTTTTTGGACCCAGACAAGTAGGCCGCCATTGGAAACTGACCCTAACAATCTTTAACACCCGAACTCTGTCGATTGAGGCTAGCTTATGAGGACTCTTTGAGGAACTATCAGGTATTGTTTGGGATATCATTGGCCTTAGTGAGACGGTAAGTTGGGGACGGGTAGCGACGCAGATTGGGCGTACGGGAGCGGCAACTGTGTGGTGATGATAAGCGGCTAGTTGCAGTGGCTCGAGCGTTGCTAGGTGTGTCTGCAACCTCGGTGGAGAGTGCAGGTGGGCGAGGATTCACTGGGGAGCGGCGGTAGGCGGGAAAGCTTGGTCGAGAATGGGTTGGCCAGGAACTTCGGCAGTGGCGAGAGATGTGACCCACACGTCCACAATGAAAGCAGATGGATCAATCATCATCTGTTCGCGATTCGGCCGGGATGGGGACCGTATTGGCTCCGGTGAACAGGGGCAGATGCAGCTGACGAAGCGAAGTCCGGATGGTTGGCGGAGCAGATGGACGGAAGACCCACATTAGGAAAATCATGGCGAATGACCGACTTACAGGATGAGAGACACGAGCGGCCGCGAATCTTCAAAGCACTGCGTCCCTGGCATGGCAGGTCACGCTGCTTCGATTTCTCACGCGGTCGACAATTGTCTTCGCACGTCGACGAAGCTGTGGTATTGGGCAGACGCGTAAACTGTTCAACTATTCGGCGGCTCTTCGCGTCTTCAAAGCGGCGACATTCATTAATGATCTCATTGACCGTTGTTATATTCTTGTAAACATGTAGGTGACTAGAATATGTCTGTGAATGTAATGTCATGTGCATATTTGTCTGTGCCTCTCAGCGTCAACGGCTCCCACTCAATTTCAGTATCGGCTCACAAAAACGGCTACAAGAAAAGCAGTTAAAGAAAACTTGCTTGAATTCGCCAAGAATGCTTCGCATTAAATGAAACTCACTACGCTTCTTGACCTTTCAGGTGTGTACTTTACCTCGGTGTTTACACTGTCTGCGCAATGGCGAAGCTCAGTTGGTTTATTCTACGCTTCCGGCCCACCCCAACCGAACCACTTTCTCCTTTGGTTTTTCCTGTGGCAAAACGGACTCCCTTTCCAGACTTATTTGAGATTGACGCCATCATCTGCTCGATTTTAGCAGCCACAACGTCATACGAGGTGTTCCTGCGCTCAATGTATGAAACCCCAACTGCTTCCTGGCAAGACCAGGACTTTATTCCTCCAGTGCGATGAACAGTGCTGCACGGTCCGATTTTAGCAGAGCTACCGCGCCTTTTAAGCTAAGTAACCAGTAGACTCGCTGCCATAGTATAAGATGTCGGATACGTTGTCCTCTCTCAACAAAGATGCTTCAGCGAGCGTGCTACATGAATGGCGTTCGTCTCAATGCTTTTTCAACTTGTGAGCTGGCGAAGACAGAAGCACTGCAATCAAGATGGTTGACAGCTTGGCGTGCGGATGATTAATCGAACTCGTTGGAGTGTAATGGCTGTTGGGTGCGTCCATGGAAGGGACGGCTGGTCCACCTTTTCCATTTCATTACAGCTCACAAAAAATTGACAGGGAGTGAAAGAGGGGACATCGCAAAGCGCTGACGGCAACTGGCTAATTGACAGGCAAAGCGCTTGTAAATATACAGTACGACGCGTAACAGCGCGCAGGAAAACAAAAAATGAAAAGCAATTCATGAAGCTCTTCCTCGATAGCGGGGAGATGATGATGATGATGATGATGATGATGATGATGATGAAGCCTCAGTTAATGGCGCAATGAAATGTCTCGTGCGAATCACAGCCACGCCCCGCATAATAAAAAACAAAAAGCAAATCAGCATACGAATGCACTTTGCCGACCGAGTCACAATTGAACCTCGGTCCATGTCAATATTTAGTGCGCTGTCATCAAATAGGCATACATAACCAACAAACCCACAAGTTCGTCCTGAGTAGTCGGCCTTGATGCGGTGGCTCAAGAACTGATACCATCCCTCTCGAACGTCAGAGCCCCATTGTACAAAGGTTAGGATTCAATAAAACCGCTGCGGTCCTAGTACCGACGGCGAAGTATGGAGCCCGTTTCATAGGTGAACTGTCTGACAGAACCGCGGTGAGAGTTAAACGTAACTTCTCTGGCCCTGCTGCTGGCAATGAATGCTGTGAAAGAACACTCCGGAAAGCCCAGTGGATGTGTGGAACAAAGATTTTATTTAAGTGCGGAGCTCGACGCTCTCGCGGGTTTTTCCATCGGAATTTTAACGTATAAATAATTCACATAAAAATAAATTTCTCGTCCCTCTGCACACGCCCTGGAGTCTCTGCAGCATTTCGGAAACCGATTTCCAACAGTACGAAGTGAGTCAGGCGTGGCTGCCAAAGTCCGACGAACAACGTCTATTTACATATCGCATAAGAGCGCCGGTGTAACCGCAAATTTAGTGTTGTGGTGCTGCACGGCTATGGTCCTCGCAAAGCGCGATGCGTGGTCGTGGTGTCGTATCTTGGTGGGCCGCAACGACATTGCTCGGGTCTCCTTGGTTAGGCAATGACGCAACCGTCAAGAGCGGCCATCGCGTACTCCGAGAGCATGGGCGCCTCTCATGTTTGGCATGGCCCAATTGTAGCCCCCGCATGGCCCGAGCCCTCCGAGCTCCGAGGTAACGCAGTACGTCTGTTCACACGGGAGCTCCAGAAATGCAACCTTGAGGCGCCCCGTGCTACATGCGTTGGTCTTTGTGGCTGCCCTGGCGCAGCCGAGGCCCTCTTGGCACGCTTAGGGAGTGAGAACCACTGGCCAGTTCCAGGCCATAAGCTCCCAGGGTTCAGCCGTCAGAAGCCCCGGACTGCACGCGGTGGTCTTTACAGCGGCGTAGTCGCAGCCGAGGCCTTGCTGGAGAATTTCGGGCGGGGGAAGCGCCGCACAGTTCCTGACTGGCAGCTTCCATGGTGCAGCCGTCAGAAGCCCCGGACTGCACGCAGTGGTCTTTACAGCGGCGTAGTCGTAGCCGAGGCCTTGCTGGGGTATTTCGGGCGTGGAAATCGCTGGCCAGTTCCTGACTAGCAGCTTCCACGCTGCAGCCGTCAGAAGCCCCGGACTGCACGCGGTGGTCTTTAGAGCGGCGTAGTCGCAGCCGAGGCCTTGCTGCGGTATTTCTGGCATGGGAAGCGTTGGCCAGTTCCTGACTGGCAGCTTCCATGGTGCAGCCGTCAGAAGCCCCGGACTACACGCGGTGGTCTTTAGAGCGGCGTAGTCGCAGCCGAGGCCTTGCTGGGGTATTTCGGGCGTGGGAAGCGCGGCCCAGTTCCTGAATGGCAGCTTCCACGCTGCAGCCGTCAGAAGCCCCGGACTGCACGTGGTGGTCTTTACAGCGGCGTAGTCGCAGCCGAGGCCTTGCTGGGGTATTTCGGGCGTGGGAAGCGCGGCCCAGTTCCTGACTGGCAGCTTCCACGGTGCAGCCGTCAGAAGCCCCGGACTGCACGCGGTTGTCTTTACAGCGGCGTAGTCGCAGCTAAGGCCTTGCTCGGGAATTTTGGGCGTGGGAGACGCCGCCCAGTTCCTGACTGGAAGCTTCCACGGGGCAGCCGTCAGAAGCCCCGGAATGCACGCGGTGGTCGTTACGGTGGCGTATAGGCGCAGGCGAGGCCTTCCTGGCGTGCTTCCGTTGTCGGAAGGGCTGGCCCATTCTAGGCCAGCAGATCGCACGATGCAGTCGTCAGAAGCCCCGGACTCTACGTGGTAGTCATTCCAGCGGCGTCGTCGCTGCGGGGGCCTTGTTGGCACGCTTCGGGCGTCAGGAGGACTGGGGAGCTGGAGTCCAGCGGCTTCAAGGGGTCCAGCTGGGCCCCTCTGCACATCCGCGACCAGCGAGTGCCCTTGCCGCCTCTGCATGACATCCCCGTCTTGAGCCGGACAGTTTCGACATCGGGCGGAGCGCTCCTGTTCCTTGCTGAGCTGGCGCTGACAAGCAGACATGGTGGTTTTCTTCTCTGAATCAATAGGTCAGGTTCGAACGCACGGCCTCGCACGCAGGCTCGTGGCGCATGAAGCTGATCATGATGATGATGATTTCCTTCGTAAGGCACATACCCAGCTAGGGCTACGGTCCAAGATGCCCGTGGTACAACTAAAGTAAAATAAAGTTATCTGAAGAAATAACGGACAGCATAGGTGTTAAAAAGCGCGTGGCACTGTTTGTTTTGTTCTGTTTTCCTTCTTCGATGGCCCATATACACTCTTTGGGGGATTGGTCAAGATTTGGGTCGTATTAGGAAAGTAGTTAACTTGTTGCTACCGCATCGAGTCATCCTCTTCCGGGCTCTGAATTGAGGCCTTACGATGGCCATCTCGACTGGTGTAGTCACATTGAACATATTAAATCTAAAGCACAGCGCGCCATTCGTATGGTGCGCCGGAGTAGTCACCGTCGTTCTGGAGTAAGCCGGGATAGATTAGTTAATTATGATTTACCGGATGTAGGCTCAGTCATATTGGAATTTGGTTGCGTATTGTTTTCCGGTGGCACCGCCTATAGAATTAAAACTCATGTGTTGTTAGGAAGAGAAGCTCTACGCTTATGCCTTGGGCTACCTCTGTTCACTGCCAAAACTGCACTGTATGAGAAAGCTACTATATATATACCCACCCAATATTGTAAATTTAGCATCCGCATGGTTAAGCCATTTCATAAACAATGATGTTTTTTAGTGAGACCTATAAAATATGTAGTTATCACTGAACCTTGCGCATTTTTAGACGTATCATGACCCCGGTTACCCAGCCGTCAAGTAATATTTGTGCAAGCACAGTGGCAAACATTGTGAAGTTCACTCCTTTGAATGATGGCTTACCAGATCTCTAACTTGAACTCGAGGGCATGTTTTCAAACTTTGGTAATTATTTGCCTGCTAAAAAATAAATTATAAGACAACCTAAGCCAGCTGACTACTGAAGTCATATAATACCTACTGACGCTTCTATGTGCACTGTGAAGGCAGCTACAGTGGGAATACTGCCTGTATCTTTTCAATGGCCTAACTCACTTCGTCTTACCGACTTCACACCCATTTTTCCCGCAGAATTGCTAGCGATTGAATTCAAAATCAAGAATGGGGCCGACAGATGGGGTATCGCATTGTGGTATAAATGTTACAAACAGCGATAAAGTGCTAAGGTGCCTCAGAAAGGCTGGCCAACGTTTCGATAGCAGGACAAAGGTAGGTCCTCCTATCGAAAGGTTGGCAAGCCTTTTTCAATCATTACCATTGCTATAACTTCCCCAAAACGCCTCATTAGCAGTTATACTTACCAGCTCGTTTTCTTTCTGCACAACACTTACTGCATCCTGAAATTCGAGAATACTGCGAGCATGCTGAGCGATTTGTCCGGACTTACGGGAAGTTTGTTTGAGTTGGTTAGCGGGCCATCATGCTTTTTGTTTTGTGCATGAATGAAGGGGCAGATTCACTCGCATGAGCATCCGCCATATCCTTGCCATCTCTGCTCTGTCAACTTCGGATTATGTAAGCACGCCTAGGTGAGGAAATTTCTCCGTATTTTTAACTTCCGCAAAATAGATTCAAACATCGTCCCCTCACTTCCCTCATCTATGTTTTTCATTAAATAATGACTGGGGTCCCTCAACACAATTTGAAGCTTCCTTTAAATTTAAAGCATCCTTTGCAGTTAAATTTCCCTTATGCAGGCTGATCTCGAGCTCTTTACCCGCTCCATGTCACATTTCTCATGCACCTGTATCTATCGAGTATTTCCTTCAATGTTGCCGCAGGTTTTCAAGACATCAAACTTTGAGAAGTATCGATTGTTCCACTTGAGCTATCACTTACTTCGCCAGCCGTTCTCTATCTCGGGGCGTCTTCGCTGTGATTAACCGATACGGATGCCCACTCGCAATACACAATTTTATTAGGAGCAGACAACGATTACCTTGGAAAATTTCTAAAATTATCAATTGTTTCCTTCATTTTATTTTTTGATGTCAAAACATATTATTTAGAAATTCTTGACAGCTTTCTTCTCATTTCTAAATTTTTTGTTTAAGCCCGGCATGTACAGTGTTATTTTGGTTGCAACCTTAATTTCAAGAGCCCGCAGAAGCCATGTGGCTATGAATGTCTCAGTTAGACGTAAACTGCACTCATCTGTCACGTATCCGTTTGCACACGCTGCGCTCTCTCTAGCGGTGCCGCCGCGAAGTCCGCGCGTGGCCACCGAGGCGCCTGGTGCGTCGGTGCGTGTGCGCCCTGAGGAACGCGTCGCGTGCGGGCGGTGCAGTGCGGCCGGGCTCCCGTCTCGCGCGTCATTGATGATGATGATGATGAGGAGGAGGAGACCGAGGATGATGATGATGATTTATTGGCGTCGTTTTCGAACCGGAGCGGTTATACAAATGGTCGCCTAGCCTACTTGACTTGATCGGACATCAATCACATGCATAGCTGTCCAGCATTTCGCCATTCGATGGAGCAAGATATTATGGACAGCCGACACTGACACTCGCTAACGCCTTTTCTCGGTTGCTTTAGCGATGCCGCGAACCCACTCTTCCTGAGCGCGTGTAGCACGCCACCATGCTCCCGCCTCAGCTGCTCAACCTCTCCACAAGGGGCCTTCGCTAGTACTTCTACACTCCTCCTCTTTCGCAGGCTGCTAGCACAAATACAGTGCGCCACGTACGCTCGAAATTGAAGATTAGCGATCCAGCTTAAGAAGCATTCTTACGTGACAAAATGGGACCGCATAGATGCCGGCACGCAAATAACAAGAAAAGAATGTAGCTTCGTTTCAGTCCAATTGTAAACACGAGCTCTGCATCGTTCGGTTGTTTGATAAGTGTTGCAACCTAAGTCGATCGCTTTCAATTGATTCCGACTTGTCTCGAGCGGTTGTAATTCTGCGCAGTTGCCGAGGCACGCTGTATCGTTTCAGTCGTGGTTTGAGTTTTCAGCTGGTGCACGCTGGTTTTCCGCTTTCCTGTGTTTTGGTAAAGTCAAATGTCATATGCAATGGTTTTAGGCTGTTAAGCTCGTTCGACGGTGGAATAGCAAAGTCTTGAACTCTTAAAATAAATTATGGGGTTTTACGTGCCCAAACCACTTTCTGATTATGAGGCACGCCGTAGTGGAAGACTCCGGAAATTTAGACCACCTGGGGTTCTTTAACGTGCACCTAAATCTAAGTACACGGCTGTTTTCGCATTTCGCCCCCAACGGAATGCGGCCGCCGTGGCCAGGATTCCATCCCGCGACCTCGTGCTCAGCAGCCCAACACCATGGCCACTGAGCAACCACGGTGGGTTTTTGAACTCTTTCGTTTTCTGATAACGGTGCGGGTACGGCAAAAGAAATGAAAAGTTTCTTCTTCGAGCCACCAACAATAAGGTTTGTTCAGTCTATGGAGCACAAACATTCGTAGGAGCTTTCCCGTTTTTCCTAACATAGCTCTGTAACGAAATCTAGATCAACGTTTTATTTACGGTAATAGTGGCTCTTCTAGGCCCCTTTCTTTACTCCTTTAAGTACGGTTCTCTGGGAGGTTAACCATCTATACTTCTTTTTCAACAATTAAAAATCAATGTCACATGATATACATCTGAAAAATCTAACAAAAGCATATTATTGCCAGTGGTGCGTCTGATATTATTAGCATGAACAGCGCCGTCCTCTACGAACAGCATTAAGCCGGGTAGATGCAAGACCGTTCTCAAAAGCCAAGATTCTTGGACCATGACTTTGTGCGTCGCTGGCGCAATACACAACGAAGGTGTTGTTACAGTAGTTGAAGTGGTCAGATCTCTGCGACCCTTTGTAGACTTGATTTGCTCCTTCGACTGTGCGCGCGACTGGTGCTAGCTCTGTCTTTCTCTTGCCTTCTTTCTTTCAGTTCAACACGTTACCCCTTCACCAGCACAGCGTAGCAAATCGGACGTGCGTCTGGCAAACTTCCCTGCCTTTCCTTCCCCCTATCTCTTTCTCTCGGTGTAGGGTGGAGACAGTGAGAGCTTCATGCGAATAGTATTCGTGGGTTGAAATGTAACCAGTGTATTGCTGAAATGAATACAAATTTATTAAGCAGTTGTCGAGTGATAAGATATATCCAGGAGCATCGTGGCAAGCGAGCGTCAACACTTGAGCTTCTTGAACGTGAGCTCAAATAGACGTGATGTATTTACGCACGCTGATATACAACAAGCGACATACAGCGCAAGCGTATGTAGCGTGAGCTGAAGCAGACGACAGTCTGCGTTGAGGTGGCGTCTGCGGTTCGCGACACGGCAGCAAAAGACACACGCCAATTCTAGCGGCAAGCGCGGACCAACTGCTAGTGTCCCCATCTGTACTACAAGTGGTAAAACGGCCCTCTCGCCATCTCAAGAAAGGAATACTGTTATCAGAGCAACCGACTCTCCTGTTATATTAGTCCGTGTGCATAGGTCTCCTATCTATCTGTTCATTCGATCTCTTCCCTGCATTTTTCCACCATTACTTTATACGTTACGTGTTTATTTCGACTGCTGACCTGGTCCCTCTTGACACGCCGTGCCATCTAGCCGCACCACCGCGCAATGTGCGCGTAGCATCCAAGATGCATAAAGCCAGTGCGGTTTTTCTTTCTTCTATATTTCTTTTTTTTTTCTTTGAAGAGTGGCGCATACCCAATCAATTCGTACGTTTTTTCTTCAAGGAACAGTAGCACATCCTGATTTGCATTCGTGCCTTTTTTTTCCTTCATTGAACAGCGGCACATCCCCATTGCATTCGCGCATTTTTTTCTTCATTGAACAGCGGCACAACGTCATTGCATTCTTGCATTTTTTTCCTTTTTTGAACAGCGGCACATCACCATTGCATTCGTGCACTTTTTTCCTTAATTGAAAAGTACTACATCCCCAAGGCATTTGTGCATTTTTTTCCTTCAATGAACAATGGCACAGCCCAATTGAATTCGCGGGTTTTTTCTTATGAAATGGTGCCACAAACCAGTCACACATGTTGACGGGAAAGAGGTTCAATGAATAAAAGCAAGGACTCACTTTGCTTGAATAGCTATCCATATAAAATACATTTATCACCAATGTGACATTACACCAGCCTCGTACCCCATCTTGGTGAAGTGTTTATCATTCCCAACGTTCTAGTGAAAAGTATTCTTTCGAAGAAGTCCCTGAAAATGCGAAGGACGGGTTTTGTGGAGTCTGGAGGACGTGCAATAACACATGGTTAATGCCACTAATTCACATATCAGGTGTTGACATCATTTCCCAATATCGTCTGTAAGTATATTAGTACCGATAGTTTATTTTGTGAGGTGAAGCTACTTCATGACATTCTGTTTACTGTAACAAATACCACGAAGGAAAATAAAAATACATACCCAATGGAGCGCGCAAAGCAAGTGGTTTCTTTGCCGATGAATCCGCACAGCGCCTAGCGCCGGGCTAGTGTGCTGAGGGAACTCGAATCGAAACCAACCGCCGGACCAACCTTAGTCACTGTTGGTCATCGAAAAAAATCTTTGACACCGACTTGGCGGACTGTGAGTGCGCCACTCGCTATGTGATGCTCTTCCATGAACCTTTTTTGATACGGACTTGATTCACTTGGTATGTGTCAGTAGGTGTGTGCCACTCTTCAGTTAACATCTCTGACGCCAACTTCGGTAACTAGCTAATTTCTTCTGGGAATGTTCCCCTCTACAATGACAAAAAAAGTGCGGCAGCATGTTGCACTCCTGTAACGTGTGAAGGCGTAAGCCTGCATCAAGTTATACGATCGGAGGGACAAGACTTCTTGCTATACATAACGAGCCGCAATCTGAAGTACACGTTTGGCAAGCCGCTGTGTGCGAGCTTCGGCCTCCTCTCGGCGTTGTTGTCTCGCATCATCCCATCCCTGCTTTCGCAGTTCGTTTTCGTCGGCTCGTTTTGGAAGCTTAGCTGCGGCTTCCTCCACTCGTATGGTGGTGTCAGACTCGCACCAACGACGTTTCTCTTCGACTTTACGCTGCATCCTCTAAGCAGGCGAAAACAGCACCTGCGGTCGAACGCCTTGCTCTAGCACTTCGCACGTCGCACCTCGTTTCTCGCTCTGCGGGCATCCGAGGCCGTAGCGTTTTTCCGAGGCGGTATGCAATGCTTTATTGATGATTGTATGCTTGTTTTGAACTTGTTCTTTATTCAAACGTATGCGGTTCTGCGTGTTGTATGGGTGATTTCAACAAATCTATGAGCCATTGTATTTTTGCTTGCTTACGGGGGTATGAGCCATTGATGATGATGGTAATTTCTGTACCGCTCGACAAGACGCCGCTTTATAAGAGGCTATGCGCAATTGCGACGATCTACTTAAGGTTTACGGCTGAAAAATTGCGGCAGAACCCATCTCACCATGACTGTCGACGGTAATGCGTTATCATTCAATAAATACAACTACAGAACATATTGTCGCTGTCGAAATGAGTTACGTATGAGGCATACACCAGCGGGCTTCAGCTTTCGCGCTTCCCTATCTTTATGTAGAACCGTTTTTCCGCCTACTTGGGTCACTGCGTAATCCATGGTCGAATGGATACCGCACCATGCAGGCTGCGCTGAGGAGACAGGTTTCAAAACCAACCGTCGTACCAACTTGTGTGGCTTAGTATGTAGCAATGTTTACATATCATAGTCAACCTATCTTTACTGCACCTATCTCTCCCAGCGGCACGTGCTGTACCTACGTGCAGCTCTTAAACAAACTTTTTTTCAAGTCGACATGGGTCACTGTAGACACAGAACAGGGTATGTACCGCTGTCCAATGACTCTTTTACGAGGATTTGGAGCACTGGTCGATCTTTGCAGATCTTCGACGAACCTCTTTGATGCCAACTTGGGTCACTGGGTATCGCCGAGTATGTATGTACTGCCTTTCAATGAACGTGACTCAATGTCAGTAGGCGAACGTCACCGCCTAAATAGACCCTGTCTCCACTTTCCCCGTTTAGCTTCCGCAATCGACATTCCTTGTCTGCGTTCTCGTCTACCGCAGCCGGAGGATCGCGTTTTTGCTGACAGGCGCACTTACGGTGGCGGTCTTGCGCGCGAGCTGTTGCGTTGGTGTCGTTGGTGTCGTTGGTGTCGTTGCGCACCGTCGATAATCTTGCGACCCGCTGTGGTTGCTCAGTGGCTATGGTGTTGGGCTGCTGAGCATGAGGTCGCGGGATCGAATCCCGGCCACGGCGGCCGCATTTCGATGGGGGCGAAATGCGAAAACACCCGTGTACTTAGATTCAGGTCCACGTTAAAGAACCCCGGGTGGTCGAAATTTCCGGAGTCCTCCACTACGGCGTGCCTCATAATCAGAAAGTGGTTTTGGCACGTAAAACCCCACAATTTAATTTTAATTTAATAATCTTGCGCAATCAGCACCAGAACACCTGA
Source organism: Dermacentor andersoni (assembly GCF_023375885.2). Taxonomy (NCBI): domain Eukaryota; kingdom Metazoa; phylum Arthropoda; class Arachnida; order Ixodida; family Ixodidae; genus Dermacentor; species Dermacentor andersoni. Next base: position 37,975,973 of record NC_092814.1, read on the forward strand.
TTAGCAGTATAAGTCAGTGCCACAGTCACGAGCACTAAGGCAGACACGAGAGGATGAAAGAGCATCATCGCAACGCAGAAACACGGTATAAAATGACATAGTTTCGTTCTCTGTGCGAAAGTGTGGCCACAATAAGTAGGGAACTATATCTATTTTGCTACGTTACGAGGTAAAACAAAAACAAAAAAGACGCGCACATTCCATATATATTTTTTGTTATTTCTCTAAGCTTTATTTAGTCTATTGAAGAAACAGTTCCAGCAAATGACTAATGTTGCCTTGAATAGTTTTCTATGTCAGTTGTCTCTGAATGACGTGACCGCACTGCCATGTACGTAGGCGCACTACTGCGAGTGACGTCGACTCGCCGGCTGGGAGAGCGGCGTCCTTTCCTGGAGACCTTTCCCTGGAGCGTAGGGATGTACTACTTAGTAGACACGATCCTTAGCGCATATTGTATGCACTGCGCTCTTCAGCTCAATATGGACAAACCTGGTGCGGGGCCGTTTAAAATGGATAACAATATCATTACTCCCGAAGACGAAGACTCGACGCGACTACTGCACTTCACGGCCCCCAAGCGAACGCGCCAGTCCATGCGATCAGAGCAGAATATTCGGAAACATAAACGACATGAGCTCCTCGACTACATATGACTTTGTCTGCCCGACGCGGGACGCCGGTGCGTCGCCTTTGGACAAGAGGGCCACGGATGAGGCGAACACGTGGCGCGGAGGCGGCAGGGCATCTAGCTTGTCTTCTCTCGAGAGGTTATTCTTCCCGAAGCCTCCAGGGTGCTAGCCAGTCCTCTGGACGCCGGGAGCGGCCCATGAAGGCCTCAGCTGTGACCACACCACCAGAGCGGGCACCGCGAGCGGTCTGGGGCGTCTGAGGGCTGCACACTTTGGGCCCCCGTGCTGTACGGCATGCTACATCGCTCTGGCGCCAAGAGGACACGGGCCATGCTAACTGGGCCACAGCGAACGCTGGTGACGTCCGTGGCCCCGTGTGGTGCGGCGGATGCAGTTTACGAATACCCAAATCCGCAACCAAGCAGCTTCCTGCAGCTTTGTTATCGGTCTGCAAGCAGCGACGGCGCCACGACGAATATCGCTGTGCGGTCACGGCGCTTGCGCAGTGTCACGTCGCTCACGAGCCGGCTGCAGCGATGCTCTTGTGCGTTACTTAAATAGAGGTTGTGCTTATGCGCAAAGCCGCCTAGTCTCTCTCACTAAGTAAATAATCAAGAGCTTTTATATTTAAATAACTACAGTAGAGAGAATTCAGCCGACAAATCGTAGCTTTTGTGCGCCATGTCTATAGCTATATATAGCCGCAACGTTTGCAACAGAACATGGAATGTTGCCAGTCACGTCACGGCCTTTACAAGATACTGCATCCCGTTATGAGGCATCATCGGACATATTTCGTCCTGAGACCTAAATGTTGAAGAATGGACACCTTGCCACGGGCTGGCGCCGAACCAACATCTTTCGCATAACGCGTGCAATGATCTACGGTCCCCTTTAGTATATCATTTCTTCAGTGACGGCTAATAGAAAACATTTCTTTTGAGCACGACGTTTTTCAATTATATCGAAAGACTTAGGCTGTGGCTAAAGGTACATCCAACGCCCCCTTTCAACTTTTTTTACAGATGTGTTACAGACGTATAGGTACGCCCACTCATCTCTTTGGCTTTGGCATCCATTACGTCGAGATACGTCCGGCATAATCACGCTGAACAGCTAAACACATGCTTCCCGCGCACATACGCTCAGTCTGCGTGTATTGCAGTGTAGCGTGCCTAAGTCGCCATAGCCCGTGCAGATCGTCGTGCTCATCACTGCTGTAACAATTGTCGAATAGTCTGCCGAGGGTTGATACGCCGTTTGACAACAACAAAAACACATTTCATTCAGTGCCCCTCGACACTATGGCTACGTCCACTTCTCGAACAATACACGAACAATGCAATAACGCTCCGTTACCGATGCACTTACGTGACTGGTGCAAATTGATCCGTTTTGCAGCATTTCCCAATTACATAGATGTCATAGTCGAAGCTGCGATCCACAAATTCACGGAAATGTTAACCAACTCAAGCAGAGAAACGAAACTCTTCTCCGAACGGTCAGCTACGTGGACCGCTCCTCAAGTCGTCTTACGAACGGGAGCTAGAGACACGTATCGTACTGTTGCGTCTAGAGTAGTGTTCAGGGCATGGAATCCACCAAGCCGATTGACTACGACATCAAGTTGTACAAAATGAAGGGGAAAGGGTTTATTTAGCTTAGTTACATGGCTCCAGCGCGGAAGCCCACTCTATGCAGCAGCAAGTTAAACATCTCAGTTCACATCAGGACTCTCTGCCCTCCTTCTCGAAAAGTATCTACTTTTGATCCCGTCGTCTTCCCAAGGCAAGTTGACTAGGGAATCTGAAGAGTGTCCAGCAGCAAATGAACATCGTCAACTCCGTTGCCATACCACGCCCATGCTATACATAACCCCCAGAAACTCCGCCTCGAAGAAACTGGTTTGGAATTTCTGGCCAAAAGAGAACATCCGGCGACACCTGGTTCGTTGGCCGGCCAACGGCGCCGTATGGCCGGCTGCCGTCCTTGATTCTGGGTTTGTCAACGGACAAAAGAGGGCCGCCATGGACTCAAGTGCGTGCGCGTGTGCCTGTGTGGTGCAATGCAAGTGTCCGACCTCTAACAGCAGAGGAGGAATCAGTCGTTTCCTCGCCCCTAATTAAAAGGGGCGCGGCCTAGACCTTGGGAGGAGCCGGGATACAATTGGGTGAACTTGATTGGATCGTCACCAATATCTGTCGTTCTCTGGCCCAGGGAAATAGGCAAAGGATATGTTATTTAAACGCAGTTTTTTGACCGAGCTAAGTAGTCTAGAAGCCGAACCTGTGATCGGCTGAGAAGCGTCAAAGACCTAGTGCCGTCCAGTATCGCCTGGACTGCCTAGCCGCGTCTGAACTGCGAGTTATTAGTTGACGTAAGAGACGACAAACCAACGTCCGCAATGGAGCTCCCGGTAGTTCCCCTCAAGTTAGTTCAACCTGCTCGAGGGACGTCGTGAGATCTAGACTTCCGAGAAAGCCAGCCCACCAATCGGTTCCACCGCAACGAGATCGGCTCGCCAGCGTTCTTCAGGAAAGCTCTGCCGTCGACTCCACGCTTTATGGACTTGCTGCTGCTGCGCGGCCATGCGTATGCCGTCATTTGTTTTCCTTGAACTCGGTTTAGTGAACAACCGTTAAGTGTATTCTTGCGTAGTGTTAATATTGCTACGTACGCAGACGAAAAGCTATACACAAGAATATTTACAAGGGAATACGCCGCACTTGGCCAAGAGGCAACAGCCTGTGCTAGCCTCCAATCGTCGTCTTCATCTGCTCACTGCTCGCCTCTTCGACATTGGAAATACTGTTCCGTAGCACTACCCCCGGCGGCAAAAGCGCTGTCCCGGAGCGACTAAAGGCCGGACACGGAAGCAGTGTAGTAGGCCTTGAGCCTACTGACGTGCACGACATCACTAGATGCCAGAGTAGAGGACGAGGTTGAGCTCACAGGAGCAATTTCGTACGTCACAGGCGTCACCTGGCGCAGCACGCGGTAGGGCCCTGTGTATCGCGAAAGGAGCTTTTCTGAAAGTCGGACGTGACGAGAGGGCGACCACAGGAGCACGAGCGCACCAGGCGCAAACTGTACGTCACGGTGGCGGGCGTTGTACTGACGCTGCTGAGTGGTTTGCGAGGCCGTCAGTCGAGCACGGGCAAGCTGGCGTGCATGGTCGGCGAGGGCGATGGCGTCGCGGGCAATATCGCTTGTTGAGGTCGCAGCAGGAGGAAGTGCCGTGTCAAGGGGCAAGGTCAGTTCGCGACCATACAGTAGATAAAATGGAGAAAATCCGGCGGTGTCGTGCCGGGAAGAATTGTACGCAAATGTGACGTAAGGAAGGGCAATATCCCAGTCGTAATGGTCCTTGGAAACGTACTTGGACAGCATATCGGTAAGAGTACAGTTTAACCGCTCTGGTCAGGCCATTGGTTTGAGGATGGTATGAGGTAGTCAGCTTGTGTTGAGTGGAGCAGGAATGCACAATGTCGGCGATAACTTTCAAGAGGAAGTTACGACGACGGTCGATAAGCAGCTGTCGCGGAGCGCCATGAAGTAAGATAATGTCACGCAAGAGAAAGTCCGCGACGTCAGTGGCGCAATTGATAGGGAGAGCCCGCGTGATAGCGTATCGGGTGGCGTAATCAGTTGCGACGGCTACCCATTTGTTCCCAGAGGATGGCGTGGGAAAGGGACCGAGGAGGTCTAATCCAACACGAAAGAACGGTTCCACAGGGACGGTGATCGGCTGGAGATGACCTGCAGGTAGCACCTGAGGTGTTTTCCGACGCTGGCAGGGATCACAGGCAGCAACATAGCGCCGCACGGAGCGAGTGAGACCAGGCCAATAGAAGCGGCGGCGGATGCGGTCGTACGTGCGGGTTACCCCAAGGTGTCCTGCAGTGGGTACGTCATGCACCTCAAAGAGCACAGTCTGTCGTAGATGTTTTGGCACGACAAGAAGAAGATCAAATCCGTCAGGGAGGAAGTTTTTTCGGTACAGAATGCCGCCCTGGAGGACATATCGGCGAACGGATGCGTCGGCAGGTGTAGAGCGCAGACGCTTGATGAGTGCTCGCAGCGATAGGTCTCGGTACTGCTCATCGGCGATTTTAGCGAAGGCAGACACAGAGAAAATGCCGGTGGCGGTACTTCAGTAGCCGCAGAAGGATCGAAATGGGCCAGAACGGGAGGTGTTGTGAGAAGGTCGATTAGGTGCCAGAATATAGAGGCCTCGTTATCGCCCCACCAGAAAGGGGTGTCTTTTTTCAAAAGCTCGGTTAGTGGTCGTTAATGGCCGCGAAATTTTTCACGAAACGGCGGAAGTACGAACAAAGGCCGATGAAGCTGCGCACATCCTTGACAGACTTCGGAACAGGGAAGAGCGTAACAGCATGGATCTTGCCTGGGTCTGGTTGCACTCCGTTCGCGTCAACGAGATGCCCAAGGACGGTAATCTGGCGACGGCCGAATTGGCACTTCGATGCGTTGAGTTGCAGACCGGCTCGACGAAAAGCGTACATGACTGCCGAGAGGCGCTCGAGGTGCGCAGCGAACGTTGGGGAGAATACTATAACGCCGTCCAAGTAGCGCAGGCACGTGGACCATATGAAACCGTGAAGAAGGGAGTCCATCATGCGTTCAAAAGTGGCAGGAGCGTTACATAGAAGGAACGGCATCACTTTGAATTGATAAAGACCGTCGGGTGTTACAAAAGCAGTCTTCTCGCGGTCGAGATCGTCCACGGCAATCTGCAAGTAGCCATAGCGAAGGTCAATAGAGGAGAAGTAGCGAGCACCGTGGAGGCAGTCAAGGGCGTCATCAATCCGAGGTAGGGGATACACGTCCTTTCTGGTAACCCTGTTAAGGTACCGACAATCCAAGCAAAAGCGCCATGAGCCATCCTTCTTGTTCACCAGTACAACAGGTGACGCCCATGGACTACATGACAGTTCAATAATGTTCTTGGCAAGCGTTGGTGGGGCTGTAGTCGAAGGCAGCCGGATAGGCGGCCTCGATCTCACGCCGGACAATCCTGGTAACATCGCCAGTGTTGTTGGAACGTGGAGCGTCGGCACAGGAAGATGTCGCTGGGGTGTTAGGCAGACGGGAAACTGCTGGTGGATATGTCGGCTTTTAGCGAGTTTCAGGCGGCGGCACGCTTTTATAACTGAATCCACCGTCGCCACGTTGTTGAAAACCAGCAACTTGTAGGCGTCATCGGCAATGCCTTTGAGGATGTGGGAAACCTTGTCTGACTCAGTCATGTGTGCGTCAACTTTGCGGTACAGAGCCAAGACGTCCTGAATGTACGTGACATAGGACTCTGTTGACGTTTGCACACGGCCGGAAAACGACTTCTGCGCGGCAGGTTGGTGACCGTAGCGGTTGCCGAGCAAGTCTCGGAGCTTTTGCTTAAGCAAATCTCAACTGGTGAGCTCGTGTTCGTGCGTCCGAAACCAAACTCTAGGTGTGACACCGAGGTAAAACACTACGTTGGCGAGCATGATAGTAGTGTCCTACCGGTTATTGCGGCTGACGTGTTCGTACAGGCTGATCCAGTCCTCGACGTCTTCCCCATCTTTGCCCGAGAATACGCCAGGATCACGAGGAGCGGGGAGAGTGATGTAGGTCGTCGAAGTGGCAGCAGGTGTCGGAGGCGGCTGAGTCGAGTTGTCATCGCCGGGAGTCATGAAGGAAGGCTCGACGTAGCGTCCACTGCGAAGCTCCGCGACGAGGTACAGGGAACGTCCACCTCCACCAGATATGTTACGTAGGAAGACGCAGACGAAAAGCTATATGCAAGTATATTTACAAGGGAATATGCCGCACTTGGCCAAGAGGCAACAGCCCGCGCTAGCCTCCAATCGTCGTCGTCGTCGTCTTCTCACTGCTCGCCTCTTCGTCATTAGAAATACTGTTCCGTAGCAATATTTATCATCATCATCATCATCATCGTCGTCATTATCATCATCATCCTATTCATGTCCACTGCAGGACGAAGGTCTCTCCCTGCGATCTCCAATTACCCCTGTCCTGGCCAACCGATTGCTCTCTTTCTGTCTCTTAAAGTTATGCCTGGCATTCTTCGTTCCATCGCTCTTTGCGCGGTCCTCGTATTTCTTTCGTCGCCATCATTGATGTATATTAAGTGCACGTGTGTTATTGTTCGTGTGTTTTTGTGTTTCGTTTAATTTGTGTATCGTTGTCAGTCGATAAATATTTTTTTATCTCTTTCTCCCGACTCTGACTCCTTCGCTGTGTTCGCTTGAGTACGGAACGACCAACTGGTTTCTATATTCCGTCGACGACTTCCCACCGACGGCGAACGGGTGGCAAGCCGTGACACAAGGTAATGGTGTGGCGAGCGGTTTTAGTCATTATCCACGCCGCGCTGAGGTCTGGTTAGGAGGTGCGGTGCTTCCACACGTGGCAAACGTTCAATTAACAACCTTGATGGTGTTGAGAGATAATAGTCTTTGTACAAATTTCCTATAGTCTGGCCGAGAGCCCCGACGAGTCGAGGTACTCGACGACACTTAGGAAGGCTGGTAGCTGATTACGTCAGTGGAAGAGAATATCTTCCTGTCGTGAACATGGGAGCCCCAGGCGGTGGAACTCTTGCAGAAGTCGGCCGCGGTGCTGCACGTGAGCAGGGCAGGCCAGCAGGAGGTGCTCCAGAGTCTCTGGTTCACCACAGGAGGCACATGCTGGCGAGGTGGCTTTCCCAAGGCGGTGCCAGCGGGCTGCCGTCCAGTAGCAGCCAATTGGCAGTCGGAGCAGCAACGAGGCATCCCTTCGTAGGAGGCCGTGCTGTGGAAGAGGCCGTGAAGGCCTGCCCAGGGATACCCGTTTGTCCAGGTGGCAGGCGATGATGTGCCGGCGCGGCCTGCGTCTCGAGAAGTCTGCGGCCGTTACAGCAGGGCTGAGGTGGACGCTTGAGTGGTGGGCACTTTTTGCAACGGCCATCCCACGACCTCGGGCTTCCTGATCCGCCACTACTTCACTTCTACTGGGCCACCTCCTATACGGTCTACCTCCAGCCTACGCCTCCGGTCGAAACCACTGGACCCTCCCGGCCGGGCTGCTCTGATGCTGCTAGGACGACCCTCTACCTTTCTCCCTACTACCCTCTCTTTCTTTTAATCCCATCTGCGCCACCCTGCTGGCGCTGAGCCATGCTCCCGCATGGCTTGCAGAAGATAGTGCCAGCCTTCCCTCCTTTCTCACAAAAACCACTTCTGAGAGATACTAGTACCGTTTGCTGTGTCGCTCAAAGCAGTTAGTCAACAGGCGCTTCTTCGGAAGACTGCTCTAATCATAGCGCTATGGTGACCACTAATAAAAGCTTAAGAATTGGTATAGCTCGACTTACGGCGTCCTACGAGACGTCGTGGTTTTGCATACGTTTAAAAGCATTTTCTGCCGTTCTCCAAATATACACCCTTCTACTTTGATGGTGGTTTGTGCACTTAAAGCAGCGAATGCTGCATGGAGTTCAGCGCAACCATGATGGAGAATATACAAATTGCCTATTAGAACTTCTTCCCAAAAAGGTAATGATCGCGAAATTGGTTAATTCATACTGCCTAATTACACAAGTAAGCAGCAAAAAAACTGTACATATATATATATATATATATATATATATATATATATATATATATATATATATATATTGCCACGACAAACTTGGTGACATTCAAGTTGCGCGCCCTTTGCATTGGGCACTGTGCACGCCGTACAGTGGAGTTGTTCAGCAACAACAGGCAGCGATCTTCGTGGCACGGGCAGCCAGTTGGACCCGGCTCACATGCGCCACGCGCACGAGGTGTCACGCGAGGAGAAGAGGAAGACGGTTCGAGCCCCGTTTGAGAACGCGACTGCCGCGGACTTCTTCACGACCGCAGTGACTTTTACTTGTGGGCACAAGTTCGCCTTTAATAAATATCGTTGTTTTACTAACATCGTTACATTTCTGGTGGAGGTGCGTCAACCCGAGACTCCCGGAAGCCCAAAAGAAACACATATATGCCCTGATAAAGGATTTTTCTGACTGCTTCTCCACGTCCTCGAAGGTACGGCGTACGTCTGTTGCGAAGCACAGAATCATAACAGAGGACGCTGCAAGACCGGTATGCCAGCACCCGTATCGAGTTTCACCAAAAGAAAGGGAGATCATCAAGAAGCAAGTAGAGGAGATGCTTTCAGATGACGTTATTCAGCCTTCCAGCAGTCCATGGGTGCCTCCGGTAGTGCTCGTTAAGAAAAAAGATAACACACTTCGATTCTGCGTCGACTACCGTAAACTGAACACCGTAACCAAGCGGATGTATACCCCCTTCCGCGTATCGACGATACGTTAGATCGGCTCCGATGTGCAAAGTTTTTCTCCTCCTTGGATCTCAAGAGTGGATATTGGCAAATAGAGGTGGATGAACGGGACCATGAAAAGACAGCATTCGTAACCCCTGATGGCATCTACAAATTTAAAGCACTTCCATTCGGCCTCTGTTCCGCGCCCGCAACGTTCCAGCGAATGATGGACTCTGTGCTTGCAGGATTGAAATGGCAGTCATGCTTAGTGTATTTGGATGATGTGGTCGTATTTTCCACCACATTTGACCAACATCTACAGCGCCTGAGACTAGTATTAGAAGCTATTCGCGCAGCAGACTTGACAATTGCGCCGGAAAAATGTCAATTCGGCTTCGATGAACTTCGGTTTCTCGGACACGTCATCAGTGCTGAAGGCGTTCGGCCAGATCCCGAAAAGATAGCAGCTGTTGCGAGGTTCCCGACACCCACAGACAAGAAGTCAGTGCGACGTTTCTTGGGTTTATGCGCATACTACAGAAGATTTGTGGAAAACTTTTCAAACATTGCTGAGCCCTTTACAATACTGACAAGAGAAGATCAACCTTTCATGTGGAAAAGCGAACAACAAGACGCCTTACGCCTTTGACGAGTTAAGGAAACGCCTGCAAGCTTCTCCAATCTTTGCCCATTTTGATGAGACAGCCGACACTGAAGTTCATACCGATGCGAGTAACGTCGGCCTCGGCGCCATACTAGTGCAGTGGAATAACGGCCAGGAGAAAGTAATTGCTTATGCCAGCCGTAAGCTCTCGAAAGCAGAGGCAAACTACTCCGCAACCGAGAAAGAGTGCCTTGCAGTAATTTGGGCAATATGTAAATTTCGGCCCTACCTCTATGGTAGACCATTCAGAGCAGTCAGCGATCACCATTCGCTTTGCTGGCTGGCGAATCTCAAGGATCCATCCGGACGACTAGCAAGATGGAGCCTTAGGCTTCAAGAGTATGACATTACTGTCGTATACCGATCCGGGAGGAAACACAGCGATGCCGACTGCTTGTCACGCGCACCCGTCGAGACAACTGTGTCAGAGGAAGAGGATTTCCCGTTCCTTGGCATTGTTGACGCGTCACAAATTGCTCAACAACAACGAAATGACCCGGAATTGCTTCCACTTATACAGCGCCTGGAGGGACTTGACGTTCAACTCCCGCGTATTTTCTCTAGGGGGGCTATCCTCGTTCTGTCTGCGAGGAAGTGTCCTCTACAAGAGAAACTTCGAGAACAGCGAGACAAAGTTTTTACTTGCCGTACCCACATCTATGCGAGAAGAAATTTTGCATGCAGATGAGCCGACGTCTGGACACATGGGCGTGAGCCGTACAGTCGACAGGATTCGTCTGAAATACTACTGGCCCAAGTTATTAGCATCAGTGCAGCACTATGTCAAGACTTGTCGCGAGTGTCAAAGGCGCAAGACTTCATCCGTAAAACCGGCCGGCCTCCTCCAGCCTATAGAGCCACCAAAAGCCCCACTCCAACAAGTCGGTATGGACCTCCTTGGACCCTTACCAACACCATCTTTAGGCAAAAAGTGGATAGTTGTGGCCACGGACTATCTGACCCGTTACGCAGAAACTGATTCCCTGTACAATGCAACGGCTGTCGGAGTTGCAAAATTCTTTGTCCACAATATCGTGCTCAGGCATGGCGCTCCCACAGTTGTTATTACCGATCGTGGAACGGCCTTTACTTCGGACCTAATGAAATGCTTGTTGCAAATGACACATACTGATCATAGGAAAACTACGGCGTACCACCCTCAGACAAACGGTTTAACTGAACGCCTCAACAGAACACTGACCGACATGCTTTCGATGTATGTCGACGTTGAACATAGGCTGTGGGACGAAATTTCGCCATACATCACCTTCGCTTATAATACGGCCGTTCAGGAAACAACACGAGTCATCCCGTTTGAACTTGTATTCGGCCGAGCAGTAACCTCAACTTTGGATGCTATGTTGCCATTAGATGAAGAAAACCATAACTCATCTGACCTAGATGATTTCTTGCAACGAGCCGAGGAGGCACGACAGATGGCAAGGTACCGAATACGCCGCCAACAACGCATCGACTCCAGCCGGTACAACCAGCGCCGTAGTGAAGCCCATTACCAGCCCGGTGACAAGGTGTGGGTATGGACCCCAGTGCGACGCCGTGGACTGTCTGAAAAGCTTCTGTGCCGATACTTCGGCCCTTACGAAATACTTCGTCGCATAAGCGACGTCACTTACGAAGTGAAATCCGCTGGACACGGGAGCCCAAGACGGCGCAACTCCACAGAAGTTGTGCATGTTGTCTGCATGAAACCCTACCAGGAGAGGTCATGAACAACAAAAAAAAAAAGTGAGAGCCCACAGGAACCCCTACTTCCTCTCACGCATCGGGCCGATGCGGTAAGGAAGGGGATAATGCCACGACAAACTTGGTGACATTCAAGTTGCGCGCCCTTTCCATTGGGCACTGTGCACGCCGTACAGTGGTGTTGCTCAGCAACAACAGGCAGCGATCTTCGTGGCGCGGGCAGCCAGTTGGACCCGGCTCGCATGCGTCACGCGCACGAAGTGTCACGCGAGGAGAAGAGGAAGACGGTTCGAGCCCCGTTTGAGAAGGTGACTGCCGCGGACTTCTTCACAACCGCAGTGACTTTTAGTTGTGGGCACAAGTTCGCCTTTAATAAATATCGTTGTTTTACTAACATCGTTACAATATATATATATACAGTCTAGCCCGGTTATAACGAAGTCGGCGGGAATCGGAAATCACCTCGCTATATCCGCTATTTCGTAATATGAGGACTATGAAAAAAAAAATGCAAACTTGGGCATACCGATTTATTGCCGCTGAAAGAAGTGGTCCAGCGTCCCCTGAACACGTTTCGCGAGTGCGGACTTCAGGATGGCGGCTTCCATACCATCCAACTGCGAACCAAAGATCTGGTCAAACTCCAGACTCCCGAGGTACATCGTCTCTTTTCGTCTCTTTTCTTTTTTGCATTTTTCCCCTGCGCGGCGTGCTCTACCGCTCTACGCCGTGACGCCGTTCAAGGACGGCGCAACACGAGACCGGCGTGCCATGCGATGCAGTGAAGCAACCTTTCGCTTCGCGGGAGAGCAGACGACGCCACGAAAGGATGCCGTCAGCCGAATTTTGCTCTTATTTTCGCGGAAAAAATCGCCTCAAGGACGCAAAAATGTGTTGATTGACAGATTATATTTCGGTTGGTATTAAATCTCTTCGTTATATCCGCTGACACGCTCTTATTTACGTCGTTAAAACCGGACCCAAAATGTATTGAAAATGCAAAAATGGGAATGGGAAATTGAAATCCCTTCGTTATAACCGCAATTTCGCTATAAGTGGCTTCGTTATAACCGGGCTAGACTGTATATATATATAGTGTGTCTTGCTCCACACAGCAGCCAACAACATGCACTCAGTCTCGTCCTCCTAGATTGCTTTCGCACATTCTGATACTTTAGCAAAATTAGCTGGCAGTCATCCTAGCGGCGAGAAACACTTCAGCTATTGTAAATGATGCCTGTAAATAAAGACAATTCTAGGGCTATAATTTCTTCCTTTGTTCTTTTTCGTCTTTCTGTTTTCTTCTCACTTATATTTTTCAGCAGTATATTTTTCAGCAGGTGTAATTGAAACAAAATGGCGGAAATTATAGAAAGGATGTAAAACTTAGAAATTCGATGCGCTGTAAAAAATAAAAAAAGAACGTTCGATAAACTCCAACTTGTGCGGAAAAAAAATACATTCCGTAAAACAGCCTACGATTTTGTATGACCACACAGGGCATAAAAGGAGCAACGGACGGCGGGTGTGCTCAGCTGCTACAACTTCAAGATGAACTTTTTCTGTAATACTTTGAATTTTCTTGTAAATATGCAGAATCTAATTTACCCCTTCTCTCATGTCGCCGCCGTATCTCCCTTCTTTCTTTATTCCATAAACTTTTTCATAGCTCGATGGGTATCCCGCCATACAATGTTCCCCCAACACGCATATCTAGTCGCACTGCTCATCCTCTTCAAGTCGCGAGCCCACGTGCACACCTCACCGCTACCTTTTCTACGTCATTTCTCCTCATACAGCTGCTGGCTGGAATGGCCTTCGGAGCGACATCGCTGCCATCCCTCGCCCATCCACCTTCATAGAAAGCGTCACCAATCACATTTCACCATAGATTACCACACGGTTTCTCATTATTTCTGCGTAACCCACCCCTTATATAATACCCCGTCATGGGGTCTTTAAGGAATAAAACTGAAATGAAATGAAATGAAATATAAACGTGTTTGTCAAATGTCCTGAATATAGGGCCCAGCCTCACGTTCCCTTACTCCTCAACGAACAAAGTGAATTCCACGTCTTCTGACCCGCAATCGCAACACCCTATAGTTACAGACAAGGGAACACGCACAATCGAGAGCAAAAGTTTACGGACCACGGCATCAGCAAAAAAATTACCTTCTTCTAGCCCAGCCGTGCAACGTGAAATTGTCGAAATGCATGATGCAAGTCAAAAAGCCACACGTAAGCAGTACTACTTGTCTTTAGCCTTTATCCCTAGGATGCGAAAAAGAAAGAAAATTTTGCGCTACCTCTGGTCCTCAAACTTTTACTCTCGGCAATACGTCGCGCCACCTAATGTTAAGGGGACACTAAAGTGAAAAATGATTTCTTCTGCATCAGTAAATTACCCTTATACAACACCAACAACACCACTCTTACAACAATAAGACCTTTGGTTAGCCAGAAAAAGCGCAAGAACGAACTACGGGTGGCGACGTCTACTTAAGTTCCCGCACCTGGGGGCGTCTTGGATTTGGACGGCTTCTTCTAGGGCCTACTAACTATATATAGCAGTACAGATTGACTACATTGTGTTCTAAAGGAACCAGATATTAAACATGGCAAGTTTCGGGAACCTTTACTCCGCCAACGCGGCCCAAATGCGAAAACATACTTTGGAGACCCTGAAGTCACGCTGACGTACCGGCGCGGGAGTTTCGGCGCAAAATTCAAATACTGATACTTGGACCTTCATTTTCTCATCTAATAATCAAACAATCTTTTTGAAATGACTGCCTGCAGAGTTCTGAAACAATGCTTCATTAGTCTAAACTGATTTATTGTTTCCCTTTAGTATCCCCTTAACGACGCTTTCAATATATTCGAATAGTTTTTACACTACATCATCGCGTTATGGACGCTCAGAGTTTAGGCATCCCACAAGAACACACAATCTCAACGTTCGTCTCAGTTCGCTGTCCTAGATGTCAGCAGTGTCCAGGATAACAGAACAGCGAAGACGAAGACGCCACGAGGCGGCCGCAGTTCACGCGACGCGAGCCAGTGCGCTGCACCGTGCTCTCAAGCGGCTGAGGAATCGGAACCAGAAGCAAGCCAGCACGGTTACGTCAGGTCAACGCCCAGGCATGGAGCGGAGCACCAGCGTGTCGCCTCGAGTCAAGAGGCCCAGAGACCAGGCAAGCACGTCGTGCGATGGTGACGGGTGGCCTTGCCGATCGCCGGTCCGCCGAGGAGGGGTGGTGTCTTCCCTGCACCTGGCCTGGGACTGGCCAGTCCTCCGGACGCCGGGAGAGGCCCAGGAAGCCCTCGACTGCGACTACGCCGCCCCAACGACCACCGCGTGCGGTACGGGTGTTCTGACGGCTGCATCCTGGGGCCTCCCTCGCGGACCGGCGTGCGATGCGGCCCGGGCACCATGAGGGCACGGGCCATGCTGCCGGCGCAACGTCAGCGTGGACGACGCGACAAGGCCCGTGCCCACGGACGACGGGGCGGCCGCTTTTGGCCGCCCTCAAATCCGTAACCAACCAGACTCACGAAGTCTGGTTGGGGACCGGACAAAGGCGGCCTTAGCGACACGCATCGTGCAGCGCGATCTCCATGGCCGCGTACATCACCACGGCATCCACGTGCCGGCTACACCGACGCTCTTGTAAAATATGTAAATACAGATCCTACATACGTGCCCGGTCGCCTTGTTTCACTCGTCACTCTGTGTCGACAAGTAACTGCCAACCTATAGCGTTCCTTCTTTTTCTTTTCTTTTTCCAACAGGGCGTGGTACACCATCGGTCGCGTCAGCAGAGCCATGAGACAACACTCTGAGCTCTGTTATATGATAAGAGCTTGTAGAAAATCCCACGCACAACAAAATGTTTACGCTGCATCTGCGTTCTTCGTGTGATGCCTTTGTGCCAATCACTTTACAGCTAAGATAAACATTAATAATAGGTAAGTCCGAATAGAAAAATGAATAGTCTAGAATGTAATTTAGTCAATTGGGTAATGAGCTACTACTTTCAAAGGAGGTCCAGCTGCTTGGGAAAGTTCGGTTATTCACCTATCAATAAGTGCAATTAACTCGAGAAAATTCGTACGCGAACCACGCACTTCTGTTTTTTTTTTCATTAACTTGAATCAATGAGACTTCAAACGTTATGTTACTATGACAGTCGTCTTTCTTGATGACTGGTTTTCAAGTTTATAATTTTTTTTATAATATTATTGTTAATGCATAAAGTATTCATCTCTAACCCCTTCAATAGTCTTTCAAAGCGAGATATTTGCCTATACTTATAAGCTTTCTTTTGTAGCTCAAATGAAGAATGCGTTTGGAATGTTGGTGCGTGTGTGAAGATACATGTCCCATATTATATATGTAAACAAGCGAGCGAGCAGAATTCAAAAATTCAACTCTGATGAACGACATAAAGTTTATTTTCTCGGTTTTACTGGATGTGGCTATTCTTTTACAGGAGTACTGGTCACTGTTTATGAAATATGATAACGTTGGTGTTGAAGGCATTCGGCGTATGCCAAGCATGCATAGTTTATTATTACGATGTTGAACCTAAAGCGAGCAACTTTTTTACTCCATTTTCACAAGCGGCCGCACTCACAAGGAGAAGCAGCGGTCAAGCAAACACCTGCTCCCGTTGAAGGCCAGACGTCGCCCTCTTTTATTCCAGTACAGACAACCACACAGCAACAAGCTGTTATGGATAGGGCACTGCATTTTCAGATTTGCTACGACTGATATTCACTAAATTTCTACTCAGCTGCATTGGCTCCGACTCATATTCACCAGAATTTTACTCATCCAGTCTCACAAGAACTCAGCCTCACGCGTTGGTCCAAGTCTTAGTGAGCTGTCGTTCGAGTGAGCTCACCGTGCTATGTATGCGTTGCATGGTACTGTAGTTGTGACCTGTGCGATGCGTGAGCAAGCATTGCATTGGAGTCCTTGTTCTATCGCATGAAAATTAGATCAATTGTACACATTTCAGTTAGCTTTATCGAATATAAGTGAACGTTGCGTGAAAGGTTGCCTTCATGCAGATTTCAAGAAGTGCATTAAACTACACTTTTGCCGATCCTGATAACTATCTTGGCCATTTTGCTGCTCTGTGGCTATTTTACCCATTTCAACACTACGCAGAATAAGTGACTGTGGTGGAATATATTAAAAAAACGCTTACATCACTGTAAGTACAACAATGAGAACACGATACGAACGTGCGCTTAATAAGACGCAGACGAATGCTAAATACACGTACAAAGGGAATCGAGCTCCCGCCCAGTTGGCCGCCACTTATCGAAAAAACAAAATAAGCGCAGGCAAGCACTGCAATGACATCACACATGACGATGCCGCTTGCCGGGTCCACGAACTGTAGGAGAAACACACGTGGAACTTAGCACTCACCTCGAGGTAGCAGATACGGACGCTGTTCAAATTCTGCAGCCGGCAACTCAACCACTCAAGCGTGTTCAGTCGGTACTTGTACATAGGCACATTTGTCCATATCTTAAAATTTATTCTGATCTCGTCAAAAATTTCACAGTGCTTGGTTTCTGAAAACTGTACAGTTAAACAGTTTTATTGCATTGTTTTTCATGAAGAAATATCATACAAACGCTTACAGATATTGTCAATGCTTAGCACTTTCCCTCAGAACAATATGCAGTATGCTATTGACATTCAAGTAGCTTTTCAACAGCCGGAAAAGGAATCAGTCTCCCATGTTATGAGCATTGGGTTAATGCTTGAGTTAAATTATAAAGGTTTGGGTTAAATTTTAAAAAAAAACAAGCCTACTATCGCTCGTGTTTAAGAAACGTGAATAACGTCGCAAAACAGAGGTTTTTTGTCATTAGATTTTCAAAATTATGCTGCACCCGCCGTGGTTGCTCAGTGGCTATGGTGTTGGGCTGCTGAGCACGAGGTAGCGGGATCGAATCCCGGCCACGGCGGCCGCATTTCGATGGGGGCGAAATGCGAAAACGCCTAGGTGCACGTTAAAGAACCCCTGGTGGTCAAAATTTCCGGAGTCCTCCACTACGGCGTGCCTAATAATCAGAAAGTGGTTTTGGCACGTAAAACCCCATCATTTTTAAATTATGCTGCGTTTGCCACAAAATCTAGTAGCAAGGCACCCTGGGCGTCGCATCGTTTAAATCGCAATCGTGTGAAATAAGCCCTCTAAAAATCGCATTGCGAAGCCGGCGACTGCATGCACCGATTTATTTTCGCTCCTGACGCAACACGTGAAACAGCCTTGTCACTTCCACCACAGAACACCTGCATAATCATCTTTCACAGCCGTTGTTTTGATGCCGGTGCGGGGAACGCGTGAGCGTGGTCTCGCTTGTCGGCGCTGTAGCTAATACCCGCAAGATGAAGCCGTCAAATATTAGGGCGTAGTGATTTTGCACAAGAATACAGCCTCAACTACATATGCATTGTGTGATCCTGCTTAAACCTCAAGGCCTCGGCAACCATTCGTAACGCCGTACTCTTCTGGGTTCGCACATAATAAAATTACCGCAAGTTGATTGGAAATTTATTCTGCCCCTCGCAAATCTTGTAACTTACACGTCCTCCTGATTTGGTTCTGAAGTGAAACAGACCTATACAGTCTTTTACGTGTACCCAATCAGCAATATTTGACAAATAGATATGATTTATATTATCTAGGCTATATCTAAATTTCCTTTGAAGGATACTTCCCGAAACTGTTTCATATCGCATTATAAATTGCGTCTACTGAATTTATTGCTCAGCGCGCATCTGGTATAGAGATGGAGGGGGAAATTACGCTTCTGCATTAATTTTGATTGGCCTCTTCAGCGTCAAGCTGGCTACACACGCAGTTTATCGCCTTCGCAACAGTCGCGATCAGCAGTCGCGCGTCCCTTGCATCGTGCGTTCCTCTCGGTATGCATTTCTATTCAATGCGAGTTCAATGCACGGCGCCTCGTAATGAAGTCAGAGCACGTGTTCAACACAGCAGTGCCGTTCCCTTCGCGCATTTCTTTGACTCGTATCGATACGCGCAACGCTGTCCACGGTGTTCCGGTGCTATGCACGAGGTCAAGGGTTCGAATTCCATGCACGGCGGCCTCATTCGGTTGGAGGGGGAATGCAAAACATTCGTGGGCTTAAGCTTACGGCCTCACCTAATCTATAGAGCCAACAGCTAACGGCGTCTCTCAGGGCCGTTTCTGTCGCTTTGGGATGTAAAGCACCCTGGGATGCTCCAGTTGCAATGTGCTTCACATATTACTTGATAGAAGAGTCCCGTGTCATTATTGCTTAATTTTAGCTGTTCTCAGCGATAAAATATGCATGTGTAATCGTGTTGAAAGGTATTCGAGACAGATATTCGCTGATACCGGAAAAATACATTTTGTTGTTGCAACGAGAAATACAGGGGCAATATGGTGCTTTTGCGATGTCCTCGATGTAAAGAGGAAAATATATAGCTAATACCTAATGCCGTACTGCGCATGCCTCAGGGTAACCGTTCCTCATTTATTTACGGTTTTGAGCCCACTCTGAGCAACTTGCTTTCTATTAGTTTAAATATCTTCCTATTTACCTTACGGATTGAAGTTGCGGGCACTAAGCGTTCCATCCTCACACAGAAGTGAGTATTCTCGCACATCTTCATCGTCGGTGAAATTTCGCTCTCCTAGAGGTCAGAAGTGACTATAGTCGCGCACACCGAAGCGGATCATGCAACACCATGGTCTTCGATACCGTTTGTGGTTGAATACAATCAACTAAACGAAGTTGTTTTTCAAAGATTTTTTTATCCAATATTTAATACTTCAAAACATTAAGTAAAAGTTCAAGCACACATTCCTCGGCCAATAACTGAGCGTGGGAACAAGCCATAGTATGAGGCCATTATCATCGTCATCATCATCGTCGCCTTTCACGCGCCGCGAGCCAGCACTCGAGCGGTGCGTTCCCCCTTTATCATAATGGGTGACGTAAATATAGATATGTTGTCGGACGACATATCATCTAGACAATTTGCTGGTCTCATCAATTCGTTCATGTGCACAAACGTAATATCGGAACCCACGAGGCTAACGGCGCAAACAGCTACCTTTCTTGATATATGCATAACCAATGTACACCCAACTGACTGCCTTGCGGGACTGTTATCCGCTGATAATAAGTGATCATCTGCCTGTATTTTGTTTCATTCCTCACGCGCACAAACGAGGGGAAGGAGGAAAAAAAGCGCAGATTCGCAGTTTCCACGCAAGCGCATTAGAAAATTTTCGTGCCCTGATGCTATCAACAGACTGGTCATCTGTATTTGAAAAACAAGATCCAAATGCAGCCTACGAATTGTTCTTTCATAAAATGATTACGTGCTACGACCTAGCGTTTCCGTTGAAATTTTGCAATCAGAGGAGCAAGAAAATACGAAAACCCTGGATAAATGCTGCTTTGCTAAAAATGATAACAAGAAAAAACAAAATGTATCACTTGTTTGTAAAATGCAAGAGTGTGCAATTGCTGACTTATTACAAAAAATACAGAAATAAGGTCAACACTGCATTAAAGCAAGCAAAAATTAAGTAATATGAACGGCTATTTGCTAAAATAAAAAATGACCCTAGGAAAGTTTGGAATGAAGTTAGAGACTTAACATCTACGAAATGACAGAACACGGAGATTAACATAAAGACAGCCACTGGCGTGTTGACACGCTGGGAAGCAGCAGCTGCTCTGAATGAATATTTCATCTCCAGCACCCAGCATCCCGACAGGGATGCTGAGTGCTGGAGATTCACTATAGATGTGGCCCACGGCCACATCTATAGTGAATAAATTCAGTCTTATTAACTCAGTGATACTTACACCTGTTACACCTGCTGAAGTTGTGCAACTGCTGTTCAAAGTAAAAAACACCGTCTCTGCTGGGTACGATGAGTTGAAACCAGTACCAATGAAATACATTGCGGATATAATTGCACCCGTGCTTGTTCACATCATAAACAGAATGTTTGAGAGCGGTATATTTCCTAATTGTCTAAAAATAGCACGTGTATGCCCTATTTACAAAGGAGGTGATAAACATTTAATGATAAATTTCCGGCCGATATCTGTCTTACCTGCTCTGTCAAAGGTATTCGAGAGTGCCCTGAATGTTAGACTACAAACATTTTTCAGTAAATATACTGTAATTAGTGACATGCAGTATGGATTCCAAAAAAATAAATCTTGTGAAGCAGCTCTTCTTAATATCAAACATAAAATAAAAACAAATATTGAAAATAGAATGTACACATTAGGTTTATTTGTAGACTTCAGGAAAGCCTTTGATTCAGTATGCCACAGTTTATTAATTAGCAAATTGAAACAGTTCGGTGTACGAGGTATCGTATTTGAACTTTTACGACATTACTTAACCAATCGCTATCAATATGTCAGTATAAATAATGATGTTTCATCTTACGCAGAAATCGTAACGGGTGTTCCACAAGGATCAATACTTGGACCTCTTCTATTTATAATATATATTAATGACATCCCCGACTCTCCCGAATTAGTTATGTATGCAGATGATACTAACATATTCTTTAAAGCAGCTACTATAATAGAGCTCGAATCAAAAGTTAACAATTACATGAAGCAACTCTCCTGCTGGTTACAACATAATAAGCTACAAATGAATGCCTTCAAAACAAAATATATTATATTTGCTCCTACTAATAAACCACGTAACTGCAATCCGGCTATTCTTTTTGAAGATGGGCTGATAGAACAGGTAAAATGTAAAAATTTCTAGGAGTGTGGTTCCAAGAGGATTTGGCCTGGAACATGCACATCGACAAACTTGCTATCGAACTAAGCAGAACCGTTGGTTGCTTATGCAGACTGAGTACTCTGGTTCCTGCATGGTTCAAGAGTTCTTTATACTACGCGCTCTTTTATTCAGGATTAACCCACTGTACTTTAATTTGGGGCACTACTTCGCAAAAAAATTATAATAAATTGATAGTGCTACAAAAAAGAGTCCTACCCGCATTCGAGCGATGCTATGGCCCTGTACAAAACTTTAGAAACACACCATATTTTATGAAACATTCTATGTTAAAGGCCAACCAGGTGTATTATTACAGGTTGCTGCAATACATTAAACAAAACAAATCGCAGTACATCTTGAATGTACCCACCAATCCACATTACAGCCTTCGACAACATAACATGAGAACACTAAAAATAAGAACCAATTATGGAAAACAACTAGTCAGTTACCAGGCACCTTCACTACTAAATCGCCTACGTGATTTTGAAGATGAAATTATAGAATATTCGAATAAATCATTCAAAAATTTTCTCATCCTGAACAATATTGAGTTCGTCTGATTAGAACCACACTATACATTGTCATTCTTTTGTTTCTTTTGTTTTCTGGTTGTGGTTGGTCTGAAACAAAATGCATCGATCGTACTTTGATTATCCTGTTGGTTTCTCATATTTCTTGTATACATGTTTTTTTCAAGAAAACACTATTGTCTCGCGACTATCCAGTTGATTTCAGTATGTATGTATGAATGATACATGTTGCAGCGTACGGCCTGCGTGCCGAATCGCTGTGGGAGCAGAAGCCTTCATCAGGCCACATGGCCTTTAGCTTCTGCTTCCGTTCTGTTGTAAACAGGAGAAATAAATTCATTCATTCATTCATTCATTCAAAGATGACCCAGAATCAGGAGGAGAACAACGCGACAATGTCCACTGCTGTACAGCCGCTACGATCAGCGTGGAAGACCTGCCCGTCGCCTCCCGCCGTGAATGTCCGAGATAAGGCGAGAACGTCGCGGATGGGGGGCGGGGGCCGCCGATCGTCGCCGATGCACCGAGGAGACAGGGCGGCGTCCTTACCGCAGCCGTCGTGCAGCGTGAATGTCTCCCACAAGCCGGTCGTGGACCAGGAAGCCCTTGGTGGCGACTACGCGGCTACAACGAGACCCCTGGGCGATCTGGGGGGTGCGACAGCTGCAGAAACCTCCGAGCTCCCGTGCGGACCAACGTACGACGCAACCCTTGTGTTTGGGCACGGACCATGCTATGATAATGACTGCGCCACGGCGAGCATGGCCACGACAGTGCCCTCGGACGACCTGCTGGCTGCGGACACTTGGCATGAACACTCATGTCCGTAACCAACCGGGCCCCAGCTGCGTGACAACTGCCTCGACAGATGTGACGCCACGGACCCGCATCGTGCTCCCTCGATTCCCATTGCGGCTGATCATCCCGGCGTCGTAACGCCGGCTGCACCCACTCTCCTTATAGATTATGTAAATGTAGTTGAACATACGAGACCACCTCGTTTCCTTCCCTGTGTAGACGAGGAGCAACGTTTCACACATATTAAAGAAAGGTGTTAGGCATTGACAGAATTGAGAGCATAAAAGCCGCTGTTGCTGCTTTAGTCTGGCATCAAACCAACAACCGCGCCAATGCAGCTTGCAACGCTATGAGGCACGTCAGCGGCATCGCGGGTTTGCGCTCTCCGTTCTGGTCGTAACATGACAGGTGGCCATTTCAGGAAGCGCTTCAGACTTTACAGACATTCAGCGCAGCATCCCTAGTGAAAAAAAAAACAAAAAAAAACTCGTATTCTCCATAACTCCTATATCCAATAACATCAAATGACATATAGGAAAAACGGGTTTTTGAATGCAATACCATATATGTTTCATATCCGATTATTGCATGTGGGAGTTATGGAGCATAGGGACTTTTTCGATAGGGATGTGTGTTTAAAGGAAACAGCTGATGGGGCGAATCTGTAAAAAGCGTTGCAGCTTGGTAGAATGTGTACATGGGGGTGCACTGCAATGAAACGAGGACAAATCCTGTAGCTGCAGTGTTGACAGGGCGTACACCAAGTCACCCCAAATGAAACGAAAGAAACGTGAAGTGAAAGTCGACGAGTGTTTTGACCAACAGCGAAAAAGATTTGCAGTTGGAAAATTAACTTTAATTGAATTCTTTAGTAAGGTGCGCTAATATAGCGTGAGCGCCTTCTAATTTTTTGAGGAATTAAAAAAAAACACAGTACGAATATAAAGATGAAAGTTCATTAACAGAGATGAGTAATTCAGTACTGTACCTTAAAACAGGTATCATATTTGAATATGTCATCAGTGTCATTATCAATCTCGGCAACGAATATACTCTGTGGTCTGATTATGGAGGCCCGATTACAAACCGCTTGAACTCTAAACACTACATTCCGCCGAAATCGTCTTTCTGAAGGACAAAGGCAAATAAAGTTAAGCTAAAGTAGACATTCAATACAGTGGAACACCTAGCCTGCAAAGAAATCCTCCCATCGAAATCACCTGTATTAAGTAGGAATTATAATATCCTCATTCTAGTGTTAGCTACGCAGTGCGGAACCTTTACAACGAAGTTACATGTATAGCGAACAATTTCAGAGGCCCAATCACTTCGTTATGGAGGCGTTGGAGTGTATAGCCGTGAACACACGGTAGGGACCGTCCGTCGATTTGCTGTCCCCGCTTATCGGAAATACAGTTCACCTCGCCGAGGGGGTCATTGCTCCCTGATCTTTCTTGGAACCGAGGTGGCTGCCCGACTGCAGCGTCACCACAGCCACTCGTCAAACCTGTTTTTACCATTGAATAGAGCCAGCCGACTCTCCGTTCTCAAGCTGTCAGAACGTGTATTCCTTGCCTCCGCTAAACCGAGCTCCGAACAACACTTATGCAAGAGGAACTGGTCCCGCACTTAAAGCCATCAATTCAATGATATGGCCTGCTAAGAAGCCACACGAAACTGTAATACCAGGAAGGTTCCATGTACGCACAGAAAAGTATATTCACAAAATCCTTTGCAAGTCACTAAATGACTGCAGTTTGTTCACTGCAGTCTTTCAGAAACTGACGACTGCGACCTAAGCCTAATTTTAAGAAGTGCGTAATCTTTTCTGCTGACTGGCTGAGGCCATCAAAGTGGTCTTCGTACTGACAAAACAATAACGGTGAAAAAAACAGTGGGGGTTCCAAGCATATATTTTGGTCGAGGGAACAATGCGTTACTGTTCAATTACGCTGTTCCTCATGGATTCCGGCCTTCTGGCATGGAACGAGCTTGTGGATTCTCATACACCATATAGCTCAGTTTTCACTGCTGGTTTGGTGCACATAACAATAATCTGTGCTTTTTTATATTCTTTAGATTTTTTGACACAAAGGCGAAGTGTAACCTTTGATTAGGCTTCTAATTTCTAATATTAGATTTTCTTAAGAACGTTGAGGCATATATCGGCTTAGAACATTCGAAAAAAAAAAAACATTATTCATTGTGGGTGTTACACACTTCTATTTGTGGTAGCGGCACGTTTTATATAAATTCTCGGAGTTTATTATTACGCTGAAAATATTGTTCTTAAATAAACTATTGTGACCATAAGGCCCTTAACTGGTCTAAGAAAATACGAAGAGATGAATACTGTTCACATGAGGATGATAATAATGATGATAATTTCCATACCATGCCAATATAAGTTGATTGGCTAAGTATGGGCTGGTTCATTTAAATTTAAAAGAGATTACACGAGAAATGAAACTCAACAGAAAGTTAAAGAAAGATAACAGAAATGATACAGTATTGCTTAAACGCGAATAAGAAAAAACTCGGGATTTGCTTGAGAATTTCCATGAAGTAGAAGGATAATATGACACAAGAGTAGTAATATGCAAATACTGCAAATGAAATTGCACGTTGTAAGGCAAACATCCCTGTGGCTAAACCCCAGAGCCGAGGTCTCGATAGAAAGGATAACTGAGCAGGTTAATGCAAGTGTAAGTTACTGAAACGGAACCTCGAGAACTCATTTTCTTTGTAGCGTGAATCGACTGCAGAATATGCGGTGGCTGAACGGTTACAAGGCCATGTTTTCTTCTAAAAATCTTAGCCTTAGAGTAGAGTATGTGTCCCAAGATTCCAAACGTCTGAGTCCGAGAGAGAGAAAGTTATTGAAAAGAGGCCGCTACTCGGGGAGTGAGGGAGGGGAGGGGTCGCGTAGCGATGGAGGTTAATGCTTATCTTATTTTGTTGATGCGCAAGCTGAACAAGGACAAAAGAATTTAGAGTTCATAATGTTTGTAATCTGGCTTCGTAAATTAGAATGCATAGTATGTTTCTTGCTGTGATTGATAATGAGAATGATGACATCTCCAAATATGATCCCTGTATTAAGGTACAGTACTCAATTACTCATCTCTGTTAAATGTACTTTCGTCTTGATCTTCTGTGTGTTTTTCCTAATTATTCTTCACACAATTAAAAGGCACCCACACTCTTTTAGGGAACATTACTAAAGAATTCAATTAAAGCTAATTTTCCAAGTACAGGTTGTTTTCGCTGTTGGTCAAAACACTCGTAGACTTTCACTTCACGTTTCTTTCGTTTCATTTGAGGTGACTTGGTGTGCGCCCTATGTCTACACCGCAGTTACAGGCTTCGTACTGGTTGCATATCAGCGCACGTCCTTTTACACATTCAGTTTATACCAAGCTGCAACGCTTTTTTACAGATTAGCCCCATCATCTGCTCACTTTTAACGCACATCCCCATCGAAGAAGTCCCTATGCTCCATAACTCCCATATACAATAATCGATATGAAACATATATAAATAAAGGGAAAATCAGACATCCACCCGTTTGTGGCAATTGCTACAAAGGAAACCCATACGGGTTCCTCGAAAGAAAAGCCTTACAGGTTTTCTTTCGAAAAAAAAAAAGCCTCATGGACTATGAGGCTTTTATTTCGAGGAACCCGTATGGGTTTCCTTTGTAGCAATTGCCACAAACGGGTGGATGTCTGCTTTCCCCTTTATTCATTAGTTCTCTCCACCTTGCGGGTTTCCGCAGAACTACTACGTGAAACATATATAGTAACCCATACAAAAACCCATTTATCCTATATGTCATATTATCTTGTTGGACATAGTAGTTATGGGGAAAACGAGTTTTTAACTAGGGATGATGCGCTGAATGTCCGTAAAGCCTCAAGCACCGCCTGAAACGGCCACCTGTGATGTTACCACCAGAAGGGAGAGCGCCGTCTCGCGATGGCGCTGACGTGACTGATAGCATTGCAAGCTGCATTGGTGCGTTGTTGGTTTCAGACTAAAGCAGCAACCGCGGCTTTAATGCTGCCAAATCAGTCAATTCCAAACACCGTACTTGCGGCATACGTTGTTCCTCGCCTAAAGAGAAGAAAACGAGGCGGCGTCTCGTATTTTGAACATATATTTACGTAATTTACAAGCTGAGTGGGTGCAGCCGGCGTTATATCACCGTATCGCCGCGATGATCAGCCGCCATGTGAATCGAGGCAGCGCGATGCGGGACCGCAGCGTCACATCTGTCGAGGCAGTTGTCACGCGGTTGGGCTCCGGTTGATTACGGACTCGAGTGTCCGTGCCAAGCGTCCTCAGCCACCGCGTCGATGGAGGGCGCGGTCGTGGGCATGCTCGCCGTGGCGCAATCATTGCCACAGCATGGTCCGCGCCCTGACACCAGGGTTGCGTCGTACGTTGGTCCGCGCGGGAGCTCCGAGGTTTCTGCAGCCGTAGGAACCCCGACATCACCCGGGGGTGTCGCTGCGGCACCGTGGTCGCAATCGAGGGCTTCCTGGTCCGCCCCCGGCTTCTTGGAGACAGGCCTGCTCCACGACGGCTGCGGTAAGGAGTTCACCCCGTCTCCTCGGTGCACCGGCGATGATCGGCGGCCGCCGCCCCCTATCCGCGACGATCTCGCCTTATCTCGGACAGTCTCGGCGGGAAGCGACGAGCAGGCCTTCCACGCTGAGCTGGGAGGCTGTTCTGCAGTGGACATGGTCGCGTTCTTCTCCTTCTGATTCTGGGTCTTCTTGGAACGCACGGGCACGGGTGCTGGCTCGCGGCGCGTGAAAGGCGACGATGATGACGACGATGATGATGGCCTCATATTATAGCTCGTACCCACGCTGAGTGATTGTCCAAGAAGTTTGTGCTTTAACTTTTGCTTAACGTTTTGAAGTATTACATATTGGATAAAAAAAAAAGCTTTCAAAAACAACTTCGTTTAGTTGATTGTATGAAAGCACAAACGGCATCACAGACCATAGTGGTGCATAATCCTCTTCGGTGTTGGCAACTACAGTCACTGCTGACATCTCGGACAGCGAAATTCAACCGACGATGAAAATGTGCGAGAACACTCACTTCTATGAGACGATGAAACGCTTAGTGCCCGTAACTTTAATCCGTAAAGTAAATGTGAAGATATTTAAATAAATAAAAAAGCAAGTTGCTCACAGTGGGCTCAAAGCATTAAATAAATGAGGAACGATTACCCTGAGGCATGCGCAGTAAGGGATTAAGTATTAGCGATACATTTTTCTATTTACATTAAGGACATCACAAAAATACCCTATTGCCCGTGTATTTCTCGTTGCAACAACGAAGTGTATTTTTCCTGCATCAGCGAATATTTGTCTCGAATGCATTTCAATACTATCAAATATGCAGCATTTATCGCCAAACACAACTATAATGAAGTTTTGATGACACGTGACTCTCTTATCAAGTAATGTTTGACGCGACATTGCCGAAAACGACCGAAACGGCCCTGAGAGACGCCGTTAGGTGGTGGCTGTAGATTAGGTGAGTCCTCCCTGTATTCTTTAACTGTATCCTAACTGTATCCTGTATCCTAACTCCTCTATGGCGCAAGATTTCTTAGAATTGTGCAATACCTTTTCGCTGACCCAAATCGTGATGGAACCAACAAGAATAACCGCGTATGTTTCTAATACACTTGACCTTGTCTTTGCTACCCGACCCGACATTATTTCCGACATAACATGCTTGCCAGGTATCAGTGATCATTGCATGCTTTCATTAAAATTTGCCTCGAGCGACCTAAACCGATTAAAAATTCATGACATTAAGAAATTATGCAAGGCTGACTTTGTTTCAATTAATAATGAACTCGCAGTGTTCCTTGATGAATACCTGCGTGAATCTGAATGCCGTAATGTTCAGTCAAACTGGAGTAGCTTTGTTAATATAGGGACTGAATTAACAGATAGGCACATCCCTGTTTACGCGATCACCTATAATTAAAAAAAAAAAAGAAGAAGGTATAATCGTCTGCTAAAACGCTTGTCTAATAAAAAAAGCGCCTGTTTAAATCAGTTAAACTAAGCCGGACCAATGCTTGTTTGTCAGCCTACAAACAGAGTGTTGATGAGTACGCACAGGCCCTAACAGACACCAAAGATAACTTCCTAAACAGCACATTACCTTCTATACTTAAAACTAACCCCAAACAATTTTGGCGCATGGTTTATTTTAAAGACAATAATATAATAGCGCTCAGTGACCTTAATGGTGAGGCTATACCGGCCAACCAGTGTCCCGGAGTACTAAATGAAGTTTTCGCTAAAGATTTTTCGTTACCCAGCAATTCCACTCCGCCACACCTACGGCCATATGACCATGATGTAATGTTTCCTCTCATTATCAGCTGTGATGGTGTCGCAAGCATCATTAGGTCACTAAAACCATCCTCTGCGCAGGGTAGTGATCAGATTAATCTGGAAGTCCTTCAACTCACAGTTTGCTACACACCAATCACCTTAACTAAAATTTCCCAGCCATCATTGCACGATGGTTTTCTTCCATCCGAGTGGAAAGTCGGGAAAGTAATCAGACAACAAGCAGTCCCCTCTAAATCAGAGACCGATTTCGCCTACAAGTATACCTCGAAGATACTAGAGCTTATCTTGGCTTCTCACCTAGCTACATTTTGGAGTCGCACTCATCTTTGGCACCATCACAGCATAGATTAAGCAAATCATACTCTTGGAAAACTCAACTAATACTTTTTGTACACAAACTAAACACCATTTTGACAATAGGTCCTTGGCTGACTGCATTTTTCTTGATTTTTCTAAAGCCTTTGACAAAGTGTGTAACAAACTGCTCATTTATAATTTACGGCTACTTAAGCTTGGTCCCTTCATTTTAATCTGGATTGAAGGTTTTCGTGCTAACCGTTCTCAGTTTGTTTCAGCTATAACGGCTCGAATTTGGAACAATGCACAGTCCATTCTGGTGTACCGCAGGGCTCAGTCCTCGATCCTCTTCTTTTCCTCATTTATATTAACGATTTACCATCTTGCGTTTCCTCATCCGTTCATTTGTTTGCCGATGATTGCGTAATATTCCGAGAAATAACAGGTACAAACGACGCCGCTCTTCTTCAAGCTGACATTAACGCAGTCTTTGAGTGGTGTGATACATGGCTTAGGGAACTAAACATTAAAAAAGGCAAATTCATGCGAGTGTCTAGAAAGATTACTAGGTTACCCATTTATCACTTAAATAATGAACTACTCTACAGCGTATATTCATATAAGTACCTCGGAGTTCACATCAGTAGCCATCTAATATGGGATACTCACATCTCTCATGTTGTCTGCAACGCTAATCGCATGCTCGGACATCTTCGTCGTAACTTTGCAAAATAGCCTTCGTCTCTCAAACTAGTGCTATATAAAAGAGTCTTTCACCATAAGTTAGAATATGCCGCTTCGGTTTGGGATCCGCATTATAATACTTCGGTACATTCGCTTGAAATCGTGCAAAATAATTCGGTCCGTTTTATACTTTCAAATTACAATCGAATCGCGAGCATCACGGTAATGAAAGCTAACCTTAAACTACCTACGCTTGCTTCTCGACGTGGGATGCTTCGCTTAACCTTTTTTCACAAACTGTATCATCATCCCTACCTGCGCGATTTACTGTTACTTCCTCCCCATTACGTTTCGCACCGTCTGGATCATGCTCATAAAGTTGGCATTCCGTTGTGTAAAACAGAATCATCCCTACAGTCCTACATACCACGCACATCAAATTATTGGAGTTGCCTTCCAAAATTGGTAGTAATAATTTCAGATCATGAAAAATTTGTGACTTCATTAACCAATGCTCTGTAGCATCTTGTTGTATTTCTGGCTCTTTATAGCTATTATTGTGTAATTAGAAACACTGGACTGCTTCTTTGTACATATAGTATTTTTTGTAACGTGTATTCGGCCTCTTCATAACTATTATCGCATAATCAGAAACATTGTGCTGCTTCTTGTGGTTAAAAGTTTGTTGTTCTTCTCTATTTTATACCACTCCCCTCTGTAATGTCTATTCACCCTGAGGGTATCATAAATAAATAAATAAATAAATAAATAAATAAATAAATAAATAAATAAATAAATGCCAACAGCATCGTGCATATTGTTCTGAGGGAAAGTGTTAAGCAATGACAATATCTCTAAGCTTCTTTGAGATATTTCTTCATGAACAACAGTTCCATAAAACGTTTTACCTGTGCAAGTTTCAGAATCCAAACACTATAAAATTTTTGACGAGATGACATTAAATTGTTAAGGTATAGACAAATGTGCCTAAGTACAAGTACCGACTGAACACGCTTGAGTGGTTGGGTTGCCGGCTGCAGAATTCGAACAGCGTCCGTAGCTGCTAGCTCGAGGTGACTGCTATGTTCCACGTAAGTTTCTCCTACAGTACATGGATCCAGCAAGCGGCATCGTAATGTGTGATGTCATTGCAGTGCTTCCCTGCGCTTATTTTGTTTTTTCGATAAGTGGCGGCCAACTGAGCGGGAGCTCGATTTCGCTTGTACATGTATTTAGCATTCATCTGCATCTTATTAAGCGGACGTTCGTATCATGTTCTCATTGTTGTACTTGCAGTGATGTAAGCGTTGTTTTTAATATATTCCACCACAGTCACTTATTCTGCGTAGTGTTTAAATGGGTAAAATAGCCACACAGCAGCAAAAGGGCCAAGATAGTTATCAGCATCGGCAAAAGTATAGTGTACATCTAATGCACTTGTTGAAATCTGCATGAAGGCAACCTTTCACGCAATGTTCAATTAAATTCGACAAAACTAACTGCAATGTGTACAGTTATCTTAATTTTCATGCGATAGAACAAGGACTCCCATGCAATGTTTGCTTGCGCATTATTATTAGCTAATATGCCATGGAATGTATACATAGCTCGCTAAACTCACTTAAACGTCACCTTACTAAGACTTGGACCGACCCGTGAGGCTGAGTTCTTATGAGCCTGGATGAGTATAACTTCGGCGAATATGAGTCGGAGCCAATGCTGCTGAGTAGGAATTTAATGAATGTGAGTCGTAACGAATCCGAAAATACAGTGCAATATCCGTAGCAGCTTCCTTGCTGTGTGGTTGTTTGTACTTCTTTCTTTTTTTCTTTCTTTCTTTCTTTCTTTCTTTCTTTCTTTCTTTCTGTCTTTCTTTCTTTCGTTTCTTTCTTTATTGATACTGTGAGGCCTTTCTTTAGGGCCATTACAGGAGTGGAGAAAAAAATAAAACTAGCAATGTCAACACATATGATTCAGCAGGGCGTGTAATACATCTGAATACAGCGTACAAAAAAGAAATTGCAGTGCATATGCATTGTAATAAAACAGGCAGAAAAAATCAGTCAATATCCTTGAGGCATGTAAAATAAGAACAACCTACACAGATAATAACAAAATCATAAAATGAGATGATTCACCAAGTCAGATGATTAACGCACAGGGCTCTCGGAATAAATAACGGCATGCAAATTACTCAGCAAATTATTAAAAGAGGCAGAATGAACTACGAAATTGGTACTGGAACAAAACAGGGCGACTTCTGGCCTTCAACGGGAGCAGGTGTTTGCTTGACCACAGCCTCTCCTTGTGAGCATGGCCGCTTGTGAAAATGGAGAAAGGAAGTTGCTCGTATTAGGTTCAACGCCGTAATAAGAAACTATGCGTGTGTGGCATGCTGTGAGTGGCTTCAGATTTAAGGATATCATACCTTACAAACAGTTACCAGTACTGCTATAAAAGAATTGCCCCATGGAGTAAAATAAAGAAAATAAACTTTATGTCATCCGTAAGAGTTCAATTTTAGAATGGTGCTTGCTCGTTTGTTTACATACATAATATGGGACATGTATCTTCACATGCGCATCAACATTCCAAACGCATTTTTTATTGTAGCTATAAAAGAAATCTTGTAAGTACAGGGAAATATCTCGCTTTCAAAGACTATCGAAGGGGTTAGAGATGAATACTTTATGCATTAACAACAATAATATAAAAGAAAGTAATGCAATTTGTAAACCAGTAAATATGAGAGACGACTGTCATAGTAACATAATGTTTGAAGGCGCATTGATTCAAGTTAATGAAAAGAAACAGAGAAGTGCGTGGTTTGCGTACGAATTTTCTCGGGTTAATTACTTATTGATAGGTGAATAACCCAACTTTCCCAAGCAACTGGACCTCCATGGAAAGTAGTAGCTTATTACCCAATTGACTAAAGCACATTCTAGACTATTTCATTTTTATATTTGGACTTACCTATTATTAACGTTTAGCTTAGCTGTAACGTGATTGGCGCAAAGGCATCACACGACGAACGCAGATGCAGCGTAAACATTTTGTTGTGCGTGGGATTTTCTACAAGCTGCTAGCATATAACAGAGCTCAAAGTGTTAACTCATGGCTCCGCTGACGCGACCGATGGTGTACCACGCCCTGTTGGAAAAAGAAAAAAAAAGAAAAAGAAGGAACGCTATAGGTTGGCAGTTACTTGTCGACACAGAGTGACGAGTGAAACAAGGCGACCGGACACGTATGTAGGATCTGTATTTACATATTTTACAAGAGCGTCGGTGTAGCCGGCACGTGGATGCCGTGGTGATGTACGCGGCCACGGATGTCGCGTTGCGCGATGCGTGTCGCTGAGGCCGACTTTGTCCGGTCCGCAACCAGACTTCGTGAGTCTGGTTGGTTACGGATTTGAGAGCCGCCAAAAGCGGCCGCCGCGTCGTCCGTGGGCACGGGCCTTGTCGCGTCGTTCACTTTGACGTTGCGGCGGCAGCATGGCCCGTGCCCTCATGGTGCCCGGGCCGCATCGCAGGCCGGTCCGCGAGGGAGGCCCCAGGATGCAGCCGTCAGAACACCCGTATCGCACGCAGTGGTCGTTGGGGCGGCGTAGTCGCAGTCGAGGGCTTCCTGGGCCTCTCCCGGCGTCCGGAGGACTGGCCAGTCCCAGGCCAGGTGCAGGGAAGACACCACCCCTCCTCGGCGGACCGGCGATCGGCAAGGCCACCCGTCACCATCGCACGACGTGCTTGCCTGGTCTCTGGCCATATTG
Organism: Dermacentor andersoni; assembly: GCF_023375885.2. Classification (NCBI taxonomy): domain Eukaryota; kingdom Metazoa; phylum Arthropoda; class Arachnida; order Ixodida; family Ixodidae; genus Dermacentor; species Dermacentor andersoni. The sequence goes on from NC_092814.1 coordinate 38,009,622, forward strand.
ACTCGAGGCGCCGCGCTGGTGCTCCGCTCCATGCCTGGGCGTTGACCTGACGTAGCCGTGCTGGCTTGCTTCTGGTTCCGATTCCTCAGCCGCTTGAGAGCACGGTGCAGCGCACTGGCTCGCGGCGCGTGAAGGTCGGCAGCCGCGTGGCGTCTTCGTTGTTCTTTTATCCTGCCAGGGGCCCTATAACGTAAAACTATTCCAATATGTTTTTATTCCAATCTCCTGACGTCAAATTTGTGTAACCGCCGACGCAAGCATCGGGCGGTCGCCCGCATGGTTGTCTGAACAGAACAATCAAACGCTCCCCTCGTTCATAGGAGGTACATTTCTTTTGCTTGAAAAACGAATAACATTGTGTTCACTCAGCGGCTTGTCTTATCTAATTTGCTGACAAGAGGCGAACAGCACGCTCAGATGGAGAGGGATTCGATGGGGCCGAGCCACTGCACTGAAAATCGATAACCTGATAAAGAGGGTGGCGCCGGCGCGTGTGATTGCTGCGCTTTCCCTTACTTAGCTTGCGGTGGCTGGTCGAAAATAGCCGCGGAATGCAACGGAAGCTTCAGAATGACTCTGAGACGGATGGTCAGGGCCGCTATTTTGTAGCGTTGCCTTATGCCTTATGATATGCTATTATTGTCATCCCCCACACACGGCCGCCTGATCCCTTTGATAATGTGGGCCGACCATCGCTCTGACCACTGGCCAAGCGCGAAAAGCCTGAAAAGGCATAGAATCAGAAAAGGCATCGCTACAAAATACCGGCCCAGCAAAGAGTTGGCACAACGAGGTCGTAAACATGCCGAATGTGCTGGAAAACGTTGCACGGCCACGCAAAAAGGTTTATTACACGCAAATAAACCCATGCTCTCCGGCAGGTGCGAGTAGCCAGTGCCTGAGACATCGGTGGCAGCCATATTTTATTCCTTTCGGAACAGGGCAGCCTGCGGCTATTCAGAAGAAAATTCACTTTTGTTCGGCATATTAATGCATCTTTAACGCGTACGCGTCACTTTGACGCGGTGAGTCTTCCCGGTTTTTTGACGTCGCGTGACAGGTAGGTGAAGTGGGTGCAGCCCGAAAACTTTTGAGCAATAACCGAGGGCTAATGGCGAAAGGGTGGTGAATTAAAAATGACTATTTTTCTTTTGTTCGGTCAAGTCATGCATAATCAGTGTGTACACGTCATATCAGATGGGGAGCTATCGCGGTTTTCGTGACGTCGCGTGACAGACAGGTGAAGTATGTGTGGTCAAAACAAGTTTTTGAGCAATCGCAGAGGGCTGATTGCAGAGTTGGAATAGAAAAGCTTGGAATAGTTTTAAGTTATAGCGCCCCTGGACTGCTGAAAGAAAGGAAAGTGAGAAGAAAAAAAGAACGAAAAAGAAAGAACAAAGGATGAGATTATAGCCATGGAAATGTGGAAGAAGCCGTGGAACTAAGCTAAATAAACCCTTTTGCCTTCATTTTCTACAACCTGAGGTCGTAGTCAATGGGCTTGGTGAACTCCACGCCCTGAACGCTACTCTAGTTGCAGCAGTACGATAAGGGTCTGTCCCTCTCGTTCGTAAGACGACTTGAAGAGTGGTCCGCATAGCTGACAGTTCGGAAATGAGTTTCGCTTCTCTGCTTGAGTTGGTTAACGTTTCTGTTAATTTGTGGATCGCAGCTTTGATTTCAGCATTTTTTTTATTTGATAAATCCTACAAAACGGACCACTTCGCACCAGTCCCGTAAGCGGATCGGTGATGGAGCGTTATGGCATTGTTCGTCTATTGTCGAGAAGTGGACGTAGCCATACACTAGTGTCGCGAAATGGCTCTTTGTTGCTCTCAAGCGGCGTATCAACCCTCGGAAGAAGGCACTCTACACTGCAATACACATAGAGTGAGCATATGCGCACAGGAAGCATCTACTTAGCTGTTCAGCATGATTATGCAGGACGTTTGTCGACGTAGTGGATGCCAAAGCCAACGAGATGGGTCGGACGTACCTGTTTTACGTCTAGCGTTTAACGTGCCTGTAAAAAAGGTTGAAAGCGGCCGTGGCACCCTTTCAACTTATCCAAAGCCTAAGTCTTTTCATTTAATTGAAAAACGTCATGCTCAAAAGACATGTTCTGCATTCGCCGTCACTGAAGGAATGATATAATAAAGCAGACCGTAGATCATCACACGCGTCATGCGAAAGATGTTGGTTCGGCGCCAACCGGTGGCAACGTGTCTATTCTTCAACATTTAGCGATAGTCTGGTAGTTTAGTCTATTATCAGGACGCTGGAACAACACGATTGTAATATAATAAGGCCGAAATGATCTTGTTCGACTCGTTGGATTCATTGCTGTCCGCCTTGGCAATTCTTATCTTAAATACCGTAGCCGCAAGCCTTGGGCGCGATAACATAACTCTATTCCAAACGAAAAGTGTTCCAAACTCCGGACGTCAAAATGACGCGACAGTTTCTGCGAACGGGGGCGGGAACCAGCGACGTTTTTCAATCTGCCCAATCAGCAGCCTCCATCGTTGCCGGAAGCATGTTTTGCTTGTTTTTTATTTTGCAAAGGGACCGTATAGCAAGTGACATTTAGATATAAACGCCCGATAAAAGAACAATTGTATGTTGCTGAGAGTAAAAGTGTTTTGTAATCTTTTAGTGCAAGACAAGTTGAAGCGCGCTCGAAAGTAAACACAAATATTTTAAGTTTTCGAGTCATAGCCACATATGTGCCAATTCCGCATCCAATCCATTTCGCTACGCACAATTAAGATGGCGGCTACGTAAAAACAGCTGATCGGTTCGGTGGGCCGCACTTGGTGTATTTTTGTCCGTAACGCTGCCTGATTAGATGAAATGTCGGCGTACGAGATACTTTCGCCCGCGAAGAATTTTGGAAGCTGTGAACATCATGAAGACTGTGAAAGCGTAGTGCTCGGTGAGTAAACACATCATTCTTTCTTGTGCTTAATGACTGAGCAGTAGCATCTGAACATCTGCGACGATCGCATGGTGTTCACTTTTGCTTTTATTCGTATAGGATACGGAAGAATCGATGAAGGTTGGAAGGCATCTCAACAGATAGCTGGTAAGTAAACGTTTTCTATAAACGATCGCAACTATCTCCGAATGTAGGTCCTGATTTAAATCGAAGGTGGTCTGTAACAGAGGCTCACTTTTTTTTCCTCTGCCACACACTGCTGCGCAGTGATACATTCCCCCGTGCGGGCGGTAGAGATACTCCGCCTACCCGCCAACAGCCGCTGGAGGATGCGGCCTGCAGGGCAGCCGCCGAGTATGCGCGGCAGGGGCAGCTGGCTGAGGCAGCGAACGCGGAGGCCGCCAGTCATTGGCCAGGTCATATTTTAAAGAGGTGATTAGTGCGCATGGTAATGTACATCACAACCATATTACACATGAGAGGCATCTGTAGTCATTTGGCTGATTGGCTCATGCACGTTTATACATCTCCTTTGAGGTGTTCTTTAACGCATAGCAACTTACAAAACATTTCCATGGTTGCATGTATCACCACAGCATGATCATCTTTTGTTTAACAATTCAACTAGCCACGAATACTGTCTTCTGACAGGCAGAGGCAGCTTGGTAGGATTTGCTACGTTTCACATGTTTTAAGCATGACAGACCATATACGTTTGCACGGTCATTTCTCATGTCATATGTAAATGATCTCGCTGCCCTAAAGAGTAACCTTGCTGAACCTGTAACACTTGCAAATAGTGCGAATCAAACATTTACATTACATAACCTGCAGCTGAAGTAAGTGAATTTGTTTCGCAGCATCATCAGCAGCTGGTGGAGGAGCTGAGGGCGGCCCGGGTGGTGCAGCAGCAGCTGGCAGCAGAGATGCATGGTTTGAGAGAGGCCACTGGCCTCATCGCGACAACACTGCGCCAGCTCCTGGCTGCCCTGGCTCGACTCCACGAGCAGCCTCAGCCATGAGGGACAGTTCCCTCCCCCCTCCCCCCCCCATATCATCCTTTAGTACTAGTAGGTACAAGTGTTGCCTATCTTTCCGTTCAAATCACCGCTGCAGCATTTGGTGGTGATGCCCACACGTCCTCGAAAGCTGTTGTGCCGAGTTGTAGCCAGTCTTGTGAAATTATGTGCAGGTCATGTGCGACCATGGCAGCGAAACCTGATAGTGCTGTGATGTCACTTGAAACACGAATGCATGATTTTTTTTTTGTTTTTTTGTATGTAGCACTAAAGGATGATATGACTGTTTTCCTTATATTTCCGTTCCTAATCGTATTTTTTTTCAAGGTAATTTCTCTTCATGTGTATTTTCACTGGCAGTGCAAGTTTGCCCAAATGAGACGTTATAAATTATATGTAGAATTTTTTCCATATTTTCGTTAGTTGTTGTTCACTTGTGTTTTGCTGTTACTGATATGTTTCAATGCGCACCTTTTTTCCACGGAAGATATACACTATGCAATCACTTTTACAGCAACTTCGACATTGTCTTGCACACATACAGGTGCACTTAACTACAATGCTGTGATAACTGGAAATGAATTTTCATGCCATATGTATGTCATGTTTGCAATGTCAAACCTTTCGTGCCTACGCAATGCAAAGTGGCCGAATTGGAATTTTTTTAACACCAAGCGCCTGTTACTTGTAATAGTTATTGTGATATTTCAGGTGTCCTTACCTATGATAGCAGTACAATGTAGTCCCCATTGTAGTTGAGCGCAGTTTGTGACATACATAATGGAGCCATTGATGTGGCCACTATGTTGACATGCGCTGCCAGGCTGCTCTTGCAGCCGGTATATGAAATACCGTTGAAGTGCCAAGCATTTTCTCAGTTGTCGTTCCTTAAAAGCATGTGATGGCTGTTTTATATTGCGATCTTATTATGGCACTAGTCATTGAAAAGAAACTATTTCGTGCTACAAACATGCTGACTACATAATAGACAAGACATCTTTCTTGCTGTTAAGTTGCTGGATGAAGATAAATGGTTGTGCGCGAGTTCAAAAAAACATCATTATGCTCGTGACATATTTACGCAATTTAACATCTGCCAATGGCCCATTTGTAGTGTACTGGGCCCCATGTAGTGAACATCACACGGCTATTTTCGCGCCATGAAGTCATGCTCTGTGTACTTGTCTGTCATTTGCTTTGATGAAAGATGGCATTAAAGATGGATCAGATGGTTTTATTTACAATGCAGATATAAATAAACGATTTTAAACAATGCAAGTGGCACTTGAAATGAATATTTACAATTTGTGTTCCTTCAATTTCAGAACTATTTACATATGTACACTCTCCCAAGGGAGAATAACGCGCTTGACATGCCAGGCGATCGTTTTCGGCATTTCTTGGCCTTATGTCAAGGAACTGTGCGGTGGCTGTGTGGCAAAACAGCGCAGGGCCTACAAGGTGCGTGAGAACAGTACACATGGTGGAGCGAGAAGTGTTGTGCTTGGCAGCAGCCCAAATAGGAAGCGAGGAGACGAAGACCAATATCCTCCCATGCACAGTGCAGATGGCGGTGACAGTGTCGGTGATGACAGAAGCAACAGCAGCAGCAGCAAATCATTTGGCAAACCCCAGCTGCCCAGAGAAGTGGCTAGAATATTCTGCTGATGAACACAAAGTGTTCTATCCACAGGTACTAAATGAAAGGCTCTCATGTAGTGTCACAGTGGAATGATGCAATCATTTCCGGTAGTGACAGCTCACTGGCAGAGGACACGTGAAAACGCTGGTTATGATTGAGCAGATTCGATAAAAAAACAGGAAGCTATCCACTAATTGCACACATTTCTTCACATTGGTTCCTGCTCTCTATTAGGTGTGTAGACAGCAGTAATAAACATCTGCCTGCAGTGTCAGGCACGTGTTTATTGCTGCTGTCGGTGCTGCTGTCGACGCAGCCGCCTTCGCACCCTTTTCAGGTAGTGCTGGTGCTGCTGCCGTGTCGTGCCGAAGGAGCCAATAACATTATCCCGGGCAGCACAGCCTTTTAAGTACATTATGCGTGCTGCCCTCACTCGGGGAACTCTCTGTGGGGAGGGGTTGCCACTTTCATCGTCACTGCTGCTGCTGCTGCTGTCATCACTAACATCATCCGACACGCCACCTTCATCAAGACACAAGTTGTGCGACACTGCACATGCTGCAACGATGTTGGCAGCACGGTCTGGTTCGTAGTGGAGGGCGCGGTACCGCTGAAGGCAGCGGAAGCGGCTCTTCAGAAGCCCAATGCACCGCTCCACTACGGACCGCATGGCAGCATGTGCAGTGTTTTACCTGCCTTCTGCAGTGTGTATGGGAGGGTGGCCTGTGACTGGGGTCAGGAGCGATGGTTCCAGGGGGTAGCCGCTGTCACCTGCAGGATCATAAAAAATGGTATGAAATCTGCACAAAGTTTAGTAGGCGAAGCATGGGTCATGTAAAATTCACCTACTACAGAAAGGCTGCAATAAAGGAGTATACAGACTGAGCACCTGACACAGTTGTGATCACAGATAACAATAGCTGGGACATAGTAGCATCCCTATTTGCAGCAAGGCAGCTCTTTGTGCAGTCTTCATTCACAAGTGATTATCAGTGTAAAAAAGAATGTGACAACGCGTGCACTGTACACTCACATTAAAATTTAGTTTAAAGTACAGCGCAGGTGTGTTGTCACTTTGTTTCGTGCAGATACCATTGGAAAATTACTACATCTCGCCTATAGTTAATAACGTGAGTATAACATAAGCGGTTCGGGCTTCAATATTCTTCTACGGCGCGAGCACGCTTTGCTGCATGCTGCCAGAATTGCAACTGTACAAAATTTTCCTGCTGCTCACCGAGGAGGTGTTCGCCGGCCTTGGCAATATGCCCCTCCAGGAACCGACGACGCAACCACGTAGTTCTCCAGACGTGGGCGTCGTGGTCTGACCCCGGTCGCAGAGCGTCGACGGCGAAGATCCGCATGCCTGCGTCGCAGATCTGACGAGAGCGCGCACAGCATAAGCCACGCGTTGCTATGACGGGCAAATTAGACAAAAATTAAGATACTTACGAACATTGTGTTGAGGGCGTAGTAGCCTTTGCGGCACATGAATGCCGCCTTCTGTTCGCCCTTCGGTGCGATGATGGCTATAAGGCTGCCGTCCACGCATCCGATGATGCCGGGAATGGAGCCGCGTCGAAGGAATCCTTCCTTCACGGCCGCCTTCTCCCCCGACGTCCTCGGGAAATGGACCCACTTGTTGCGGGCCCCGGCGTGGACGATTGCCTCCGCCACGCGTCGCACACACTTGCTGACCGCAGGCTGGGTCACGCCGATCGGCTCCTCGCTCCCTACCGAGGCTTGAAAGCTGCCCGTTGCGAAGAATCGCAACGCGCACAACACTTGCCGCTCCACCGACAGCGCTGAAGTTCTCACGCTTCCGACTTCCTCCGCCACTTCGTCGCACAGCCACCGCACAGTTTCTTTCTTCAGGCGAAAGTGCCGCCGAAACTGATCGTCTGGCATGTCAAACGCATCCTCGGGCACCCTCCTCCCGCGCCAGGGCTGACGAGCCGCCGCCGCCGCCGCCAAAGCAATCAAGAAGGCCGCCATTTTTTTCTATTCCAAACGGAACGGGGCACTCACCGGTTATTCCACGAATTTACCGGGTTTGTTCGGCATAATTTAGCATAATGAGTGCGTAAACGTCACTTTGACGTGGCAGTTTTTGAGCATTCCTGACGTCGCTTGACAGGCAGGAAAAATGGGCGCGGCCTAAAAAAATTCGACCAATGAGCGAGCGGTGTCGGCCATTTTGGAATAGAAACAGAACGGAATAGTTTTACGTTACACCGACCCTTATCTCTTTGATTACTGCACTCGTCAGTCAAGCAGCGCCATACTGTAGATTCATCCTACTACCTGCTCGCATTTCAGAGTATATAGGGCGCAACGGAATATTTCTGAAAGGACATAAGGTTTCTGGACGAAATAAGTCCAATGATGCCTCAGAACGGGATGCACTATCTTGTAATGAACGTGACGTGACTGGCGATGTTCCATGTTCTGTTGCCAACGTTGCGGCCACATATATTTATAGGCATGGCGCACCAAAGCTATGATTTCTTTACTGAATTCCCTCTATCGCAGTTTTTAAAATAGAATCATCATCATCATTATCATCAGTCTAGTTACGCCCACTGCAGGGCAAAGGCCTCTCCCATACTTCTCCAACTACCCCGGTCATGTACTAATTGTGGCCATGTTGTCCCTGCAAACGTCTTAATGTCATCCGCCCACCTAACTTTTTGCCGCCCCCTACTGCGCTTCCCTTCCCTTGGAATCCAGTCACCTGTTGATTATTTCCTTAGTGAGAGAGACAAGGCGGCTTTACGCGTACGCACAACCTCTGTTTAAATAATACAAGAGCTTCGCAGTAGCCGGCTCGTGAGCGACGTGACACTGCGAAAGCCCCGTGACCGTACAGCAATAATAGTTTTGGCACCATCGCTGCTTGCAGACCCATAACGATGGTTCAGGAAGCTGCAGCCGGCGCATCATAGCTGGTCACGGGCGTCACCAGCTTTCTTGGTGGCCAAGTTAGCATGGCTCGTGCCCTATTGGCGCCAGAGCGATGTAGCACGTCGTACTGCACGGGAGCCCCCAGTATGCAGCCGAAGGAAGCCCCGGGTCGCTCACGCTGCCCGTTGTGCTAGTGTAGTCCCAGCTCAGGGCCTTCATGGGCCGCTCCCGCCGTCCAGAGGACTGACAAGCCCCTTGGAGGCTGCGGGAAGAACGCTCTCTCGCTTACTCGGCGTTGAGAAGACGAGCTAGATGCCCTGCCATCTCCGCGCCACGTCCTCGCCTCTTCCGTGGCCGTCTTGTCCAAAGCCAGCGTACCTCTGTCCCGCGTCGAGCAGTCGAAGTCTGCTGCCATCGAGGTGATCATGTCTTTCAGTTTTCGAATATTCTGCTCTGATCACTCGGACTCGCGTTGGCCCGGGGGGCACGAAGTGTAGTCTTGGCGTCGAGACTTCGGGAGTCATGATGTTGTTATCGATATTAAAGGGCCCTCACCAGGTTTGGCCATCTTGAGCTGAGAGGCGCAGTGCATACAATATGCGCTAAGGACCGTGTCTGCAAAGTACTACATCCCTACGTGCCACGGAAAGAGCTTAAATTTCAAACCAAACACCCTTTGCCCTTCTCGTCGAGGACCCTGCACCCCTAGTCCGGCCAGTCGACGTCACTCGCAGGAGTGCGCCTACCTATATGGCAGTGCTGCACGGCATTCACAGTGACACGTGACATAGACAATTATTCAAGGCGACATCAGTCATTGGGGGGAACTGTTTCTTAAAATACTAAATAAACGTTAAAGACATAATAAAACATAGAAATGGAATGTGCGCGTCTTTTGTTTTACCTCGTAACGTAGCAAAATAGACGTAGTTCCCTACTTGTGGCCACACTTGCGGGCAAAGAACGAAACTGTGTCATTTGTTACCGTGTTTCTTCGCTGCGATGATGGTCTTTCATTCTCTCGTGTCTGCCGCAGTGCTCGTGACTGCGGCACTGACTCATACTGCTAATCAGGTGTTCTGGTGCTGATTGCGCAAAGTTATCCACGGCGCACAACGACACAAACGCAACAGCTCGCGCGCGAGACCGTCACCGTAAGTGCGCCGGTCAGCAAAAACGCGATCCTCCGGCTGCGGTAGGCGATTACGCAGAGAAGGAATTTCGATTGCGGGGGCTAAACGGGGAAAGCGGACAGGGTCTATTTAGGCGGTGACGTTCGCCTACTGACATTGAGTCACGTTCATTGAAAGGCAGTACACACATACTGGCCCATACCCAGTGACCCAAGTTCACATCAAAGAGGTTCGTCGAAGATCTGCAAAGATCGACGAGTGCTCCAACTCCTCGTAAAAGAGTTTCATTGGACAGCGGTACATACCCTGTTCTGTGTCTACATTGACCCACGTCGACCTGAAAAAAAGTTTGTTTAACAGCGGCACGTACGTACAGCACGTGTCGCTGGGAGATCGGTACGAGAGGCCTTCGTCCTGCAGTGCAAATAAAGATAGGCTGATGATGATATGGGAACATTGTCACATACTAAGCCACCCAAGTTGGTACGATGGTTGGTTTCGAAGCCTGTCCCCTCAGCACAGCCAACCTGATGCGCTACCCATTCGACCATGGAGTATCAGTGACCCAAGTAGGCGGGAAAACGGTTCTACACAAACATAGGGAAGCGCGAAAGCTGAAGCCCGCCGGTGTACGCCTCATACGTAACTCATTTCAACAGCGACAATATGGTCTGTAGTTGCATTTATTGAATGATAACGCACTACCATCGACCAGACGCCCTTACGATTTGGTGCGCTGTGCTAATGAAGGGTTAACAGGCTGAAAAGAGAGAAAGAAGGGAAGAGGGAGACAGAGCTAGCACCAGCAAACCAAGTCTAGAAACGGTCGCAGAGAACGTAGGGAACGTTGTTCCACTGCCATTGTTTTGACGGCGGTGTGGTGAACGGGAGAGTGCGGTCTCGCTTGTCGGCGCTGTAGCAGACGCCCGGAAAAGGAAGTCGTCGAATAGGAGTGTCTAGGGATTTGGCATAAGAATGTAGCCTCAACTGCAGGTGCATTATGTGTGGTCGCGCTTCCACTTGACCGCGTTTCTTTCACTTCTTGTCGTTTAATCTGAACTTTGTTGTCTCCTCGCTCTCATACGACGCCCCATCATGCACCCTCATCTTAGCGTAAGAAATTCTTGGCTAAGAAATTGCGTGCGAGCACCACAGCTTGGTGAATTCCGCCCCTCATCTACCTGGTCATCGACATTGGTTTTGTCTATGACCAGTCAACAATCGGTGGTGGATAAGAAATACCATAAACCAAGATAATCACCACGCTTGAAAGCGAAACCAGACGAATCGTTTACGCCACTTGGAGGAGCTCTTCCTCAGGGCTGACAAAGAGGGGAGTGATGTATATTGACGGGTGAAACTTGTCGCGACGCACAAGGGGCATGTCCGAACAAGAGACATCTATAACTTGAGCATTCGAGAGGCAAATGTCGATGAGGTTGCCACAGGAATTAGCGATGAAGTTTTTCTGGTGAAGGGAATAGACCGCCGGGAAGTCGCATAAAAGGCTCAATTTCTTCTTTATATAATGATTGTAATAAGAATATCTAAGCGTGCTGAAATCAATTCGAGGTGTATAAAGATCACCAAGGAGAATTCCTCTGTGCTGGCTGTGGGAAGATATTAAATAGAAGGGGTGACCTCATCAAACAAAACACAGGAAATATTCGGCTGTACATAGAAGGGCCCATTGACAGCGCGCTACGCTGACTTTTAGCAAAGCCGTTTCCTGTACAATTTCTACGTCGTTGCGCTGAACAGTACTTACCGAACTGTCAACAGCAATCAGTACGACACCACCTTTTTGTTTAGATCCACTGAAGTCCCGCTCTCTACGGAAGACATTTTAGTAGTAGTAGCAGCAGCAGCAGCAGCAGCAGCAGCAGTAGTAGTAGTAGTAGTAGTAGTAGTAGTAGTAGTAGTAGTAGTAGTAGTAGTAGTAGTAGTAGTAGTAGTAGCAGTAGTAGTAGCAGTATTAGTAGTAGTAGAGGTAGTAGTAGTAGTAGTAGTAGTAGTAGTAGTAGTAGTAGTAGTAGTAGTAGTAGTAGTAGTAGTAGTACTCATAGTAGTAGTAGTAGTAGTAGTAGTAGTAGAACGCGCAAAAATGGCACATGTAAAGGGGAAAGCGCCTGTAGCTGAAGTCCAGAGGAGAGGCCTCAACACAGCAAAGATTACTACTAGCAAGATGAGGAAATTGCTTTCGAAATGGGGCGCCGTAATCCTGTAAATATAATATGCCATCGATGTAGGGCAGACCATTCATTATTCCAAAGGAAGCTCAGATGTCGAAAGTAAAAAAGAAAAACGATAAAAGTGCGCGCATATTTAGGCGAAGTAGCAAAATGAAAAATACGTAACCAACGATGGACGCTAAGACAAGAGGATGTGCCATTTGATTTCAAAACCGGCACTTTATTTGCGCCAGGTATATTCATTCTCTTTGCCTTCACTGTGGTTACAGTGTCGCCCTGTTTACATATTTCTCGCCTACGGCATTTTTCGCCACCTTTCCATTAATAACTGAATAACAAAAAAAAAAAAAAAACTTCCTGTTTAAATCTGAAGACCCCGGCGACCATTCGTAAAGCCGTATACTTCTGGGTTCACACAAACTAGAATTATCGCAAGTGGATGCGAAAAGTCTTCTGCCCCTCAGAAATATGTTATCTGATACGTCCTCCTGTTTTGCTTTTTCAAGTGAAGTAGACCCACGTTGTCTCTTACCTGCACCAAATAAACAATAGGCGACCAATATATATATATATATATATATATATATATATATATATATATATATATATATATATATATATATATATATATATATATATATAGAGAGAGAGAGAGAGAGAGAGAGAGAGAGAGAATCGCTAAATTCTCTATGAAAAGTAGTTACGATTGGCAGTCGCGCGTCCCTTGCATCGTGCGTTCCAGTCGGAATGCATTTCTATTCCATGCGAGTTAATTTGCAATGCGCCTCTTAATGAAGTCAGAGGGCGTGTTCTACGCAGCCATCCTGTTGCCCCTCGCGCCTTTCCTTCCCTCATATCGAAACGCCCTACGCTGGCGAAGGTGTCCTGGTGCTAAGCGCGAGGTCACGGGTTCGAATAGCATGCACGGCGAGGAATGCAAGGCGAGGAATGCAAAAATGTCCGTGGGCTTTAGCTCCACGCACAAGAAGGTTAAGGAAGACAGGGATGTCTCACTTAATCTAGAGCCAACACCTAACGGCGTCTCTCAGGACCGTTTCTGTCGCTTTGGGCAATGTCACCCGCTGCGGTTGCTTAGTGGCTATGGTGCTGGCCTGCTAAGCACGACGTCGCGCGATCGAATCCCGGCCACGGTGGCCACATTTCGATGGGGGCGAAAACACTCGTGTACTTAGATATAGGCGCAAGTGAAAGAACCCCAGGAGGTCAAATTTCCATAGTGCCTAAATACGGGGTGCCTCATAATCAGATCGCAGTTTTGGCACGTAAAACCCCACAATTCACCTTTTAAATTTCTGGGCAATGTCGCTTCACACATTGCTTCATAGGAGAGTCACGTGTCATTAAAACTGCATTACAGTTGTATTTAGCGACAAACATTGCAAATGTAATCGTTTTAAAAGATATTCGAGACAGATATTCGCTGATACAGAAAAAAATACTCTTCATTGGTGAAACGAGAAATACGTGGGCATTATGGTATTTTTGCGATGTCATTCATGTAAACAGAAAAATGTATACTTCTCCGTGAGAAGCAGCGAAGTCTTTTCACTTTATTACGTAGGCAATATTTGCACACAAGTATTACTAACGATTCGGGGGGGCTATGATTCCATTAAAGCTAATGCCGTGCCGCGCTTGCTACAAGGCAACCATTCCTCAATTATTTATGGCTTTGAGCCCACAGTGAGCATCTTCTTTCAATTTATTTTTATATCTTCATATTTATTTTAGAACTTGAAGTTACAGACGCTAAGCGCTTGAGTATATCGCAGAAGACGGTGTTCTCCCACATTTTAATCGTCGGTCAAGATTCGCTGTCCGAGATGTCAGCAGGGACCATAGTCGCCAACATCGAAGAGGTACATGTGGCACCATGGTGTTTGATGCCGTTTGCGGTTTCATACAATCAACTAAACGAATAAATTTTTGAACGTTCACACTTCTCGGCCAATCCTCCAGTGTGGGTACGAGCCATAGCACGAGGTCAATATCATCATCATCATCGTCGCCTTTCACGCACCGCGTGCCAGGACTCGAGCCGTGCGTTCCAAGATGACCAAGAATCAGAAGAAGAAGAACGCGACCATGTCGACTGCAGCACAGCCTCTACGATCTGCGTGCAAGACCTGCGCGTCGCCTCCCGCGAAGACTGTCCGAGATAAGGCGAGATCGTCGCGAATGGCGGGCGGGGGCCGCCGATCGTCGGCGGTGCACCGAGGACACGGGATGAAGTCCTTAGAGCAGCCGTCGTGCAACAGGCCTGTCTCCCAGAAGCCGGTCGCGGACCAGGAAGCCCTCGGTGGCGACAACGCGGCTACAACGAGACCCGCGGCCGATGTCGGGGTTCCTACTGCTGCAGAAACTTCGGACCTCCCGCGTGGGCCAACGTACGGCGCAACCCTGGTGTTAGGGCACGGACCATGCTGTGGCAATGACTGCGCCACGGCGAGCATGCCCACGACCACACCCTCCATCGACGCGGTGGCTGAGGACGCTTGGCACGGACACTCGAGTCCGTAATCAACCGGAGCCCAACCGCGTGACAACTGCCTCGACAGATATGAGGCCGCGGTCCCGCATTGTGCCTCTTCGATTCAGATTGCTGCTGATCGTCGCGACGATACGGCGATATAACGCCAGCTGCACCCAATGTCCTTGTAGATTACGTAAATATATGTTCAAAATACGAGACGTTAGCTGCCTCGTTTTCTTTACTCTTTAGGCGAGAAACAACGTATGCCACATTTCAAAGTACGGTGTTCGGAATTGACTGAGTTGGCAGCATAAAAGCCGCGGTTGCTGCTTTAGTCTTGCATCAAACCAACAACCACGCCAATGCAGCTTGTAATGCTATCAGACACGTCACCGCCATCGCGAGACTGCACTCTCCGTTCTGCTCGTAACATCACCGGTGGCCGTTTCAGGCAGCGCTTGAGGCTATACAGACATTCAGCGCAATATCCCTAGTGAAAAAACTCGTATTCATCGTCACTGTTATGTCAAATAACATTAAATGACATATAGAAAAAAATGGTTTTTGTTTGGGATACTATATATCTTTCTTATCGGATAATTGTATATGGGAGTTATTGAGCATGGGGACTTTTTCGATAGGGATGGATGGTAAAAGCGAGCAGATGATGAGGCTAAGCTGTAAATAGCGTTGCAGCCTGGCAGAATGTGAATGTGTAAATCAGGGTGTGCTCGTATGAAACGAGGACAAAACCTGTAACTGCGGTGCATACATAGGGCGTACACCAAGTCACCTTAAATGAAACCAAAGAAGCGTGAAACGAAAGTCGACGAATGTTTTGGCCAACAGCGAAAACGACCTGTACATGGAAAATTAACTTTCATTGAATACGTTAGTAAAGTTCCCCAAAACAGCGTGGGCGCCTTTTAATTTGGTGAAGAATAATTAATAGAAAAACGCAGAAATAAGATCAAGACGAAAGTACATTTAACAGACATGAGTTATTCAGTACTGTGCCTAAAACAGGTATCATATTGGATAATGTCCTAATTCTCATTATCAATCACGGCAATAAACATACATTGCAATATAATTTACGAAGCCGGACTACAAACGTTATGAACTCTAAATTCTGGATTCCACCAAAATCGCCTTTCTGGAAAAAAAGAAAGAGAAATGCAACGGCCGTGGTTCTTGGTGGCATGGGCTGCTAAGCACGAGGTCGCGGCATTCTTCCTTTGACAGGCATCATACATCGCCTTCGTCCACGTGGACTTCTCACAATGTGCATCCAGCTTTTAGACATTTGCATTTTCGCATAGTTTCTGAATGGTACTGTGCATAAACATAAACATTGCATGACATCAAAGTCATGGCCTTTGCATAAACGTCAACATTGCACGAGATTACACTTGTTATAGGATAAACATAAACACATTGTACGCATTGTTCTCAGCTGTACACTACTTATTTAACCATTTATTTAAAGCTTCGCTTCTCTTTGGATGGATGGATGGATGGATGGATGGATGGATGGATGGATGGATGGATGGATGGATGGATGGATGGATGGATGGATGGATGGATGGATCAACGTTTATTGAATTCAGTAAATATTATGAGGGTAAAATGCCTCATGAATGTCAACATGTGAATTTTTTAAGCGTCTCTGTCTGGTTCACAGTGGATCTTCGCATGCAAGGTGTTAAAAGTGCGACGGCCTTTGCCCCCACTGCTCCACTCTCCTCACTCAGGCCATGTTGATGTCTCTTTCTAATAAGTTTATTCTTTTTCTCACGCTTCTCTCATAAGAGCATTTCGTCTCCTTGTTCGTCGTTCCTGGTCCAAGAACGCCACCAACTTCAAGAAGGTTGCCAATAACTTCATTTGAACTTAACCCTCATCTCTGTAATACCCTATGGCCTGGAGTGTTTCCAAATTAATAAATAAATAAAAAAATAAGTAAATAAATAAATACCTAAATAAATAAATAAATAAATAAATAAATAAATAAATAAACTGTCTGTAACTCCCATGCTGCTTCAACAGCCAAACAGGCAAGAGAAGGAACCATTTTTATGCAAGAAAGCAGTGCACCTATACAATCACCCGACAGTTCCCTCTACTGAATTTACCAATTGAAAACTCCCCCCCCCCCCCCCTAATGTGCACAACAACACCTCTCTGTCAGAAGGCCGTTTTCCGGTCCCCGGCAGTTACAAACCACCGCTGCTGCAAACTCATTGAGCGAATTACTCATTCATTTAAATACAGCACCCTATGGCAGCCCTTGTGGTGAAAACAATTAGCAGAGTCAACTCCAGTACATATCTACGTAATTCGAAGCAGTCATGGTTTTCTAGATAATGGTTCCTACGAACGATATGATTGTTCTGAGGCAAACGGTTAAAGTGTTTGCGATGTGTTGTGAACTGATGCAGACTGCAGCGCATTGTGCTGCTGGTCGTTGTGTTAGCCATTAATCCAAGCGGGAGTGAAAGAAATATTTGAAGAGCAGAACACACCCAGGTGCACATATCCAGTTGCGGAGACGCCAACGACCCATACGCAGTAGTCACCATGGCACATCCCCGAGTTGGCGTCAAAGAGGTTCATTGACAATAGGAACATAACCAGCGGCCCCAGTGACACGTACTAAGTGGCACATACGGAGTGACACATGCCCAATTTAATGATGAGCGGATCACATCCAGTGGCCTATACTCAGTGACGCATATCAGTGTTAAGGGCCCACATATTTAGGCTGTTCTATCTTCGGTAGAGGCCCACGAAATCGTCCAGATACCAGTTACAGATAACTGGATCATTTGAACTCGCCAAGAATGCTTCGCTAAAAACTCGAAGCAGACACGACTCTAGTTGACATCAACGTAATGCGAAGCAGTCTCGGTTTGGTAGAATATAGGTATAGTGGTTCATGTAACTCTTCTGCAGCGAACGGTTAGTGCTTTTGCGACGAGTTGGGAACTGATGCGACGTGCAGAGCATCGTTTTTGTTGTGGCTTTGACATCCAGTGGATGATGTTGGTGCCAAATATCCATTGAACAGCGGCACATATTATATACTTTCGGCAAATAGATACATATATATGATTAAGTGCATTAATACGTTCGGCAAAGGCGCATATTTTTAAAGCGAAGTTTGCGTCGCGAAGCTTCCTGCGTTTTTCCTGACCGTCGTTGCTGGCTGCTACTGCTGCTGTCCTGCCGAACAATTGATCGTTGGAAAAAGTTCAATTACGTGAACGATGATGGGCTGTAACCGCGGTCACCCAGCTCAGCTGCCCGTACCTCTCAAGATAAGGCCACAATAGCTTTCCTTTTCTTACGTGGTATTTATTGGATCATGCATAATACTGTTTGCGAGAAACGTGAAACAGTAGAAAATATAACGTGGGCAAATTCCTAACATCTGTACTTCCCGTGATCACGCTTTAAAAAAATATGGACGAGATTTTCCTTTGTAAGGCCATAAACATAGAAAGTTGATTATACATATGTCGCAAACGTATTCGGGGAACCTAATGCCTTAGTAGATGTTAGCACTGTACACTCCACAACGGTATAAAAGTTCAAGTATTTATCCGCAGCAATTTACCAAGCGCGCTGCTAAAACGTGCTTCTTGATGATGTAAAATTTCCGCACAAAAGGAACAGTGAAAAGTGGCGAGAAGGCTTTGCAGTATTTGCTCGCAGAATAAGGAACAAGCACGTAGCGGCGCCACTTGGAAAGTTAACACACAGATTTTCATCCCGTCAGAACAGTTGTATTTGCGTCCATTGCTTTCTTATACTTTGCGCTTATTCGTTCTTGCATGTTTCCATTTGTGTTCCCGTGAATTGTATTGCGAGCGCGGCGATAACAGGGTCGTAAGTTGCTTCCACACGCGAAGTGTACAAACCGTGTCTGACTGATCGTACACGGCCTTGTTGTAGCTTAAAGCAAGCATAACATTGCTAACTTGCTAGCGTCTCAGTTTGAAGCGTTCCCGGTAAGCTAAGGGGCCCGTTGCAGCATTTCTTTCTTCTCATTAGCTCTGGTATAAGCGCTGTCCAAACCTGTAGAAAGGTCAAAGACACCTAGGTGCTGTCACGGTTGCCTGTCTTAAGCGAAGCTCCGAACCATATTGTTTTGGCGGCCCGTCTCGCCACTTTTAGTATTCGCCCGGGAGGGAATGTTTCGTTATATTCGCGAACGGACGGTCAGAAAACAGCCGCAAATAGATGACCAGAGGCATGCAGGCGCAACAATAGGCGGATGGGTGTATCTCCGCGCATAGGCGACTTCAGGCTTCTTGGTAAACGCTGTAACATTTTTCCTTTGTATTCCTTTTTTTCACACGTTTTAAGTGTTCAAATTCGCCGAAAATATATGAAAAATATTCATTTTCTGAGGATGGTAAGGAAGAATTTCACCTGCTCCAGTGCACTACATCTCCGTGCTTGGAGTGGCCGCTGGCAGCAGCAGAAGATGCCGAGAGCGAGTAGGGCTATTATAACCCATATACAACCAAATTAGGGAAGACCCAATAAGCTTCGGGAAAAGACGCTCCCTCCCCATAACAGGAATTGGCCTCCCTGGTGCAGCATTCGGTCATTCCCTCCTATATCACTCATTTGATCAACCAATTGGCCCTTAGTCCCCAGCAGCTGCGGAGCACATGACCAAGGCGGTGGTCAGACCTGTAACGCAGCAGAGGGTGCTAATAGTGTTCGGACCTGGACAGCTAGGCCGCCATTGGAAACTGACCCTGGCAATCTTTCACACCCGAACTCTGTCGATTGAGGCTAGCTTACCAGGACTCTTTGAGGGACTATCAGGCATCAGTCAGGCTTGGGATATCATTGGCCTTAGTGAGACGGCTAACTGGGGACGGGGAGCGACGCAGATTGGGCGAATGGGAGCGGCAACTGTGTGGTGACGGCGATCAGCTAGTTGCAGTGGCTCGAGCGTTGCTAGGTGTGTCTGCAACCTCGGTGGAGAGTGCAGGTGGGCGAGGATTCACTGGGGAGCGGTGGTAGGCAGGAAAACTTCGTCGAGAATGGTTTGGCCAGGAACTTCGGCAGTGGCGAGAGATGTGGCCCACACGTCCACAATGAAAGCAGATGGGTCAATCATCATGTGTTCGCCGTTCGGCCGGGTTGCGATAGCTCGGATGTGGACCGTATTGGCTCCGGTGAACAGGGGCAAATGCAGCAGACGAAGCGAAGTCCGGATGGTTGGCGGCGCAGATGGACGAAAGGCCCACATCGGCTAATTCTTGGCGAATGACCGACCGACTGGATGAGAGACACGAGCGGCCGCGAATATTCAGAGCACTGCGTCCCTGGCATGGCAGGAGACGCTGCTTCGATTTCTTGCCGGAAGATACGTACGACGTTCTCGGAGTAGGTGGGCTCACGCGGTCGACAAATTTCTTCGCACGTCGACGAAGCTCCGGTATTGGGCAGACGCGTAAGCTGTTGAACTATCCGGCGGCTCTTCTCGTATTCAAAGCGGCGACATTCGTTAATGATCTCATTGACCATTGTTATATTCTAGTAAAGAAGCAGGTGACTAGAATATGTCTGTGAATGTAAAGTCATTTGCATATATGTCTGTGCCTCTATGCATCAGCGGCTCCCACTCAATTTCGGTATCGGCTCACAAAAACGGCTACAAGAAAAGCAGTTAAAGAAAACTGGCTCGAATTCACCAAGAATGCTTCGCATTAAATGGAACTCTCTACGCTTCTTCACCTTTCAGGTGTGTACTTTACCTCGGTGTTTAGACTGCCTGCGCAATGGCGAAGCTCACTTTGTTTATTCTACGCCACCTTCGTGTACGTCCAGCCCATCCCAACCGAACCATTTTCTTCTTTGGCTTTTCGTGTGGCAAAACGGACTCCCTTTCCACACTTATTTGAGATTGACGCCATCGTCTGCTCGATTTTAGCAGCCACAACGTCATACGAGGTGTTCCTGCGCTCAATGTATGAAACCCCAACTGCTTCCTGGCAAGACCAGGACTTTATTCCTCCAGTGCGATGAACAGTGCTGCACGGTCCGATTTTAGCAGAGCTACCGCGCCTTTTAAGCTAAGTAACCAGTAGACTCGCTGCCATAGTATAAGATGTCGGATACGTTGTCCTCTCTCAACAAAGATGCTTCAGCGAGCGTGCTACATGAATGGCGTTCGTCTTAATGCCTTTTCAACTTGTGAGCTGGCAAAGAACAGAAGCACTGCAATCAAGATGGTTGACAGCTTGGCGTGCGGATGATTAATCGAACTCGTGGGAGTGTGATGGCGCTTGGCTGCGTCCATGGAAGGGACGGCTGGTCCGCCTTTTCCATTTCATTACAGCTCACAAAAAATTGACAGGGAGTGAAAGAGGGGACATCGCAAAGCGCTGACGGCAACTGGTTAATTGACATGCAAAGCGCTTGTAAATATACCGTACGACGCGTAACAGCGTGCAGGAAAACAAAAAAACGCAAAGCAATTCATGAAGCCCTTCTTCGATAGCGGGGAAATGTCTCGTGCGAATCACAGCCACGCCCCGCATAATAAAAAACAAAAATCAAATCAGCACTAGGAATGCACTTTGCCGACCAAGTCACCACTTGAACCTCGGCCCCTGTCAATATTTAGTGCGCTGTTATCAAATAGGCATGCATAACCAACCAACCGGCTAGTTCGTCCTGAGTAGTCCGCCTTGATGCGGTGGCACAAAAAGTGATACCATCCCTCTGGAACTTCAGAGCCCCAGTGGACAACGGTGAGGGTTCAATAGAACCGCTGCGGTCCTAGTACCGACGGCGAAGTATGCAGCCCGTTCCATAGGAGGTCAACTGTCTGACAGAACCGCGGTGAGAGTTAAACGTAACTTTTCTGGCCCTGCTGCTGGCAATGAATGCTGTGACAGAACACTCGGGAAAGCATATAGAGGATGTAACAAAGATTTTATTTACGGGCGGAGCTCGACGCTTTCGCGGGTTTTTCCATCGGAATTTTAACGTATAAATAATTCACATAAAAATAATTTTCCCGTCCCTCTGCACAAGCCCTGGAGCCTCTGGAGCGTTTCGGAAACCGATTTCCTAACAGTACGAAGTGAGTAAGGCGTGGCTGCCAAAGTCCGACGAAAAACCTCTATTTACACATCGCATAAGAGCGCCGGTGTAACCGCAACTGTAGTGTTGTGGTGCTGCACGGCTATGGTCCTCGCAAAGCGCGATGCGTGGTCGTGGTGTCGTATCTTGATGGGCCGCAACGACATTGCTCGGGTCTCCTTGGTTAGGCAATGAAGCGACCGTCAAGAGCGGCCATTGCGTACTCCGAGAGCATGGGCGCCTCTCATGTTTGGCATGGCCCAATTGTAACCCCCGCATGGCCCGAGCCCTCCGAGCTCCGAGGTAACGCAGTACGTCGGTTCGCACGGGAGCTCCAGAGATGCAACCGTGAGGAGCCCCGTGCTACATGCGTTGGTCTTTGTGGCGGCCCTGGCGCAGCCGAGGCCCTCCTGGCAC
Organism: Dermacentor andersoni; assembly: GCF_023375885.2. Taxonomy (NCBI): domain Eukaryota; kingdom Metazoa; phylum Arthropoda; class Arachnida; order Ixodida; family Ixodidae; genus Dermacentor; species Dermacentor andersoni. The sequence continues at coordinate 38,031,474 of NC_092814.1, forward strand.
GCTTAGGGAGTGAGAACCACTGGCCAGTTCCAGGCCATAAGCTCCCAGGATGCAGCTGTCAGAAGCCCCGGACTGCACGCGGTGGTCCTTACAGCGGCGTAGTCGCAGCCGAGGCCTTGCTCGGGAATTTCGGGTGTGGGAAACACCACCCAGTTACTGACTGGAAGCTTACACGGAGCAGCCTTCAGGAGCCCGGACTGCACGTGGTGGTCTTTACAGCGTCGTAGTCACAGCCGAGGCCTTGCTGGGGTATTTCTGGCGTGGGAAACGCTGGCCAGTTCCTGACTGGAAGCTTCCACGGTGCAGCCGTCAGAAGCCCCGGAGTGCACGCGGTGGCCTTTACGGCGGCGTAGTCGCAGCCGAGGCTTTGCTGGGGTATTTCTGGCATGGGAAGCGTTGGCCAGTTCCTGACAGGCAGCTTCCACGGAGCAGCAGTCAGGAACCCCGAACTGCACGTGGTGGTCTTTACAGCGGCGTAGTCGCAGCCGAGGCATTGCTGGGGTATTTCTGGCGTGGGAAGCCCTGGCCAGTTCCTGACTGGCAGCTTCCACGGTGCAGCTGTCAGAAGCCCCGGACTGCACGCGGTGGTCGTTACGGCACCGTATAGACGTAGGCAAGGCCTTCCTGGCACGCATCCGTTGTCGGAAGGGCTGGCCAATTCTAGGCCAGCAGTTCGCACGATGCAGTCGTCAGAAGCCCCGGACTCTACGCGGTAGTCATCCCAGCGGCGTCGTCGCAGCGGTGGCTTTGTTGGCACGCTTCCGGCGTCAGGAGTACTGGGGAGCTGGAGTCCGGCGGCTTCAAGGACTCCAGCTGGGCCCCTCTGTACATCCGCGGCGAACGAGTGCCCCTGCCGCCTCTGCATGACGTCCCCGTCTTGTGCCGTACAGTTTCGACATCGGGCGGAGCGCTCCTGTTCCTTGCTGAGCTGGCGCTGACAAGCAGACATGGTGGTTTTCTTCTCTGAATCAATAGGTCAGGTTCGAACGCATGGCCTCGCACGCAGGCTCGTGGCGCATGAAGCTGATCATGATGATGATGATTTCTTTCGTAAGGCACATGCCCACCTAGGGCTACGGTCCAAGAAGCCGGTGGTACAATTAAAGTAAAATAAAGTTATCTGAAGAAATAACGGACAGCATAGGTGTTAAAAAGCGCGTGGCACTGTTTGTTTTGTTCTGTTTTCCTTCTTCGATGGCCCATATACACTCTGTGGGGGATTGGTCAAGATTTGGGTCGTATTAGGAAAGTAGTTAACTTGTTGCTACCGCATCGAGTCATCCTCTTCCGGGCTCTGAATTGAGGCCTTAGGATGGCCATCTCGACTGGTGTAGTCACATTGAACATATTAAATCTAAAGCACAGCGCGCCATTGGTATGGTGCGCCGGAGTAGTCACCGTCGTTCTGGAGTAAGCCGGGATAGATTAGTTAATTATGATTTACCGGATGTAGGCTCAGTCATATTGGAATTTGGTTGCGTATTGTTTTCCGGTGGCACCGCCTATAGAATTAAAACTCATGTGTTGTTAGGAAGAGAAGCTCTACGCTTATGCCTTGGGCTACCTCTGTTCACTGCCAAAACTGCACTGTATGAGAAAGCTACTATATATATACCCACCCAATATTGTAAATTTAGCATCCGCATGGTTAACCCTTTGAAGGTTTTTGCCGTACATGTACGGCGGCGGTTTTCTGTCCCGCAAGGTCTTTGCCGTACGGGTACGGTTCCGACCCTCCGTTTGAAATTTCGCGCCATAATGACGCTGAGCGCTCATCGGGAGGTGCTGCCACCTCTTAGCACATACAAGATGCGTTTGAAATTCGTGCTACCTTCTTGGGGAGATAAACAGAGCTGATTGCTAGCTTCAGCGCGTCGCTCAGACTGCGGCAACGCCCCTTTGGCGGTTTCGGTTTCGCCGCGTGATCGCAACGGAGGCGCGCGAAACGTCATTTTTTTCTTTGTCGGCACTCTCTTGCAGGGCGATGGAAGTTGATTTCTATCTCGATTGGCGCTGCTCTTAGCTTGCTTATAGCGGCGTTCGTGAGGTATTCCCGCTCTCAGTGGCAACGCGCTTTCGCGGTTTCGGTTCCGCCGCGTGATCGCAACGGAGGCGCGCGAAACGTTGTTTTTCTCTTTGTCGGCATGCTCTCGCAGGGGCGGCGGAAGTTGATTTCTATCTTGATTGGCACTTCTCTTAGCTTGGTTATCAGCACTTGCTTATCAGCGCCGTTCGCGAGGTATTCTCGCTCTCCGCGGCAACGCGCTTACGCGAGAGGGTGCCTCAGACCTCTGCCCAAGGCAGCCGCACGCAGAGATGGCATGTGTGCGCCAACACAACTCCTCGCTTCAAGAGAACAGACACGCATTTTAAGTGTGCAGACTGCGATAAGGCGCTGTGCGTAGACCTGTGTTACAAGGAGTACCACGCTCGTAAATACTATTGAACATTTTGCAGTTCTGAGTGATGCCGACACCAAAATACTGTTCCTAATTATTTTTGACTATTTATTCCCGACTTAATACATTTTGGACATTCAAGATCCGCAAAAAAATAATTTGACCACCTGGGAAAGCTTTTTTCAAAATAATTCGACCCTCAAAGGGTTAAGCCATTTCATAAACAATGATGTTTTTTAGTGAGACCTATAAAATATGTAGTTATCACTGAACCTTGCGCATTTTTAGACGTATCATGACCCCGGTTACCCAGCCGTCAGGTAATATTTGTGCAAGCACAGTGACAAACATTCTGAAGTTCACTCCTTTGAATGATGGCTTACCAGACCTCCAATTTGAACTCGAGGGCATGTTTTCAAATTTTGGTCATGATTTGCTTGCTCAAAAATAAATTATAAGACAACCTAAGCCAGCTAACTACTGAATTCATATAATACCTACTGACGCTTCCATGTGCACTCAGAAGGCAGCAACAGTGGGAATACTGTCTGTATCTTTTCAATGGCCTAATTCACTTCGCCTTACCGACATCCCACCCATCTTTTCCGCAGAATTGCTAGCGATTGAATTCAAAATCAAGAATGGGGGCCGACAGATGGAGTATCACATTGTCGTATAAATGTTACAAACAGCGATAATGTGCTAAGGTGCTTCAGAAAGGCTGGCCAACGTTTCGATAGCAGGACGAAGGTAGGTCCTCCTATCGAAATGTTCACATGCCTTTCTCAGTCTTTATCAGTACTATAACTTCCCCAAAACGCCTCATTAACAGTTATACCTACTAGCTCGTTTTCTTTCTACACAACGCTTACTGCATCCTGAAATTCGAGAATACTGCGAGAATGCTGAGCCATTCGTCCGCGCTTACGGGAAGTTCGTTTGATTTGGTTAGCGGGCCATCATGCTTTTTTTTTGTGCATGAATGAAGTGGCAGATTCACTCGCACGAGCATCCGCAATATCCTTGCTATCTCTGTTCTGTCAACTTCGGATTATGTAAGCGCGCCTAGGTGAGGAAATTTCTCCGTATTTCTAACTTCCGCAAAATAGATTCAAACATCGTCCCCTGACTTCCGTCATCTATGTTTTTCATGAAATAATGACTGGGGTCCCTCAACACAACTTGAAGCTTCCTTTAAATTTAAAGTATCCTTTGCAGTTAAATTTCCCTTATGCAGGCTGATCTCTAGCTCTTTACCCGCTCCCTGTCACATTTCTCATGCACCTGTATCTATCGCGCATTTCCTTCAATGTTGCCGCAGATTTTCAAGACATAAAACTTTTAGAAGAATCGATTGTTCCACTTGAGCTATCACTTACTTCGCCAGCCGTTCTCTCCCTCGGGGCGTCTTCGCTGTGATTAACCGATAGGGATGCCCACTCGCAATTCACAATTTTATTAGGAGCAGAAAACGATTACCTTGGAAATTTTATAAAATTATCAATTGTTTCCCTCATTTTATTTCTTTATGTTAAAATATAATATTTAAGTATTCTTGACAGCTTTCTTCTCATTTCTAAACTTTTTGTTTACGCCCGCTCCAACATGTAAAGTATTATTTTGGTTGCAATCTTATTTAAACTATCCGCAGAAGCCATGTGACTATGAATGTCTCAGTTAGACGTAAACTGCACTCATCTGTCACGTGTCCGTTTGCACAAACTGCGCTCTCTCTAGCAGTGCCACCGCGAAGTCCGCTCGTGGCCACCGAGGTGCCTGGGGCGTCGGTGCGTGTGCGCCCTGAGGAACGCGTCGCGTGCGAGCGGTGCAGTGCGGCCGGGCTCCCGTCTCGCACGTCAGTGATGATGATGATGATGATGAGGAGGAGGAGACGAGGATGATGATGATGATTTATTGGCGTCGTTTTCGAACCGCCGCGGTTGTTCAAATGGTCACCTAGCCTACTTGAGTTAATCGGGCATTAATCACATGCATAGCTGTCTAGCCTTTCGCCATTCGATGGAGTAAGATATTATGGACAGCCGACACTGACACTCGCTAACGCCTTTTCTCGGTTGCTTTAGCGATGCCGCGAACCCACTCTGCCTGAGCGCGTGTAGCACGCCACCATGCTCCCGCCTCCGCTGCTCAACCTCTCCACAAGGGGCCTTCGCTAGTACTTCTACACTCCTCCTCTTTCGCAGGCTGCTAGCACAAATAGGGTACACCACGTATAGTCAAAATTGGAGATTAGCGACCCAGCTTTAGAAGCGTTCTTACGTTGCAAAATGGGACCGCATAGATGCCGACACGCAGATAAGAAAAGAATGTAGCTTCATTTCAGTCCGATTGCAAACAGGAGCTCTCTATCGTTCGGTTGTTTGATAAGTGTTGCAACCTAAGTCGATCGCTTTCAATTGATTCCGACTTGTCTCGAGCGGTTGTCATTCTGCGCAGTTGCCGAGGCACGCTGTATCGTTTCAGTCGTGGTTTGAGTCTTCAGCTGGTGCACGGTGGTGCACCAGCTGTACTTGGCCAAGAGGCAACAGCCCGCGCTAGCCTCCAATCGTCGTCGTCGTCTTCTCACTGCTCGCCTCTTCGTCATTAGAAATGCTGTTCCGTAGCAATATTTATCATCATCATCATCAGCAGCAGCAGCAGCAGCATCATCATCATCCTATTCATGTCCACTGCAGGACGAAGGCCTCTCCCTCCGATCTCCATTTACCCCTGGCCTGGGCCAACCGATTCCAAATAGACCCCGCAAATTTCGTAATTTCGTCACTCCATCTTACCTGTCGTCCTCTACTGCCCTTCCCTTCTATTGGTACCCATTCTGTTACCCTAATGGTCCAACGGTTATCTGGTCTGAGCATTACATGACCTGCCCAGCGCCATTTTTTTCTCTTAATCTCTATCAGAATATCGTCTATGCCCGTTTGCTCTCTGATCCAAACTGCTCTATTTCTTTCTCTTAAAGTTATGCCTGGCATTCTTCGATCCATCGCTCCTTGCGCGGTCCTCGTTGCATTTCTTTCGTCACCATTATTGATGTATATTAAGTGCACGTGTGTTATTGTTCGTGTGTTTTTGTGTTTCGTTTAATTTGTGCATCGTTTTAAGTCGATAAATATTTTTTTCTCTCTTTCTCCCGACTCTGACTCCTTCGCTGTGTTTGCTTGAGTACGGAACGACCAACGGGTTTCTATATCCCGTCGACGACTTCCCCCCGACGGCGAACGGGTGGCAAGCCGTGACACAAGGTAATGGTGTGGCGAGCGGTTTTAGTCGTTGTCCACGCCGCGCTGAGGTCTGGTTTGGAGGTGCGGTGCTTCCACATGTGGCAAACGTTCAATTAACAACCCTGGTGGTGTTGAGAGATACTTGTACCGTTTGCTGTGTCGCTCAAAGCAGTTAGTGAACAGGCGCTTCTTCGGAAGACTGCTCTAATCATAGCCGCTATGAGGAACACTAATAAAATCTTAAGAATTGGTATAGCTCGACTTACGGCGTCGTACGAGACGTCGTGGTTTTGCATACGTTTAAAAGCATTTTCTGCCGTTCTCCATATATACACCCTTCTACTTTGATGGTGTTTTGTGCAATTGGAGGTCAGCGCAACCATGATGGAGAATATACAAATTTCCTATTAGAAGTTCTTCCCAAAAGGTAATGATCGCGAAATTGGTTAATTCATATTGCCTAATTACACGAGTAAGCAGAAAAAAACTACACACACACACACATATATATATATATATATATATATATATATATATATATGTATATATATATAGAGTGTGTCTTGCTCCACACTGCAGCCAACAACATGCACTCCGTCTCGTCCGCCTAGATTTCTTTCGAACATTCTCATACTTTAGCAAAATTAGCTGGCAGTCATCCTAGCGGCGAGAAACACTTCAGCTATTGTAAATGATGCCTGTAAATAAAGACAATTCTAGAGCTATAATTTCTTCCTTTGTTCTTTTTCGTGTTTCTGTTTTTTTCCCACTTATATTTTTCAGCAGTCCAGGATGCTTTTAAGGTGTAAGCGAGACAAAATGGGGGAAATTATAGAAAGGATGTAAAGCTTAGAAATTCGATGCGCTGTAAAAAAGCAAAAATAACAACGTTCGATAAACTCCGACTTGTGCGGAAAAAAAAATTCATTCCGTAACACAGCCTCCAATTTTGCATGACAACACAGGGCATAAAAGGAGCAACGGACGGCGGGAGTGGTCAGCTGCTACAACTTCAAGATGAACTTTTTCTGTAATATTTTGAATTTTCTTGTAAATAAGCGGAATCTAATTTACCCTTTCTCTCATGTCGCCGCCGTATCTCCAGTATTTCTTTATTCCATAAACTTTTTCATAGATCGATGGGTATCCCGCCATACAATGTTCCCCCAACACGCATATCTAATCGCACTGCTCATCCTCTTCAAGTCGCGAGCCTACGTGCACACCTCACCGCTACCTTTTCTACGTCATTTTCTCCTCATACAGCTGCTGACTGGAATGGCCTTCGGAGCGACATCGCTGCCATCCCTCCCTCCCCCATCCACCTTCATAGAAAGCGTCACCAATCACCTTTCACCATAGATTACCACACTGTTTCTCCTTATTTCTGCGTAACCCACCCCTTATATAGTAGCCCGTCATGGGGCCTTTAAGGAATAAAACTGAAATGAAATGAAATGAAATGAAATTAAATATAAAACGTGTTTGTCAAACGTCCTGAATATAGGGCCCAGCCTCACGTTCCCTTACTCCTCAACGAACAAAGTGAATTCCACGTCTTCTGACCCGCAATCGCAACACCCTATAGTTACAGACAAGGGAACACGCACAATCGAGAGCAAAAGTTTACGGACCACGGCATCAGCAAAAAAATTACCTTCTTCTAGCCCAGCCGTGCAACGTGAAATTGTCGAAATGCATGATGCAAGTCAAAAAGCCACACGTAAGCAGTACTACTTCTCTTTAGCCTTTATCCCTAGGCTGCTAAAAAGAAAGAAAATTTTGCGCTACCTCTGGTCCTCAAACTTTTACTCTCGGCAATACGTCGCGCCACCTAATGTTAAGGGGACACTAAAGTGAAAAATGATTTCTTCTGCATCAGTAAATTACCCTTATACAACACCAAAAACACCACTCTTACAACAATAAGACCTTTGGTTAGCCAGAAAAAGCGCAAGAACGAAATACGGGTGGCGACGCCTACTTAAGCTCCCGCACTAGGGGGCGTCTTCGACTTGGACGGCATCTTCTAGGGCCTACTAATTATATACAGCGGTACAGATTGACTACATTGTGTTCTAAAGGAACCAGATATTAAACATGGCAAGTTTCGGGAACCTTTACTCCGCCAACGCGGCCCAAATGCGAAAACATACTTTGGAGACCCTGAAGTCACGCTGACGTACCGGCGCGGGAGTTTCGGCGCAAAATTCAAATACTGATACTTGGACCTTCATTTTCTCATCTAATAATCAAACAATCTTTCTGAAATGACTGCCTGCAGAGTTCTGAAACAATGCTTCATTAGTCTAAACTGATTTATTGTTTCCCTTCATTATCCCCTTAACGACGCTTTCAATATATTCAAATAGTTTTTATGCTACATCATCGCGTTATGGACGCTCGGAGTTTAGCTATCCCAGAAGAACACACATTCTCAACGTTCGTCTCAGTTCGCTGTCCTAGATGTCAGCAGTGACCAGGATAGAAGAACAGCGAAGACGAAGACTCCACGAGGCGGCCGCACTTCACGAGACGCGAGCCAGTGCGCTGCACCGTGCTCTCAAGCGGCTGAGGAATCGGAACCAGAAGCAAGCCAGCACGGCTACGTCAGGTCAACGCCCAGGCATGGAGCGGAGCACCAGCGTGTCGCCTCGAGTCAAGAGGGCCAGGGACGAGGCAAGCACGTCGTGCGATGGTGACGGGTGGCCTTGCCGATCGCCGGTCCGCCGAGGAGGGGTGGTGTCTTCCCTGCACCTGGCCTGGGACTGGCCAGTCCTCCGGACGCCGGGAGAGGCCAAGGAAGCCCTCGACTGCGACTACGCCGCCAGAACGACCACCGCGTACGGTACGGGCGTCCTGACGGCTGCATCCTGGGGCCTCCCTCGCGGACCGGCCTGCGATGCGGCCCGGGCACCATGAGGGCACGGGCCATGCTTCCGCCGCAACGTCAGCTTGGACGACGCGACAAGGCCCGTGCCCACGGACGACGGGGCGGCCGCTTTTGGCCGCCCTCAAATCCGTAACCAACCAGACTCACGAAGTCTGGTTGCGGACCGGACAAAGGCGGCCTTAGCGACACGCATCGTGCAGCGCGATCTCCACGGTCGCGTACATCACCACGGCATCCACGTGCCGGCTACACCGACGCTCTTGTAATATATGTAAATATAGATCGTACATACGTGCACGGTCGCCTTGTTTCACTCCTCGCTCTCTGTGTTCACAAGTAACTGCCAACCTATAGCGTTCCTTCTTTTTCTTTTTTTTTTCTTTTTCCAGCAGAGCGTGGTACACCATCGGTCGCGTCAGCGGAACCATGAGACAACACTTTGAGCTCTGTTATAAGCGAGCAGCTAGTAGAAAATCACGCGCATAAAAAAGTCAGCGCTGTATGTGCGTTCTTCGTCTGATGCCTTTGTGCCAATCACATTAAAGCAAAGCTAAACGCTAATACTTAGTAGGTAATTCCGAATACAAAGATCAATAGCCTAGAATCTGCTTTATCCAATTGGGCAATAAGCTGCTACTTTCGATGGAGCTCCAGCTGCTTGGGAAAGTTGGGTCATTCACCTCTCTATAAGTGCAGTTAACCCTACAAAATTCGTGCGCAAGCCACGCACTTCTCCTTTTTTTTTTCATTAACTTGAATCAATGCGCCTTCAAATGACTCAGTTAAATGAATCAAATGAATCAGTTACTATGTCAGTCGTCTTTCTTATTGATTGGTTTTCAAATTGAAATAATTTCTTATATGTGATTGATGTTAATGCAGAAAGTATTAATCTCTGACCCTTTCGATAGTCTTACAAAGCGAGATATTTGCCTGCACTTATAAGATTTCTTTTGTAGGTGCAATAAAATATGCGTTCGGAATGTAGGTGCCCATGTCAAGATGCATGTTCCATATTATGTATGTAAACAAGCGAGCGAGCAGCATTCTAGAATTGAACTCTGACGGACGACCTAAAGTTAATTTTTTTTGTAATTTTACTGGATGATGCAATTCTTTTATAGCAGCACTGGTAACTGTTCGTAAGGTATGACAACGTTAAATCAGAAGCCACTCGCGGCATGTTACACACGCATAGTTTCTTATTACTGCGTTGAACTTATTACGAGCAACTTCCTTTCTCCATTTACATAAGCCACAAGGCTCACAAGGAGAAGCAGCGGTCAAGCAAACACCTGCTCCCGTTGAAGGCCAGACGTTGGCCTGTTTTATTCCAGTACAAACAACCACACAGCAACAAGCTGTTATGGATAGGGCACTGCATTTTCAGATTTGCTACGACTGATATTCACTAAATTTCTACTCAGCTGCATTGGCTCCGACTCATATTCACCAGAATTTTACTCATCCAGTCTCACAAGAACTCAGCCTCACGCGTTGGTCCAAGTCTTAGTGAGCGGTCGTTCGAGCGAGTTCACCGTGCTATGTATACGTTGCATGGTACTGTAGTTGTGACCTGTGCGATGCGTGAGCAAGCATTGCATAGGACCCCTTGTTCTATCGCATGAAAATTAGATCAATTGTACACATTGCAGTTAGCTTTATCGAATATAAGTGAACGTTGCGTGAAAGGTTGCCCTCATGCAGATTTCAACAAGTGCATTGGCTATACACTATACTTTTGCCGATGCTGATAACTATCTTGGCCATTTTGCTGCTGTGTGGCTATTTTACCCATTTCAACACTACGCAGAATAAGTGACTGTGGTGGAATATATTAAAAAACGCTTACATCACTGCAAGTACAACAACGAGAACACGATACGAACCCGCACTTAATAAGATGCAGACGAATGCTAAATGCACGTACAAAGGGAATCGAGCTCCCGCCCAGTTGGCCGCCACTTATCGAAAAAACAAAATAAGCGCAGGCAAGCACTGCAATGACATCACACATGACGATGCCGCTTGCCGGGTCCATGGACTGTAGGAGAAACTTATGTGGAACTTAGCACTCACCTCAAGGTAGCAGATACGGACGCTGTTCAAATTCTGCAGCCGGCAACTCAACCACTCAAGCGTGTTTAGTCGGTACTTGTACTTAGGCACATTTATCCATATCTTAAAATTTATTGTGATCTCGTCAAAAATTTCAGTGTTTGGTTTCTGAAAACTGTACAGTTAAACAGTTTTATTGCATTGTCTTTCATGAAGAAATATCATAAAAATGCTTACAGATATTGTCAATGTTTAGCACTTTCCCTCAGAACAATATGCAGTACGCTATTGACATTCAAGTAGCTTTTCAACAGCCGGAAAAGGAATCAGTCTCCCATGTTATGAGCATTGGGTTAATGCTTGAGTTAAGTTATAAAGGATTGGGCTAAATTTTAAAAAAAACAAGCCTACTATCGCTTGTGTTTAAGAAACATGAATAACATCGCGAAACAGAGGTTCTTTGTCATTAGATTTTCAAAATTATGCTGCGTTTGCCACAAAATCTAGCAGCAAGCCACCCTGGGCGTCGCATTGTTTAAATCGCAGTCGTGTGAAGTAAGCCCTCTAAAAATCGCATTGCGACACCGGCGATTGCATGCACCGATTTGTTTTCGCTCCTGACGCAACACGTGAAACAGCCTTGACACTTCCACCACAGAACACCTGCATAATCATCTTCCACAGCCATTGTTTTGATGCCGGTGCGGGGAACGCGTGAGCGTGGTCTCGCTTGTCGGGGCTGTAGCTAACATCCGCAAAATGAAGCTGTCAAATATTAGTGCGTAGTGATTTGGCATAAGAATATAGCCTCAACTACTGATGCATTGTGTGATCCTGTTTAAATCTCAAGGCCTCTGCGGCCATTCGTAACGCCGTACTCTTCTCGGTTCGCACATAAAATTACCGCAAATTGATTGGAAATCTATTCTGCCCCTCGCAAATCTTGTAACTTACACGTCCTCCTGATTTGGTTCTGAAGTGAAACAGACCTATACTTTCTTTTACGTGTACCCAATCAGCAATATCCGACAAATATTTATGAATTATGTTATCTAGGATATAGCTAAATTTCCTTTGAAGGATACTTCACGAAACTGTTTAATATCACATTATAAATTGGTTCTACTGAATCTATTCCTCAGCACGCATCTGGTATAGAGATGGAGGGGGAAATTACGCTTCTGCATTAATTTTGATTGGGCTCTTTAGCGTCAAGCTGGCTACACACGCAGTTTATCGCCTTCGCAACAGTCGCGATCGGCAGTCGCACGTCCCTTGCATCGTGCTTTGCTCTCGGTATGCATTTCTATTCAATGCGAGTTCAATGCACGGCGCCTCGTAATGAAGTCAGAGGGCGTGTTCAACGCAGCAGTGCCGTTCCCTTCGCGCCTTTCGTTGCCTCGTATCGATACGCGCAACGCTGTCCATGGTGTTGCGTTGCTATGCACAAGGTCACGGTTTCGAATTCCGCGCACGGCGGCCTCATTCGGATGGAGGGGGAATGCAAAACATTCGTGAGCTTAAGCTCTACGCACACGAACGTTAAAGAACACAGGGAGGTCACACCTAATCTATGGAGCCAGCACCTAACGGCGTCTCTCAGGGCCGTTTCTGTGGCTTTGGGATGTAAAGCCCCCTAGGAGGCTCCAGTTGCAATTTGCTTCACACATTACTTGATAGAAGAGTCCCGTGTCATTACTACTTAATTTTAGCTGTTCTCAGCGATAAATTATGCATGTGTAATCGTATTGAAACGTATTCAAGGCGTATATTCGCTGATACAGGAAAAATACATTTTGTTTTTGGAACGAGAAATACAGGGGCAATATGGTGCTTTTGCGATGTCCTTGATGTAAAGAGGAAAATATATGGCTAATAGCTAATGCCATACTGCGCATGCCTCAGGGTAACCGTTCCTCATTTATTTGCGGTTTTGAGCCCACTGTGAGCAACTTGTTTTCTATTAGTTTAAATATCTTCCCATTTAGCTTACGGATTGAAGTTACGGGCACTAAGCGTTCCATCGTCACACAGAAGTGAGAATTCTCGCACATCTTCATCGTCGGGGAAATTTCGCTCTCCTAGAGGTCAGCAGTGACTATAGTCGCCAACATCGAAGAGGATTATGCAGCATCATGGTCTTTGATGCCGTTTGTGATTTCATACAATCAAATAAACGAAGTTGTTTCTGAAAGCTTTTTTTTATCCAATATGTAATACTTCAATATGTTACGCAAAAGTTAAGGCACACACTTCTTGGCGAATAACTGAGTGTGGGCACAAGCCATATTATGAGGTCATCGTCATCGTCGTCATCATCGCCGCCTTTCACGTGCCGCGAGCCAGCACCCGTGCCCGTGCGTTCCAAGAAGATCCAGAATCAGAAGGGGAACAACGCGACCATGTACACTGCAGCACAGCCCCTAAACTCAGCGTGGAAGACCTGCGCGACGCTTCGCGGCGAGACTGTCCGAGATAAGGCGAGATCGTCGCGGATAGAGAACGGGGGCCGCCGATCGTCGCCGTTGCACCGAGGAGACGGGGCGGCGTCCTTACCGCAGCCGTCGTGCAGCGTGAACGACCAGGAAGTCCTTGGTGGCGAGTATGCGGCTACAACGAGACCCCTGGGCGATCTGGGGGGTGCGACGGCTGCAGAGATCTCCGAGCTCCCGTGCGGACCAACGTACGACGCAACCCTGGTGTTTGGGCACGGACCATGCTATGACAATGACTGCGCCACGGCGAGCATGGCCACGACAGTGCCCTCGGACGACCTGCTGGCTGCGGACTCTTGGCATGGACACTCAAGTCCGTAACCAACCGAGCCCCAGCTGCGTGACAACTGCCTCGACAGATGTGACGCCGCGGTCCCGCATCGTGCTCCCTCGATTCCCATTGCGGCTGATCATCCCGGCGTCGTAACGCCGGCTACACCCACGCTCCTTATAAATTATGTAAATAAAGGTTGAACATACGAGACCCCCTCGTTTCCTTCCCTGTGTAGACGAGGAACAACGTTGCACACATCTTAAAGAACGGTGTTCGGAATTGACTGAATTGACAGCATAAAAGCCGCTGTTGCTGCTTTCGTCTGGCATCAAACCAACAACCGCGCAAATGTAGCTTGCAACGCCATCAGTCACGTCGCGGGTTTGCGCTCTCCGCTCTGGTCGTAACATGACAGGCGGCCGTTTGAGGAAGCGCTTGAGACTATACATACATTCAGCGCAGCATCCCTAGTAAAAAAAAATAAAAACTCGTATTCTGCATATCTCCTATATCCAATAACATCAAATGACATATAGGAAAAACGGATTTTTGAATGCAATACTATATATGTTTCATATCGGATTATTGCATGTGGGAGTTATGGGGCATAGGGGCTTTTTCGATAGGGATGCGTGTTAAAAGGAAGCAGATGATGGGGATAATCTGTAAAAAGCGTTGCAGCTTGGTGCAATGTGTAAATTGGGGTGCGCTGCAATGAAACGAGGCCAAAGCCTGTAATTGCAGTGTTGACAGGGCGTACACCAAGTCACCCCAAATGAAACGAAAGAAACATGAAGTGAAAGTTGATGAGTCTTTTGACCAACAGCGAAAAAGATTTGCAGTTGGAAAATTAACTTTAATTCAATTCTTTAGTAAGGTGCCCTAATATAGCGTGAGCGCCTTCTAATTTTTTGAAGAATTAAAAAAAATAGAGGCAGGCAGACGAGACCGCAAGCTGTTTGGTGTGCCTCCGTCCATACGCGGCTCGTGAATTCCCGGTAAGCGCTGAAAGTATTTTTCTATTTCTCACTTTCTTTCTCTTTTTCCACATTATTCTTAAGCGCTGTTCAAATCTGCCGCAAATATATCGTGCAGCTAGCCGCTTTCACGGCCGCATGCGTACGGGAGACTCCGAAACCACGATAATAGAACGACTGAGAATATTATGTTGAGCCACCTCTCGCGATCCCCAAAACCCAAGCATGTTTCAAGCATGTTTTCCAAACATAATTTCAAGCACAATTCAAGCATAATTCAAGCATCTCTTCTAGCACGTAGAATCGTCTGGACCGGAATTCTCCCACATAAGGTGGCCAGACAGCCCGCAGCGTTATCTTACTGAGCCAGCTTGGATGCTCGGTTGGCAAGTTAGAATCCTCGCATATTTCTTTTTCTTCTGAAGGTGGAAAGCACGACTTCACTTCCCCCCAGTACACTACATTTCCAGGGCTGGAGTGGCGCCTGACACCAGCAAAAATGGCGAGAGCAAGTGGGGCTGTACTAATACAGGTACAACCAAATTCGGAAAACCCACTAAGCTTCAACAAGACACTACTTCACCAGAACAGGAATTGGCCTCTCTTGTGCCGTATACGGCCACTCATGCCCAAATGACCCATTTGATTACACAATGGCCCTCAGTCCCCAGTAGCTGCGGAGCACCTGACCAAGGCGGCGGTAAGACCTGTAACGCAGCAGAGGGTGTTAAGAATCTCAGGACCCGGTCAGGGCGCCAATGGAAACTGACATTTGCAAAGTTTAACACCCGATTCCTCTCGAGGGACGCTAGCCTACCAGGACTCTTTGAGGAACTATCAGGCATTTTTTGGGATATCATTGGCCTTGGTGAGGTTAGAAAAACTGGTGAGGCTTGTACAGTGCTGGCAAATCGCCACGTCCTCTGCTATCGACGACTACCAGATAGGGTAGCAGTAGTCGTAACAAAGTTGAATAGGAGGTATAGAATAAAGGTAGTACAAACCTACCCTCCAACCTCCAGTCACGATGGTGAAGAAATATAACAGTCTTGTGAAGATGTTGAATTAGCGATACGAAAAGTGCCAACTCGTTGTACTGTAGTCACGGCCGATTTCAATGCAATGGTGGGGAAAAGGAAGTCTGGTGAACAAGCAATTGGGAACTACGGCGTGGATTCTAGGAACACTCGAGGAGAGAAGTCGGTAGAATTCGCGGAAAGGAATATACTGTGAATAATGAACATCTTCTTCAGGAAACGTTGGAAAAGAAGTGTACCTAGAAAAGCCCCAATGGTGAAACAAGAAATGAAATTGATTTCATACTTTCTGCCAATCCCAGCATAGTGCAGGATGTAGAAGTGTTAGGCAGGGCAAACTGCAGTGATTATACGTGATTGAGGGCTAGGATTCACCTCGATTTGAAGAGAGAAAGAGCCAAATTGGTCATGAAGAAACAGGCCAACCTTGACGAAGTAATGGTAAAAGAAGACCAATTCAGGTTGGCACTTGCAAACAAATATGCAGCCTTAGAACAGACAGATGAAGATGACATAGAGGCAATAAATGAAACCGTAACTAGGCTGGCTTCAGAAGCAGCAATTGAAGTTGAGGTAAAGCACCAATGCAACCAGTAGGAAAGCTCTCCCACATAACAAAGGATATAATAAATAAAAGACAAAAAAATGAAAGTGTCCAACTCAAGAGATCAAATAGAATTCATGGAACTGTCAAAACTAATGAACAAGGAGAAAATAGGAAATATTCGAAATTATAACGTGAGAAAGACTGAGGAAGCAGTAAAAAATGGACGCAGCCTGAAAACTGTGTTAAGGAAACTAGGCATCGGACAAACCAAGATGTATGCACTGAAAGTTAGCCAGGGTAATATCTTCAGTAATCTCGGAGATATAGCAAAAGCAGTGGAAGAATTTTATACTGAACTGTACAGTACCCAAAGCAGCCATGATACCTCTAGTCGATGTAGTAATGAAAAGGTTACAGAGGCTCCCTCTATAATTAACGATGAAGTTAGAAAGGCCTTGCAAAACATGAAATGGGGAAAAGCGGCATGAGAAAATGGACTACCAGTTGATTTAACCAAAGATGGTGGAGACGTAATGCTTGAAAAACTCGCGGCCATTTATATGAACTGTCTATCGACTTCAAGGGTCCCAGAGAATTGGGATAATGCCAACATTATACTAATCCACAAAAAGGGAGACGTTAAAGAATTGAAAAATTATAGGCCCATTAGCTATACTTCCAACATTATATAAAATATTGTCAAGTGGTAGTGACGTTAAAGAACACAGTAGCAATACTGCGAAACAAAAAAGTAGCTTTTATTGGGCGAACCTGTGCCCACAAAACAGGCTACACTTAAAGCACAACGAGAGCAGCGAACACAGTCGGCGATCGTCGAAAAATCTGATCAGCGGGTCAAGCGCGTCGGCTTTTATACAGCAGTCTTCGAATGTTCCAGACTAATCACTGGGACCCGCGTGTCTTCCACAATGTTCTACACCATTCGCGTCACGCGATGAAATCAGATACCACAAGGTTCAGCGACAATAGACAGTGGATAGAAGCATCAATAACATTCCAAAAGCTTCCTATAGATGCAGGCGCGTCCTGCGCTGTGCGATAACATTTGTTAAGCGGTGAAACGTGGTGACCCGAGAAAGATCAACATGTACACGTGTCAATACCCCCCTCTTAAAGAAGCATCGATCCGATGCTGAAAGTAATAAAGAAGCACTCGTAGCAAAGAGTGCAGTTCATTACATTCCAGTCGTTGTTATGAGGTGTCCTCCAGCGGTCCGAATTTGAGGGCCTTCCCATGTAGTCTTAAGTTTCTTCAACTGGGCGGCGATGTGTCCACTCATGACGGAGTAATCAGCCCCTGTATCGACTAAGGTGGTGACTGCGGGGCCGTCCAGAAGCACGTCGAGGTCGGCGGTTCTTTGTCTTGCATTACAGTTCGGTATTGGCGTCGGATCACGGCTGCGTCGCGTTGACCTGTGGCTGGTATGTGACGTTGTCAGGTCGTCTTTCGTCGTCGTATTCTTTGGTTCCACACTTCGTCGTGACGGCGGCGTGTCGGTATGTCGTCGAGGTAGTTTCTTCGGCAACTTCGTCGGCGGCGGAGGATCTTCGTTAGTTCGACGAACAGCAACCGCACCTCCATCGGTTGCTGCTTTTAGTTTTCCAGATATGGGCTCGTTGACCGGCCTCGGGCTGGGCCAGTGTATGGTCGGCGCTGCGGCGACAGGTAGCGGCCTGGTGACGGCGAACGGGACGGTCGTCGAGGGCTCCACTGAGTGGCGGCGAGGTAGTCGGCGATATCGCGAGGTCGTTCACCAATCTGTGGTCGCGGCGCGTTAACGGCGAACCCTCAGAATACCATCTCCCTGTATGGGCATAGACGGTAGATGTGCCCGGCAGTCGCGTCTGAGCTGCGATTAGAGAAGGTCACGTTGCTCCTCGCTCTGACGACTTCGCCTCGATTGCCACCACGTGTTTCGGCGTCGCACATGTTTGCGCCCGCTTAGGAGCACGTTGCCGCGCTTTTCGCTGCTTTCGACTTTCTTCCCGCACGCGAGAAGAGGCCTCGGCAGCACAATATGGAGTTTCGGCCACCCGGCGAGCCGCCGCCACGCGTCCGCCATCGACGCCATGCCAGCTTGAGCCGGGTGACACTCGGCCCCGCGACCCTCGATGAGCTCCGGGCAAGGGAGGACCTCGAGCGTCGCGCCACTCGCATGCTGGGCGAGTGGCTACGTGCACGGGCCCCCACGTTGAAGATCCCTGCAGTTCCCCCCGTGCCTACGACCGCACCGGCAGCCCCAGCGGCAACTTCGGCGCCATCCGAGAACGGCCCTTGCGTGCAGGAAACCCACGCTGAGGTGCCGCTTCCCCTCTCGGACGACGAAGAAATGGACTTGACCAGTTCTCGGAAACGCGCCCGCAAGAGCGAGGATGACGAACCTGCCGGGCCACGCAAGCAGCCGCCGAGCGTTCCCCCCTGCGCCGTCTCCGAGCTCCAACTTCCATCCGGCTCTGCCACCCGAGTAACAGCCGTCGTCTCTAATGCACCACTCCCCGTCGTTGCACCCCAACTGTCACAGACGCCAGCTGCCGCAGACGAAAACGCCGCCGCAGTGCTCTCTGAGCGTTCAGCCCCTACTAAGCCCGGCCCAAAAAGGAAGCGACGCTTCCGCCAGTTTGCCGAGCTCTTCACGGATGCGTCGCAAAACGCACATGCCTCCCCTGACAATGCCGCCGACACTGTGCTCTTCCGTCCCATCGGCCGCAAAAACAACTTTTCGAAGCTGTCTAGTGACCTCATTGCCGCCCAACTTTGCCGCATTGATGGCGTCAAACGCGTGCGAGTCAACTTTCGCCGTAACGTGGTTGCGGCAGACTCTGTGCCCGGTGCGGACCTGTCCCGCTTGCTGGATGTACGGGCCATCGCGGACATACCAGTGAAGGCGAAAGCTCTCGGCAAGCACTCTTGCGTCGGCGTCCTTTTCGGCGTTGACAGCTCCTTTGACAACGACACACTGAGGGACAACATAGAGGCTCCCGTTCCCGTTCTCTCCTGTTCCCGCAACGGCGCAAACGTGAGCGTCACCTTTGCCGGCAACGTCGTCCCCACGGACGTACTTCTCTTCAAGCAACGACGGCTCGTGCGACCTCGTCTGCCACGTCCACTCCAGTGCGACCGCTGCGGTGTGTACGGCCATGCCGGCGCCACTTGCTCCTACGACTCCTGTTGCCTCCGCTGCGGAGGTGGTCACGCCACAAGCGACTGCGCCGCGCAGCACCCCGCGTGCATAAACTGCAAAGGCCGCCATGCAGCAACCGAGCCGCGCTGCCCACACTGGCAGCTCAAAAGGAAAGCAGCCATCCTGCTAGCCTCCTCCGAGCAGCCCATGACTCGGAAGAAGGCGCTCGAGCTGGCCAAAGCTCGCGCCGCGCAACCTGAGCATCGTCAGCATCAGCAGAACGTGCCCCGCCTTTCAGCGACGGTACAAGCTGGCGTGTCGTTCAGCGATGCTTTACGTGGCCGCAGCGTCAATTCCGCCGCGCCGGAAACCACGCCGCCTCCCGCAGTTGCCCCTGTTGGCGACCCGAGGGACGCCCTGATCGCGGCGCTCGCCGCAGCTCTGCGGGCGCTCCTGGAGACCACCCCGCACATGGACGACACGGTGCGACAGATGTGCACCGCGGCCCTGGCCGCACAGCAGTCCCTGCCTCGTCATGGCTAGCCGAGCAGCGAAACGTCGGCCGCGCATACTGCAGTGGAATGTCCGCTCGATGCGCCGCCGGCACCCGGAGCTTTGCCAGCTTCTTCTCCTGCACGAGTGCGATGTGCTCGCGTTGCAGGAGACACACGTACGCGACGGGGAGTGCAACCTTCCGGGCTTCGTCGCCTACCACAGTGCTGTCACGTGCGAACTTCAGTCTTGTGCCGACGTTCCGTGCCGCGATCCACTCCACCCACCCGGCCGCTCTCGAGCGTCTGTTTATGTGCGTGCGCGCCTTGGTCAAGCCGCCGTCTCTGTGTCCGACATCGTTCCCACCTCCGTGGAGTGCATGGCTGTGACTGTGCGCGTTGGGGGGGTCGACACTTGTGTCGCCAGCGTGTACGTCCAGCCCGTGCAGCGATGGGATAACTCTTTCGTGGAGAGCCTCACCGCGCGCATCGACGGTGACTGTGTTGTGTGCGGCGACTTTAACTCTCACCACACGGCATGGGGCAGCAGCCGCTGTGAGCCTAACGGCAGGAACCTGCTGAACTCTATCAACTCCTCTGGTCTGCTGATCATCAACACCGGCAGTCCCACTTTCGTGCGTCGGAATGTGCGCGGGAGTGTGATAGACTTATCGCTGGTGAGCGAATGGTGCCATTACGAGTGGGTACGCAGCCCTGACACGCAAGGATCGGATCATTATCCGATCTCGCTTGACCCTCTCGGCCTCTGCCGCGACCGGATCCACACCTACCGCATCACGGACTGGTCTCTCTTCAGGACGCTGTGTGCCACGCCTCCTCCTGTCAACACTGACTTCCTATCGCACATCTCAAGCTGCGTTGCCGCCGCGACCAAGTCATGTACGGTGCCCGCTGGAACGCCGGCGCCCGACATGAAACTTTTGAACTTACGCGCGGTACGTCGACGCGCCGAACGCCGCGCCATCAAAAGCGACAAGGTGGAGCACTGGACTCTTTACAACCGCCTTGACGCCGCGTGCCGTCGTCATGCCAGGCAGCGCCGCAATCAGAGCTGGCAAAGTCTCTGCCTCTCCTTGGAGGACACTCGCGATAAAGCCCGCCCCTGGCGCATCCTCGCCGCCCTGCTCAGTCCCAAGATCCCCCGCCGCCCTGCACTCTCCATCGCAGTGGCTCAGGGCTTGAGTGCCGAGCAGTTGGCCGAACTGTTCGCGGATACGTTCGCCCCGCCGTCTGTGTGCCCTGTCACAGCCGCCGTCGAACTTCCGCCGCACAACATGGTGGAACGCCTCGCTCCTATGCGCTATTTCCCAACGAGCGCAATTATGGAGCATGTAGAAGTGTTGTGTTCTGCTGAGTTCACGATCAGCGAGTTGCGCATCGTCTTGAACAAGCACAAACGCCGCTCCGCTCCCGGTTCCGACGGCGTTACTCATCAAGTGCTCAGGAACATCGACGCAGCTCAACTTCCCTCACTTCTCGAGGTTTTCAACTCCGTCTGGCACAGCGGCATCATCCCCGCCAACTGGAAAGAGGCGATCGTCGTTCCCATTCTGAAGCGCGGCAAACCAGCCTCGAACATCAGCTCCTATCGCCCAGTATCGCTGACCTCGGTACCCGGCAAAACGATGGAGTCGATGGCTTTGAACTGACTCGAATGGATCGCCTCCGCCCTCGACGCTCTTGCCCCGGAACAGAGTGGCTTCCGCCGACTCCGCTCGACAGCTGATTCCATCGCGGACGTTGTCGCCACTCTCGAGCACGCTGCAAGCCGCCACGAAGCCGCATACCTGGTGCTGCTCGATGTCGAACGTGCGTTTGACGGCCTCCCGCACGGCACCATCATCCAAGCGCTTCGCGAGCTGCGCATCACCGGCCGCCTATTGGACTACGTGTCGGCCTTTCTTAGCGACCGAACACTCAGAGTGCGTGTTGGCGACGCGCTCAGCACCCCCCGCAGCGTGACCGCTGGTGTTCCTCAGGGCAGTGTTCTTAGCCCCTTTCTATTCAACTTGGCGCTTGCAAGGCTCCCCAATTTCATCCCGAAGCTGACAGCCTTCGAAGTCCGCGTGGTGATTTACGCCGACGACATCGCTCTTTTCGCTTCCGGGCCCACGGACTATGGCTACCAAGTGCGGCAATCACTGCAGTCTGCTATCAACGCCGTGGACGAATACCTCACCAGCGTGGGGCTTCAGCTCTCGGCGTCTAAAACCGAGGCGCTAATGATCCACCCCCGTGCTAGCCGTGCTCGCTCCGAAGTGCCCACGCTCTCGCTGCGCGGAAGCCCCCTCCCGTGGCAGAGAAAAGTTCGCTACCTGGGCCTTCACATCGACTGCCGCCTGAACTTTAATGCGGCAACTACACAGCTATGCAGGGACGCCAGGAAAGTTGCAGGCGCCGCACGCTCCCTGCTCGCCCGTGGCCGCGGCTGCACACCGCATCTTGCGCTCCGAGTTTATAACTCGATCGCTACTTCGCGAGCGCTCTACGCACTCCCGCTCACCAACGCCAGTGCAGCCAACTGGAGGGCCGTTGACGTCGAACACCGCACTGCAGTTCGCCAGATGTACGCGCTTCCCCGCTTCTCGCAAGTGGGGGCAACTCTCGCCGAAGCGGGAAACTGGCCGCCCTCACTTCGTTCGAGGAAACAGGCGCTTCACCACATCGAGCGCCTGCAACGGTCGCCACAGGGCCAGTCTCTCGTGTGCCGCCTCCACACCCTCGAGGGCTCGGGCATGCCACCGACTTCAGCGCCCGCATCGCGTCTCTGCCGCAACTCCTTCCCTTGCCGCCATCGCCGCACGCCTCCCCGCTGCTTGACGTTAACATCAGCGTCCCGGGCGTCACGAGCAAGCACCGAACAGCACTATGTGCCATGCAGCAGGAGACGGCTACACTGCTTCACGAACACCTACGCGACCGCCTCCTAGTCTACACTGACGGCTCTGTTTCCAGTGACGGCTCCGCTGCTGCTGCGTGCACGGCACCGGACATTTCTGCGTCCCGGCAGTGCCGTCTCCGTTTCCCTGCCTCATCGACAGTCGCCGAACTCGCGGCCATCGACCTTGCGGCTGACCTTCTTCACCAGTGCGGTGTCTCGTCTGCTGCGATCCTGAGTGACTCGCGCGCGGCTCTGTGCATGCTGCGGAAAGACTATGCCGGTGTCCCACTAGTGCAGCGCGTGGGATCGAAACTGCGCCACGTCGTAAATCAGGGCTGCGACTTGGTTTTGCAGTGGGTCCCCGCGCACATTGGCCTGCCCGGAAACGAAGCAGCCGACGCCCTTGCGAAGCAAGCTCTCGCGGCTCGCTTCCCCCTCGCCATCTCCGTCACTCGCTTCGACGTGGCCAAGACGGCCATACTGCGCACCCTCCGCGCGCATCATCCTGACTCACGTGTTGCTGCGGGGACGCCCCCTCGCCTCCTCCCCCGCGCCGGCCTCTCCCGCTGGGATCGCTCCTTTCTCCTGCGGCTGCGCGTCGGCTACTACAGCACGGCCGCCCGATTGCACAGACTGCACGGAACAGGCAGCCCCGCGTGTACGGAATGCGGCGAGGATGAGACACTGGAACACCTTCTCCTGCGTTGCCCATCCTTCGACGTTGAGCGCACCGCGCTCTGTGCTTCATATCGCCGAGTCGGACTACCGTGCAGCACGGAGGGTGATCTCCTATTTCCCGCAGCCCCCGCCTCCATCGCCAAGAGAGCGCTTGCTGTCCTCCTTGGCTTTTGTGACGAGACTCAGCTGAGAGCGCGGCTGTAAGCCCGGCTTTGCTTCTTCTTTAACCTTCTTGTTCTTTTTTGTTTTTTTCCGCTCTCTTTCATTCTCTCTCTAATCTTTTTCTCCCCAGTCCCCTTACCCCGTGCAGTGCTGTTGAGGTGCCCTCCCTTGAGAGACAGTTACGGCACTGCACTTTTCTCTTCCTTTCATCTTAAAATCACTACTACTACTACTAGATGTGCCCGGCTTCTCCGTAGTGGTAGCAAAGCGGACGGTGGTCGGGGGCGCGCTAAACGCCAGTCTTCCTTGGAACGCCGCGTGAGGTGACGGGTTGGCGTGCTGGCGGCGGGGGTGGCGGTGGACGACGGAACTGCGTACTCACTGGGCCCTGCCGTGGGTGCGTAGGGGGAACGTGACGGCGGGCTACAGCGGCGTATGTCATCGCTTGCGGCTGAGGCTGCGGCGATTCAGGGGCTACTCCGAGTTGTTGGAGCTGCTCACGTACGGCATCGGCAATCGAAGCCACTTGAAGCTGTGATGATGGGAACAGCTTCTGTAGCTCCTCCCGCACGACCGCTCGGATAGTCTCGGGTCTTCGGGGGCCAGTGACTGAACTCCGGCGTAGTTTGTCGAGTTCGTGCGGCGGTCGAATTGCCAGTTTCCCATGTCCAGTGTCTTCTCGATGCTGGTGGCCTCGCGAAGAAACTCGTCGATGGTCTTCGGTGGGCTTCGTACCATTCCGGTAAAAAGTTCCTCCTTCACACCACGCATGAGTAGGCGGACTTTCTTCTCCTCGGGCATTTCAGGGTCGGCGTGGCGGAATAGGCGGCTGATTTCCTCCGTGAAGATCGCGGTTGTCTCATTAGGTAGCTGCACCCGGGTTTCTAATAGCGCTTGGGCTCGTTCTCGGCGTACGACGCTTGCGAATGTCTGCAGGAAGCCGCTTCGGAACAAGTCCCAGGTCGTTAAGGTGGCTTCTCGGTTCTCGAACCACGTCCTGGCAGCGTCTTCCAAGGCGAAGAAGTCATGTCGCAGTTCGTCGTCGCTGATGTTACAGAACACAGTAGCAATACTGTGAAAGACAAAACTAGCTTTTATTGGGCGAACTTGTGCCCACAAAACAGGTTACACTTAAATCACAACGAGAGCGGCGAACACAGTCCGCGATCGTCGAAAAATCTGATGAGCGGGTCAAGCGCGTCGGCTTTTATACAGCAGTCGTCGAATGTTCCAGACTAATCGCTGTGACCCGCGTCTCTTCCACAATGTTCTACACCATTCGCATCACGCGATGAAATCAGATACTACAAGGTTCAGCGACAACAGAGAGCGGATAGAAGCATCGATAACATTCCAGAAACTTCCTATACATGCAGGCGCGTCCTGCGCTGTGCGATAACATTTGTTAACCGGTGAAACGTGGTCACCCGAGAAAGATCAACATGTACACGTGTCAATATTAACCAAGATAATCTCCAATAGAATAAGGGCAACACTGGACTTTAGTCAGCCAAGGGAACAGGCAGATTTCAGGAAGGGATACTCTAGAATTGATCACATGCATGTCATCAATCAGGTAATCGAGAAATCCGCAGAGTGCAATCAGCCTCTCTGTATGGCTTTCATATGTTACGAAAAGGCATTTGATTCAGCCGAGAAAACAGCAGTCATAGAGGCACTACGTAATGAAGGAGTACAGGACTCTTACGTAAATATTTTGTAAAGTTTCTACCGAGGTTCCACAGCTACCTTAATTCTCCACAAGAAAATTAGGAAGATACCTATAAAGAAAGGGTTCAGACAAGGAGACACAATCTCTCCAATGCTATTCACTGCGTGCTTGGAAGAAGTATTCAAGCTATTAAACTGGGAAGGCTTAGAAGTAAGGATCAACGGTGAATATCTCAGCAACCTTCGATTTGCAGATGAGATTGTCCGGTTGAGCAACACTGGGGTTGAGTTACAACAAATGATTGAGGACCTTAACAGATAGATTTTATAAGAGTGGGGTTGAAGGTTCTTATGCAGAAGACAAAGATAATAATCAGTAGCCGGGCAAGGGAACAAACGTTCAGGATCGCCAGTCAGCCGCCAGAGTCTGGGAAGACGAACGTTTACCTAGGTCAATTACTCACAGGGGACTCTGATCGTGAGAAGGAAATTTACAGAATCCTGACTGGAAGCTTACCATTATCATTAAAAGGAAAGGTGTACAATCAATGCACTGGTACAATAAGGCCAGGACGGCCACGGACGAGGCGAGGACGTTGCCCGGAGGCGGCCGGGCGCTTTGCTCGTCTTCGCTAACATGAGGAGGCGGGAGGGTGTCCTTCCCGCAGCCTGCTTGCAGCTTGCCAGTCCTCCGGACGCCGCGAGCCGCCTTAGAAAGCCTCGACTGCGAATAAGCCGCCACAACTACCACCACGAGCTATCCGAGGGTTCTATCGCCGCATCCTGGTACCTCCCGTGCGATCCGGGGGTTCTGACGGCGTCATCCTGGGACCTCTCGTGCGAACCGGTGTAGGACGCGGCCCCGGCGCCAAGGGGGCACGGGACATGCTGCCGCTACAACTGGCTATAGCCGACGCGGCTTCTGCAGTTGGCGGACACTCGAATCTGTGATGAACCAGACTCCAGAAGTCGGCTTACGGACCGGCAAAATTCGACCCTGCCGAAAGGCATCGCGCTGCGAAAGGTCCATGGCCGTGTAGCTCTGTACTGCATTCAAGTGCCGGCTACATCTACGCTCTTGCAAAATAATGACTATGATAGTTATACTTACCCGCAAGGTCGTTTTGTATCGCTTGTCACCCACTGTGTCAGGTTTGTTTGTTTGACGTTTGTTTGCTTGTTTTTTGATCATTCTTTTATTATTTTATTTATTTGCTTGCTTGTCTGGGTGTTTGTTTGTTTGTTTGTTTGTCGGTGAGTCGGTCAGTTCCCCAGTAAAATGGCTCAACCCACGCTGTGAATCGGGTAGTGCAACGGTTCAAAACATAACTTAGAGGGAAAATGTAGCAAGAGTTGTAACTTCGACGAGTAAACTAATCGATAGTCCTCATCCTTTCTCCTTATTTTCTTTTTTGGCAGTGGAACACCGTCAGTTGCTTAAGCATCGTAAGCATCGTAGTGCTAGATGTTATGGGCTCACTCCCCTGGTCGTGTTTGGGTCCGCTGGCATCGTCACTAAAAATCCCAACTTCTTGCTAAGCCCGTATCTGGTATAGAGATGGAGGGGGAAATTACGCTGCGGCATTATTGTTTATTGGTCTCTTTACCGTCAAGCTGGCTGCGCGCCCAGTTTATCGTCTTCGCAACAGCCGTGATTGGCAGTCGCGCATCACTTACATCGTACGTTCTAGTCGGTAGACATTTCTATTCCATGCGAGTTCAATGCACTGTGCCTCCTCATGAAGTCAGAGGGAGTGTTCTACACAGCAGTCCCGTTCGCCCTCGCGCCTTTCCTTCCCTCAAATCGATACGCCCTAAGCTGGTGAAGGCGTTCCGGAGCTAATCGCGAGGCCACAGGTTCGAATAGCATGCACGGCGGCCTCATTCGGATGGGGGCGGGCTTTTGCTCTATGCACACGAAGGTTAAGGGACACAGAGAGGTCTCACTTAATCTAGAGCCAACACCAAACGGCGTTTCTCAGGACCGTTTCTGTCGCTTTGGGCAATGTCCCTTCAAACATTATTTGATAGGAGAGTCACGTGTCATTAAAACCACATTATAGTTGTATTTAGCGATAAATGATGCGTATTTAATCGTATTGAAAGCTATTCAAGACAGACATTCACTGATACCGGAAAAATACATTTTGTTGTTGCAAAGACAAACACACAGGAAATATGATATTTTTGCGATGTCATTAATGCAAACAGGAAAAGGTACAGTTCTCCGTGAGAAGCCGCGAAGTATTTTCACTTTATCACATATGCATGTTTGCACGCAAGTATCTGAAACGATTCGTGGGGTATGATTCCATTAGAGCTAATGCCCTACTGCGAATGCGACAGGGTAAGCGTGCCTCAATTATTTATGGTTTTGAGCCCACTGTGAGCAACTTCTTTCAATTTATTTATATGTCTCCACATTTATCTTACAACTTGAAGTTACAGACGCTAAGCGCTTGAGTTTCTCGCAGAAGAGGGTATTCTCCCACAATTTCTTCAAAGGTCAAATTTCGCTGTGCTAGTTGTCAGCAGTGACTATAGTCGCCAACAACGAAGATGTACATGCGGTGCCATGATCTTAGATGCCATTTGTCGTTTCATGCAATCAACCTAACAAATATGTTTTTGAATGTTTTTTGTATTTTATAAATAGAATAATTAATACTTCAAAACATTAGGTAAAAGTTAAAGAATACACTTCTCGGCCAATCATTCAGCGTGGGTGCGAGCCAGAGTATGAGGTCATCATCATCGTCGTCATCGTCGCCTTTCACGCGCCACGAGCCAGCACTCGAGCGGTGCGTTCCAAGAA
Source organism: Dermacentor andersoni (assembly GCF_023375885.2). Taxonomy (NCBI): domain Eukaryota; kingdom Metazoa; phylum Arthropoda; class Arachnida; order Ixodida; family Ixodidae; genus Dermacentor; species Dermacentor andersoni. The sequence continues at coordinate 38,059,258 of NC_092814.1, forward strand.
GACCCAGAATCAGGAGAACAACTCGACCATCTCCACTGCAGAACAGCCGCTACGATCAGCGTGGAAGACCTGCCCGTCGCCTCCCGCCGTGAATGTCCGAGATAAGGCGAGATCGTCGCGAACAGGGTGTGAAGGCCGCCGATCGTCGCTGGTGCACCGAGGATGCGGGGCGGCGTCTTTACCGCAGCCGTCGTCGAGCTGGCCTGTCTACCAGAAGTCGGTCGTGGACCAGGAAGCCCTCGGTCGCGACTACGCGGCTACAACGACACCCCCGGGCGATGTCGAGGTTCCGACGGCTGCAGAAACTTCGGACCTCCCGTGCGGGCCAACGTACGGCGCAACCCTGGTGTTAGGGCACAGACCATGCTGTGGCAATGACTGCGCCACGGCGAGCATGCCCACGACCGCACCCTCCATTGACGCGGTGGCTGAGGACGCCTGGCACGGACACTCGAGACCGTAACCAACCGGACCTCAGCTGCGTGACAACTGCCTCGACAGATGTGACGCCGCGGTCACGCATCGCGCAGCGTGGATACCGAATGCGGCTGGTCATCGCGGTGATTTAACGCCGGCTGCATCCACTCTCTTTGTAAATTATGTAAATACAGGTTGAACATACGAGACAACGCCCGCTGCATTCACTCTTTAGCCGAGGAACAACGTATGCCACATTTCAAAGAACGGTGTTCGGAATTGACTGAGTTGGCAGCATAAAAGCCGTGGTTGCTGCTTTAGTCTCAAACCAACAACCACGCCAATGCAGCTTCCAGCACTATCAGTCACGTCAGCGTCATCGCGAGACCGCGCTGTCCGTTCTGGTCGTAGCATAACAGGTGACCATTTCAGGCAGCGCTTCAGGTTAGTCAGACGTTCAGTGCAGTATTCATAGTGAAAAAAGAACTCGTAATCTCAATAAATTCTATATCCAATTACATCAAATGACATATAGGCAAAATTGGTTTTTTGTATGGAATACTATATATCTTTCAGATCGCATTATTGTATTTGGGAGTTAAGGAGCATAGGGACTTTTTCGATGGGGATGTGTGTTAAAAGCGAGCAGATGATGGGGCTACTCTGTAAAAAGCATTGCAGCTTGGTAGAATGTGAATTTGTAAATGGGAGGGTGCTGGTATGAAACGAGAACGAAGCCTGTAACTGCGGTGTAGACATAGGGCGTACACCAAGCCAGCTCAAATGAAACGAAAGAAACGTGAAGTAAAAGTCGACGACTGTTTTGGCCAACAGCGAAAACGACCTATGCTTGGTAAATTAACTTTAATTGAATTCTTTATTAAAGTGCCATAAAATAGCGTGCGCGCCTTCTAATTTGTTGAAGAATAATTAAGAAAAAACACACTAAGAATATAAACATGAAAGTTCATTAACAGAGAAAAGTAATTCAGTACTGTACCTTAAAACAGGTACCATATTTAAAAATGTCATCATTGTCATCATCAATCACGGCAGTAAAGATACACTGCAATCTAATTTACGAAGCCGGACTACAAATGTTAAGAACTCTAAATTCTAGATTCCACGAAATCACCTTTCGGGAAAACAAAGATAGATACATTCGCCGTGGTTGCTTGGTGGCTTGGGCTGCGAAGTACGAGGTCGCGGCATTTTTCCTTTGACAGGCATCATACGACTTCTCATACTGTGCATCCAGCTGATTGGACATTTGCATTTTGGCATAGATTGTGAACGGTGGTGTGCATAAACGTAAACATTCCATGACATCAAAGTCAAGGCCTTAGCATAAATATGAACAATGCACGCGATTACACATTGTATAGGATGGAAATAAACACAATTGTACACATTGCTGCCAGCTGTATAGTATTTAATTAACCATTTATTTAAAGCTTCACTTCTCTTAAATGGATGGATGAATAAACGTTAATTTAATTCAATAAATATTATGATAGGGAAATGCCTCATGAATGTCGTCAACATGTGAATTTTTTAAGCGTCTCTCCTTGCTTCACAGTGGACTGTGGATCTTCGCATAGGTGGTGTCAAAAGTGCGAAGGCCTTTGGCCCCGTTGCCATTCTCTCCTCACACAGGTCATGGCGCTGTCTCTTTCGAATAAGTTTATTCTTTCTCTCACGCTTCTCTCACAAGAGTGCTTCGTCTCCTTGTTCGTCATTCCTGGTGCAAGAACGCCACCAATTTCAAAATTTGAAGAAGGCTGCCAATACCTTCATATGAACTTAACATTCCTCTCTGTAATACCCTAGGGCCTGGAGTGTTCCCAAATGAATAAATAAATAAATAAATAAACGTTTAAATGAGCATAAATAAATAAATATACAGTCTAACTCTCATACTGGTTGAACAGCCATACAGGCAAGAGAAGCAACAATTTTTATGCAAAAAAGCAGTGCACCTATGCAGTCACCTAATAGTTCCCTCTACTGAATTGAGCGTTTGAAACCCCTACTAATGTGAACAACGACACCGCGTTGCCAGAAAGCCATTTTGCTGCGTCCCGACAGTTACAAACCACCGCTGCTGTTAAACTAAGGTAAACTAGGCACTCATTTAAATATAATAGCCTACGGCAGCCCCTGTGGTAAAAGCAATTAGCAGAGTCAACTCCAGTACGTATCTACGTAATTGCGAAGCAGTCTTGGTTTTCTAGAGAATGGTTCCTACGAACCATATAATTGTTCTGAGGCAAACGGTTAAAGTTTTTGCGATGTGTTGTGAACCGATGCAGACTACAGCGCATTGTGCTGCTGGTCGTTGTGTTAGCCACTAATCCAAGCGGGGGTGAAAGAAATACTTGAAGAGCTGAACACACTTAGGTGCACATACCCAATGGCGGAGACGCCAACGACCCATACGCAGTAGTCACCATGGCACATCCCCGAGTTGGCGTCAAAGAGGTTCATTGACAATAGGAACATAACCAGCGGCCCCAGTGACACGTACTAAGTGGCACATACGGAGTGACACATGCCCTGTTTAATGATGAGCGGATCACATCCAGTGGCCTATACTCAGTGACGTATATCAGTGTTAAGGGCCCACATATTTAGGCTGTTCTATCTTCGGTATAGGCCCATGAAATCGTCCAGATACCAGTTACAGATAACTGGATCATTTGAACTCGCCAAGAATGCTTCGCTAAAGAATCGAAGCAGACACGACTCTAGTTGACATCAACGTAATGCGAAGCAGTCTCGGTTTGGCAGAATACAGGTATAGTGGTTCACGTAACTGTTCTGCAGCGAACGGTTAGTGCTTTTGCGACGAGTTGGGAACTGATGTGAAGTGCAGAGCATCGTTTTTGTGGCGGCTGTGCCACAAAAAGTTGGTGCCAAATATTCATTGAAAAGCGGCACATATTAAATACTTTCGGCAAATAGATACATATATATATATATGATTAAGTGGATAAATACCTTCGGCAAAGGCGCATACCTTTAAAGCGAAGGTTGCGTCGCGAAGCTTCCTGCGTTTTTCCTGACCGTCGTTGCTGGCTGCTCCGGCTGCTGCCCTGCCGAACAGTTCATAGTTGGAAAAAGTTCAATTGCGTGCCCGATAGTGGGCTCTAACCGCGGTCCCCGAGCTCAGCTGCTCGTAGCTCTCAAGATAAGGCCACAATAGATGTTCTTTTCTTACGTGGTATTTATTGCATCGTGCATAATACTGTTTGCGAGAAACGTGAAACAGTAGAAAATATAACGTGGACGAATCCCTAACATCTGTACTTGCAGCGATGACGCTTTAAAAAAATATGGACGAGATTTTCCTTTGTAAGCCCATATACATAGAAGGTTGCTTATACATATGTCGCAAACGTATTCGGGGAACCTAATGCCTTAGTAGATGTTAGCACTGTACACTCCACAACGGTATAAAAGTTCAAGTATTTATCCGCAGCAATTTACCAAGCGCGCTGCTAAAACGTGCTTCTTTGATGATGTAAAATTTCCGCACAAAAGGAACAGAGAAAAGTGGCGAGAAGGCTTTGCAGTATTCGCTCGCAGAATAAGGAACAAGCACGTAGCGGCGCCACTTGGAAAGTTAACACACAGATTTTCATCACGTCAGAACAGTTGTATTTGCGTCCATTCCTTTCTTCTACATGTGCGTTTATTCGTTCTTGCATGTTTCCATTTGTGTTCCTGTCAATTGTATTGCGAGCGTGGCGGTAACAGGGTCGTAAATTCCTTATACATGCCAAGTATACAAACCATGTCTGACTGATCGCAGACGGCCTTGTTGTAGCTTAAAGCAGGCATAACATTCCTGACTTGGTAGCTTCTAGGTCTGAAGCGTTCCCTGTAAGCTAAGGAGCAAGTTACGCCATTTCTTTCTTCTCGTTAGATCTGGTATAAGCGCTGTCCAAACCTGCAGAAAGGTCAAAGACACCTAGGCGCTGTCACGGTTGCCTGTCTTACACGCAGCTCCGAACCATATTGTTCTGGTGGCGAGTCTCACCACTCTTAGTATTTGCCCGGGAACTAAAGTTGCGTTACATACGCAAACAACGTCCAGAAAACAGCCGTAAAAAGATGACCAGAGGCAGGTAGGCGCAACAATAAGCGGATGGGTGTATCTGCGCGCATAGGCGACTCCGGGCTTCTGGGTAAGCGCTGTAACATTTTTCCTTTGTATTTCATTTTTTCACACAAGTTTTAAGTTTTCAAATTCGCCGAAAATATATGAATTTTTTTCCTGAGTATGTAAGCCAGAATTTCAGGTCTTCTTGTGCACTACCTCTCCAGACTTGGCACCCCTGGCACCGGCAAAAGATGCCGAGAGCGAGTGGGGCTATACGAATCCACGTACAACCAAATTAGGAAGACCCAGTAAGCTTCAACAAATGACCCTCCCTCACCAGAACAGGAATTGGCCCTGGTGCAGTATTCGGCCACTCCTTCCCAAATGACTTATTCTATGAACCAATGGCCATCAGTCCCCAGCAGCTTCGGAGCACTTTACCAAGACGGCGGTCAGACCTGTAACGGAGCAGAGGGTACTAAGAAACTGACCCTGGCAATCTTTAAGACCCTAACTCTGTCGAGTGAGGCTAGCTTAGCAGGACTCTTTGAGTAACTATCAGGCATTGTTTGGGATATCATTGGCCTTAGTGAGATTAGAATAAGTAGTGATCAAGGGTCATACAGTGCTGACTAACGGTCATGTCCTCTGCTATATGGGTCTCCCAGATAAGCAGCAATGTGGGGTAGGATTCCTGATCTATGAGCACATAGCGGGCAACCTTGACGAATTTTACAGCATTAGTGAAAGGGTAGCAGCAGTCGTAATGAAACTCAATAAGAGGTACTGATTAAAGGTAGCACACGCCTACGCTCGAACATCCTGCCATGATGATGATGAAGTAGATCAGTTTTATGAACATGTTGAATTAGCGATGAGAAGAGTGCAATATCAGCGTACTGTAGTGATGGGCGACTTCAATGCAGAAGCGGGAAAAAAACAGGCTGGTGAATAAGCAATTGGCAACTACGGCGACGATTCTGGGAATGCTAGAGAGATGCTGGTAGAATTCGCGGAAAGGAATAAGCTACGTATAATGCACACCTTCTTTAGGAAGCGTAGTAACAAAAAGTGGGCCTGAAAAAGACCTAATGGTGAAACAATAAATGAAATAGATTTCATACTTTCTGCCAATCCCCGGATATCGAAGGATGTTGATGAAGTGCTAGGTAAAGTGCAGTGATCATAGGTTAGTGAGGTCTAGGATTCATCTCAATTTGAAGAGAGAAAGAGTAAAATTGGTCAGGAAGAAACAGGTCAGCCTAGACGCAGTAAGGGTAAAAGCAGACCAAGTCAAGCTGCTACGTTTAAACAAATATGCGGCCTTAGAGCGGAGAGATGAAGATGACATAGAAGTCATAAATGAAATCGTAACTAGGCTGGCTTCAGAGGCAGCAATTGAAGTGGGAGGCACGGCACCAAGGCAACCAGTACGCAAGCTCTCCCAAGTAACAAATGACCTAATAAAGAGACGACAAAGAATGAAAGTGTCGAACTCAAAAGATAAGATAGAATTCGTTGAACTCTGAAAACTGATCAAGGAGGAGAAAGTAACGCATATTCGAAATTATAACGTGTGAAACACCGAGTAAGCCGTAAAAAATGGTCGCAGCATGAAATCAGTTAGAAGGAAATTTGCCATACGGCAAGCCAAGATTTATGCAGTTAAAGATAAGCAAGGTAATATCAACAATCTCGAAGTTATAGCAGAAGCAGCGGAAGAATTCTATATCAATCTGTATATTACCCAAAGCAGCCACGATACCTTCATTCGAAGTAGTAATGTACAGGTTACAGCGGCTCCTTCTATAGCTAGCGATGAAGTTAGAAGGACCTTGCAATACATAAAACAGCGAAAAGCGGCAGGATAAAATGGAATACCGGTCGATTTAATTAAAGATGGAGGAAACATAATGCTTGAAAAACTGGGGACTCTCTATACGAAATGCCTAGCGATTTCAAGGGTCCCAGATAACTGGAAGAACACAAACATCATACTTATACATATCCATTAAACAGGGAGGTGTTCAAGAATTGAAAAATTGTAGGCCCATTAGCTTACTACCAGTATTATATTAAATATTCGCGAAGAGAATTTCCAATAAAATAAGGGCAACGCTGGACTTTAGTCAACCAAGGGAGCAGGCTGGCTTCAGGACGGGATACTCTACACTGGATCACATCCATGTCATTAATCAGGTTATCGAGTAATCCGCAGAGTACAATAAGCCTTTCTATATTACTTTCATAGATTACGAAAAAGCATTTGATTCAGTACAGGTACCAGCAGTCATAGAGGCATTACGTAATCAAGGAGTGCAGGCTGTGTACGTTAATATCTTCCAAAACATCTTCGAAAACAGGCGCTTCCAAAACAAGCGCGCCACAATAGTGCGTCTGTGAATGTAATGTCATGTGCGTATATGTCTGTGCCTCAGCGTCAGCGGCTCCCACTCCATTTAGGTATCGGCTGACAAAAATGGCTACAAGAAAAGCAGTTAAAGAAAACTGGCTTGAACTCACTACGCTCTTGCCCTATGATGTGTCTGCTTTACCTCAGTGTTTAGGCTGCCTGCGTGATGGCAAAGCTTACTTTGTTTATTCTAGGCCACCTTCCTGTACGTTCGGTCCATCCAGACCGAACCACATTCTTCTTGGGTTTTTCCTCTGGCAAGACGGACTCCTATTTCCACACTCATGCAGTAGCCTTATTTGAGATTGACTCCATCATCTGCTCGATTGTAGCACCCACAGCGTCATACGAAGAGTTGCTGCACTTAATGTATGAAACATCAACGGCTTCCTGGCAAGACCAGGATTTTATTTCTCCGGTGCGATGAACAGTGCTGCACGATCCGATTTTAGCAGAGCTACTGCGCATATTAAGCTGAGTAACCAGTAGACTCGCTGGCATAGTTTAAAATGTCGGATACGTTGAGCCTGGCACTGTCAGCGTGGCGCTCTTCCCTCAACAAAGATGGTTCAGCGAGCGTGCCGCTTGAATGACGTTCGTCTCAATGCCTGTTCGACTTGTGAGATGGCACAGAACTGAAGCACTGCATTCAAGATGGTTGACAGCTTGGCGTGCGGATGATTAATCGAACTCGTGGGTGTGTCATGGCCGTTGGGTGCGTCCATGGAAGGGACGGCTAGTCCGCCTTTTCCATTTAATTACAGCTCACAAGAAATTCACAGGCAGTGACAGAGTAGAGACCGCAAAGCACTGACGGGAACTGGTTTATTGACATGCAAAGCGCTTGTAAATATACAGTATGAAGGAAAAGAGCGTGCAGAAAAACGAAAGAGCCACGGCGGGGAAAGGTCTCGTGCGAATCGTAGCCACGAATAATAAAAAAAAAAAAAATCAAATCAGCACTACGAATGCACTTCGCCGACTGAGTCATTACTTGAACCTCGGTCCCTGTCGATATTTAGTGCGCTGTCATCAAATAGGCATGCATACATAACCAACCCACAACTTCGTCCTGAGTAGTCCGCCTTGATGCGGTGGCTCAAAAACTGATACCATCCCTCTGGAACTTCAGAGCCCCAGTGGACAACGGTGAGGGTTCAATAGAACCGCTGCGGTCCTAGTACCGACGGCGAAGTATGGAGCCCGTTCCATAGGAGGTCAACTGTCTGACAGAACCGCGGTGAGAGTTAAACGTAACTTTTCTGGCCCTGCTGCTGGCAATGAATGCTGAGACAGAACACTCGGGAAAGCATATAGGGGATGTGTGGAACAAAGATTTTATTTATCTGCGGAGCTCGACGCTTTCGTGGGTTTTTCCATCGGAATTTTAACGTATAAATAATTCACATAAAAATAATTTTCTCGTCTCTCTGCACACGCCCTGGAGTCTCTGCAGCATTTCGCAAACCGATTTCCAACAGTACGAAGTGACTGAGGCGTGGCTGCAAAAGTCCGACGAAAAACCTCTATTTACACATCGCATAAGAGCGCCGGTGTAACCGCAACTTTAGTGTTGTGGTGCTGCACGGCTATGGTCCTCGGAAAGCGCGATGCGTGGTCGTGGTGTCGTATCTTGATGGGACGCAACGACACTGCTCGGGTCTCCTTGGTTAGGCAATGAAGCGACCGTCAAGAGCGGCCATCGCGTAGTCCGAAAGCATGAACGCCTCTCATGTTTGCCATGACCCTATTGTAACCCCCGCATGGCCCGAGCCCTCCGAGCTCCGGGGCAACGTAGTACGTGGGTTCACACGGGAGCTCCAGTGATGCAACCACCAGGACCCCCGTACTACATGCGGAGTTATTTCTCGCGGCCCTCCTGGCACGTTTAAGCAGCCAGGAGCACTGCCGAGTTTCAGGCCGTAAACTCCCAGGATGCAGCCGTCAGAAACCCCGGACTGCACCCGGTGGTCTTTATAGCGGCGTAGTCGAAGCCGAGGCCTTGCTGGGGAATTTCGCGAATGGGAAGCGCTGGTCAGTTCCTCGCTAGCAGCTTCCACGGTGCAGCCCTCAGAAGCCTCGGACTGCACGCGGTGGTCGTTACGGCACCGTAGTCGCAGACGAGGCCTGGCGCGCTTCCGGTGTCGGTAGGGCTGGCCGATTCTAGGCCAGCTGTTCGCACGATGTGAGTCGTCGGAAGCCCCAGACTGCACGCGGTGGTCTTTCCAGTTTCGTAGTCGCAGCGGGGGCCTTGTTCACGCGCTTCGGGCGTCAGGAGGACTGGGGAGCTGGAGGCCGCCTGCTTCAAGGACGCCAGCTGGGCCCCTCTGCACACCTGCGACGAACGAGGGCCCCTGCCGCCTCTGCAGGACGTACGCGTCTTGCCGTGGACAGTTTCGACATCGGGCGGGGCGTTCCTGTTTCTTGCTGAACTCACGCTGAGGAGCAGACATGGTGGTGTTTTTCTCTAAATCAAAACGTCAGGTTTGAACGCACGGCCTCGCGCGCAGGCTGGTGGCGCATCAAGCTAATCATCATGATGATGATTTCCGGCATATGGCACATACTCACCTCGGGCTACGGTCCAAGAAGCCGGTGGTACAATTAAAGTAAAATAATGTTATCTGAAGAAATAAAGGTCAATGTAAGCGTTAAAAAGCGCGTGGCAATGTTTGTTTTGTTCCGTTTTCCTTCTTCGATGGCCCATACACTGTGTTTGGGGATTGGTGAAGATTTGGATCGTATTAGGAAAGTACCTAACTTATTGCTACTGTATCGCGTCTTCGTCTTCCGTACTCGCAATTCAGGTCTTACGATGGCCATCTAGACTGGTATAGTCCCATTGAACATATTAAAACTAAAGCAAAATGCGCCATTGGTATGGCACGTTTTGTTTTGGTATGGCGCGTTATGGCCCAGTGTAGTCACCGTTGGTCTGGAGTAGGCCAGGAGAGATTACTTAATTATAATTTACCGGATGTATGTTGATCCCATATTGTAATTCGGTTGCGTATTGTTTTCTGTTGGCCCCGCATATAGAATTAATGATTATGTGCTGTTAGGAAGAGAAGCTCTACGATTGTGCCTTGGGCTACCTCTATTCTCTGCCAAAACTGCCTTGTATGAGAAAGATAATATACCTACCCAATATTGTAGATTAAGCATCCGCATGGTTCAGACATTTCATAAACGATGTTTTTTAGTGAGACCTACAAAATGTCTAGTTATCACTGAACCTTGTGTATTTTTATACGTATCATGGCCACGATTACACTGCCGTCATTTAATATTAGTGCAAGCACAATTACAACTACTGAATGTGTGCATATGTGAAGTCCACTCCTTTGAATGATGGCTTACCAGACCTCAAAATTAAACTCCTGGGCATGCTTCCAAATTATGCTAATGTTTGCCTTGTCATTAATGTAATAAAAGACAACTTAAGCCAGCTAACTACTGAAGTCATATAATACTGACGCTTCTATCGGCACTGAGAAGGGAGCTAGAGTTGGAATACTGTCTGTATCTTTTCAATGGCCTAACTCACTTCACCTTCCCGAATTCACACCCATCTTTCAAGCAGAATTATTGACGATTGAATTCAAGATCAAGAATGGCACGGATAGATGTAGTATCACACTGTGGTATATATGTCACGAACTGTAATAAAGTGCCAAGGTGCCTCAGAAAGGCTGGCCAACGTTTCGATAGCAGGACAAAGGTAGGTCCTCCTATCGAAAGGTTGGCAAGCCTTTTTCAGTCGTTATCAGTACTATAACTTCCCCAAAATGCCTCATTAGCAGTTATACTTACCAGCTCGTTTTCTTTGTGCACAGCAGTTACTGCATCCTGAAATTTGAGAATTATGCAAGAATGCTGAGCGATTCGTCCGCACACACAGGAAGTTCGTTTGATTTGGTTAGCGGGCCACCAAGCTTTTTTTTTTTTTGTACTTGAATGAAGAGGAAGATTGATTTGCATAAGCATCCACAATATCCTTGCCATCTCTGTTCTGCCAACTTCGGATTATGTGAGCGCGGCTACGTGAAGAAATTTCTCCGTATTTAGAACTTCCCCAAAATACAGTCTAACATCGTCCCCTCACTTCTGTCATCTGTGTTTTTAATGAAATAATGAGTGGGGTTCCTTAAGACAATTTGAAGTTTCCTTTACAAAACTGCAGTTAAATTATGCTTATGCAGGTTGACCTCTAGCTGTTTGCCCGCTCAACGTCATTTTTGTGATGCACCTGTATCTATCGAGCATTGCCTTCAATGTTGCCGCAAATTTTCAAGACATAAAACTTTTAGAAGTATCGATTCTTCCACTTGAGCTATCACTTACTTCGCCAGCCGTTCTCTCCCTCGGCTGGTCATCGCTGTGATTAACCGATAGGGATGCCCACTTGCAATTCACAATTTTATTAGGAGCACAAAACGATTACCTTGTAAAATTTCTAAAATTATCAATTATTTTCCTCATTTTATTTTTTGAGGTCAAAACATATTATTTAGAAATTCTTGATAGCTTTCTTCAAGTGCGGCCGGGCTCCCGTCTCGCACGTCAGTGATGATGATGATGATGAGGAGGAGGAGGAGGAGACGAGGATGATGATGATGATTTATTGGCGTCGTTTTCGAACCGGAGCGGTTATACAAATGGTCACCTAGCCTACTTGAGTAAATTGGGCATTAATCACATGCATAGCTGTCCAGCATTTCGCCAATCGATGGAGTAAGATATTATGGACAGCCGACACTGACACTCGCTAACGCCTTTTCTCGGTTGCTTTAGCGATGCCGCGAACCCCCTCTTTCTGAGCGCGTGTAGCACGCCACCATGCTCCCGCCTCCGCTGCTCAACCTCTCCACAAGTATCCTTCGCTAGTACTTCTACGCTCCTCTCCTTACGCAGGCTGCTAGCACAAATAGGGTGCGCCACGTACACTCGAAATTGAAGATTAGCGATCCAGCTTAAGAAGCATTCTTACGTGGCGAAATGGGACCGCATAGATGCCGACACGCAGATAAGAAAAGAATGTAGCTTCATTTCAGTCCGATTGCAAACAGGAGCTCTCCATCGTTCGGTTGTTTGATAAGTGTTGCAACCTAAGTCGATCGCTTTCAATTGATTCCGACTTGTCTCGAGCGGTTGTAATTCTGCGCAGTTGCCGAGGCACGCTGTATCGTTTCAGTCGTGGTTTGAGTTTTCAGCTGGTGCACGCTGGTTTTCCGCTTTCCTGTGTTTTGTTAAAGTCAAATGTCATATGCAATGGTTTTAGGCTGTTAAGCTCATTCGACGGTGGAATAGCAAAGTCTTGAACTCTTTCGTTTTCTGATAACGGTTCGGGTACGGCAAAGGAAATGAAAAGTTTATTCTTCGAGCCACCCACAATAAGGTTTGTTCAGTGTATGGAGCGCGATCGTTCGTAGGAGCTCTCCCTATTTTCCCAACATAGCTCTGTAACGAAATCTAGATCGACGTTTTATTTACGGAAATAGTGGCTCTTCTAGGCCCGTTTCTTTACTCTATTAATAAAGTACGGTTCTCTGGGAGGTTAACCAACTATAACTTTTTTTTCCAACAATTAAAAATCGATGTCACATGATATACATCTGAAATATCTAGCAAAAGCGTATTATTCCCAGTGGTGCGTCTGATATTATTAGCATGAACAGCGCCGTCCTCTACGAACAGCATTAAGCCGGGTAGATGCAAGACCGTTCTCAAAAGCCAAGATTCTTGGACCATGGCCTTGTGCGTCGCTGGCGCAATAAGCAACGAAGGCGTTGTTACAGTAATTGAAGTGGTCAGATCTCTGCGACCCTTTGTAGACTTGATTTGCTCCTTCGACTGTGCGCGCGACTGGTGCTAGCTCTGTCTTTCTCTTGCCTTCTTTCTTTCAGTTCAACACGTTACCCCTTCACCAGCACAGCGTAGCAAATCGAACGTGCGTATGGTAAACTTCCCTGCCTTTCCTTCCCCCTATCTCTCTCTCTCGGTGTAGGGTGGAGACAGTGAGAGCTTCATGCGAATAGTATTCGTGGGTTGAAATGTAACCAGTGTGTCGCTGAAACGCATTCACTTTTATTAAGCAGTTGTTGACTGGTAACATATATCCAGTCATCGTGGCCAGCGAGCGTCAACTCGTGAGCGTCTTCAGCGTGAGCTCAAATAGAAGAGATGGATTTACGCACGCTGATATACAACAAGCGACACACTGCACAAGCGTATGTCGCTTGTTACTACAAAAAAAACCTACAAGAACGACCTGTTTTGGGATGAAGCGATGACGTGTAATAGCACGTGGTTAATGCCGCTAATTCACATATCAGGTGTTGGCATTATTGCTCAATATCGTCTGTAAGTATATGAGTATCGATAGCTTATTTGTCAGGTGAAGCTACTTCATGACATTGTGTTTACTGTAACAAATAACACGAAGGAAAATATAAATACATACCCAATGGAGCGCGCAAAGCAAGCGGTTTCTTTGCCGATGAATCCGCACAGCGCCTAGCGCCGGGCTAGTGTGCTGAGGGAACTCGAATCGAAACCAACCGCCGGACCAACCTGAGTCACTGTTGGTTATCGAAAAAAATCTTTGACACCGACTTGGCGCACTGTGAGTGCGCCACTCGCTATGTGATGCTCTTCCATGAACCTTTTTTGATACGAACTTGATTCACTTGGTATGTGCCAGTAGTTCCGCTCTTCAGCGAACATCTATGACGCCAACTTCGATAACTAGCTAATTTCTACTGGGAATGTTCCCCTCTACAATGACAAAAAACGTTCGTCAGCATGGTGAACACCTGTTACGTGTGAAGGCGAAAGCCTGCATCAAGTCATACGATCGGAGGAGCAAGACTTCTTGCAAGACATAAAGAGCCACAATATGTAGTACACGTGTGGTACGCTTTTGATCTCCTTTCTGCGTTGTCGTCTCGCATCATCCCGTCTCTGCTTTCGCAGTTCGTCGTCTTCGGCTCCTTTTGGAGGCTTAGCTGCGGCTCCCCCACTCGTATGGCGGTGTCAGACTCGGGCCAGCGACGTTTCTCTTCGACTTTACGCTTCATACTCTCAGCAGGGGGAAAATGCACTCACGGTCGAACGCCTTGCTCTCGCACTTCGCACGTCGCACCTCGTTTCTCGCTTGGCGGGCATCCTCGGCCGTACCATTCTTCCGAGGTGGTATGCAATGCTTTATTGATGCTTGGATGCTTGTTTTGATTCAAACGTATGCTGTTCTGCGTGTTGTATGGGTTATTTCAATAAATCTATGAGCCATTGTATTTTTGCTTTCTTACTGAGGTATGAGCCATTGACGATGATGATAATTTTTGTACCGCTCGACTAGACGCCGCTTTATAAGTGGCTATGCGCAATTGCGACGATCCACTTAAGGTTTTTGGCTTAAAAATTGTGGCAGAACCCATCTCACCATGACTGTCGACGGTAATGCGTTATCATTCAGTAAATATAAGTACAGAACTCATTGCCACTGTCGAAATTTAGTTGCGTATGAGGCGTACACCAGCGGGCTTCAGCTTTCGCGCTTCCCTATATAGATGTTTGTGTAGAACCGTTTTCCCGCCTACTTGTGTCACTGATACTCCATGGTCGAATGGGTAGCGCATCAGGTTGGCTGTGCTGAGGGGACAGGCTTCGAAACCAACCGTCGTACCAATTTGGGTGGCTTAGTATGTGACAATGTTCACATATCATCATCAGCCTATCTTTATTTGCAATGCAGGACGAAGGCCTCTCGTACCGATCTCCCAGCGGCACGTGCTGTACCTACGTGCCGCTCTACGTGCCGCTCTGGGTCACTGTAGATACAGAACAGGGTATGTACCGCTGTCCAATGAAACTCCTTTACGAGGATTTGGAGCACTGGTCGATCTTTGCAGATCATCGACGAACCTCTTTGATGCGAACTTGGGTCACTGGGTATGGGCCAGTATGTGTGTACAGCATTTCAATGAATGCTCGTCAATGTCAGGAGGCAAACGTCACTGCCTAAGTAGACACTCACTCAACTTTGCGCGTTTGGCCTCCGCAATCGAAATTCCTCTGCGTTCTCGCCTATCGCAGCCGGAGGATCGCGTTTTTGTTGATTGGCGCACTTACGGTGATGGTCTCGCGCGCGAGCTGTTGCGTTGGTGTCGTTTCACGCAGTGGATAATTTTGTGCAATCAGCACGAGGGGCTCTTTAACGTAAAACTATTACAAACCTTTCTATTCCAATTCTGCAATCAGCCCTCCACAATTGGTCAAAAACTTCTTTCGACCACCCCCCTTTCACCTGTCTGTCACGCGATGTCACGAAAACCGCGATAGCCCCCCATCTGATATGATGTGTACACACTGGTTATGCATGATTTGACAGAAAAAAGAAAAACAGTTATTTCTGATTCCGCCCCTTTTCGCCATTAGCCCTCGGCTACTGATAAAAAGTTTTCGGGCTGCACCCACTTCACCTGCCTGTCACGCGACGTCACAAAACCGCACAAACTCACCGCGGCAAAGTGACGTGTACGCGATAAAGATGCATTAATATGCCGAACAAAACTGAATTTTCTTCGGAATAGCCGCAGGCTGCTCCGTTCCGAAAGGAATAAAAGATGGCTGCCGCCGATCGCTGAGACGCTGGGGCCCTATAACGTAAAACTATTCCAATATGTTTCGTTTCCAATTTCCTGACGTCAAATTTGCCTAACCGCCGACGCAAGCACCGGGCTGTCACCCGCACGGTTTTCTGAACAGACCAATCAAACGCTCTCCTCGTTCATAGGAGGTCACTTTTGTTTGCTTGAAAAACGAATAACATTGCCTACACTGAGCGGCTTGAAATTGTCCTAATGAAATTGTCCTAATGAAATTGTCCTAATGCATGACGCTAGTCAAACAGCCACACGTAGGCAGTACCACTTGACTTTAGCCTTTATCGGTAGGCTGCGAAGAACAAAAAAAAATTTTGCACCACCTGTGGTCCCCAAACTATCGCTCTCGACACTACGTCACGCCGCCTATATGTATACAACGCTTTCAATATATTCAAATAGTTTTTACGCTACATCATCACGTTATGCACGCTCAGAATTCAGATATTCCACAAGAACACACATTCTCAACGCTCGCCTTAGTTCGCTATCCTAGATGTCAGCAGTGACCAGGATAAAAGAACAGCGAAGACGAAGACGCCACGAGGCGGCCGCACTTCACGCGACGCGAGCCAGTGCGCGGCACCGTGCTCTCAAGCGGCTGAGGAATCGGAACCAGAAGCAAGCCAGCACGGCTACGTCAGGTCAACGCCCAAGCATGGAGCGGAGCGCCAGCGCGTCGCCTCGAGTCAAGAGGGCCAGAGACGAGGCAAGCACGTCGTGCGATGGTGACGGGTGGCCTTGCCGATCGCCGGGCCGCCGAGGAGGGCCGGTGTCTTCCCTGCACCTCGCCTGGGACTGGCCAGTCCTCCGGACGCCGGGAGAGGCCCAGGAAGCCCTCGACTGCGACTACGCCGCCACAACAACCACCGCGTGCGGTACGGGTGTTCTGACGGCTGCATCCTGGGGCCGCCCTCGCGGACCGACGTGTGATGCGGCCCGGGCGCCATGAGAGCACGAGCCATGCTGCCGCCGCAACGTCACCGTGGACGACGTAACAAGGCCCGTGCCTACGGACGACGCGGCGGCCGCTTTTGGCGGCCCTCAAATCCGTAACCAACCAGACTCCCGAAGTCTGGTTGCGGACCGGACAAAGTCGGCCCCACCTACACGCATCGCGCAGCGCGACCTCCGAGGCCGCGTACACCACCACAGCATCCAATTTCCGGCTACACCAACGCTCTTGTAAAATATGTAAATATATATCGTACATACGTGCACGGTCGCCTTGTTTCACTCGTCACTCACTGTGTCGACAAGTAACTGCCAACCTATAGCGTTCCTTCTTTCTTTTTTCCACCGGAACGTGATACACCATCCCTCGCGTCAGCGGAGTCATGAGACAACACTTTGAGCTCTGTTATATGCGTGCAGCTAGTAGAATATCCTCACACACACACAAAAAGTTAACGGTCTATGTTCGTTCTTCATGTGATGCCTTTGTGCCAATGACTTTACAGCAAAGATGAACGTTTATACTTTATAGGTAATTCCGAATAGAAATATGAACAGCCTAGAATCTACATTAGCAATTGGGCAATGGGCTGCTACTTTCTATATAGCTCCAGCTGCTTGGGAAAGTTTGGTTATTCACCAGTAATAAGTACAATTAACCTGCCAACGTTCGCACGCGAACCACGCACTTCTCTTTTTTTTTCATTAACTTGAATCAATGCGCCTTCAAATGTAATGTTACAAGGACAGTCATCTATCATATTTATTGGTTTTCAAATTGCATTAATTTTTTATGTGATTGTTTTAATGCATAAAGTATTAATATCTGACCCTTTCGATAGCCTTACAAGGCAAGATATTTGCCTGCACTTATAAGATTTCTTTTCTGGTGCAATAAAAACTGCGTTTGGAAGGCTGGTGGGCATCTGAAGATAGATGACCCATATTATGTATGCAAACAAGTGAGCGAGCAGCATTCTAGAATTGAACTCTGACGGACGACCTAAAGCTTATTTTTTTATTTTACTGGATGCGGCCATTCTTTTATAGCAGTACTGGTAACTGTTTGTAAGGTATGATAATGTTAAATCCGAAGCGACTCGAGGCATGCCACACACGCATAGTTTCTTATTACGGCGTTGAACCTAATACGCCAACTTCCTTTCTCTGTTTTCATAAGTGGCCACGCTCACAAGGAGAAGCAGCTGTCTAGCAAACACCTGCTCCCGTTTAAGGCCAGAAGTCGTCTGATTTTATTCCAGTACAAAACACCACACAGCAAGCACGCTGTTATGGATAGGTTATGGATTTTCGGAGTTGTTGCGACTCATATTCACTAAATTTTTACTCAGCCGCTTTTGCTCCGACTGATATTCACCAGAATTTTACTCAGCCACGCTCATACGAACTCAGCCTCACGGGTCGGTCCAAGTCTTAGTGAGCTTGAGTGAGTTCACGGCAATGCCATGCAATATACATTGCCTGGCATTGTAGTTCTGATCTACGTGATGCGTGAGCAAACATTGCATAGGAGTCCTTCTTCCATCGGATGAAAATTAAATCAATTGTACACATTGCAGTTGGTATTATCGAATTTGATTTACTGTTGTGTGAAAGCTTCGCCTCATGACAATTCCAACAAGTGCATTGGATCTGCAACATATTCCTGCCGATCGATGCCGCTTACTATCTTGGGCATTTTCCTGCTGGGTGGCCATATAGCACATTTCAAAAATAAGCTGAATAAGTGGCTGCGGTGCAACACATTTAAAAAGAAACGATTACATCACTGCAATTACAAAATGAAAACATGATACGAATGTGCGCTTAATAAGATGCAGACGAATGCTAAATGCATGTACAAGCGGAATCGCACTTCCGACGTGTTGGCCGCCATTTATCGAAAAAAAAAATAGAATAAGCACAGGCTAACACTGCAATGGCATCACACATGACCATGACCATGCCGCTTGCTGGGTCCATGGACTGTAGGAGAAACTTACGTGGAACCTAGTACTCACCTCGAGTTAGCAGATACGGACGCTGTTCAAATTCTGCAGCCAGCTACTCAACCACTTAAGTGTGTTCAGTCGGTACTTGTACTTAGGTACACTTGGCTATACCTTAAGATTTTAATGGTATCTCGTGAAAATTTTTATACATTTTGGAATTTGAAACTGGCATAGGTACAATTTTATTGCACTGTTGTTCATGAAGAAATATCATACAGAAGCTTACAGACATTGTCAATGCTTAACACTTTACCTCAGAACAATATTTACTATGCTGTTGACATTCAAGTAGCTTTTTAGCAGCCAGAAAAGAATCAGTCTCCCCTGATTTGAGCATTGGCTTTATGCTTGGGTTAAATTACAAAGTATTTGGTAACACTAAAAACAAGCCTAATATTGCTCGTCTTAAAGACAGGTGAATAACATCGTAAAACACAGGCTTTATTTTTATTAGATTTTGAAAATTTTGCTGCGTATGCCACAAAATGTGGCAACAAGCAACCCTGGGCGTCGCACTGTTTAAATCGTAATCGTGTGAGATGAACCCTTTCAAAATCGCATTGCGACGCGTGCGACTTCACCGATTTCTTTTTTTCGCTCCAGTCGCAGCACGTGAAACAGCTTTTACACTTCCACCACGGAACACCTGTATAACGTTATTCCACTGCCATTCTTCTGACGGCAGTGCGGTGAACGGGAGAGCGCGGTCTCGCTTGTCGGCGCTGTACCAGACGCCCGCAAAAGGAAGTCGTCGAATAGGAGTGTCTAGTGATTTGGCATAAGTATGTAGCCTTAACTGCAGTTGCATTATGTGTGATCACGCTACCGGTTGACCGCGATTCTTTCACTTCTTTGAACTTCTCTGAACTTTGCTTCCTCCTCGCTCTCATACGACACCGTAAGTTAAATGCGCTGCCACTTCGGCTGCACCCTCATCTTGGCGTAAGAAGTTCTTGGCTAAAAAACTGCGTGTGAGCACCGCAGCTTAGTGAATTCCACCCCTCACCTACTTGCTCATCTACATTGGTTTTGTTTATGGCCGGTGACCAATCGGTGGTGGATAAGAAGTAACATAAACCAAGATAACGACCACGCTTGAAACCAAAGCGAGAGGAATCATTTACGCCACTGGAGGAGCTCTGCCTCAGAGCTGATAAAGAGGGAGTTATGTATATTGACGGGTGAAACTTGTCCCGACGCAAAAGGGACATGTCCAACAACAGATATGAATAACTTCAGCATTCGAGAGGCAAAGATCTATGACGTTGCCACAGGAATTAGCGATCAGGTTTTTCTGCTGAAAGCAACAGACGGGTGGCAAGTCCTACAAAAGGCTGCACTTTTTCTCTATGTAATGATTGTAATGAGAATATCTAAGCGTGCCCAAATCAATTCCAGTTGTATAAAAATCACCAAGGAGGATTTCTCTGTGCTGGCTATTTGAAGATATTACACTTTCAATAGAAGAGGTGACCTCTGCAAACAAAACAGGGGAAAGATTCGGCTGTACATAGAAAGACCCAATGACCGCGCGCTAGGCTGACTTTTAGCTAAGCCGTTTCCTGTACAATTTCTACGTCGTTGTGCTGAACGCATCTTAGTGAAACGGTGAAGAGCAGTCAGTGCGACACCAACTTTTCGTTTAGATCCACTGAAGTCCCGCTCACTATGGAAGACGTTTGAGTAGTAGTAGTCGTAGTAGTATGCAGTAGTAGCAGTAGTAGTAATAGTAGTAGTAGTAGTAGAAGTAGTAGTAGTAGTAGTAGTAGTAGTAGTAGTAGTAGTAGTAGTAGTAGTAGTAGTAGTAGTAGTAGAACGCGCAGGAAATGGCACATGTAAAGGGGTAAACGCCTGTGGCCGAAGTCCACAGGAGAGGCCTGAAGACAGCAAGGATTATTACTAGCAAGGTGGGAAAATTAAAGTCGAAAGCTTTCGAAATGGGGCGCCGTCATCCTGTAAATATATTATGCCATCGATGTAGGGCAGACCATTCATTATTCCAAAGGAAGCTCAGATGTCGAAAGTAAAAAAACCCGATAAAAGTCCGCGCATCGTTAGGCGAAGTAGCAAAATGAGGAAAACGGCGCCAACGATGGACGCTAAGACAAGAGGATCTGCCATTTGATTTAAGAAGCGGCACCTTATTTGCTCCAGCTATGTTGATTCCCTTTGCCTTCCCTGTGGTTATACTCTCACCTTGTTTACATATTTGTCGCCTACGGCAGTGTTCGTCACTATTCCAGAAATAACTGAAAAAGAAAGAAAAAGAACTTCCTGTTGAAGTCTGAAGGCATCGGCGACCATTCGTAAAGCCGTACTAGTTCACACGAAACATATTTAGCGCAAGTTGATTTGAAAGTTATTCTGCCCCTCAGAAATCTTTTATCTTATACGTCCTCCTGATTTGGTTCTCAAGTGAAATAGACCTGCACTGTCACTTACGTGCACCAAATCAGCAATACGCGACCAATATATATGATGTATATTATCGTGGCTATTGCTAAATTTCCTTTGAAAGGTAGTTCACAAAAGTGTTTAATATTGCATTATAAATTTATTTTACTGATATTATTGCGAAGCACGCATCTGGTATAGAGATGGAGGGAGAAATTACGCTGCGGCATTATTTTTGATTGTCCTCTTTGCCGTCAAGCTGGCTGCACGCGCAGCTTATCCTCTTCGCAACAGTCGCGATTGGCAGTCGCGCGTCCCTTGCATCGTGCGTTCCAGTCGGAATGCATTTCTATTCCATGCGAGTTAACTTGCAATGCGCCTCTTAATGAAGTCAGAGGGCGTGTTTTACGCAGCCGTCCTGTCGCCCCTTGCGCCTTTCCTTCCCTCATATCGAAGCGCCCTCCGCTGGCGAAGGTGTCCTGGTGCTAAGCGCGAGGTCACGGGTTCGAATAGCACGCACGGCAGCCTCATTCGGATAGGCGAGGAATGCAAAAATGTTCGTCGGTTTTAGCTCTATATACGCACAAGAAGATTAAGGAACACAGGGATGTCTCACTTAATCTACAGCCAACACCTAACGGCGTCTCTCAGGACCGGTTCTGTCGCTTTGGGGAATGTCGCTTCAAACATTATTTGATAAGAGAGTCACGTGTGATTAAAACCACATTATAATTGTGGTTAGCGATAAATGATGTATATGTAATTGTATTGAAAGCTATTGGAGACAGATATCCACTGATGCAGGAAAAATAGATTTCGTTGTTGCAACGAGAAGTACACGAACGATATGGTATTTTTGCGATGTCATTATTGCTAACAGGAAAATGTACACTTCTCCGTGAGAAGCGGCGAAGTATTTTCACTTTATCATATATGCAGTATTTGCACGAAAGTATCTGAAACTATTCGTGGGGTATGATTCCATTAGAGCTAATGCCCTACTGCGAATGCGACAGGGTAAGCGTGCCTCAATTATTTATGGCTTTGAGCCCACTGTGAGCAACTTCTTTCAATTTATTTATATGTCTCTACATTTATCTTACAACTTCAAGTTACAGACGCTAAGCGGTTGAGTTTTCATCATAGGTCAAATTTCGCTGTGCTAGTTGTCAGCAGTGACCATAGTCGCCAACACCGAAGAGGTACATGCGGCGCCATGATCTTAGATGCCATTTGTCGTTTCATGTGAACAACTTAACACATATGTTTTTGAATGTTTTTTTATTTTTAAATAGAATAATTATTACTTCAAAATATTAAGTAAAACTTAAAGTGTGGGCATAAGCCATATTATGAGGCCATCATCAT
Source organism: Dermacentor andersoni (assembly GCF_023375885.2). NCBI lineage: Eukaryota > Metazoa > Arthropoda > Arachnida > Ixodida > Ixodidae > Dermacentor > Dermacentor andersoni. The sequence continues at coordinate 38,081,587 of NC_092814.1, forward strand.
CGTCGTCATAGTCGCCTTTCACGCGCCGCGAGCCAGCCTCGAGCCGTGCGTTCCAAGATGACCCAGAATCAGGAGGAGAACAACGCGACCATGACCACTGCAGAACAGCCACTACGATCAGCGTGGAAGACCTGCCCGTCGCCTCCCGGCGTGAATGTCCAAGATAATGCGAGGACGTGGCGGATAGGGGCCGGCGGCCGCCGATCGTCGCCGGTACACCGAGGAGACGCGGCGGCGTCTTTACCGCAGCCGTCGTGGATCTGGTCTGTCTCCCAGAAGCCGGGGGTGCTCCAGGAAGCCCTCGCTGGCGACTACGCGGCTACAACAACGCCCGCGGGCGATGTCGGGGTGCCGACGGCTGCAGAAACTTCGGACCTCCCGTGCGGACCAACGTACGACGCAACCCTGGTGTTAGGGCACGGACCATGCTGTGACAATGACTGCGCCACGGCGAGCATGGCCACAACCGTGCCTTCGGACGACCTGGTGGCTGCGGATGCTTGGCATGGACCCTCAAGTCCGTAACCAACCGGACCCCAGTAGCGTGACTACTGCCTCGACAGATGTGATGCCGCGGTCACGTATCGCGCTTCGTCGATTCCCATCGCGGCAAATCATTGCGGCGTGATAACAGCGACTTCACCCACTCTCATTGTGAATTGTGCAAATATACGTTGGACATACGAGCCGCCGCCTCGTTTTCTTCACTCTTTAGGCGAGGCACGACGTATGCCACATTTTAAAGTACGGTCGCGGGAATTGGCTGATTAACCCCGCTGTTAATCCCGCCAGAGCCATCGCGAGACGGCGCTCTGCATTCTGGTTGTAACATCACAGGTGACCGTTTCAGGCAGCGCTTGAGGCTATACAGACATTCAGCGCAGCATGTATATTAAAAGCAAGCAGGTGATGGAGTTAATGTGCAAACACAGTTGCCGCTTGGTAGAATGTGGATGTGTAAATAGGGGTGTGCTGATATTAAGCGAGGACGAAGCCTGCAACTGCGGTGTAGACATAGCGCTTACACCAAGCCGCCTTAAATGAAACGAAAGAAACGGGAAGTGAAAGTCGACGAGTGTTTTGACCAACAGCGAAAACGACCTCTACTTGGAAAATTAACATAATTGAATTATTTAGTATAAGGTGCCCTAAAACAGCGGGCGCGCCTTTTAATTTGGTGAAGAATAATTAAGAAAAACACACAGTAAGAAGTTCAAGACGAAATTACATTTAACAGAGATGGGTAATTTAGTATACCTTAAAACAGGTATCATATTTGAATATGTCATCAATCCCATTATCAATCACGGCAATAAACATACATTGCAATCTCATTTACGAAGCCCGAGTACAAAGCTTATCAACTCTAAATTCTAGATTCCGTCGAAATCGCCCTTCCTGAAAACAAAGACAAATACACCCACTGTGGTTGCTCGTTGGCTTGGGCTGCTAAACACGAGGTCGTGGGGCCGTATCACGGCCTCGGTGGCCGCATTTCGATGGGACCAAAATGCGACAACACCCGTGTACTTTGATTTATGCGCACGTTAAAGAACCCCAGGTGGTTCAAATTATTATGGAGTCCCCCACTAGAGCGTGCCTCATAATGAGATCGTTATTTGGCACTTAAAACTCCATAATTAAATAAAGACAAATAGAGTGAAGCTAAGGCAGACATTCAATACAATGGAGCGCCTTGCAAACAACGCCTCACATCGAAATCACCTGTATTACGAAGGAATAATTCTCTCCCTTTTCGAATGTTAGATATGCGGCGCGTGTCTTTTACAACGATGTTACATTTATAACAAATAATTTCAGAGGCCCCAAGCACTTCTTTATTAATGTGTTGGATTGTATACCCGTGAACACACTCTTGCAAGAATAACAGGTCCCGGCCTTTACGGCGTCTGTTCAATGATCTCACCTGTTAAGAACCCGCATGAAAGTGTCACACCAGGAAAGACCGGTGTACTTATCTAAAAGTATATTCACAAGATGTTTTACAAGTCATTGAAAGACTGCAGCCTGTTAACTGAAGTCATTCAAAAACTGATGAGTGCGACCTAAGCCTTATTTTAAGAAGTGCGTAATACATATATCTGCTGACTGGCTGAAGCCATCAAAGTGGCCTTCGCGTACTAACAAAACATTAACGTTGAATAAGACAGTGGGGGTTCGAAGCACATAATTCGCCAAATATTCAAGTACGCTGCTACTCATTGATTCTGGTCTTCTGGCATGGAAGCAGCCTGTTGATTCCTATATCTTCGTAAAGTTCAGTTTTCACTGCTGCTTTGGAGTTCATAACAATAACGTCTGATTAAGCTTGTAATTTCTTTCATTAGATTGTCTTAAGAAAACATGAGGCGCATATCTGCTACCAACATTTGAAGAAAAAAAAAGCTTTCTTCATTGTGGCTGTTACAGAATCTTATATTAGCGTCACGCTTGATATAAATTCTAAGTTTCTTTATCTGCTGAAAATATTGTTATCAAATAAATTAATTGTGGCCCAAATGCCATTACCTGATCTAAGACAATGAAAAGTGATGAAGCGGATTCACATAATGATGATGATAATTATCTTGTAGAACATGATGATGACGACGATGAATTTTCAAATCATGCCTGATTAAGGGTTTGGTCAAGTATAGGATGGTTGATTTAAACTTAAATAAGATTACATGAGTAAAAAAGAGGCAACAAAAAGTTAAAGGATAAAAAGAAAAGAAGTCATGCAGTATTGCTAGAACGCTAATAATTAAGAAGTCGGGATTCGTATGATAATTTCCAAGAAGTAGAAGGATAATGTTGTAACCAACAGTTACAACAGCCGTTTCTACGAAAACTAATTTATGCTGGGCGAACCTGTGCCCGTCAACAAAAACCGACTGAACACTCAACAACAACAAAAAACGTCCCTCGAGCTTCGCTCCTTCGAACGTCGTTCTCCTCTTTGTCGCATTCTGTCGCGTGCCAATCGTCCGATTCTCGCGCACGAGCCGCCGGCCTGTCAGCACCGGCCGAGCGTTGCCTTGCGGTGCTTTGCTTGACGCTCGCGGTGTGGCGGCTACGCAGTTGGGATACGTCGGTCCTCTTTATCTTCTCGCAATGCTGGCGGCATTAGCCCCCTCCGAAGAAGCATCGTCCCGATGCGTAGGAAAGGCCTAGAGAGGCCAACTGTTTTAAAAGGACAGTGGTCAGAGGATGGTCGGTGCTAGGCTTGATCGTATGTGCAACTTCTGTTAATCAATGCCTTTCGTAGTATGGCTTCATTCGTACTACGTGTACGACCTCTGGGCGAGTCCTGCGTCGTGTGGAGCAGACTTGGCCTTCAGGAGTTACCTCGTAATTTAAGGGACTTAACCGGCGAAGTTCTTTGTAGGGGCCAAAGTAACGGCGCAGTAACTTCTCCGAAAGACCGGGCGTACGTATAGGGGTCCATACCCACACTTTGTCTCCGGGGTTGTACTGTACCTCTCTTCGCCCTAGGTTGTACCGGTTTGCGTCAACGTATTGCTGTTGTATGATACGGTGCCTTGCCAACTGCCGTGCTTCTTCTGCCCTTTCTATGTACTCACTAACGTCAGGGTCGTCTTCGGTGCTGTTGTCTACAGGTAACATCGCGTCTAGTGTCGGTGTTACTGTCCGACCGTAAACAAGTTCAAATGGCGTGAAATGTGTCGTTTCTTGTACTGCAGTATTATACGCAAAGGTGGCATATGGTAGAATACTGTACCATGTCCGATACTCGACATCCACGTACATTGAGATCATGTCAGCGACCGTTCTATTGAGCCGTTCAGTCAGGCCGTTTTTTTGTGGATGGTACGCTGTGGGTTTTCTATGAGCAGTATGTGTTAGTTTCATAACAGACTGCATTAAACGGGCCACAAAAGCTGTTCCTTTTTGTCTGTTATGAGTACCTTAGGTGCGCCATGTCGTAATACTATGTGTGTGACAAAAAACTGAGCCACTTCAATGGCTGTTCCTTTTGTAAGAGAAGAGGTCTCAGCATACCGGGTTAGATAATCGGTTGCTACCACAATCCACCGCTTTCCTGAGGTTGAACTGGGCAATGGTCCAAGTAAATCCACTCCTATTTGTTCAAATGGCGCTGTTGGTGGCTGTATCGGTTGCATAAAACCTGCTGGTTTGAGTGGCGGTGTTTTGCGTCTTTGACAATCTCGGCACGATTTGACATGGTGCTGCGCTGAATTTATCAACTTCGGCCAGTAATATTCTGTCGGATTCTTGCCAGAGTCCTACTAACGCCTAAGTGGCTAGCTGCAGGGTCATCATGGCAAGCTTCTAAGATCTCAGCTCGCAGCGATGATGGTACGAGAAGTAGAAACATCTCACCACTGTGCTCGAAGTTTCGTTTGTAGAGGACGTTGTTCCGGAGGACATACGAGTACAATCCGCGAACGAAAACTCGAGGCACTTTCACTTGTCGACCCTCCAGGTACCAGATGAGCAGGAGTAATTCCGGATCAGTACGCTGATGATGAGCCATTTCCGTCGTATTCACAGCCCCAAGAAATGGGAAATCTTGCTCGTATTCAGGTGACGTAGCCTCGATTGGTGCGCGTGATAAGCAATCAGCATCATGGTGCTTGATACCAGACTTGTAAACGACTGTGATGTCATACTCCTGTAGACGCAAACTCCATCTAGCGAGCCTTCCAGAAGGGTACGTGAGGTTCGCCAGCCAGCACAATGAGTGATGATCGCTGATGGCTCGAAACGGTCTGCCATATAAGTATGGCCGGGACTTACTGATGGCCCATATAACCGCCAGGCATTCCTTTTTTGTAGCTGAGTGATTTGTCTCGGCTTTCGATAAGGTACGGCTTGCATACGCAATGACTTTTTCTTCTCCATTCTGCCACTGAATAAGTATGGCACCGAGGCCAACGTTACTCGCGTCGGTGTGGATGTCCGTTTTGGCATTTTCATCAAAATGGGCAAGTATAGGAGGACTCTGCAAACGCCGTCGTAGCTCAGAGAAGGCGTTTTCTTGTTCTTTCTCCGACACAAAAGGGACTTATTCTTTTGTCAGTCGCGTGAGTGGTTCGGCAATTTTAGAAAAAATTTCTACGAAACGCCTGTAGTAGGCCCACAGTCCCAGGAAACGTCTAATAGCTTTTTTGTCTCTTGGCTTCGGAAACATTTCTACTGCAGTGATCTTCTCAGGATCGGGGCGGACGCCTTCAGCACTGACAATGTGTCCGAGAAAGCGGAGCTCGCGAAAGCCGAAGTGGCATTTTTCGGGTTTTATGGTCAATCCGGCGTGCGAATATCATCCAGAACTGCTCTCAGTCGCTGCACGTGCTGCTCGAATGTAGTGGAGAAGACCACCACATCATCAAGGTAGACGAGGCACGACTGCCATTTCAGTCCGGAGAGAACAGTGTCCATCATCCGCTGGAATGTGGCTGGCGCAGAACGCAGACCAAATGGAAGCACCTTAAACTCGTATAAACCATCTGGTGTCACAAATGCCATTTTTTCGCGATCTCGCTCGTCCACTTCTATCTGCCAGTATCCGCTTTTCAGATCCGGAGAAGAGGAGAAGTAAGCATTGCGTAGTTTGTCCAAGGTGTGGTCGATGCGGGGGAGTGGATAAACATCCCGCTTCGTGACGAGGGTGAGTTTCCTGTAGTCAACACGAAATCGTAGGGTGTTATCCTTCTTTTTGACCAGGACTACCGGAGATGCCCACGGACTATTGGATGGCTGTATAACATTGTCCTTGAGCATTTCCTGTACTTGACTTCTTATCTCTTCTCTTTCCTTTGGAGCTACTCGGTACGGGTGTTGGCGAACTGGTCTTGCAGGTTCTTCGACCACAATGCGGTGTTTTGCGACGGGAGTACGACGGACTTACGATGAAGTCGAAAAGAATTCTGCAAACTCTTTGACCAAGTTCACAATCTCATCTCTTGACAGCTCTCGGTCAATGTCGATAGAGGTAAGAACACTGTCTAAGGTGGCTGAAGCTGGTGATGCTGCATCGAGGGTTGATACATCCGCAAATTGTGCATAGTCATGAAGAGACGCTATGGCTGTTCCCTTCGCCACTTGTTGTGCCTCATTGCCAAAGTTAGTCAAAAGGACGTCCGCATATCCGTTACGCAGGTGGCCTCTTGCCACGCATATTTGCTTTTCCAGTAGCAGACCTATATTTCCGTCTGCAAGTGCCTCATAGTCACGAAATACGTCGCTCCTTACAACGACAGTCATACTGCACCGTGGCGTCACCGTCACGTCTTCATCCACAATACGGAGAGAGGAAATATGGGGCTGTTCTGTATCTGAAATGGTAACAGCATTTTCTGTGGAAAACAACACGCGTGATTCTTGCAAGTCGATAATTGCGCCGTTCGTTTGCAAAAAAGTCCATGCCCAGTATCAGATCACGGGAACACTCAGGGAGAACAATAAAGCTGCTGACGTATGTAAAGCCTCTAATTCCGATTCTTGCTGTGCACATTCCTACGGGGTCGACTAAGTGTCCCCCCGCTGTACGTATTGGAGGTCCGGTCCAATGGGTCAATATTTTTTTCAATTTTCTGGCGAGTACACTGCTAATAACTGAATAGTCCGCCCCGGTGTCTATCAACGCAGTCACTTCGAAGTCGTCGATGATGACGCGCAACTCGGAAGTAACGGCGTCAACACTGCACTTGTCCGCCGTTTCGTCACTGCCATCGTCTTGTCGGATTGGCGATGGAGGGCCTTCAATGTTCCGGGCGTCAGCGGCCTTGCCTCCACAGGTCGCTGGCTCTAGTTTTCCCGTCGCGGACTTTGGGAGCGACGCCTCGGTGAAATGGAAGAGGGACGCGGCCTGGGCGACCTATAACGCATAGGCGCTGCTGATCGAGGTACATGTTGCTGGGGGTTCCGAACAGTTTGGCGCGTAGATAAAAATGCCTCAATCTCATAAGGGCGCTCACCGTTTCGAGGGCAAGGCGCATTCACAGAGAAGCCACGCAGTCCTACTCGGCGATACTGGCATTCCCGGTGTAGGTGACCAGCCTCTCCACAGTGGTAGCAGAGGGGACGCCGGTCTGCAGTGCGCCATACATCGCTTTTGCGTGGGCTTCCTTCTGGCATGGGCTGCACATTGCGAGGAAGTACCTGGGGTATTGTGGCTGTTCGTCCAAAGTCGGCGCGTCCTAGGTCCTGACGTAAAGCTTGGGAGAACGATATCCGCGGCTGACGATCTGGCTGTCCGTGGGGCCGTACCTGAGGCTCTGGCTCACAAATTACTTGCCGGACTTCTTCGCGTATGACATCAGCAAGTGAGGACACCGTAGGAGGGCTTTGGGCCAGCTCCAGTTTCTGCAGCTCTTCCCTTACGACGGACCTCACCATTTCGCGTAGGATGTCCATATTGTTGGGGAGGGCTCCTGACCCAACGTCAAATGATGCGACGCATACATCTCTGTTGTACTACCTCGCACGCTGCTGCAGCGTCTTCTCCATCGTCGTCGCCTCTGATCAAAATTCGTCTACAGTGCGGGGCGGATTACGAACCAGGCCGGCAAAGAGTTCCTGTTTCACACCGCGCATTAGGTGCCGAAGTTTCTTGTCCTCAGCCACGTTTGGGTCGGCTCGGCGGAAGAGGTGGGTCATGTCTTCAATGTACATGGTCACACTTTCGTTGTTCCGCTGGTTCCTCGCCTGAAGAGCGGCTTCTGCCCTCTCTCTGCGGTCCGTGCTCGGGTACGTAGCTAGCAGCTCTCGTCAGAAGTCGTTCCACGATGATAAGGACGCTTCGTTGTTTTCAAACCACGTGCGTGCAGATTCCTCCAGCGCGAAGTACACATACCGGAGTTTTTGTCTCGTCCCAACCGTTACACCTGGCGAGACGCTCGAAGTTTTCGAGCCAGTCCCCGGCATCCTTGAATGTGTCTCCGTGAAAGCATTCTGGCGTCCGGGGTGAGTCAACGACGACGTGAGAAGGGGTTACTTGAGTAGCCATCGCACTGGTACCTCGGCTGGCTGCCGCCGCTGCCCTTGGTGCATCGGCGAGACGACCAAACTCGGGGACCTCACCTCGTATGCGGCGACTCGTGCGCTGGTGGACAGGCGTTAATTCCCTTGGCTCCAAACTTCGGGGATCCGGGCTACCTTCCCTGGCGTCTGTGGGGCTTGGAATCATACCCCGCACCTCCACCAGATATGTAACCAACAGTTACAACAGCCGTTTCTACGAAAACTAATTTATCCTGGGTGAACCTGTGCCCGTCAACAAAAACCGACTGAACACTCAACAACAACAAAAAAACGTCCCTCGAGCTTCGCTCCTTGGAACGTCGTTCTCCTCGTTGTCGCCTCCTGTCGCGTGCCAATCGTCCGATTCTCGCGCACGAGCCGCCGGCCTGTCAGCACCAGCCGAGCGTTGCGTTGCGGTGCTTTGCTTGACGCTCGCGGTGTGGCGGCTACGCAGTTGGGTGGTGGTGGTAACGACTTTATTGAGATTCTGCTCAGTGACAGGCCCGAGTCCTAGGATGGCCCCTCACGAGGAGCGACCCTTTCGGCCCAGGCAACGAGGGCTTTTTGTAGTTTTTCATCCGGCGTTCTGAGCAGCTCCTCCCACGTCTATTCTGAGGGAGCTGGCAGGAGTGATTTTGGAGAGGGTAAGCCCTCGCACCCCCAAAGAATGTGATTTTGGGTAGCCAATGTCTGATTTGTGCAGTTTTGACATATTGGGTTTCATTGCCCGTTGGTAATTATGGCCAGCCAATGTGGGCTGGGGAACGACTTAGTTTGAATTCGACGCAGGATCGAGGCTTGCGCTCGCGTGAGGCTTGCGTTTGGAGGCGGGTAGATTCGCCTTTTTTGCTTGTAGCAGTTTGTTATCTCATGGTATGTCGTCTGTACCTCATCCATGGGATCCGTCTCTGAGGGGCACACCTCCCGGCTGATTAGACCTCGGGCTACCCAGTGCGCCTTCTCATTCCCTTGATTCCCCGAATGGGCAGGGACCCATACGAGTTCAACATTATTTTCATTTGTGATATGTCGGTCGTCTTTTTTTTCTCGCAATGCTGGCGGCAATATCATACTAGAGCAGTAATCTGCAAGTACTGCAAATTGAATTGCACGTTGTAAGGCAGACATGCTTTGCGGCACTCTCCCTTTTGGCAACCCAATCCGACAACCGCAGGAGCACCTGCAATGCGTACGCCTTGGGTACCACCAAACTTCATTGCTTCTGACGCAGCAAAGCGTCACCATGTCTAGCTCTTCAAAGCCATCATCACTCTGGCTAAAGCCCAGAGCCGAGATCTCGACAGAAAGGATAACTTGGAGGTTAATGGAAGTCTAAGTTGCTGAAACAGAGCCTCGAGAACTCTTTTTTTTTTTTGTAGCTAGAATCTACGGCAGGATATAATATCTTTGAACGGTTAAAAGGCCACGTTTCCTTCTAAAAGTCTTACACTCTCTATATTTAAGAGTAGAGAATGTACATCAAACTTACAAACGTCTGAGTCCGAGGGAGGGAGAGAGATATCTATTGAAACGAGACGGCAACTGGAGGAGTATGGGGGAGGGGTGGGAAGGAGGAGCTCCATACTCCACAATCATCCAGAGGCAACAGTGTATCACCGCTTAAGACGTATGCTCTAAGCAGCGGCGGCAGTTCCCTCACAGGAATCCAGTGCGCCAGTCCGTGCAATCAGAGCAGTCGAATCGGAAGCCGAAGAAAACGAGGCTGTCAACGGCAGTTGACTTCGCCTGCTCGAAGCGGCACACAGGTGCGTCACCTTTGGCCAGGACGGCCATGGACGAGGCGAGGACGTCGCCCGGAGGCGGAAGGGCGCTTAGCTCGTCTTCGCTAACACGAGGAGGCGGGAGGGCCTCCTTACCGCAGCCTGCCTGCGGCTGGTCAGTTCTCCGGACGGCTGCATCCTGGTACCTCCCGTGCGGACCAACCTATGACGCGGCCCTGGCTACAAGGGGGCACGAGCCGTGATGCCGCTACAACTTGGCCACGGCCGACGAGGCGGCCGTATTTGGCAGACATTCAAATCCGTGACCAACCAGACTCCAGAAGTCTGCTTACGGACCGGCAAAACTTGGCCCCGCCGAAAGGCATCGCGTTTATCGAGCTCCATGGCCCCGTAGCTCTACTGCATTCGAGTGCCGGTGACACGCACGCTCTTGTAACATAATGTATATAACAGTTCTACTTACATGCAAGGTTGCTTTGTATCGTTCGTCAATTACTATGTCAAGTTTCTTGGTTTGTTTAATGTTTGTTTGTTTGTTTTCATTCTTTCTTCCTTTCCTTCTTTCTTTCTTTCTTTCTTTCTTTCATTTATTTGTGCGTACTGCAGCCCTATCGGGCTATTGCAGCAGTGGGTATGAAAATCAGAACAATGAGAAATAACACAGGCAACATGAACAATACAGCCCATTCGATAGTCGCTAAAAGTATGTTTAAAGGCCAAGAACAAGTAATACCATGGAGGCAGATAATTCCAATATTCAATTACACGGTCTAAGAAACTGTATTTGAGGTCTCTGTGCGTGCAAAATAGGGCGCAACATTTAGGTTATGGTGACTTCTAGTATTTGATAGTTTAGCAGGAGTTAGTTAATTATCTGATCGATTCCGGCAAGAGGAGTTAATAATGCAATCCAGAAATTTTAGCGATTCCGTGCTTCGGCGATCTGAGAGCGGTTGCAAGCCTAGGGATGGAAACGCTCCGGAAGGTCGAAAATCCCTATCGAATCTGCGGCATATGAAGCGAATCGCTTTCTTTTGGATGGCCTCGATTTGATTAACGTCGCACTGCTTCTGCGAGTTCCAGACGGGAGAAGCATATTCTAACAGAGGCTGGATTTGAGATTTATACATCACTAGCTTAGTATTCCTTGGGGCCGCAGTCAATGTGAAGCGCAGATAGCTTAACTTTTTCAGTGCTTTCGAGGTTATTCAATCTATGCGTTTGGACCAAGACATACTGGCTGTGAAAACTATACCAAGGTATTTATATTCACTAGCACTCTGAATGGGGTTATTACCAATTTTGTAAGAAACAACGGAAGGTGTGGATAACGGACAGTGAAAGTCATAACGACGGTTTTACGGATGTTACTTGTCATTTACCAGGTGCTTGGTTTGCTTGCTTTGCCTTGCCACAAAGCAACCGCGGCGAGTGCTGGCTTATCGAATGCTGCAACATGAGGATGCATTAGCTATCCCTCACAAAATTGCCCGACGGCGTGGTATGGAACCCCGGCCGCAGTGGCCGAATTTCGACGGGATAGAAGTGCCATAACATCACTGGACTGTGAATTGGGTACACGTTAAACGAGCACAGGTCGTCAAAATTAAGGCGGAGTCCCTCATTACGAAGTGTTCCATAATCAATCTGTGGTTGCGGCACGTAAAACCCCAGACTTTCGTTCCCACAAAACATTCGGTTGCCATATTTCCTACCCGCAGCTCTTCTTACACAGGTCTGGTTTTGTGCCCTTCCCTCTCTACAATTAATCAGGATGAAACAACTAATCACTTCCTTTATTCTCGACGCTGCTTTACTGCGGCAAAACAAATAATGCAGAACGATTTTATTTGAAAAGGTGATTTCATCTTCTACAGCATTATTCCAATATTCCGAAATTGTATTCTTCATTATAAATTGGAATAATCTACTTATTCCTTGGCCAATCCCCCAAAGTGGCGAGGAACCGCATGCTCGATTGGGCACAACCGGAACAGTTTTGGACCAATAGATTAGCAGTCCCTGATTGCAGCTCTCAGCCACTCTGCCGGTGCTACAGCACTGGGGAATACTGATCCTGGAGAGCACACTCACGCCAGCAGCTGCCACCAGTGCGAAACATCTGTGCGCTGGATGGTGCTTGCATGGAGGTGGTCATAAATAAAGTTTTCTACTTTTACGTGTGATAACAATGACTGAGCGTGTCTGCTTCTTCATTAGCCTTATTCTTTTAGCGTTCGCCTTATACTCATGTTTCCTCAATGGCGCTGACGTGGTGTCTTTTTAGGTCCTCCGTCCCCAAGAGGTGGTTGCACAAGATGAGCGTCAGCTTTAGTATGCAGGTAACGACTCTATTCGTAACGCCTCGTCTAGGTGCAGTGAGTGCCTCTGCATGCTTGAAATTGTACACTCGCGAGTAACATTTTGGAGACAACATTATCCTTAAAAAAAGATTCAGCGACGATTACGATAATCCCTAATGTGAAGTTTGAGCGAAGGACTAGACGTGTTTACATTTCGCGACAAATTGTCCGGAACAGACAATCTGTCCCGTGCGGCACAATCCAAATGGAGCCAAGCGTTGCGCTACTGCCTCGCTAATCGTAGCTAATCCGGAGATCGCCAGACGACGCGCGCTACTCTGGCGCCATCTCGTAGCCATCGCTGCCGAAGAGTCCGTCTAGCGCGGCACTACGCTTTGCTTCTAACCTCTCGCCCCACCCTCCTCCTCCTCCGTTGTCCTCCTCGCGCTCTCGTCGCTATCGCCGTTCTTTATCTCCCGTTGCACTCCGCTCGCGATTTAGTCGTTCACTCGACTAAGGCAACCTCATGCCTATACGGGAGAAATACAAAGACGATCGTCTACTCAAGTATACGTGCACGTCAAAGAACCCTATGTTGTGAAAATTAATCTATTCGAGTGTTACACAAAAATGGATGTTCTCTTACCATCGATAACATACGGGAAGCTTCCGACAGTACACGGGTCAATATGTCTTCCAACTCAAACATGACTGATGAAAGCATAGGAGTAAGAAGAAGAAGAAGCGGAATTTATTGTATGAGGGCTCTGCAGTCCGAGTTGTCCTCGATTTTGAAGGTTATGCTCCCAGGTGGTGAATTGGAGGCGGGTGAGATCGCATGACTGTATGTGCAGGATCGGGCACACCACGAGCCGCCACAGAGTTTGGTTCAGGCCTTCGGGTGGTGTGGCCCAGCTCGCCCAGGTGTACTCCGTGAATGAGGGAGGATTGAGGGAGGGTGGGTAGAGGAATGTTGGCGAGCGTGATAATATGGGGTTAGGAGAGGGCGAAGAGAATTTACCAGTACGTGTGTACCCCGTTTAGATGCTGTCTAGGGTTGCCTGATTAGTAATTTTTGAGACCGAATCGAATACGAATCAAATAGTGCCAGAAGCCAGTCGAATCAAATATCGCATACCTTTTCAATAGTCTTCGAATTATGAACTGTTATCTTCACCATCGATCTTTACATCCTAGTATTTTCACAACGTTAGCAAGTTTCTGTGCATCTATACTGTACGTTATGAATCGTTGTTTATGAAAAACTCAAATGGAGCAGTAGGAGTGAACAGGCAATTTATTAGCTTACGCAGGACTCGGTGGTCAGCGATGATGAAAGCGGTTTAGCTGGAAAATTCTGGTTCCCTAGTTGACAAATCGCATATTCCAATAACTAACTCCTTAACGTTTATCTATGAGCGCCGGCATAAAATTTGTCCCACGCTTGCGGATTAAAAGTATCTGGAAGCTATTGGAAAAATGTTCGTATTTAAAAATAGTAACTATTTCATTCTGCTTACGAATAGAATACGCCAATATTTTATTTGTTATTTGAAAGCTTCCAATATTCGCACACCCTTAAATGCTGCCTGCAGATGTGACATGTGATCGCCTGGTCTACGCTCATTCTTACGAATTATAACATGGGTCAGAGATGGAGTCTATGCTTGTGTTATGAGAGATGCGTCTGCACGTGGAAATAGGTATGAAGGAGTAAGTAGGAGGAACTGGAGATGCTAAGCGCCACGGTGTCTTGCTGCTGAGCACGAGGTGACGGGTTCGACTCACGCCTAAAGCAACCTGATGCCTATACGGGAGAAATACAAAGACGATCGTCTACTTAAGTATACGTGCACGTCAAAGAACCCTATGCTGTGAAAATTAATCTATTCGAGTGTTACACAAAAATGGATGTTCTCTTACATTGTCAGCGGTCTTCTTACTTTACTCTATTAAATGTCAGCACCGCTTCTTATGGGGGATTGGCTCCTTGGCCAATCCCCTAGAGTGGGTAAGCGCCATGGTCTAGAAAGAAGCAAGCACTTCACCGCATCAGCTCGGTTTGCCTCGCCATATGCAATTTGGTGGGTAACAGAAAAATATTGGCACGATAATCTAATATTATCATTTTTCCTCCTTCGAAAAGTTTCTCATGCAATCATTGGCGTTTAATCAATTGTGCTCCTGTTATTGTTCAACACTAATATTGCATTGTATTCCTTCATATAATCTTATTTTACTTTATATGTATCGCCCGCTTCTTGGCCAGTTCCCCTTGGTGAGTATAATGCCATATTATATATAAAAAATCCATCATCATCATCGCTTCACGCGTCGCGAACCAGTGTGCGAGAAAGTCCGTTCGAAGCCGCCGACGACTTAGAAGCGGAAGCAAGTCAGCATGTCTACGGCGGGTCATCGTCCAAGCTCGACGGTAAACACCAGCGTGTCGCCTCGGCTCAACACAGCCAGCGACTAGGCAAGCACATCGTGCAGAGGCGACGTAATGCCTTGCCGATCGCCAGTTCGTCGAGGAGGACCGGTGTTCTTCCAGCAGTTCGCCTGGAGCCGCCCAGTCCTCCGCAGGCCGGAATTGGCCCAAGAAGCACTCGACTACGACTTCGCCGCCACAACGACAACCGCGTGTCCCGGGCTGTCCATGGCTTCCCACGTTTGCACCCTGGGGCCTCCCGCACTCTCTGTGGATTCGGACGGCAGCACCCTGGGGCCACAAGTGCGGTACGTGGTTTCTGATGGCTACATCCTGGGGCCTGCGGTGCGGCCCATGGGATCCGGCTTCTCCATTCTGGGGTTTTCCGTGCGGACAGGCCTACGACGCGGCCCCTGCTTCATGAGTGCACAGGGCATGCTGCCGCCACAACGTCGCCTTGTCCAACTAGGCTACTCCTGTGGCCACGGAACACGCGCCGGCTGCGGTTGGCAGAGCCGCCTCAAATGCGTAACCAACCAGACTTCAGAAGTCTGGTTGCGGATTGGCTTAATTCGACGCTACCGCCATGCATCGCGTTGCGTGAGCTCCCGGACACATAACGTCACGGCATCCAAGTGTCGGCTGTACCGACGCTCTTGCAAAATATGTAAATACGCGTTGTACAAATGCGGAAGGTCGAGTTGTCACATTCACTGACTGGTCAAGTAAACTCCACTTCAGTGGCTTTCTTGATGACCGACACTCTAATTCTACAGCAGACATCCGTTATCCTTCTGTTGAGCTAATCTGACGTCCGTATGGATAATGCAAGCACGATTTTTCACATAAGCCCAAAGAAAACCTGCCGTGGTCGCTTACTGGCTATGGGGTTGCACTGCTAAGCACGAGGTCGCGGCATCGAATCCCGGCCACGATGGCCACATGTCAATGGGGGCGGAATGGGAAAACACCTGTGTACTTTGATTTAGGTGCACGTTAAGGAAACTGAGGTGGCCCCAATTACCGGAGTCTCCCACTACGGCGTGCCTCATAATGAGATCTTCGTTAATTGGCACGTAAAACTTCAAAATTTAGTTTTAATTTAACCCGAAAGAAATAAATCGACTGTAGAGAGGTCGGGTGACCTAGCCGGCCAAATTGCAGGCGTGCGCCTTCCAATGTATTGCTCATGAAAAGTCGCATCCAGCCAATTCTCGGCGAGCCGCTGTGTGCTGGGGCTCCATCTTGCTGATGCCACAGAAGTGGAAGACGTGACAGAGGGACTTCGCTGAGAAACTCATCCACCACTCCTTCAAGGATTTCGTCCACGTAACGCTGTCCAGTCAGTGTGTGATCGAAGATGGGGCTGATTATAGCACTGGCGTAAATTCCGCACCTCACCTCGAACGACCACAGGTACTGTTGCCAATTGCGCTTTTGCCAGTGTTCAGTGCAGTCACTCCAACAGTGTGCATTATGCAAGATTACCTGGGTGTTTCTGTGAAAATTGACTTCGTCTATGCACATGATGCTGCTAAAAAAGTCAAGTGACTCATCGGCTTTTGTGAGGACCCAATCCGAGAAATCTAGACCATTCAACAGGTCACTATCTCCCAGGCATTGATGCTGGTTTAGGTGGTATGGGTGAAAATCCGTCGACTAGAATCCTCCAAACTGATGACTTAGAAATTGGTACCTTGGCGGCCACGTCCGGCACCGTAGCAGAAGGGTTTGAGGCCATAAATGCTATAACATCCGTGCGTGGCTGGCACTCAAATATGGAGTCCCCCGCCGCTGTTTCCGGCAGCTGCCGTGTTTTTCTTTTTTAAGTTTTCATAATTGTTGATGATAGCCGACGCGTTTGTTCTACCGCCACACTTCCATGACTGATATATATATGAGGCCTTCCTCTTGTAGACATTTGCAGCTCCCAAGGCAGAGATCATGTTTTCTTTCTGCTCATAAGAGAAAGACATGGCAACCGGTACTAAACAAAGCGCACCTTTTAACCTTTGCACTGACGTTCTCAATTCGCTTTTGTGGTGATAGTTTTTGCGACAAAAAAAAGAAAGAGACATCCTTGCACTTTATCTAGCTAAGACAATAGCTATCACAGCTTGTTTTCAACACTGAACGCGATGTGTTATTTCCGCCGAGGCGCGTCAGATAAGGCACTATAGCTCGATCCCGATGTTTTACAGCGAATCTGTATATGGCTAGCCGATTCGTCCGCCCGTCTGTCTGTCGCCTGTACGCCGAAAACACCTCCGAGTATTCATGAACAAAAAAGCGAAAGAGAGGCGCGCGATTGGCTGCGCCAGTAGTGACGTCGTTGCTCACAGTCGCAGCCAGTCGCGCACGCAGCAGTTTCTCCCCGGCTCCGGAATGAGTAGGCCACGCGTCATACGTACTCCTGAGGAGCAGGCAGCTTTTGATCAGCAACGCCGCGAGCAGAACCGGGAACGAGCTAGTCTACGTCGTGCCGATGCTGCAGCATGGGGACAAGAACAGGCTTGCGCAACCGAGCGCAAGCAGCAGTTGCGTACCGAGGATCCGGCACCCTACCAAGCCGTCGTTAAATTAACCGTCGGGCCGCACGTTCCAGCTTCGCTGGTTAACCATCTGTACGAAGTGCTTGGGCAGTGATTTTTTTCTTTGTTTCCCTCATGTCGTTCTGGCTAAATCAGAAGGAGCCTGTTCGAGGACACTGTTTTATGATGCAGGTGGGAGCGCATTCACATGGTATTCGCCATATTACGCTGGGTTTATTTATCAGTCGGAAAAAAATAGTACGCAATTAGTTCGTCGCTGAAAACACCGCAGTTAGATTTCCCTTGCCGGTGCCTATAATTGCGTCACTACAACATTGATAATTAATTACATTTACCTAATTAAACCTCAGTAACGAAAAATACTTTTGGCACTACTTCACTGCACTGGAAACAATTTGCAATAGGTTTTCTTTGAGTAACGCATTGCTTTTTTTTTTTTTAATCTTGGTGCATCATAGTTAATTGGGACACCCTGTATATATTATCACCTCTGCATGGAAGTGACGATGTTTCCATCCCTGATCCATACCCTTAGAAACAGTGGTTAATTGGCTACCACCTTCCCTTTAAAAATTCAACTTTGTCCTGTGTATATATTTAGATATATTGTATATGTGCATGGTGTTTAGAGTCCAAAGTTAAAACAATGTTAAAGTGAGAAAATATGGATGAGGCAGCCGCCGCTAGTACTTCCACTGCGCTTGTTCTCCTATTGTTAGTGTTTGTAGAAATAAAGCAAAATATGAATTAAAATCCGTGCAGGCCCGCGCCAACAATGAGGCAGTAAGCTATTAGCCAGAATAAATTTTTAAGTGAAAAGGTCGAGGCAAGTAAAAAGAAACCTCAAATGATGTGGGTGTCAAAATAGCACGTTATGCGCGGAGGGTGGGGGAGGGGAAGGGGGGAGGCTTCGGCATCACCCTGGAAAACTCCGGAGGGGCCTCGTGCCTCGAAGACATGCCCCCACTCCGTAGTCGGCGCCTATGGGTTCGGCGACAACAGACTGCGGATAGAACGATCGATAACATTCCAGAAACTTCCAATACATGCAGACGCGTCCTGCGCTGCGCGATAATATTTGTTACACGATGAAACGCGGTCATTCGATAAACAAGTATACTTGTCAATACCCCCTCTTAAGAAGCATCGTCCCGATGCTGTAAACATAAAAGGAGAGCTAATAAGAAAAGCCCACTTACTAAGAAAAAGTAACAAAACAACAAAGAAGCATAGTCCAAATTATAGCAAAATCCAAAGGAAGTCCAAAGGTCAGCTATGCAAAGTCCCAAAGTTCGTTAGCGCTTGTAGATTGGCTTCAGTCGCGCAACATGGACTATCTGTAGTCGTTAGCGGCGCCGCGGTGATACCGAAATGCCGTCTGGCACGACCTCATACTCTCGTGCACTAATGCGTCGGATGATCTTGTAGCGTCCGAAATAGCGGCGTAAAAGCTTCTCGCTGAGTCCTCGTCGGCGTATCGGGGTCCAAGCCCAAACATGGCCGCCGGGCTGGTTTTCCAAGTAACGACGTCGAAGATTGCAGTGCCGGCTGTCGGTCAACTGCTGGTTCTTGATCCACAGGCGGGCAAGCTGTCGGGCTTCTTCGGTGCGCTGGAGATAGGCAGCGACGGCGACATTTTCTTCGTCGGTGACATGCAGCAACATCGCGTCGAGAGTCGTCGTATAGGGCAACGTTGCTAGATTTTAGAATTTAAGAATTTAAGAGCGTTGGTATAGGGTGCCTGCCGTAAACCAGCTTCAACGCCGTACTGTGTTGTTTCTTGTACCGCCGTATTGAAAGCGAAAGTTACGTACGGCAGGACCACATACCACGTCTTGTGCTCAACGTCGACGTACATTGCTAGCACGTCGGCGAGGATCTTGTTCAGGCGCTCCATTAGACCATTCGTCTGCGAGTGGTAGCCAGTTGACCTGCTGAGGCTCGTCTGTCTGTATTGCAGAATGGCTTGGGTGAGCTCCGCTGTAAAGGCCGTTCCTCTGACGGTGATGAGGACTTCTGCGGCACCATGTCGCAGCTGGATTGTCTTGACGAACAATTTCGCCACTTCGGTTGGGCTACCTTTCTGCAGAGGTTTAATTTCAGTGAAGCGGGTGAGGCCATCCGTCGCCACGAAGATCCACTTATTGGTCTACCACTACCACGTGACATCTGGTGGAAGTGCTAATTCGTTCATGTTTCGGACGCTCCCGACAAGCCGTGATCGAAGCCCGAACCGCAAAGACAATACAAAGATCGTTCCGGAACATCGAGCAAACCGTCGACTGCAACAGCTGCCCGCGGAGCACGGACTTCTACCCGAGACTACCAAGAAGGGTATACAAGCGGTCACCTAGCCTACTAGAGTTAATGGGGAATTAATTACATGCATAGCTGTCTAGTATTTTGCCTAGCCATGGAGTAAGATATTATGGACAGTCGACACCGGCAATTGCTAACACGTTTCCTGGGTTGATTTACGGATGCCCAGAACCCACTCTTCCTCAGCGCGCGCAGCTCGCCGCCATTCCCACGCCTCCTCTGCTCAACCTCTCCACAACAGGCCTTCGCCAGTACTTCTACGCTCCACCTCTTTCGCCTGCTGCTAGCACAAATACAGTGCGCCACGTACAGTGGAAATTTGATATTAAAGACAAACCTTAAGAAGCGTTCTTATACGTGGCGAAATGGAGAGGCGTAGATGCAAACAAGCAGATATCAAGAAAATAATGTAGCTGTGTTTCAGTCAGATTGAAACACAAGCTCTGCATCGTTCGGTTGTTTGATAAGTGTTGCAAGCAAAGTCGATTGCTTTCATTTGATTCCGACTTGTCTTGAGAGGCTGTCATGCTGCGCAGTTGCCGCGTCACGCTATAACGTTTCAGTCGTGGTTTGAGTCGTCAGCTCGCGGCACCTGCATGATTTTCCGCTTTCCGGTATTTCGTTGAAGTCAAATGTCACATCTCGTCACGTATGCGATGGATTCAGGTTGTTAAACTCGTTCGATGATGGAATAGCAAAGCGTTGAACTGTTTCGTTTTCTGCTAACGGGCCGGGTACGGCAAAGGAAATCAAAAGTTTCCTCTTTGTGCCACCCACAATAAGGTTTGTTCCCTGTATGGAACACAAACATTTGTAGGAGCTTCCCTGTTTACCTAACAACATAGCGCTGTAACGAAATCTAGATTAACGTTTTATTTACGTCAATAGCGCTTTTCTAGTCACATTTATTTACTCTTTTAAGTAGGGCTCTCTGTGAGGTTGACCATCCATACCTTTTTGCAACAATTAACAATCGATTTCCCATGATAGACATCTGAAAAATCTAGCAAAAGCATGTTATTTCCAGTGGTGCGTCTACTATGTCGCCGTCTCCTGAAACCACTAAGCCGAGTACACGCAAGACCGTTCTCAAAAGCCAAGATTCTTGGACCATGGCCTTGTGCGTCAATGGCGCAGTAAGCAACGAAGGCGTCGTTACAGTAATTGCAGTCGTCAGATCTCTGCTACCGTTTCTAGACTTGGTTTGCTCCTTCGACTGTGCGTGCGACTGGTGTTAGCTCTGTCTCCCGCTTCCTTTCGTTTTCTCTTTTCAACCTGTTACTCCTTCATTAGCACAACCGGACGTGCGTCTGGACCAGACGTGCGTCTGGTAAACTTCCCTGCCTTTCCTTCGCCCTGTCTCTCTCTCTCGGTGTGGGTTGGAGACAGTGAGAGCTTCATGCGAATAGTATTAATGGGTTGAAATATAACCAGTGAGTGGCTGAAACGCATTCAAATTTCTTTAGCAGGCGTCGAGTGACAACATATATCCAGTATCATCGTTGCAACTGAGCGTCAACACGTGAGGGTCTTCAGCGCGAGCTGATATACAACAAGCGACATACTGCGCAAGCGTATGTAGCGCAAGCTGAAGCAGATGACAGACTGCATGGACGTGGCGTCTGCGGTTGGCGACGCGGCAGGGAAAGAATCGCGCCGAATCAAGCGGTTGGCGCGGAGCAACTGCTAGTGTCACCATCGGTACCACAAGTGGTAAGACTGCCCTCTCGCCTCCTCAACAAAGGAATATTATTATCAGAGCAGTCGACTCTCCTGCTTATCTTAGTCCATGTGCCTATTTTTCCTATCTCTCTCATAATTAAAACCTCTACATCTATATTGGACAGTTGGTTGTATATGTAACGGATCCGGTCCTATCGATCTCCTCCCTGCATTTTTCCACGAATACTTTATACTTTACTTGCTTATCTCGACAGCTGACCAGCTCCCTCTTGACATGCCGCGCCATCTAGCCGCACCACTGCGAAATGTGCGCGTGGCCTCCTAGAACGGGAAGCAGCGCGGTACATCGGCTGGGGCCGCGGAGGCCGAAGCGTGTCAGGGGGTGTTCACATAAAGAAAATTGACTGTCCGCTATAGGGGACAGCCGATCTTATTCGCAAGTGGCACGCGCAGGCCTCGGCGAGCTCCAACCCACGGACCAGTCCGGGTTCTAGCTTTGGTGTCCCTGTTGCCGCTTCGGTTTCCTGGAGGCGCCGCAGATAATGCGTAAAGATGACACGTTGTTGCAATTAGTGAAAAACACGGTTCAACACTACCACGCCCCGCAACTTCTGAAACACCAGTCAGAACTTCGCCTATGAAGGTACGTCGTACACAATTTCTCGCGCTTGCGGCACTGGTACTGGATCAGTCCTCGTCACTGGCGGCCTTTCAGCCACTTGCGTTCAACCACGGTTGCAAAGGCGCTCTGCTTTCTATATTTTCAATATATGCTGCCCGGGCTCCACTACGGTCGTTACTGCTCCCACAGAAGCATCTGTGATGTTATTTACAAGGTACATCACCGTAATGCGCGAGAAAGCTACGATCCGCCACGACTAAGCCCGCTGCTTCACCTACTTTATCGCGCCGGCACCCAGCGTCCGAGGGTAAACAAACTTGACTCCACTCCGCAATGCCGGCACGCATTGGGACATACGCCCACAACACGCGCTAAGAAACTTCCTTCGTAGTACCTATAGGCAGGGTCATATATTCAAGGAGCAAAAGCCCCCAGATTTTCTCCCTCGCGCGCGCTCGTACTCGCGCCTGCGCACCAACGACTGGCGATCCCTCAAATGAACGTCTCGTGCCTCCTAGATGCATATAGCCGGTGCGCTTTTTCTTTCTCTTTATATTTTTTTCTTCATTACACAGTCGCATATCCCCATTGCATTCGGGCATCGTTTCCTTCACTAGACACAGGCACATCCCCCATCATTCGAGCATTTTTTTTCCTCAATTGAACAATGGCACATCCCCATTGCATTCGTGCGTATTTTCCTTCATTAGACAGCAGTACATTCCCATTTCATTCGCGCATTTTTCCTTCATTACACAGCGTAAATACCCGTTTCATTCGTGCATTTTTTTTCAATTGAACAGCGGCCCATCCTCATTGCATTCGGCTATTTTTTTTCCTTCATTGAACAATGGCACATCCACATTGTATTCGTGCGTCTTTTCCTTCATCAGACAGCGGTACATCCCCATTTCATTTGTGCATATTTTACTTCATTAGATAGCGGTACATCCACATTCCTTTCGTGCGTTTTTTCCCTGAACCGCGGCATATCCTCATTGCATTCTTGCGTTTTTTCATCCATTGAACAGTGGGATATCCCCATTGCAATCGTGCATTTTTTTCCTTAATTGAACAGTGGCACATCCCCATTGCATTCATGCGTGTATTTTCCTTCATTGAACAGTGGCACACGCCCAGTCACCCCTATTGACGTGAAAGAGGTTAAATGAATACCAGCAATGACTGACCTTGCTCGAATAGCTATCCATCTAAAATACATTTATCTTGAATGTGACACTACACCGGTCTGGCACCCCATCTTGGTGAGGTGTTTATCCTTCGCAACGTTGTAGTTGAAAGTATTATTTCGAAGAACTCCCTAAACATGTGAACGAGGTGTTCTGTGGTGATTGGTGGACGTGCAATAGCACGCGGTTAATGCCACAAATTCACATGTGTGGTGTTGGCATCATTGCAAATGGAGGTTTTAAGTATATGAGTATTGATACTTCTTTATCAAGTGATGGTTCTTCATGACACTTTGTGCATTTTAATAAATACCACGAAGGAAAAAAATAACATATACCAAATGCAGCGCCTCAAAGCAAGTGGTTTCTTTGCTCATGAATCCGCGCAGCATCCGTTCATATTACGCGTTTTCTGGAGGCTAACTATCTATATAACTATTTCTAAAGTCTCTAAGCGTTTTCCCGCAAACCTGGGTCTCTGGGCAGTCCATGGTCGAATGGGTAGCACACCGGGCTACTGTGCTGAGGGAACTGGAATCGAAGCCAAACGCCGGACCAACTTGTGTCAATGTTGATTGTCGAAGAAGCTCTTTGACGCCAGCTTGGCGCACTGTAGGTTTGCCACTCGCTATCTGTTGCTCTTCCATGAACATTTCTGATACCAACTTGATTCACTTGGTATGCGCCAGTAGGTATTTGCCGCTCTTGAGCGAACATCTCTGACGCCAACTTCCGTAACTGTGTAATTTTTACTGGGAATGTTCCACCCTATAATGACAAAAAAGTTCGGCAGCTTGTTGCACTCCTGTAACAAGTGAAGGCGAAAGCCTGCATCAACTTATACGATCGGAGGGGTCAGACTTCTTGCAAGACATAACGAGCCTCAATGTGACGTACACGTGTGGCAAGCCTTTGTCCACGAGCTTCGGCCTCCTCTCTGCGTTGCTGTCACGCATCGTCCCGCGGCTGCTTTCGCAGTTCGTCTTCTTCGGCTCATTTTGGAAGCTTAGCTGCGGCTTCCCCCCCTCGTTTGGCAGTGTCAGACTCGCACCAGCGACGTTTCTCTTCGAATTTACGTTCATCCTCTCAGCAAGGGAAAACAGCACTCGTTGTCGAACGCCTTGCTTTCGCCGCTTCTCACGTCGCACATCGTTTCCCGCTTGGCGGACATCCTCGGCCGTAGCATTCTTCCGAGGTGGTATGCAGTGTTTTATTCACGGTTGGATGCTTGTTTTGAGCTTGTTCTTTATTGAAACGTATGCTATTCTGTGTGTTGTATAGGTGATTTCAAAACATGTATGAGCCATTGCATTTTTGATTGCTTGGGGGGGTATGATGATAATTTGTGTACCATTCGGCTTGACGCCGCTTTATAAGGGGGTATGAGCATTTGCAATGATCCACTTAAAGGTTTCGGTTTAAAATGTCGACACAACCAATCTCTCCCTGACTGTCGACGGTAATGCGTTATCAATGAATAAATATAGCTACAGAACACATTGCCACGTTCGAAATGAGCTACATATGAAGCGTACAGCAGCGGCGTTCCTCTTTCGCGATTTCCTATGTTTGTATAGAACCGTTTTCCTGCCTACCTGGGTCACTGCGTGCTCCATGGTCGATAGGGTAGCGCATCACCTTGGCTGTGCTTCGAAACCGACCGTCCTACAAATTTGTGTGGCCTAGTATGTGGCAATGTTTGCGCATCATCATCAGCCTATATTTATGTATACTGCAGGACGAAGGCCTCTGGTAGCGATCTTCCAGCGACACGCACTATACTAACGTGCTGCTCTTCAGCAAACTTTTTTCAGGTTGACATGGTTCACTGTGGATACAGAACAGGGTATGTACCGCTGTCCAATGAAACTATTTTACGAGAATTTGGAGCACTGGACGAACTTTGCAGATCTTCAACGAACCTCTTTTATGCCAACTTGGGACTCTGGGCATGGGCCAGTATGTGCGTACAGCATTTCACTGAACGCTCGTCAATGTCGAGAGGCAAACGTCACGCCTAATATAGGCACTCACTCCAATTTGCCCGTTTAACCTCCGCAATCGAAATTCTTTCTCTGCGTTCTCCCCTACCGCAGCCGTAGGATGGGGTGACGAATACGTCACGGGCCCTGCCTCTTTATTTAGTCCGGCCACACGTGTTTTTGCTTGTTGGCGCACATCCGGTGACGATCTCACGCACGAGCTGTTGCGTTTGTGTCGTTCGGCGCAGTGGACAGTCTTGGGCAGTCTCCACAAGAACATCTGATTAGCAGTATAAGTCAGAGCCACAGTTACGGGCACTGACGCATTCACGAGAGGAAGAAAGAGCATCATCGCAGATCCGAAACACGGTAGAAAATGGCATAGTTTTGTTGTCTGCGCGCAAGCACAAGTAGACGAAAGCACAAGTAGACCACTGGGAGAGCGGCGTCTTCGACGAGAAGGGCAAACGACGTTTGGCTTAAAATTTGAGCTCTTTCCGCGGCACGTAGGCATGTAGTACTTAGGAGACACGGTCCTTAGCCCATATTATATGGACTGCGCTCCTCAGCTCAAAATGTCCAAAGCTGGTGAGAGGCTCGTTTAAAATGGATAACAAAATCATGACTCCCGAAGACTAAGACTAGACTCCACGGCTACACGTCTTGCCCCCCGAGCCAGCGCGCCAGTCCGAGCGATCAGAGCAGAATATTCGGAAACGTAAAGACATGAGAACCTCGACGGCAGCAGACTTCGGCTGCTCGACGTGGTACATAGGTGCGCCGGCTTTGGACAAGACGACCACGGAAGAGACGAGGACGTCGCGTGGAGGCGGCAGGGCATCTATGGTAGTTCCTCTTTGCTACGTCGAGAAAACGGGAGGGCGTTCTTCCCGGAGCCTCCAAGGTGCTGGCCAGTTCTCTGGACGGCGGGTGCGGCCCACGAAGGCCTCGGCTGTGAATACAACAGCACAACGGCCACTGCAAGCGATCCAGGGCTTCTTTCGGCTGCATACTGGGGGCTCCCGTGTGGTACGACGTGCTACATCGCTCAGGCGCCAAGAGGGCACGGGCCATGCTAACTGGGCCACAAGGAACGCTGGTGACGCCCGTGGCCAGCTATGATGCGGCAGCTGCAGCTTCCTGAACCATGGTTATGGGTCTCCAAGCAGCGATGGTGCCACAACTATTATCGCTGTACGGTCACGGGGCTTTCGCAGTGTCACGTCGCTCACCAGCCGGCTACTGCGAAGCTCTGTATTATTTAAATAGAGGTTGCATGTACCCGCAAAGCCGCCTTGTCTTTCTCACTAAGAAAATAATCAACAGGTTTCCTATTTGAATAACTGCCATAGAGGGAATTCACTCAAGAAACCGTAGCTTTGGTGCGCCATGCCTATAAATATATGTGGCCGCAATGTAAGCAACAGAACATGGAACGTCGCCAGTCACGTCACGGCCATTACAAGATACTGCATCCCGTTCTGAGGCATTATTGGACTCATTTCGTCCTTAGACCTTATGTGGTTTCAGAAATATTTCGTGGCGCCAACTATACTGTGAAATGGGAGGAGTTACTTGGATGAATCTAGAAAATAGCGCTGCTTGGCTAACGAGCGCATTGATGAGAGAGAGAATGCTTGCGGCTACAGCATTTAAGATAACCACTGCCAAGGCGGACAGCGACGAATCTCAAAACGCAAATGTTGTTTCCGGGATATGCAACAGAAAAACGTTTTCTTGTACTTGAAGTCCAACACGATCATTCCAGCATTATTATAATTCAAATATATTATTCCAGCGTCAAGATAATTGGCTAAACTACGAGAATGTAGTTAAAAGTTGAAGAATAGACACATAACGCGTGTGATGATCTACGGTACCCTTTTGTATACCATTCATTTAGTGACGGTGAATACAGAACATGTCTTTTTAGTACAGCGTTTTTCAATTAAATAAGAAGACTTAGGCTGTGGCTACAGGTACATCCGACGTCCCCTTCCAAATTTGTATTTTTACTGACACGTTAGACGCTAGACGTATATTACAGGCACGTCAACTCTTCTCGTTGGATTTGGCATCCATTACGTCGAGATAGGTCCGGCATAATCATGCTGAACCGCTAAATACATGCTTCCAGCGATCATACGCTAATTCTGTGTGTATTGCAGAGTAGCGTCGCTGAGTCGCCGTAGCCCGTGCAGATCGCCGTGCTGATCACTGCTGTAACAACTTCCGCATCTTCTTCCGAGGGTTGATAAGCCGTTTGACAACAACAAAAACGCATTTCATTCAGTGGCCCTCGACACTATTACCGATCCACTTACGTGATTGGTGCAAAATGGTCCGTGTTGCAGCATATCGCAATTACGAAGATGTCGAAGTCGAAGTTGCAATCCACAAATTAACATAAACGTTAGCCAATTGAAGCAGAGAAGCGCAACACTCCTTCGAACAGCCAGCTCCGCTGACCGCTCTTCAAGTCATCTCACGAACAAGAGCGTCCGACCCTTGTCGTACGGTTTGCTTTGTCGCTCAAAGCATCTCGTGAACAGGCTCTTCTTCGGAAGACTGCTCTCATCATAGCGCTATGAGGACCACTAACAAAAGCTTAAGAATTGGTAGCGCAAGTTACGTTGTCGTACGAGACGTCCTAGTTTCGCATACATTTAAAAGCATTTTCTGCCGTTCTCCATATATGCACACTTCTACTTCGATGCTGTTTCGTGCACCCAAAGCAGCGCATGCTCTTTGCAGTTCTGCGCAAACGTGATGGAGAATATACAACTTTCCCATTGAAAGTTCTTCCCAAAAGTTAGTACTTGCGAAATTGGTTAACTAATTTTGACTACTTACGCTAGTAAACCGAAAACAAGGGAAACTAGTGTGTCTTGCTCCACACAGCAGCCAACAACGTGCACCCACTCTCGTCCTCCTACATTGCTTTCGCATATTGTGATACCCTGGCTAAATTAGCTGGCAATCATCCTAGCGGCGAGAAACACTTCCGCTATTGTAACTGTTGCCTGTAAATAAAAACATTTATATGCCTATAACCTCATCGTTCGTTCTTTTTTCTTCTTGCCTTTTTTGGTTCTCGCTTTTTTTTCAGGAATCGAGGATGCTTTTAAGGTGTAAGTGAAACTAAAGGGGGGGGGGGGGGGATACTATAAAGGACATGAAACTCAGAAATTCAATGCGCTGTAAAAAGCAAGACAAAAAAAAAACACCTTCAATACACTCCGACCATGTGCGAAAAAAAATTCATTCCGTAAAACAGCCTGCCCTGTTGGAAACAGATAGCCTCCGTGAACGTCTAGCCTTTGTTGTGATCGGCCGTCCGTCCCGCAATCCCTATCGGTCACGGCTCGCGTGATTATGGGGAATGGGCAGGCGGCCTCGTCAAAATGGTCAAGAGAAGCGCGGGGGTACCTCGGTCAGGAGTGGTTCGGAAAATTAGCGAGGATACGGCTGTAACTTGTCAGCCGCGTTTATTGGCGTGTCTACGCCGGAGACGCGGTCAGTGCAACGATACGGCCAACACCTGTCAGCCGCCCTAATTGGCATGTCCACGCCGGAGACGGAGTCACGGTGTCAGCCTACGATCGGAGTCAGCGTACGTACCCCTCCTTTCCCTCTCTGTTCCCAGTGATGTGCGTGCGTCTCCGACAAGGTTCCCTTTTTAGGGAGAGGGCAACCAACCTCCGGATTGGTGGGACCTGGTGTCATCGGTCTCCTGACGGCAAATAGGGGAAGTGACTAAACAATCACCGCGCGGGGCATAAAAGGAGCAACAGACGGCGGGAGTGATCAGCGGCTACAACTTCGTCATAAAATGCTTCTGTGTTACTTTGAATCTTCTTGTAAATATGCAGAATCTAATTTACCCCTTCTCTCATGTCGCCGCCGTATCTCCAGTCTTTCTTTCATCCATAAACTTTTTCATAGCTTGATGGGTATCCCACCATACGTGCACACCTCACCGCTACCTTTTCTACGTCATTTTTACTCATACAGCTGCTGACTGGAATGGCCTTCGGAGCGACATCGCTGCCATCCCTCGTCCATCCACCTTCATAGAAAGCGTCACCAATCACCTTTCACCATAGATTACTACAAGGTTTCTGTTTAATTCTGCGTAACCCACCCCTTATATAATACCCCGTCATGGGGTCTTTAACGAATAAAAATTGAAATGAAATTAAATATAAACGTGTTTGTCAAACGTCCTGAATATCGGGCCCAGCCTCACGTTCCCTTAGTCCTCCATGAGCAAAGTGAATTCCACGTCTTCGGACCCTATTCGCAACACCCTATAGTAATAGACAGGGGAACACGTACAATCGAGAGCAAATGTTTAGGGACCAGGGCATCAGCAAAAAGATTACCTTCTTCTAGCCCAGCCGTGCAACGTGAAATTGTCGAAATGCATGATGCAAGTCAAAAAGCCACACGTAAGCAGTACTACTTGACTTTAGCCTTTATCCCTAAACTTTTGCTCTGGGCAATACGTCGCGCCACCTAATGTTAACGACGCTTTATATATATGAAAAGATTTTACGCTACATCATCACGTTATGTACGCTCAGAGTTTAGGTTTCCTAAAAGAACACACAATCTCAACGTTCGTCTCAGCTCGCTATCCTAGATGTCAGCAGTGACCAAGATAAAAGAACAGCGAAGACGAAGACGCCACGAGGCAGCCGCACTTCACGCGACGCGAGCCAGTGCGCGGCACCGTGCTCTCAAGCGGATGAAGAATCGGAACCAGAAGCAAGCCAGCACGGCTACGTCAGGTCAACGCCCAGGCATGGAGCGGAGCACCAGCGCGTCATCTCGAGTCAAGAGGGCCAGAGACCAGGCAAGCACATCGTGCGGAGGTGACGGGTGGCCTTGCCGATCGCCGGTCCGCCGAGGAGGGGTGGTGTCTTCCCTGCACCTGGCCTGGGACTGGCCAGTCCTCCGGACGCCGGGAGAGGCCCAGGAAGCCCTCGACTGCGACTACGCCGCCCCAACGACCACCGCGTGCGGTACGGTTATTCTGACGGCTGCATCCTGGGGCCTCCCTCGCGGACCGGCGTGCGATGCGGCCCGGGCACCATGAGGGCACGGGCCATGCTGCCGGCGCAACGTCACCGTGGACAACGTGACAAGGCCCGTGCCCACGGACGACGCGGCGGCCGCTTTTGGCGGTCCTCAAATCCGTAACCAACCAGACTCCCGAAGTCTGGTTGCGGACAGGACAAAGGCGGCCCCAGCGACACGCATCGCGCAACGCGACCTCCGTGGCCGCGTACAGCACCACGGCATCCACGTGCCGGCTACACCGACGCTCTTGTAAAATATGTAAATACAGATCGTACATACGTGACTGGGCGCCTTGCTTCACTCGTCACTCTGTGTCAACAAGTAACTGCCAACCTATAGCGTTCCGTCTTTTTCTTTTTCCAGCGGAATGTGGTACACCATCTGTCGCGTCAGCGGAGCCATGAGCAAAACTTTGAGCTCCGTTATAGACCGTTTCATCGGGCGAGGAGGATAGGGCGCGCGGAGAGCCTTTCCTCCTCTCTGGCTTGGGCGATCCGGCGCGGCGCTGCTTGAAAGTAATGCTGTCGCGTGCTGCGGAACGATTTCGAGATGTTTTATATCTTACTTTGTGAAATTTACGCCATGTTCGTTCATATAAGGTCGTCAGGGAAGCCTTTCGGTGCATCGGTAACTACTGTAGGCAGAAATATGTCTTGGGGGCGCAAAAATGTGACGCGCAAAATCAGCCACGGTGTGCGCGCATTATCAGTCGCGTTGCGTGTATGTGTTGTTTACTATTTTGCTTATATCGATTTTAATTCAACAAAGAAGACCGGCGTCTCCGTATTACCAGCAATAAATGGTAAATCAGCTCACTCTCTGATCGATTGGCGTAGGGAGTAAAACATAAAACATAAGAGCACATGCTCGTGCACGGCCAATCTAAGGCAACCACGAAACATCTGAGCGGCAGGCGCTATCAAACATTTGTGATACACTGGCATCGTTCTCACGCATTTCAAGTCTAGTATGCTTGAAATTACCATATGTCTACGCTGGCCTTGCTGTATGAGGCCCATGGCGCTGCTCAACACAGCGATCACTGCTGTTGGTGAGCCAGCACGATACATACATAAGCTGTGTGCTT
Source organism: Dermacentor andersoni (assembly GCF_023375885.2). Taxonomy (NCBI): domain Eukaryota; kingdom Metazoa; phylum Arthropoda; class Arachnida; order Ixodida; family Ixodidae; genus Dermacentor; species Dermacentor andersoni. Next base: position 38,112,590 of record NC_092814.1, read on the forward strand.
CGGCATTGCCTTTTTGGCCTGTATACAGCCATAATATATGGGAGGGTTGGCATAAAGAGAATGCGATGGCTATTTTTGAGCGCAAAATTTCCGTAATACGTGTGAGTGCGTCGTAGAGAACTGAATGAACACAACCGAAAAAAGAAATTCGGTTATTATCCTCTTTCTCTAAAAAGCAAGAGAAAACGGGCTAACGCCGCACAGCGTTTATAAATATATAACCGCTGATGCCGTATGCTTGGACCATGCGCTATATAGAACAAAGATATCTAATCCAGCACCCACTACTGCTTAGGACGCTCGCGCAGTTCGTAAACGGTCGCTTTGCTGGACAAGCTTATTTCAGACTGTAAGGTATGCTGCTATTACTAGCCAAATCTATTTTATTCGTGGGTGGAAACCTCATCCATCCAACCAAGTAGTCATACAATGTAACCTGCAGCGAACAGTTTGAACGCTTGTCAAAGTATAACAGCACAGCTCCTATCGTAGCAGAGCGGTACCCACGCTGTTCTGATCGTCGCGTATGTTTCATGGCTCCTAAACCGCAGCTTAGAAATAGAGGATAATACTGAAATAAGGTCACATTAGTGATTGGAACATTCAGAAATACACAACTGATCTCCGAGGCTGATTGTAGGCTCAAATATGCACGCACGCATCGCGCTGCGTGTTCCGTCTAGCTCAACGCTCAGCAGAAATTCCGGCCATGACGCCTTAACCACTTCAGCACGTCTCACAGAACCGTTTACCACGTAGAAAACGCACGTCATACTAAATAAACCGAACCTAACGCCGAGCGTATACCTGCCATGCAAAAGACCGCTTTCACCCAAGCCAGTATGGCGCTGCTCATAGGCTGTGCCACTGCGTTCACAATATAGCGGCGCCTACGAAAAAACGGTCTATATGCATGCAGCTGGTAAAAAATACCACGCAGAAAAAAGAAATTAACGCTGTATGTGCGTTCTTCCGTGTGATACCTTTGTGCCAATCACTTTACAGAAAAGCTAAACACCAATACTTAATAGGTAATTCGGAATACAAAGATGAACAGCCTAGAATCTACTTTAGTCAATTGGGTAATAAGCTACTACTTTCCATGGAGGTCCAGGTGCCTGAGAAAGTTGGGTTATTCACCTGTCAATAAGTGCGATCAACCCGGAAATTTCATACGCAAATCACGCACTTCTCACTTTATTTTTTCTTTCGTTAATTTTATCCTTTTTCTTTCGTTAACCTTCAAACGCTATGTTATTATGACAGTCGTCTTTCTTGCTTACTGCTTTTCAAATTGCAATAATTTCTTTCAAATTATTATACTTAAGGCATAAAGTATTAATCTCTAGTCCTTTCAATAGTCTTCCAAAGCGAGGTATCTCCCTATACTTCTAAAAGCATTCTAAAATTAAACTCTCACTGACGAAATAGTTTATTTTCTTTATTATACATGATGGGGCGATTCTTTTATAGGAGTACTGGTAAGTCTTTATGAGGTATGATAACGTTAGTGTTAAAGGCACTCTACGTATGACACGCATGCATAGTTTTTTATTCTGGCATTGAACCTAATACGAGCAACTTCCTTTCTCCATCTTCACAAGCGGCCACGCTCACAAGGAGAAGCAGCTGTCAAGCAAACGCCTCCTCGCATTGAAGGCCATAAGCCGCCCGGTTTTATGCCAGTACAAACAATCACACAGCAAACAAGCTGTTAAGGACAGGACACTGCATTTTCGGATTTGTTGCGACTGATATTCAATTAACTTCTGCTGAGCCGCGTTTCCTCCGACTCATACTCGCCGAAGCTCTACTCAGCCAGGCTCATAAGCAATCAGCCTTACGGGTCGGTTCAAGTATTAGTGAACTGACGTTTAAGTGAGTTTAGTGAGCTATGTATACATTGCATGGCATAATAGCTGTGACCTGTGAAGTGCGTGAGCAAACATTGCATAGGAGTCCTTGTTCTATCAGATAAAAATTAAATCAATTGTACACATTGTAGTTGGTATTATCGAATTTTATTGACTCTTGCGTGAAAGCTTCCCCTCATGTCGATTCCAACAAGCATCATATTATTGCCGATGCTGCTGGCTATCCTGGCCATTTTCCTGCTATGTGTCCATTTAGCACATTTCAACACTAAGTTGAATAAGTGACTGGGGTACAATATAATTTTTTTTAAACTCACATCACTCCAAGTACAACAATGAAAACGTGATACGGACATGCGCTTAATAAGAGACAGACGAATACTAAATACATGTAGAAACGGAATCGCACTTCCGCCGACTTGACCGCCATTTATCACACACACTGAGAAAAATAAGCACAGGCTAACACTGCAATGACATCACACATGACCGTGAGCATACCACTCGCCGGGTCCATGGCCTGTAGGAGAAACTTATGTGGAGCCTAAAAGTCACCTTGAGCTACGTAGCAGCTACGGTCGCTGTTCCACTCTGCAACCGGTTACTCAACCACTCAAGTTTGTTATGTCGGTATTGGAACCTAGGCACACTTGTCTATTCCTTATTAAATTATGGGGTTTTACGTGCCAAAACCACTTTCTGATTATGAGACACGCCGTAGTGGAGGGCTCCGGAAATTTTGACTACCTGGGGTTCTTTAACGTGCACCTAAATCTAAGTACACGGGTGTTTTCGCATTTCGCCCCCATCGAAATGCGGCCGCCGTGGCCGGGATTCGATCCCGCGACCTCGTGCTCAGCAGCCCAACACCATAGCCACTGAGCAACCCCGGCGGGTTGTCTATTCCTTAAAATTTTAATGTGATGTCGTCAAAAATTTCATAGTGTTTGGATTCTCAAACTTGCACAGGTAAACAGTTTTCTTGAACTGTTGTTCACGAAGAAATATCATAAAAGAGCTTACAGATATTGTCAATGCTTAACACTTTCCCTAAGAACAATATGCACTATGCTGTTACATTAAGGTTGCTTTCCAATAGCCAGAAAAGGAATCCGTCCACCCTGTTTTGAGCATTGAGCCAATGCGTGGCTTAAATTACAAAGGATTTGGTTACATTAAAAAACAAGCCCAATATTGCTCGTGTTTAAGAAAGGTGAATAACGTCGCAAAACAGAAGTTTTTTTTGTCATTAGATTTTCAAAGTTATGCTGCGTTTGGCCACAAAATCTGGCAGCAAGCCACCCTGGGCTTCTCATTGTTTAAATTGCAATAGTGTCAAATAAGCCCTCTAAAGATCTGAGATCTGCAAATTTCATTTGCAGGGCAGATACGAAAGTGTGTATTATAGCATTATAAATTTATTCTATTGCTTTGTTGCTCAGCACACATCTAGTATAGAGCTGGAGGGGGAACTTGCGCTTAAATTTTGATTGGCCTCTGTACCGTCAAGCTGGCTGCACGCGCAGTTTATCGCCTTCGCAACAGTCGCGATTGGCAGTCGCGCGTCTCTTGCATCGTACGTTCCAATCGGTATACATTTCTATTCCATGCGAGTTCAATGCACGGCGCCTCGTAATGAAGTCAGAGGGCGTGTTCAACACAGCAGTGCCATTGCCTTCGCGCCTTTCGTGGCCCCGTATCGATAAGCGCAACGCTGTCCACGGTGTTCCGGTGCAATGCACAAGGTCACGGGTTCGAATTCCGTGCACGGCAGCCTCATTCGGATTGAGGGGGAATGCAAAAACATTCGTGGGCTTCAGCTCTACGCACACGAAAGTTAAAAATAAAGGGAGGACTCACCTAATCTACAGTCCCCACCTAACGGGATCTCTCAGGGCCGTTTCTGTCGTTTTCGGCGATATCGCATCACACATTACTTGATAACGGAGTCAAGTGTCATCAATACTTCATTATAGTGGTGTCTAGCGATAAATGATGCATATGTAATAGTATTGAAATGCATTAGATACAGATAGTCGCTTATCCATGGAAAATGCGCTTCGTTGTTGCAACGACAAATACACGGGCAATGTGGTATTTTTGTGACGTATTTAATGTAAATAGGAAAATGTACAGCTAATACCTAATGCCTTACTGCGCATGCCTCAGGGTAACCGTTCCTCATTTACTTACGGTTTTGAGCCCTAACCCCACCCCAACCACCCCTGTGAGCAACTTCTTTTCTATTTATTTAAATATATTCGCATTTACCTAACGGATTGAAGTTACGGGCACTAAGCGTTTGATTGTTTAACAGAAGTGAGTGTTCTAGCACATTTTCATCGTCGGTCGAATTTCGCTGTCCGAGATGTCAGCAGTCACTATGGTTGCCAAAACCAAAAAGGATTATGCAGCACCATGATCTTTGATGCCGTTTGTGGTTGAATCCAATCAACGAAGATGTTTTTGAAAGCTTTTTTATCGAATATGTAATACTTCAAAACATTAAGTAAAAGTTAAAGCACACACTTCTTGGCCAATAACTGAGCGTGGGCACAAGCCACAGTATGAGGTCATCATCATCATCATCGTCATCATCGTCGCCTTTCACGCGCCGCGAGCCAGCACCCGTGCGTTCCAAGAAGACCCAGAATCAGAAGGAGAAGAACGCGACCATGTCCACTGCAGAACAGCCTCTCAGCTCAGCGTGGAAGGCCTGGTTGTCGCTTCCCGCCGATACTGTCCGAGATAAAGCGAGATCGTCGCGGATAGGGGACGGGTGCCGCCGATCGTCGCCGGTGCACCGAAGAGACGGGGCGGCGTCCTTACCGCAGCCGCTGTGGAGCTGGCCTGTCTCCCAGAAGCCGGTCGCGTACCAGGAAGCCCTCGGTGGCGACTACGGGACTGCAGCGACACCCCAGGGTGATGTCGGGGTTCCTACGGCTGCTGAAACCTCGGAGCTCCCGTGCGGACCAACGTACGACGCAACCCTGGTGTCAGGGCACGGACCATGCTGTGACAATGGCTGCGACACGGCGAACATGTCCACGACCCCGCCCTAGGACGACGCGGTGGCTGCGGACGCTTGGCACGCACACTCGAGTCCGTAGTCAACCGGGCCCCAGCCGCGTGACAACTGCCTCGACAGATATGACGCCGTGGTCACGTATCGCGCAGCGTCGATTCACATTGCGGCTGATCATCGCGGCGACACGGCGATATAACGCCGGCTGCACCCACGCTCGTTGTAAATTACGTAAATATATATGTTGAACACACGAGACGCCGCCTCGTTTTCTTCACGCTTTAGGGGAGGAAGAACGTATGCCACATTTCAAAGTACGGTGTTCGGAATTTACCGAGTTGGCAGCATAAAAGGCGCGGTTGCTGCTTTAGTCTCAAACCAACAACCACTCCAGTGTAGCTTGCAACACTATCAGTCACGTCAGCGCCATCGCGCGACGGCGCTCTCCGTTCTGGTCGTAACATCACAGGTGGTTGTTTCAGGCGACGCTTGAGGCGATATAGACACTCAGCGCAGCATCCCTAGTGAAGAAAAACTCGTACTCTCCATAACTCCTATCTCCAATAGCACCAAATGACATATTGGAAAAAAACGGGTCTTTGTATGGAATACTATATATGTTCCATATCGGATTATTGCATGAGGGAGTTGTGGGGCATAGGAATTTTTCGATAGGGATGTGTGTTAAAAGCGAGCACATGATGAGGCTTATCTGTAAAAAGCGTTGCAGCTTGGTAGAATGTGAATATGTAAATGGGGGTGCGCCGATATGAAACTAGGACGAAGCCTGTAACTGTGGTGTAGACATTGGGCGTACACCACGTCACCTCAAAAGAAATGAAAGAAACGTGAAGTGAAAGTCGACGAGTGTTTTGACAAACAGCAAAAACGAAGTGAAATAGGTAAATTAACCTTAATTGAATTCCTTAGCAAGGTGCCCTAAAACAGCGTGGGCGCCTTTCAGTTTGGTGAAGAATGGCAAAGAAAGAAACACAGTAAGAACTTCAAGACAAAAGTACTTTAACCGCGATGAGTAATTCAGTACTTTATCTTAAAACAGGCATCCTATTTGAAAATTTCATCATTGTCATTTTCTATCACGGCAATAAACATTCATTGCAATCTAATTTACGGAGCCCGAGTACAAAGCTTATCAACTCTAAATTCTAGATTCCACCGAAATCGCCGTTCTTGAAAACAAAGACAAATAGAGCCTCTGTGGTTGCTCGTTGGCTTGGGCTGCTAAGCACGACGTCGCAGGACCGTATCCCGGCCTCGGCGGCCGCATTTCGATGGGGCCAACATGCGAGAACACCCGTGTACTTTGATTTATGTGCACGTTAAAGAACCGCAGGTCGACCCAATTATTCTGGAGTCCCCATTAGGGCGTGCCTCATAATGACATCATTATTTGGGCACTTAAAAGTTCATAATTAAAAAAAAGACAAATATAGTGAAGCTAAGGCAGACATTCAATACAGTGAAGCGCCTTGCGAAACCCTCCTCACATCGAAATTACCTCTACTAAGACAGAATAATTCTCTCCTCCTTGGAATGTTAGATAGCAGTGCGTTACATTTACAACGAAGTTACCTGTTAAACCAATAATCCCAGAGGCCCCAATCACTTCATTATGAATGCGTTGGATTGTATACCCATGAACATACTTATGCAAAAATAACTGGTCCCGCCTTTCACGGCGTAAGTTCAATGATCTCACCTGTGAAGAACCCACATGTATATGACGCTTTCTATACATTCAAATAGCTTTTTACGCAACAGCATCACGTAATTGACTCTCAGAGTTTAGGTATTCCACACGAACACACATTCTCAACGTTCGTCTCAGCTCGCTGTCCTAGATGTCACCAGCGACCAGGATAAAAGAACAGCGAAGACGAAGACGCCACGAGGCGGCCGCCCTTCACGCGACGCGAGCCAGTGCGCTGCACCGTGCTCTCAAGCGGCTGAGGAATCGGAACCAGAAGCAAGCCAGCACGGCTACGTCAGGTCAACGCCCAGGCATGGAGAGGAGCAGCAGCGCGTCGCCTCGAGTCAAGAGGGCTAGAGACGAGGCAAGCACGTCGTGCGGAGCTGACGGGTGGCCTTGCCGATCGCCCGTCCACCTAGGAGGGGTGGTGTTTTCCCTGCACCTGGCCTGGGACTGGCCAGTCCTCCGGTCGCCGGGAGAGGCCCAGGAAACCCTCGAGTGCGACTACGCCGCCACAACGACCACCACGTGCGGTACGGGTGTTCTGACGGCTGCATCCTGGGGATTCCCTCGCGGACCGCCATACGATGCGGCCCGGGCGCCATGAGGGCACGGGCCATGCTGCCGCCGCAACGTCACCGCGGACAGCGTGACAAGGCCCGTGCCCACGGACGACGCGGCGGCCGCTTTTGGCGGCTCTCAAATCCGTAACCAACCAGACTCCCGAAGTCTGGTTGCGGACCGGACGAAGGCGGCCCCAGCGACACGCATCGCGCAACGCGACCTCCGTGGCCGCGTACACCACCACGTCTTGCACGTGCCGGCTACACCGACGCTCTTGTGAAATATGTAAATACACATCGTACATACGTGCCCGGTCGCCTTGCTTCACTCGTCGCTCTCTATGTCCACAAGTAACTGCCAACCTATAGCGTTAATTCCTTCTTTTTCTTTTTCCAGCGGAACGCACTAAGCTATCGGTAGCGTCAGAGAAGTCATGAAACAACACTTAGCTCTGTTATATGCGAGCTGCTGATAGAAAATCCCGCCCACACACACAAAAAAAAGCTAGCGCTGTGTGTGCGTTCTTCGTGTGATGCATTTGTGCGAATCACTTTACAGCAAAGCTAAACGTTAATACTTAATATCTATTTCCAAATAGAAAGGTGAGTAGCCTAGAATCTCCTTTAGAGAATTGGGCATTAAGCTACTACTTTCCACGGAGGTCCAGCTTCTTGCGAAAGTTGGCTTATTCATCTATTATTAAGCGCAATTAACCCGAGAAAATTCGTACGCAAACCACGCATTTCTCTTTGTTTTCTTCATTAACTTGAATCAATGCGCCTTCAAACGTTATGGTACTTTGGCAGACGTCTCTCATATATACGGGTTTTCAAATTGCATTTTCTTTTATGTTATTGTTGTTAATGCATAAAGTACTCATCTCTGACCCCTTCGATGGTCCTTCAAAGCGAGATATTTCCTAGTATTTATAAGATTTCTTTTGCAGCTACAATAAAAAAATGCGCGTGGAATGTTGCTGCGCATGTGAAGATACATGTCCCACATTATATATGCAAACAAGCTAGCGAGCAGCATTCAAAAATTGAACTCTGGCAGGCAACATCAAGTTTGTTTTCTTTATTTTACTGGATGGGGCAATTCTTTTACAGGAGTACTGCTCACTGTTTGTGAGGTATGATAACGTTAAATCTCAAGCCACTCCTCGTATGCCACGCATGCATAGTTTCTTATTACGGCATTGAACCCAATACGACCAACTTCCTTTTTCCATTTTCATAAGCGGCCACGCTCACAAAGAGAAGCAAACACCTGCTCCCGTAGGAGGCCAGAAGTCACCCTGTTTTAATCCAGTACATACAACCACACAGCAAGCAAGCTGTTACGGATATTGCACTGCCTTTTCGGATTCGTTACCACTCATATTCACTAAATTCCTACTCAGCCGCATTGGCTCTGACTCATATTCGCCGAAGTTATACTTAGCCAGACTCGTAAGAACTCCGCCTCAGGGGTCGGTCCAACTCTTAGTGAGATGACGTCGAAGTGAGTTTAGCGAGCTATGTATACATTCCATGACATATTAGCTAATAATATTTCGCGAGAAAGCTTTGCATAGGAGTTCTTGTTCTATCGGATGAAAATAAAGGTAAGTGTATGCATTGCAGTTAGCTTTATCGAATTTAAGTGGACGTTGCGTGAAAGGTTGACCTTATGTCGATTTTAACAAGTGCATTGGATCTGCATTATACTTTAGGCGATCCTGCTATGTTGGCAATTCGTCTGCTGGCTGGCCATTTAGCAGACTTCAACACTAAGCTGAATAAGTGACTGTGGTAGAATATATTTAAAAAAAGACTTAAATCACTGCAAGTACAACAATGAGAACATGATAGGAATGTGCGCTTAATAAAATGCAGACGAATGCTAAATACGTGTACAAACGGAATCGGGCTTTCGCCGAGTTTCCCGCCATTTCTCGTAAAAAAGAAAAGAAAACAAAAGAAACGCAGGCCAACACTGCAATGCCGCTTGCCGGATCCGTGTACTGTAGGAGAAACTTACGTGGAACATAGCAGTCACCTCGAGCTAGCAGCTACGGACGCTGTTCAAATTCTGCAGCCGTCAACTCAACCACACAAGTGTGTTCAGTCGGTACGTGTACACTTGTCTATTCCTTAAAATTTTAATGTGATCTCGTCAAAAATTTCATAGTGTTTGGATTCTGAAACTTGCACAGGTAAACAGTTTAATTGCACTGTTGTTCACGAAGAAATATCATAAAGAATCTTACAGATATTGTGAGCGCTTAACAATTTCCCTCAGAATAGGTACTACACCGTTGACATTCAAGTAGGTTTTCAACAGCCAGAACAGGAATCGGTCTCCCCTTTTTTAGCATTGGGTTAATACTTGGGTTATATTACAAAGGATTGGGTTACATTAAAAAAACAAGGGCAAAGAAACAAGGCTAAAGAAAGGTTAATGACATCGTAAAACACGGCCTTTTTTATATTACATTTTCTAAAATTTTCCTGCGTTTGCCACAAAATCTGGCAGCAAGCAACACTGGGCGTCGCATTGTTTAAATGGCAGTCGTGTGAAATGAACCCTCTAAAGATCGCATTGCGACGCGGGCGACTGCACCGACTTCTTTCGCTCCTGTCGCAGCACGTGAAGCAGCCTTGACACTTCCACCACAGAACACCTGCATAACGTTATTCCGCTGCCATTGTGTTGACGGCGGTGCCGTGAACGGGTGAGCGCGGTCTCGCTTGTCGGCGCTGTAGCTAACACCCGCAAAATGAAGCTGCCAATTATTAGTGCGTGGTGATTTGGCATAAGAATTTAGCCTCAACTACAGATGCATTATGTGTGATTCTGCTAAAATCTCAAGGCCTCGGCGACCATTCGTAACGCCGTACTCTTCTGGGTTCGCACAAAACAGAATTACCGCAAGTTGATTCGAAATTTATTGTGCCGCTCAGAACTCTTGTAACACGTCCGCCTTATTTCGTTCTGAAGTAAAACAGACATATACTTAATTTTACGTGTACCCAATCAGCAATATTCGACCAATATAGATGATACACGTTATCTATAGCTATCGCTAAATTTCCATTGCAGGGCAGTTACGAAATTGTTTATTATTACATTATTAATTTATTCTACTGATTTCATTGCTCATCACACATCTAGCGTAGAGCTGTAGGGGGAATTACGCTGCTGTGATAGTTTTGATTGGCATCTCTACCGTCAAACGCGCAGTTTATCGCCTTCGCCACAGTCGCGATTGGCAGTCGCGCGTCCCTTGCATCGCACGTTCCACTCGCTATACATTTCTATTCCATGCGAGTCAGAGGGTGTGTTCACCACTGCAGTGCCGTTCCCCTCGCGCCTTTCGTTCCCTCGTATCGATACGCGCAACGCTGTCCACGGTGTTCCGGTGCTATACACAAGGTCACGGGTGCGAATTCCGTGCACGGCGGCCTCATTCGGGCGGAGGGGGAATGCAAAACATTCGTGGGCTTCAGCTCTACGCACACGAAAGTAAAAAAGAAATATACAGGGAGTTGTCACCTAATATACAGCCACCACCTAACGGCGTCTCTCAGCGCCGTTTCTGTCGTTTTCGGCAATGCCGCATCACACATAACTTGATAGGGGAGTCAAGTGTCATCAATACTTCATTATAGTGGTGTTTAGCGATAAATCATGCATATGTAATAGTATTGAAATGGTTTCGAGACAGATATTCGCTGATGCAGGAAAAATGCACTTCTTTGGTGCAACGAGAAATGCACGGTGTTAAGATCGGCCTGCAGCTATTTCAGCCCGCTGCACGTGTTCCAATGCAACCGGACGGGGCGTACTTCAGAGAACTGCGAATAACCAGCAGCCACGTAGCCCGGGGTCAGCTCAGGGGAGTTCTCGAGGGGAGGTAATTGGCGGAACCTCCCCATGAGCTTTTCGAGAAACCAGACAATGTGCTATCCGGTCGCGTCAACAGGGACGGCTCAGAGTTCTACGAAGCCCCTCTTACGTCGGCTCCGGACCACTGAAACCTGTGCGGCACTGAAACCTGTGCAACACGTGTATGTGAGCCCGCCTCCTCCAAAAGGGCGGGTCATCTTCAATGACGTCGAACTATGACGTCAAGTGGAGTGCTTATAAGCAGCGATTGCCGGCTGCTAGTGTGTGCTCGTCGGGTGCTCGTAGTCGTGCTCGTCGTAGTGAGCTCAGTGCTCGTTGTCATGCTCGAAATGTTCTCGTGAGCTGTGTGCTCTTAAGCTGTGTGCTGTATGTTAGTCTTGCGGGCCCCATTTGGTAGTCACGCTAGACTGTCGATGTATGTCTTGTTCAAAATGTTAATATGAAAATAAATCCTGCTCGCCTAGCCCTGTCGCCCCAAGGTCCTCCCAACGACTACGACTGCCCAAACTCCGACAACTGGTGGCAGTGGTGGGATCGGCCTACGGCTCCTAGATCGGCCTACGGCTCCTAAATCGGCCTACGACTCGGAGACAGCAACGGCAGCTGACGGACGTTGACACATAGTGACCGACCGGTATCCTGATCAACTTGGAGGCGACGTGAGATTGACCACCTCTTGCAACTGACTGGGTACGGCGGAGAAGGACTGGTGATATGTTGCTGCTTCAGTGGGTAAGCGTTTGGTTTTGGATGCAAGATTTACCAGGCTTCAATTTCTCTGTGTTTTTGGATTTGATTCGCTGGGATCTTTTACTTGTATACTGATTTGCGTGGGTATCGCACCAAGTATTGTGTGACAGCAGAGCCAAACTTAACGTAGCGACCATGGTCCTGATGTGTTTGACGAGAGCTGACCTGTTGTGGTTGTGTGAGGAGATCGAGGTAGACGTAGAGGAGGACTTGACGGAAGCAGAAATTCGTAAGACAATTCTCGAAAGTGAGAATGATTTGAAATTCATAGAACAAATGGGCAAACGAATTCTAAGTAAGAAACGGGAAGAGGAAGCAATTAGGCAAGGACAGGATGAATTTACACAAAAACAGGAAGAAGCTAGGCAGAAACTGAAAGGGGTATCGCAGGAAGAAGGCCTAACAGAAGTAACGAGGCAGTACGTTGCTGCATTGAACAATGAGATTCAAGGTTTTTAAGCAGTTAATCGAGCAAAGTCAACAGCGGCTTGAGAAATCTGTAGGCTGGACGCAGCGAAAGTGGGAGGAAGTAGACAGCCGATTTCAGTCGAAAGCCGACAGAAGTAGTAGTACCTGTGAGAGTAGCAGCACATTCACACGTGAACTCGAAGTGTTAGCCGCTAACGGTGCGTTAGAGGCAACAGATGCCGTTAAAGGCCAGAGTGAGAGCGACGAGGTGCTGTGCCAACAGAGGACTGTAGAGACAGCTAGGCCAGCTGCGAACAAATCGGCACAGTTACCGCGCGTGTGCGTCGCATCTCATGGTAGCGATGTCGTTAGCGAGGTACAGGGTACTGTTGACCCGACAGACGCGAGCACCCATGTCGAGTCAGATCTGCGTGCCGAAGCGATGTGCGAGCTGGACGATGCAGTTGAGAGTAGTTCTCGGGATGGCGAGCTCCGTAGCTCACGAGAGAACAACTGCATTGTTCAGGGATCGGTGCGGCTCTCCGCCAGTCTAGGTAGCCAAGAGAGGAATGATTTAGTTAAGGATCATTCAGACTGTGCGAGTAAGATACCGATCCGGGCCGACGAGATGTGTAACGGCCAGCACGAGGCGCGAGAGAGCGACATGGAAGAGAATTCACAGAAAAAAACGCCGCAGAAAGAAGCGCACTAAAGATAGGAATGTGGTGACTAATGTAGCGCCGCCAAAGACGGCGAGAGACCCAAAAGGGCAGGGCGCGAGGAAACGAAAGGTGCTGTCGTCACTGACGACGTGTGCGCATCAAGCACGTTCGAGCCACAAGTCAAAAGGAGACCGAGAAGCACGTTCTGTACGGACGCGGACAAAGGGCACGGGGCAGGTAAATTCCTCGTCGTTCCGTCGTTCTTTTCGAAGCTCAGCGTGCAGTACGAAGAAGCGCAAGGTGGCAAGACGAGACCAGGTGGGGAGTAGCGACGCGGTCAATCGAGGTCATGATGAAAGGGGGGCGCCAGGACGCAAATTGGCATTAAACTGTAACGTCTTGGGGGAGCTGATAGTGAGTCAGCCCTTTTGTTGTTCCTCGGTAGCCAGAGTAGCTTTCAGACCGCGACCACCTCGAGTACGGCTCAAATAGTATGAGTCAGTTGTAAACGTTTGAAAAAGAGAGGCCAAGAGAGCTTCCGTAGAAGGAAAAAAATTCTGTTTTGTTTTATTTTTGAGCATTTGGAAAATATCGCGATTTAAGACTACAGTTTCTTTCAGTATGTAAGGTATGAGCTTTGTTTATGTTTTGTTTAAGAAGCTCCGAGAGTTGAAAGACGCGTTTTAAGTAAACCTGTAGTTTAGCGAGTTGTTAGTTAATGAGTAAATAGGCTTTCTTTATTTTGTGTGTAAGTAACCTGAGTGTCAAGGTTATCGTTGAGAGGCCTATGGTAACGCGCGTGTGTTTTAGTTAACCTTCTTTTTTTATGTGTTGTTTTATTTTCTAAAGTTAAGCGCGTAGATTTTCAGTTAGTGCATCATTTTCACTGAGAAGAGCTCTTAGGTACATTAGCGCGTGTCCTGTGCGGACGGAAGGAAGCAGAACGTTTATGACTGGGTTGCTCGTGTGTGTTGAGGGCAGCCGTATTCTGACTTCTCTAGTACGCGTGCGTAGAGCTAGTTAGTAGAAGACACATTTGTTCGAAGGTTCCTCTGTGTTGCGTTAGTTACGCAAGTTTGGTTGTTCGCTTAAGGAACGTGTCCTGTGGGGACTAAAGGAACAAATGTGAGTAAGCGTAATGAAACGTTTGCGTAAGACGCAAGTACGCGTTCAGAATAGGGACCACAAAGCTAGCGCGTTTGTGATGACGTACCTGTGGAGTTGGCCAGACGGTTCAGTGGCAGCAGTACATTAGATAAGTACGCCACTGTGATAGGGTAAGAACAGGCTGTTCGTGAAGTTAGGCTGCTTAAGTTATGGTCGGGTATTGGTAGTTGAGAGCCTTCGGTTCAGTTCTGCGTAAACCTTTACTCTTGTGCAGCGCGACGGTCGGGTTTGGTCGAACTCAAGAGGAACGTGACCGCTCGCTTTGGCGGCACGAAATTTTGAGGCAAAATTTGGGGATTCCCAGTTGAGTGACTTGCACTGAAATTTTGATAGGAGGCCTGGTGGGTTAACAGTTGATTCCGTGCGTTTGCACATGGAGTGGTATTGAGTTGCCGGGTCGACTCTTTTGTGCAAGTTGTGAGATGCTTGAAGGCATTCCAAGTGCGCAGGGGTTGCAGAGAGCAAAGCCATCGTGTTGCTCGCCAGCCATTCTCTTCCTGCCCAGCGGTTACCAGCACTGGCCAGGCGAGATTTTCCGGGCCATGGAGGAGCTGTTAAGATCGGCCTGCAGCTATTTCGGCCCGCTGCACGTGTTCCAGTCCAACCGGACAGGCGCACTTCAGAGAACTGCGGATAACCAGCAGCCACGGGGCGCGGGGTCAGCTCAGGGGAGTTCTCGAGGGGAGGTAATTGGCGGAACCTCCCCATGAGCTTTTCGAGAAACCAGACAATGTGCTATCCGGCCGCGTCAACAGGCACGGCTCAGAGTTCTACGAAACCCCTCTTACGTCGGCTCCGGGCCACTGAAACCTGTGCGACACTGAAACCTGTGCAACACCTGTATGTGAGCCCGCCTCCTCCAAAAGGGCGGGTCATCTTCAATGACGTCGAACTATGACGTCAAGTGGAGTGCTTATAAGCAGCGATTGCCGGCTGCTAGTGTGTGCTCGTCGGGTGCTCGTAGTCGTGCTCGTCGTAGTGAGCTCAGTGCTCGTTGTCATGCTCAAAATGTACTCGTGAGCTGTGTGCTCTTAAGCTGTTTGCTGTATGTTAGTCTTGCGGGCACCATTTGGGAGTCATGCTAGACTGTCGATGTATGTCTTGTTCAAAATGTTAATATGAAAACAAATCCTGTCGCCCCAAGATCCTCCCAACGACTACGACTACCAAAACTCCGACAATGGGCAATATGGTATTTTTGTGATGTATTTAATGTAAAGAGGAAAATGTATAGCAAACACCTAATGCCTAACTACGCATTCCTCAGGGTAACCGTCCCTCATTTACTTAGGGTTTCGAGCCCCCCCCCCCCCCCCCCAACCCCCCACTGTGAGCAACTTCTTTTCTATTTATTGATATAGCTTCACATTTACCTAACGGATTGAAGTTACGGGCACTAAGCGTTTGATTGTCTCACAGAAGTGAGTGTTCTCGCACATTTTTATCGCTGGTCGAATTTCGCTCTCCTAGATGTCAGTAGTGACTATAGTGGCCCACAGCAAAGAGGATCATGCAGCACCATGGTCTTCGATGCCGTTTGTGGTTGAATACAATCAACTAAGCGAAGACGTTTTTCAAAGCTTTTTTTATCGAATATGTAATGCTTCACAACATTAAGTAAAAGTTAAAGCACAAACTTCTCGGCCAATCACTCAGCGTGGGTACGAGCTATAATATGAAGCCATCGTCATCGTCGTCATCATCGTCGCCTTTCACGCGCTGCGAGCCAGCTCCCGTGCCCGTGCGTTCCAAGAAGACCCAGAATCAGAAGGAGAAGAACGCGACCATGTCCACCGCAGAACAGCCTCTCAGCTCAGCATGGAAGGCCTGGTTGTCGCTTCCCGCCGATACTGTCCGAGATGAGGCGAGATCGTCGCGGATAGGGGGCGGCGGCCGCCGATCGTCGCCGGTGCACCGAGGAGACGGGGTGAACTCCTTACCGCAGCCGTCGTGGAGCAGGCCTGTCTCCCAGAAGCCGGTCGCGGACCAGGAAGCCCTCGGTTGCGACTACGCGGCTGCAGCGACACCCCCGGGTGATGTGGGGATTCCTACGGCTACAGAAACCTCGGAGGTCCCGTGCACACCAACGTACGACGCAACCCTGGTGTCAGGGCGCGGACCATGCTGTGGCAATGACTGCGCCACGGCGAGCATAGCCACGACCGCGCCCTAGGACGACGCGGTTGTTGCGGACGCATATCACGGACACTCGAGTCCGTAACCAACCGGGCCCCTGCTGCGTGACAACTGCCTCGACAGATGTGAGGCCGCGGTCCCGCATTGTGCTGCGTCGATTCACATTGCGGCTGATCATCGCGGCGGTACGGCGGTATAACGCCGGCTGCACGCACTCACTTTGTAAATTACGTAAATATATGTTGAACATACGAGACGCCGCCTCGTTTTCTTCACTCTTTACGCTAGGAACACCGTATGCCACATTTCAAAGTACGGGGTTCGGAATTGACCGAGTTGGCAGGATAAAAGCCGCGGCTGCTGCTTTAGTCTCAAACCAACAACGCACCAATGAAGCTTGCAACGCTTTTAGTCACGTCCGCGCCATCGCGAGATGGCGCTCTCCGTTGTACTTGAAACATCACAGGTGGCCGTTTCAGGCGACGCTTGAGACTATGTAGACAGACATTCAGCGCATCATCCCTAGTGAAAAAAAAAATTCCTATTCTCCATAACTTCTATATCAAAAAGGACCAAATGGCATATAGGAAAAAATGGGGTTTTGTATGGAATACTATATGTTTCATATCGGATTATTGTATATGGGTGTAATGGAGCATAGGGACATTTTCGATGGGGATGTCTGTAAAAAGCGAGCAGGTGATGAGGCTAATCTGTGAAAAGCGTTGCAGCTTGGTAGAGTGCGAATGTGTTAATGGGGTGTCGCCGATATGAAACGAGGACGAAGCCTGTAACTGTGGTGTTAGACATAGGGCGTACACCAAGTCGCCTCAAAAGAAATGAAACAAACGTGAAGTGAAAGTCAACGAGTGTTTTGACGAACGGCAAAAACGACATGAACTCGGTAAATTAACTTTAATTGAATTCTTTAGCAAGGTGCCTTAAAGAGCGTGAGCGCATTTTAGTTTGGTGAAGAATGATTAATAAAGAAACACACATTAAGCCCAACAAGACGACAGTACTTTAACAGCGAAGAGTAATTCAGTACTTGATCTTAAAACGGGTATCCTATTTGAAAATTTCTTCATTCTCATTTTCTATTACGGCAATAAACATACATTGCAATCTCATTTACGCTGCCCGATTACAAAGCTTACCAATTCTACATTCTAGATTGCACCGAAAATCGCCCTTCTTGAAAACAAAGGCAAATACACCAACTGTGGTAGCTCGTTGGGATGGGCTGCTAAGCACGACGTCGCGGGACCGTATCCCGGCCTCGGCGGCCACATTTCGATGGAAGCCAAATGCGAAAACACCCGTGTACTTTGATTTATGTGCACGTTAAAGAACCGCACGTGGTTCAAATTACTATGGAGTCCCCCACTAGGGCGCGCCTCATAATGAGATCGTTATTTGGCACTTAAAACTCCATAATTAAAAAAACAGACAAATAGAGTGAAGATAAGGCAGACATTCAATACAGTGGAACGCCTTGCAAATAACGCCTCAAGTCGAAATCACCTGTACTACGAGGGAATAATTCTCTCCTCCTTCGAATGTTAGATATGTGGTGTGTGACATTTACAACGAAGTTACCTGTATAACAAATAATCTCAGAGGCCTCAAGCACTTCTTTATTAATGTGTTGGATTGTATACCCGTGAACACACTTAAATTATGGGGTTTGACGTGCCAAAACCACTTTCTGATTATGAGGCACGCCGTAGTGGAGGACTCCGGAAATTTCGACCACCTGGGGTTCTTTAACGTGCACCTAAATCTAAGTACACGGGTGTTTTCGCATTTCGCCCCCATCGAAATCAGGCCGCCGAGGCCGGGATTCGATCCCGCGACCTCGTGCTCAGCAGCCTAACACCATAGCCACTGAGCAACCACGGCGGGGTGAACACACTTATGCAAGAATAACAGGTCCTGCCCTTTACGGCGTCAGTTCAATGGCCTCACCTGTTAAGAACCCACATGTATATGACGCTTTCTATACATTCAAATAGCTTTTTTACGCTACAGCATCACGTAATTGACTCTCAGAGTTTAGCTATCCCACAAGAACAGACAATCTCAACGTTCGTCTCAGTTCGCTGTCCTAGATGTCACCAGTGACCAGGATAAAAGAACAGCGAAGACGAAGACGCCACGAGGCGGCCGCACTTCACGCGACGCGAGCCAGTGCGCGGCCCCGTGCTCTCAAGCGGCTGAGGAATCGGAACCAGAAGCAAGCCAGCACGGCTACGTCAGGTCAACGCCCAGGCATGGAGCGGAGCACCAGCGCGTCATTTCGAGTCAAGAGGGCCAGAGAACAGGCAAGCACGTCGTACGGAGGTGACGGGTGGCCTTGCCGATCGCCGGTCCGCCGAGGAGGGGTGGTGTCTTCCCTGCACCTGGCCTTAAACTGGCCAGTCCTCCGAACGCCGGGAGAGGCCCAGGAAGCCCTCGACTGCGACTACGCCGCCAGAACGACCACCGCGTGCGGTAGGGGTGTTCTGACGGCTGCATCCTGGGGCCTCCCTCGGGGACCGGCGCGCGATGTCACCCGGGCACCATGAGGGCATGGGCCACGCTGCCGCCGCAACGTCAGCGTGGACGACGCGACAAGGCCCGTGCCTACGGACGGCGCGGCGGCCGCTTTTGGCGGCTCTCAAATCCGTAACCAACCAGACTCGCGAAGTCTGGTTGCGGACGGGACAAAGGCGGCCTCAGCGACACGCATCGCGCAACGCGACCCCCGGGGCCGCGTACACTATGACGGCATCCATGTGCCGGCTACACCGACGCTCTTGTGAAATATGTAAATACAGATCGTACATACGTGCACGGTCGCCTTGTTTCACTCGTCACTCACTGTGTCGACAAGTAACTGCCAACCTATAGCGTTCCTTCTTTCTCTTTTTCTTTTTCCAGCGGAACGCGCTACACTATCGGTCGCGTCAGCGGACTCATGAGACAACGATTAGCTCTGTTATATGCGAGCAGCTGATAGAAAATCCCGCCCACAAAAAAAAAAAGCTAGCGTTGTTGTGCGTTCTTCGTGTGATGCATTTGTGCGAATCACTTTACAGCAAAGCTAAACGTTAATACTTAATATCTAATTCCGAATAGAAAGATGAGTAGCCTACAATCTCCTTTAGAGAATCGCGCATTAAGCAACTACTTTCCATGGAGGTCCAGCTTCTTGGGAAAGTTGGCTTATTCACTTATTAATAAGTGCTATTAACCCGAAAAAATACGTACGGCAACCACGCACTTCTCTTTCTTTTTTTCATCAACTTGAATCAATGCGCCTTCAAACGATATGTTACTTTGGCAGTCGTCTCTCATATACACTGGTTTTCAAATTGCATTTTATTTTATGTTATTGTTGTTAATGCATAAAGTACTCATCTCTGACCTCTTCGATGGTCTTTCAAAGCGAGATATTTCCTAGTATTTATAAGATTTCTTTTGCAGCTACAATAACAAATGCGCGTGGAATGCTGCTGCGCATGTGAAGATACATGTCCCACATTATTTATGTAAACAAGCTAGCGAGCAGCATTCAAAAATTGAACTCTGGCGGGCAACATCAAGTTTGTTTTCTTTATTTTACTGGATGGGGCAATTCTTTTACAGGAGTACTGGTCACTGTTTGTGAGGTATGATAACGTTAAATCTCAAGCCACTCCTCGTATGCCACGCATGCATAGTTTCTTATTACGGCATTGAAGCCAATACGACCAACTTCCTTTCTCCATTTTCATAAGCGGCCACGCTCACAAAGAGAAGCAAACACCT
The DNA here is from genome assembly GCF_023375885.2 of Dermacentor andersoni. Classification (NCBI taxonomy): domain Eukaryota; kingdom Metazoa; phylum Arthropoda; class Arachnida; order Ixodida; family Ixodidae; genus Dermacentor; species Dermacentor andersoni. The sequence continues at coordinate 38,132,570 of NC_092814.1, forward strand.
GCTCCCGTAGTAGGCCAGAAGTCACCCTGTTTTAATCCAGTACGTACAACCACACAGCAAGCAAGCTGTTACGGATGTTGCACTGCATTTTCGGATTCGTTACCACTCATAATCACTAAATTCCTACTCGGCCGCATTGGCTCTGACTCATATTAGCCGAAGTTATACTTAGCCAGGCTCATAAGAACTCCGCCTCAGGGGTCGGTCCAACTCTTAGTGAGATGACGTCGAAGTGAGTTTAGCGAGCTATGTATACATTCCATGGCATATTAGCTTATAATATTTCGCGAGAAAGCTTTGCATAGAAGTTCTTGTTCTATAGGTTGAAAATAAAGGTAAGTGTATGCATTGCAGTTATCTTTATCGAATTTAAGTGGACGTTGTGTGAAAGGTTGACCTTATGTAGATTTTAACAAGTGCATTGGATCTGCATTATACTTTAGGCGCTCGTGCTGACTATGTTGGCAATTCGGCTGCTGGGTGGCCATTTAGCACACTTCAACACTAAGCTGAATAAGTGACTGTGGTAGAATATATTTAAAAAAAGACTTAGATCACTGCAAGTACAACAATCAGAACATGATAGGAATGTGCGCTTAATAAAATGCAGACGAATACTAAATACGTGTACAAACGGAATCGGGCTTTTGCCGAGTTTGCCGCCATTTCTCGTAAAAAAGAAAAGAAAACAAAAGAAACGCAGGCCAACACTGCAATGCCGCTTGCCGGATCCATGTACTGTAGGAGAAACTTACGTGCAACGTAGCAGTCACCTCGAGCTAGCAGCTACGGACGCTGTTCAAATTCTGCAGCCGTCAACTCAACCACTCAAGTGTGTTCAGTCGGTACGTGTACACTTGTCTATTCCTTAAAATTTTAATGTGATCTCGTCAAAAATTTCATAGTGTTTGGATTCTGAAACTTGCACAGGTAAACAGTTTAATTGCACTGTTGTTCACGAAGAAATATCATAATGAAGCTTACAGGTATTGTGAGCGCTTAACAATTTCCCTCAGAACAATAGGTACTACACCGTTGACATTCAAGTAGGTTTTCAACAGCCAGAACAGGAATCGGTCTCCCCTTTTTTTAGCATTGGGTTAATACTTGGGTTATATTACAAAGGATTGGGTTACATTAAAAAAACAAGGGCAAAGAAACAAGGCTAAAGAATGGTTAATGACATCGTAAAACACGGCCTTTTTTATATTACATTTTCTAAAATTTTCCTGCGTTTGCCACAAAATCTGGCAGCAAACAACACTGGACGTCGCATTGTTTAAATGGCAGTCGTGTGAAATGAACCCTCTAAAGATCGCATTGCGACGCGGGCGACTGCACCGACTTCTTTCGCTCCTGTCGCAGCACGTGAAGCAGCCTTGACACTTCCACCACAGAACACCTGCATAACGTTATTCCGCTGCCATTGTGTTGACCGCGGTGCCGTGAACGGGTGAGCGCGGTCTCGCTTGTCGGCGCTGTAGCTAACAACCGCAAAATGAAGCTGCCAAATATTAGTGCGTGGTGATTTGGCATAAGAATTTAGCCTCAACTACAGATGCATTATGTGTGATTCTGCTAAAATCTCAAGGCCTCGCGACCATTCGTAACGCCGTACTCTTCTGGGTTCGCACAAAACAGAATTACCGCAAGTTGATTCGAAATTTATTGTGCCGCTCAGAACTCTTGTAACTTACACGTCTGCCTTATTTGGTTCTGAAGTAAAACAGACATATACTTAATTTTACGTGTGCCCAATCAGCAATATTCGACCAATATAGATGATGCGCGTTATCTATAGCTATCGCTAAATTTCCATTGCAGGGCAGTTACGAAATTGTTTATTATTGCATTATTCATTTATTCTACTGATTTCATTGTTCATCACACATCTAGCGTAGAGCTGTAGGGGGAATTACGCTGCTGCGATAGTTTTGATTGGCCTCTCTACCGTCAAACGCGCAGTTTATCGCCTTCGCCACAGTCGCGATTGGCAGTCGCGCGTCCCTTGCATCGCACGTTCCACTCGGTATACATTTCTATTCTACGCGAGTCAGAGGGCGTGTTCACCACTGCAGTGCCGTTCCCCTCGCGCCTTTCGTTCCCTCGTATCGATACGCGCAACGCTGTCCACGGTGTTCCGGTGCTATGCACAAGGTCACGGGTGCGAATTCCGTGCACGGCGGCCTCATTCGGATGGAGGGGGAATGCAAAACATTCGTGGGCTTCAGCTCTACGCACACGAAAGTAAAAAAAAAATATACAGGGAGGTGTCACCTAATATACAGCCACCACCTAACGGCGTCTCTCAGCGCCGTTTCTGTCGTTTTCAGCAATGCCGCATCACACATAACTTGATAGGGGAGTCAAGTGTCATCAATACTTCATTATAGTGGTGTTTAGCGATAAATCATGCATATGTAATAGTATTGAAATTCATTCGAGACAGATATTCGCTGATGCAGGAAAAATGCACTTCGTTGGTGCAACGAGAAACGCACGGTGTTAAGATCGGCCTGCAGCTATTTCAGCCCGCTGCACGTGTTCCAATCCAACCGGACGGGGCGCACTTCAGAGAACTGCGAATAACCAGCAGCCACGTGGCGCGGGGTCAGCTCAGGGGAGTTCTCGAGGGGAGGTAATTGGCGGAACCTCCCCATTAGCTTTTCGAGAAACCAGACAATGTGCTATCCGGCCGCGTCAACAGGCACGGCTCAGACTTCTACAAAGCCCCTCTTACGTCGGCTACGGACCACTGAAACATGTGCGGCACTGAAACCTCTGCAACACGTGTATGTGAGCCCGCTTCCTCCAAAAGGGCGGGTCATCTTCAATGACGTCGAACTATGACGTCAAGTGGAGTGCTTATAAGCAGCGATTGCCGGCTGCTAGTGTGTGGTCGTCGGGTGCTCGTAGTCGTGCTCGTCGTAGTGAGCTCAGTGCTCGTTGTCATGCTCGAAATGTACTCGTGAGCTGTGAGCTCTTAAGCTGTTTGCTGTATGTTGGTCTTGCGGGCACAATTTGGTAGTCACGCTAGACTGTCGATGTATGTCTTGTTCAAAATGTTAATATGAAAATAAATCCTGCTCGCCTAGTCCTGTCGCCCCAAGGTCCTCCCAACGACTACGACTGCCAAAACTCCGACAACTGGTGGCAGCGGTGGGATCGGCCTACGGCTCCTAGATCGGCCTACGGCTCCTGAATCGGCCTACGACTCGGAGACAGCAACGGCAGCTGACGGACGTTGGCACATAGTGGCCGACCGGTATCCTGATCAAGTTGGAGGCGACGTGAGATTGACCACCTCTTGCAACTGACTGGGTACGGCGGAGAAGGACTGGTGATATGGTGCTGCTTCAGTGGGTAAGCGTTTGGTTTTGGCTGCAAGATTTACCAGGCTTCAATTTGTCTGTGTTTTTGGATTTGATTCGCTGGGATCTTTTACTTGTATACTGATTTGCGTGGGTATCGCAGCAAGTATTGTGTGACAGCAGAGCCAAAGCTTAACGTGGCGACCATGGTCCTGATGTGTTTGACGAGAGCTGACCTGTTGTGGTTGTGTGAGGAGATCGAGGTAGGCGTAGAGGAGGACTTGACGGAAGCAGAAATTCGTAAGACAATTCTCGAAAGTGAGAATGATTTGAAATTCATAGAACAAAGGGGCAAACGAATTCTAAGTAAGAAACGGGAACAGGAAGCAATTAGGCAAGAACAGGATGAATTTAGGCAAAAACAGGAAGAAGCTAGGGAGAAACTGAAAGGGGTTTCGCAGGAAGAAGGCCTAACAGAAGTAACGAGGCAGTACGTTGCTGCATTGAACGATGAGATTCAAGGTTTTGAGCAGTTAATCGAGCAAAGTCAACAGCGGCTTGAGAAATCTGTAGGCTGGACGCAGCGAAAGTGGGAGGAAGTAGACAGCAGATTTCATTCGAAAGCCGACAGAAGTAGTAGTACCTGTGAGAGTAGCAGCACATTCACAGGTGAACTCGAAGTGTTAGCCGCTAACGGTGCGTTAGTGGCAGCAGAGGCCGTTAAAGGCCAGAGTGAGAGCGACGAAGTGCTGTGCCAACAAAGGACTGTAAAGACAGCTAGGCCAGCTGCGAACAAATCGGCGCAGTTACCGCGCGTGTGTGTCGCATCTCATGGTAGCGATGTCGTTAGCGACAGACGCGAGCACCCATGTCGAGTCAGATCTGCGTGCCGAAGCGATGTGCGACCTGGACGATGCAGTTGAGAGTAGTTCTCGGTATGGCGAGCTCCGTGGCTCACGAGAGAACAACTGCATTGTTCAGGGATCGGTGCGGCTCTCCGCCAGTCTAGACAGCCTAGATAGGGATGATTCTGTTGTTAATCATTCGGACTGTGCGCGTGAGACAGCGATCGATACCGACGGGCTGTGTGCAGATGCACAGCGTGAGCTGGGCAATGCAGTAGAGGGCAGTTCGCAAGAGTGCGAGTTGCATAACTCGAGTAAAGCCTGCTGCATTGTGCCAGAGTCGGTTGAGCGGTCCGCCAGTCGAGGCAAAGTGAGAGTAGATTTTAATGTAAATCACTCAGACTGTGCGGGTAAGAGACCGATCCGGGCCGACGAGATGTGTAACGGCCAGCACTAGGCGCGAGAGAGCGACATGGAAGAGAATTCACAGAAAAAACGCCACAGAAAGAAGCGCGCTAAAGATAGGAATGCGGTGACTAATGTAGCGCCACCAAAGACGGCGAGAGACCCAAAAGGGCAGGGCGCGAGGAAAAGAAAGGTGCGGTCGTCACTGACGATGTGTGCGCATCAAGCACGTTCGAGCCACAGGTCAAAAGGAGACCGAGAAGCACGTTCTGTACGGACGCGGACAAAGGGCACGGGGCAGTTAAATTCCTCGTCGTTCCGTCGTTCTTTTCGAAGCTCAGCGTGCAGTACGAAGAAGCGCAAGGTGGCAAGACGAGACCAGGTGGGGAGTAGCGACGCGGTCAATCGAGGTCATGATGAAAGCGGGGCGCCAGGACGCAAATTGGCATTAAACTGTAACGTCTTGGGGGAGCTGATAGTGAGTCAGCCCTTTTGTTGTTCCTCGGTAGCCAGAGTAGCTTTCAGACCGCGACCACCTCGAGTACGGCTCAAATAATATGAGTCAGTTGTAAACGTTTGAAAAAGAGAGGCCAAGAGAGCTTCCGTAGAAGGAAAAAAATTCAGTTTTGTTTTATTCTTGAGCATTTGGAAAATATCGCAATTTAAGACTACAGTTTCTTTCAGTATGTAAGGTATGAGCTTTGTTTATGTTTTGTTTAAGAAGCTCCGAGAGTTGAAAGACGCGTTTTAAGTAAACCTGTAGTTTAGCGAGTTGTTAGTCAATGAGTAAATAGGCTTTCTTTATTTTGTGTGTAAGTAACCTGAGTGTCAAGGTTATCGTTGAGAGGCCTATGGTAACGCGCGTGTGTTTTAGTTAACCTTCTTTTTTTATGTGTTGTTTTATTTTCTAAGGTTAAGCGCGGAGATTTTCAGTTAGTGCATCATTTGCACTGAGAAGAGCTCTTAGATCCATTAGCGCGTGTCCTGTGCGGACGGAAGGAAGCAGAACGTTTATGACTGGGTTGCTCGTGTGTGTTGAGGGCAGCCGTATTCTTACTTCTCTAGTACGCGTGCGTAGAGCTAGTTATTAGAAGACACATTTGTTCGAAGGTTCCTCTGTGTTGCGTTAGTTACGCAAGTTTGTTGTTCGTTTAAGGAACGTGTCCTGTGTGGACTAAAGGAACAAATGTGAGTAAGCGTAATGAAACGTTTGCGTAAGACGAAAGTACGCGTTCCGAATAGGGACCACAAAGCTAGCGCGTTTGTGATGACGTACCTGTGGAGTTGGCCAGACGGTTCAGTGGCAGCAGTACATTAGATAAGTACGCCACTGTGATAGGGTAAGAACAGGCTGTTCGTGAAGTTAGGCTGCTTAAGTTATGGTCGGGTATTGGTAGTTGAGAGCCTTCGGTTCGGTTCTGCGTAAACCTTTACTCTTGTGCAGCGCGACGGTCGGGTTTGGTCGAACTCAAGAGGAACGTGACCGCTCGCTTTGGCGGCACGAAATTTTGGGGCAAAATTTGGGGATTCCCAGTTGAGTGACTTGCACTGAAATTTTGATAGGAGGCCTGGTGGGTTAACAGCTGATTCCGTGCGTTTGCACATGGAGTGGTATTGTGTTGCCGGGTCGACTCTTCTGTGCAAGTTGTTGTGAGATGCTTGAAGGCATTCCAAGTGCGCAGGGGTTGCAGAGAGCAAAGCCATCGTGTTGCTCGCCGGCCATTCTCTTCCTGCCCAGCGGTTACCAGCACTGGCCAGGCGAGATTTTCCGGGCCATGGAGGAGCTGTTAAGATCGGCCTGCAGCTATTTCAGCCCGCTGCACGTGTTCCAGTCCAACCGGACGGGGCGCACTTCAGAGAACTGCGGATAACCAGCAGCCACGTGGCGCGGGGTCAGCTCAGGGGAGTTCTCGAGGGGAGGTAATTGGCGGAACCTCCCCATTAGCTTTTCGAGAAACCAGACAATGTGCTATCCGGCCGCGTCAACAGGCACGGCTCAGACTTCTACAAAGCCTCTCTTACGTCGGCTACGGACCACTGAAACATGTGCGGCACTGAAACCTCTGCAACACGTGTATGTGAGCCCGCTTCCTCCAAAAGGGCGGGTCATCTTCAATGACGTCGAACTATGACGTCAAGTGGAGTGCTTATAAGCAGCGATTGCCGGCTGCTAGTGTGTGGTCGTCGGGTGCTCGTAGTCGTGCTCGTCGTAGTGAGCTCAGTGCTCGTTGTCATGCTCGAAATGTACTCGTGAGCTGTGAGCTCTTAAGCTGTTTGCTGTATGTTGGTCTTGCGGGCACAATTTGGTAGTCACGCTAGACTGTCGATGTATGTCTTGTTCAAAATGTTAATATGAAAATAAATCCTGCTCGCCTAGTCCTGTCGCCCCAAGGTCCTCCCAACGACTACGACTGCCAAAACTCCGACAACTGGTGGCAGCGGTGGGATCGGCCTACGGCTCCTAGATCGGCCTACGGCTCCTGAATCGGCCTACGACTCGGAGACAGCAACGGCAGCTGACGGACGTTGGCACATAGTGGCCGACCGGTATCCTGATCAAGTTGGAGGCGACGTGAGATTGACCACCTCTTGCAACTGACTGGGTACGGCGGAGAAGGACTGGTGATATGGTGCTGCTTCAGTGGGTAAGCGTTTGGTTTTGGCTGCAAGATTTACCAGGCTTCAATTTGTCTGTGTTTTTGGATTTGATTCGCTGGGATCTTTTACTTGTATACTGATTTGCGTGGGTATCGCAGCAAGTATTGTGTGACAGCAGAGCCAAAGCTTAACGTGGCGACCATGGTCCTGATGTGTTTGACGAGAGCTGACCTGTTGTGGTTGTGTGAGGAGATCGAGGTAGGCGTAGAGGAGGACTTGACGGAAGCAGAAATTCGTAAGACAATTCTCGAAAGTGAGAATGATTTGAAATTCATAGAACAAAGGGGCAAACGAATTCTAAGTAAGAAACGGGAACAGGAAGCAATTAGGCAAGAACAGGATGAATTTAGGCAAAAACAGGAAGAAGCTAGGGAGAAACTGAAAGGGGTTTCGCAGGAAGAAGGCCTAACAGAAGTAACGAGGCAGTACGTTGCTGCATTGAACGATGAGATTCAAGGTTTTGAGCAGTTAATCGAGCAAAGTCAACAGCGGCTTGAGAAATCTGTAGGCTGGACGCAGCGAAAGTGGGAGGAAGTAGACAGCAGATTTCATTCGAAAGCCGACAGAAGTAGTAGTACCTGTGAGAGTAGCAGCACATTCACAGGTGAACTCGAAGTGTTAGCCGCTAACGGTGCGTTAGTGGCAGCAGAGGCCGTTAAAGGCCAGAGTGAGAGCGACGAAGTGCTGTGCCAACAAAGGACTGTAAAGACAGCTAGGCCAGCTGCGAACAAATCGGCGCAGTTACCGCGCGTGTGTGTCGCATCTCATGGTAGCGATGTCGTTAGCGACAGACGCGAGCACCCATGTCGAGTCAGATCTGCGTGCCGAAGCGATGTGCGACCTGGACGATGCAGTTGAGAGTAGTTCTCGGTATGGCGAGCTCCGTGGCTCACGAGAGAACAACTGCATTGTTCAGGGATCGGTGCGGCTCTCCGCCAGTCTAGACAGCCTAGATAGGGATGATTCTGTTGTTAATCATTCGGACTGTGCGCGTGAGACAGCGATCGATACCGACGGGCTGTGTGCAGATGCACAGCGTGAGCTGGGCAATGCAGTAGAGGGCAGTTCGCAAGAGTGCGAGTTGCATAACTCGAGTAAAGCCTGCTGCATTGTGCCAGAGTCGGTTGAGCGGTCCGCCAGTCGAGGCAAAGTGAGAGTAGATTTTAATGTAAATCACTCAGACTGTGCGGGTAAGAGACCGATCCGGGCCGACGAGATGTGTAACGGCCAGCACTAGGCGCGAGAGAGCGACATGGAAGAGAATTCACAGAAAAAACGCCACAGAACGAAGCGCGCTAAAGATAGGAATGCGGTGACTAATGTAGCGCCACCAAAGACGGCGAGAGACCCAAAAGGGCAGGGCGCGAGGAAAAGAAAGGTGCGGTCGTCACTGACGATGTGTGCGCATCAAGCACGTTCGAGCCACAGGTCAAAAGGAGACCGAGAAGCACGTTCTGTACGGACGCGGACAAAGGGCACGGGGCAGTTAAATTCCTCGTCGTTCCGTCGTTCTTTTCGAAGCTCAGCGTGCAGTACGAAGAAGCGCAAGGTGGCAAGACGAGACCAGGTGGGGAGTAGCGACGCGGTCAATCGAGGTCATGATGAAAGCGGGGCGCCAGGACGCAAATTGGCATTAAACTGTAACGTCTTGGGGGAGCTGATAGTGAGTCAGCCCTTTTGTTGTTCCTCGGTAGCCAGAGTAGCTTTCAGACCGCGACCACCTCGAGTACGGCTCAAATAATATGAGTCAGTTGTAAACGTTTGAAAAAGAGAGGCCAAGAGAGCTTCCGTAGAAGGAAAAAAATTCAGTTTTGTTTTATTCTTGAGCATTTGGAAAATATCGCAATTTAAGACTACAGTTTCTTTCAGTATGTAAGGTATGAGCTTTGTTTATGTTTTGTTTAAGAAGCTCCGAGAGTTGAAAGACGCGTTTTAAGTAAACCTGTAGTTTAGCGAGTTGTTAGTCAATGAGTAAATAGGCTTTCTTTATTTTGTGTGTAAGTAACCTGAGTGTCAAGGTTATCGTTGAGAGGCCTATGGTAACGCGCGTGTGTTTTAGTTAACCTTCTTTTTTTATGTGTTGTTTTATTTTCTAAGGTTAAGCGCGGAGATTTTCAGTTAGTGCATCATTTGCACTGAGAAGAGCTCTTAGATCCATTAGCGCGTGTCCTGTGCGGACGGAAGGAAGCAGAACGTTTATGACTGGGTTGCTCGTGTGTGTTGAGGGCAGCCGTATTCTTACTTCTCTAGTACGCGTGCGTAGAGCTAGTTATTAGAAGACACATTTGTTCGAAGGTTCCTCTGTGTTGCGTTAGTTACGCAAGTTTGTTGTTCGTTTAAGGAACGTGTCCTGTGTGGACTAAAGGAACAAATGTGAGTAAGCGTAATGAAACGTTTGCGTAAGACGAAAGTACGCGTTCCGAATAGGGACCACAAAGCTAGCGCGTTTGTGATGACGTACCTGTGGAGTTGGCCAGACGGTTCAGTGGCAGCAGTACATTAGATAAGTACGCCACTGTGATAGGGTAAGAACAGGCTGTTCGTGAAGTTAGGCTGCTTAAGTTACGGTCGGGTATTGGTAGTTGAGAGCCTTCGGTTCGGTTCTGCGTAAACCTTTACTCTTGTGCAGCGCGACGGTCGGGTTTGGTCGAACTCAAGAGGAACGTGACCGCTCGCTTTGGCGGCACGAAATTTTGGGGCAAAATTTGGGGATTCCCAGTTGAGTGACTTGCACTGAAATTTTGATAGGAGGCCTGGTGGGTTAACAGCTGATTCCGTGCGTTTGCACATGGAGTGGTATTGTGTTGCCGGGTCGACTCTTCTGTGCAAGTTGTTGTGAGATGCTTGAAGGCATTCCAAGTGCGCAGGGGTTGCAGAGAGCAAAGCCATCGTGTTGCTCGCCGGCCATTCTCTTCCTGCCCAGCGGTTACCAGCACTGGCCAGGCGAGATTTTCCGGGCCATGGAGGAGCTGTTAAGATCGGCCTGCAGCTATTTCAGCCCGCTGCACGTGTTCCAGTCCAACCGGACGGGGCGCACTTCAGAGAACTGCGGATAACCAGCAGCCACGTGGCGCGGGGTCAGCTCAGGGGAGTTCTCGAGGGGAGGTAATTGGCGGAACCTCCCCATGAGCTTTTCGAGAAACCAGACAATGTGCTATCCGGCCGCGTCAACAGGCACGGCTCAGAGTTCTACGAAGCCCCTCTTACGTCGGCTCCGGGCCACTGAAACCTGCGCGGCACTGAAACCTGTGCAACACGTGTATGTGAGCCCGCCTCCTCCAAAAGGGCGGGTCATCTTCAATGACGTCGAACTATGACGTCAAGTGGAGTGCTTATAAGCAGCGATTGCCGGCTGCTAGTGTGTGCTCGTCGGGTGCTCGTAGTCGTACTCGTCGTAGTGAGCTCAGTGCTCGTTGTCATGCTCGAAATGTACTCGTGAGCTGTGAGCTCTTAAGCTGTTTGCTGTATGTTAGTCTTTCGGGCACCATTTGGTAGTCACGCTAGACTGTCGATGTATGTCTTGTTCAAAATGTTAATATGAAAATAAATCCTGCTCGCCTAGTCCTGTCGCCCAAGGTCCTCCCAACGACTACGACTACCAAAACTCCGACAACGGGCAATATGGTATTTTTGTGATGTATTTAATGTAAAGAGGAAAATGTATAGCTAACACCTAATGCCTAACTGCGCATTCCTCAGGGTAACCGTCCCTCATTTACTTGGGGTTTCGAGCCCCCCCCCCCACCCCCCACTGTGAGCAACTTCTTTTCTATTTATTGATATAGCTTCACATTTACCTAACGGATTGAAGCTACGGGCACTAAGCGTTTGATTGTCTCACAGAAGTGAGTGTTCTCGCATATTTTTATCGCTGGTAGAATTTCGCTCTCCTAGATGTCAGTAGTGACTATAGTGGCCCACAGCAAAGAGGATCATGCAGCACCATGGTCTTCGATGCCGTTTGTGGTTGAATACAATCAACTAAGCGAAGATCTTTTTCAAAGCTTTTTTTATCGAATATGTAATACTTCAAAACATTAAGTAAAAGTTAAAGCACGAACTTCTCGGCCAATCACTCAGCGTGGGTACGAGCTATAATATGAAGCCATCGTCATCGTCGTCATCATCGTCGCCTTTCACGCGCCGCGAGCCAGCTCCCGTGCCCGTGCGTTCCAAGAAGACCCAGAATCAGAAGGACAAGAACGCGACCATGTCCACCGCAGAACAGCCTCTCAGCTCAGCATGGAAGGCCTGGTTGTCGCTTCCCGCCAATACTGTCCGAGATGAGGCGAGATCGTCGCGGATAGGGGGCGGTGGCCGCCGATCGTCGCCGGTGCACCGAGGAGACGGGGTGAACTCCTTACCGCAGCCGTCGTGGAGCAGGCCTGTCTCCCAGAAGCCGGTCGCGGACCAGGAAGCCCTCGGTTGCGACTACGCGGCTGCAGCGACACCCCCGGGTGATGTGGGGATTCCTACGGCTGCAGAAACCTCGGAGGTCCCGTGCACACCAACGTACGACGCAACCCTGGTGTCAGGGCAAGGACCATGCTGTGACAAAGGCTGCGCCATGGCGAGCATGGCCACGACCGCGCCCTAGGACGACGCGGTTGTTGCGGATGCATGTCACGGACACTCGAGTCCGCAACCAACCAGGCCCCTGCTGCGTGACAACTGCCTCGACAGATGTGACGGTGCGGTCCCGCATTGTGCTGCGTCGATTCACATTGCGGCTGATCATCGCGGCGGTACGGCGATATAACGCCGGCTGCACGCACTCACCTTGTAATTACGTAAATATATGTTGAACATACGAGACGCTGCCTCGTTTTTTTCACTCTTTAGGCGAGGAACACCGTATGCCACATTTCAAAGTACGGGGTTCGGAATTGACCGAGTTGGCAGCATAAAAGCCGCGGCTGCTGCTTTAGTCTCAAACCAACAACGCACCAATGAAGCTTGCAACGCTATTAGTCACGTCCGCGCCATCGCGAGACGGCGCTCTCCGTTGTACTTGAAACATCACAGGTGGCCGTTTCAGGCGACGCTTGAGACTATACAAACAGACATTCAGCGCATCATCCCTAGTGAAAAAAAATTTCCTATTTTCCATAACTTCTATATCAAAAAGGACCAAATGGCATATAGGAAAAAATGGGGTTTCGTATGGAATACTATATGTTTCATATCGGATTATTGTATATGGGTGTAATGGAGCATAGGGACATTTTCGATGGGGATGTCTGTAAAAAGCGAGCAGGTGATGAGGCTAATCTGTGAAAAGCGTTGCAGCTTGGTAGAATGCGAATGTGTTAATGGGGTGTCGCCGATATGAAACGAGGACGAAGCCTGTAACTGTGGTGTTAGACATAGGGCGTACACCAAGTCGCCTCAAAAGAAATGAAAGAAACGTGAAGTGAAAGTCAACGAATGTTTTGACGAACGGCAAAAACTACATGAAGTCGGTAAATTAACTTTAATTGAATTCTTTAGCAAGGTGTTTAAACAGCGTGAGCGCCTTTTAGTTTGGTGAAGAATGATTAATAAAGAAACACACGTTAAGCACAACAAGACGACAGTACTTTAACCGCGATGAGAAATTCAGTACTTGATGTTAAAACGGGTATCCTATTTGAAAATTTCTTCATTCTCATTTTCTATTACGGCAATAAACATACATTGCAATCTCATTTACGCTGCCCGATTACAAAGCTTACCAATTCTACATTCTAGATTGCACCGAAAATCGCCCTTCTTGAAAACAAAGACAAATACACCAACTGTGGTTGCTCGTTGGGTTGGGCTGCTAAGCACGACGTCGCGGGACCGTATCCCGGCCTCGGCGGCCACATTTCGATGGAAGCCAAATGCGAAAACACCCGTGTACTTTGATTTATGTGCACGTTAAAGAACCGCAGGTGGTTCAAATTATTATGGAGTCCCCCACTAGGGCGCGCCTCATAATGAGATCGTTATTTGGCACTTAAAACTCCATAATTAAAAAAAAAGACAAATAGAATGAAGCTAAGGCAGACATTCAATACAGTGGAGCGCCTTGTAAACAACGCCTCAAGTCGACATCACCTGTGCTACGAGGGAATAATTCTCTCCTCCTTCGAATGTTAGATATGCGGTGTGTGACATTTACAACGAAGTTACCTGTATAACAAATAATCTCAGAGGCCCCAAGCACTTCTTTATTAATGTGTCGGATTGTATACCCGTGAACACACTTATGCAAGAATAACAGGTACCGCCCTTTACGGCGTCAGTTGAATGGCCTCACCTGTTAAGAACCCACATGTATATGACGCTTTCTATACATTCAAATAGCTTTTTTACGCTACATCATCGCGTTATGGACGCTCAGAGTTTAGTTATCCCACAAGAACACACAATCTCAACGTCCGTCTCAGTTCGCTGCCTAGATGTCAGCAGTGACCAGGATAAAAGAACAGCGAAGACGAAGACGCCACGAGGCGGCCGCACTTCACGCGAAGCGAGCTAGTGCGCGACACCGTGCTCTCAAGCGGCTGAAGAATCGGAACCAGAAGCAAGCCAGCACGGCTACGTCAGGTCAACGCCCAGGCATGGAGCGGAGCGCCAGCGCGTCATTTCGAGTCAAGAGGGCCAGAGACCAGGCAAGCACGTCGTACGGAGGTGACGGGTGGCCTTGCCGATCGCCGGTCCGCCGAGGAGGGGTGGTGTCTTCCCTGCACCTGGCCCGGGACTGGCTAGTCCTCCGGACGCCGGGAGAGGCCCAGGAAGCCCTCGACTGCGACTACGCCGCCAGAACGACCACCGCGTGCGGTAGGGGTGTTCTGACGGCTGCATCCTGGGGCCTCCCTCGGGGACCGGCGTGCGATGCGGCCCGGGCACCACGAGGGCACGGGCCATGCTGCCGCAGCAACGTCACCGGGACAACGTGACAAGGCCCGTGCCCATGGACGACGCGGCGGCCGCTTTTGGCGGCTCTCAAATCCGTAACCAACCAGACTCGCGAAGTCTGGTTGCGGACCGGACAAAGGCGGCCTGAGCGACACGCATCGTGCAGCGCGATCTCCATGGCCGCGTACACCACCACGGCATCCATGTGCCGGCTACACCGACGCTCTTGTGAAATATGTAAATACAGATCGTACATACGTGCACGGTCGCCTTGTTTCACTCGTCACTCACTGTGTCGACAAGTAACTGCCAACCTATAGCGTTCCCTCTTTCTCTTTTTCTTTTTCCAGCGGAACGCGCTACACCATCGGTCGCGTCAGCGGACTCATGAGACAACGATTAGCTCTGTTATATGCGAGCAGCTGATAGAAAATCCCGCCCACAAAAAAAAAAAGCTAGCGTTGTGTGTGCGTTCTTCGTGTGATGCATTTGTGCGAATCACTTTACAGCAAAGCTAAACGTTAATACTTAATATCTAATTCCGAATGGAAAGATGAGTAGCCTACAATCTCCTTTAGAGAATCGCGCATTAAGCAACTACTTTCCATGGAGGTCCAGCTTCTTGGGAAAGTTGGCTTATTCACTTATTAATAAGTGCTATTAACTCGAAAAAATACGTACGCCAACCACGCACTTCTCTTTCTTTTTTTCATCAACTTGAATCAATGCGCCTTCAAAACGTTATGTTACTTTGGCAGTCGTCTTTCATATACACTGGTTTTCAAATTGCATTTTCTTTCATGTTATTGTTGTTAATGCATAAAGTACTCATCTCTGACCCCTTCGATGGTCTTTCAAAGCGAGATATTTCCTAGTATTTATAAGATTTCTTTTGCAGCTACAATAAAAAAAATGCGCGTGGAATGTTGCTGCGCATGTGAAGATACATGTCCCACATTATATATGTAAACAAGCTAGTACATACAACCACACAGCAAGCAAGCTGTTACGGATATTGCACTGCATTTTCGGATTCGTTACCACTCATGTTCACTAAATTCCTACTCGGCCGCATTGGCTCTGACTCATATTCGCCGAAGTTATACTTAGCCAGGCTCATAAGAACTCCGCCTCAGGGGTCGGTGCATCTCTTAGTGAGATGACGTTTAAGTGAGTTTAGCGAGCTATGTATACATTCCATGGCATATTAGCTAATAATATTTCGCGAGAAAACTTTGGCTTGGCAATTTGGCTGCTGGGGGGCCATTTAGCACACTTCAACACTAAGCTGAATAAGTGACTGTGGTAGAATATATTTAAGAAAAAAGACTTATATCACTGCAAGTACAACAATGAGAACGTGATAGGAATGTGTGCTTAATACGATGCAGACGAATGCTAAATGCATGTACAAACGGAACCGGGCTTTCGCCGAGTTGCCCGCCATTTCTCGTAAAAAAGAAAAGAAAACAAAAGAAACGCAGGCCAACACAGCAATGCCGCTTGCCGGGTCCATGTACTGTAGGAGAAACTTACGTGGAACATAGCGGTCACCTCGAGCTAGCAGCTACGGACGCTGTTCGAATTCTGCAGCCGGCAACTCAACCACTCAAGTGTGTTCAGTCGGTACTTGTACACTTGTCTAAAGCTTAAAAATTTAATGTGATCTCGTGAAAAATTTTATAGCGTTTGGATTCTGAAACTTGCATAGGTAAACAGTTTTATTGCACTGTTGTTCACGAAGAAATATACAGAAGCTTACATATTGTGAATGCTTAACACTTTCCCTCAGAACAATAGGTACTACGCTGTTGACGTTCAAGCAGGTTTTCGACAGCCAGAACAGGAATCAGTCTCCCCTTTTTTTAGCATTGGGTTAATGCTTGGGTTAAATTACAAAGGATTGGGTAACATTAAAAAACAAGGGCAAAGAAACAAGGTTAATAACGTCGTAAAACACGGGCCTTTTTATTACATTTTCAAAATTTTGCTGCGTATGCCACTAAATCTTGCAGCAAGCAACACTGGACGTCGCATTATTTAAATGGCAGTCGTGCGAAATGAACCCTCTAAAGATCGCATTGCGACGCGAGCGACTGCCCCGACTTCTTTCGTTCCTGACGCAACACGTGAAACAGCCTTGACACTTCCACCACAGAACACCTGCATAACGTTATTCCACTGCCATTGTTTTGATGATGGTGCGGGCAACGGGTGAGCGCGGTCTCGCTTGTCGGCGCTGTAGCTAACACCCGCAAAATGCAGCTGTCAAATAGGAGTGCGTAGTGATTTGTCATATGAATATATAGCCTCAACTACAGATGCAATATGTGTGATCCTGCTAAAATCTGAAGGCCTCGGCTACCATTCGTAACGCCGTACTCTTCTGGGTTCGCACAAAACAGAATTACCGCAAGTTGATTCGAAATTTATTCTGCCCCTCAGAAATCTTGTAACTTACACCTCCGCCTGATTCGGTTCTGACGTGAAACATACCTATACTTTCTTCTACGTGTACCAAATCAGCAATATTCGACCAATACGTGATGTACGTTATCTAGGCTATCGCTAAATGTGATGTATTGAATGTAAAGAGGAAAATGTGCAGCTAATACCTAATACCTTACTGCGCATGCCTCAGGGTAATCGTTCCTGATTTACTTACGGTGTTGAGCCCCACCCCCACCCCTACTGTGAGCAACTTCTTTTCTATTTATTTAAATATCTTCACTTTTACCTAACGGATTGAAGTTACGGGCACTAAGCGTTTTATTGTCTTACGGAAGTAAGCGTTCTCGCACATTTTCATCGTCGGTCGAATTTCGCTCTCCTAGATGTCAGTAGTGACTATGGTGGTGGTGGCGGTGGTGGTGATGTTGAAGCAGGCGGGGTTAGCCTGGCATACATAGCCGGCAATTGTTCCGCCTGATCCTCCTTCGAGTTGAGATCAGGGGTGTGTCACCAGGTGTCGATGAGCCCCGTGTCTCGCAGGAAGGCTGTCAGCAGTCGTTGCGCTCTCTTCCTGAACGTCGCGGGCCCTCCGGGGAAAACAACGTCTTCAAAGGTCCTGTGCGTGAGACCGCTTTTTTGCAGGTTGTCGACCATCGCTTTTCTTTCTGTGTCAAACTGCGGGCATAGCCAAATGAAATGTTCGATGTCGCCAATGTCACCACAGAAAACACAGAGTGAGGAAGCGCGAAGCCCAGTAGTGACTATAGTCGCCAACACCAAAGAGGATTATGCAGCACCATGGTCTTTGAAGCCGTTTGTGGTTGAATGCAATCAACTAAACGAAGATGTTTATTAAAGGTTTTTTATCGAATATTTAATACTTCAAAACATTAAGTAAAAGTTAAAGCACGCACTTCCCGGCCAATAACTGAGCGTGGGCACAAGTCCTATTATGAGGTCATCATCATCATCGTCATCATCGTCGCCTTTCACGCGCCGCGAGCCAGCACACGAGCGGTGCGTTCCAAGAAGACCCAGAATCAGGAGGAAAACAACGCGACTATTTCGACTGCAGCACAGGCTCTACGATCAACGTGGAAGGTGTGCGCGTCGCTTCCCGTCGAGACTGTCCTAGATAAGGCGAGATCGTCGCAGATAGGGGGCGGGGGCCGCCGATCGTCACCGGTGTACCGAGGAGACGGGATGAAGTCCTTAGCGCAGCCGTCGTGCAGCTGGCCAGTCTACCAGAAGCCGGTCGCGGACCAGGAAGCCCTCCGAGGCGACTACGGCGCCGCAGCGATACCCGCGGGCGATGTGGGGGTTCCTACGGCTGCAGAAACCTCGGAACTCCCGTGCGGACCAACGTACGACGCAACCCTGGTGGCAGGGCGCGCACCATGCTGTGACAAAGGCTGCGCCATGGCGAGCATGGCCACGACGACACCCTCGGACGACGCGGTGGCTGCGGACGCTTGGCACGGACACTCGAGCAGCGTGACAACTGCCTCGACAGATGAGACGCCGCGGTCAAGCGTCGCGCTACCTCGATTCACATTGCGGCTGATCATTGCGGTGATACGGTGATATAACGCCGGCTGCATCCACACTCTATGTAAATTACGTAAATGTATATTTTGAACACACGATACGCCGCCTCATTTTCTTCACTCTTTAGGCGAGGAAGAACGTATGCCACATTTCAAAGTACGGTGTTCGGAATTGACCGAGTTGGCAGCATAAAAGCCGCGGTTGCTGCTTTAGTCTCAAACCAACAACCGCGCCAATGCAGCTTGCAATGCTATCAGTCACGTCAGCGCCATCGCGAGACGGCGCTCTCCGTTTTGGTCGTAACATCACAGGTGGTTGTTTCAGGCGCCGCTTGAGGCGATATAGACACTCAGCGCAGCATCCCTAGTGAAAAAAAAAACTCGTATTCTCCATAACTCCTATATCCAATAGCACCAAATGACATATTGGAAAAAACGGGTCTTTGTATGGAATACTATATATGTTTCATATCGGATTATTGCTTGAGGGAGTTGTGGGGCATAGGAATTTTTCGATAGGGATGTGTGTTAAAAGCGAGCACATGATACGGCTAATCTGCAAAAAGCGTTGCAGCTTGGTAGAATGTGAATGTGTTAATGGGGTTGCGCCGAAATGAAATGAGGACGAAGCATGTAACGGTGGTGTAGACATAGGGCGTGCACCAAGTCGCCTCAAAAGAAATGAAAGAAAGTGAAGTGAAACAATTCGATGAGCGTTTTGACGAATAGCAGAAACGACATAAACTTGGAAAATTAACCTTAATTGAATTCTTTAGCAAAGTGCCCCCAAAAAAGCATGGCGCCTTTTAATTTGGCAAATAATTATGAAGAAAAAAACAAAGTAAGAAGATCAAGACGAAAGTACTTTAACAGAGATGCGTACTTCAGTACTTTATCTTAAAACAAGTATGTTATTTGAAAATTTCATCATTCTCATTTTCTATCACGGTAATAAACATTCATTGCAATGTAATTTACGAAGCCGGATTACAAAGCTTATCAACTCTAAATTCTAAATTCCACCGAAATCGTCCTTCTTGAAAACAAAGACAAATACACCCACTGTGGTTGCTTGTTGACTTGGGCTGCTAAGCACGACGCCGCAGGACCGTATCCCGGCCTCGGCGGCCGCATTTCGATGGAGCCAAAATGCGAAAACACCCGTGTACTTATTTATGTGCACGTTAAAGAACCCCAGGTCGTTCAAATTATTCCGGAGTCCCCCTCTATGGCGTGCCTCAAAAGGATATGATTATTTTGCACTTAAAACTCCATATTAAAAAAAAGGCAAATAGAGTGAAGCTAAGGCAGGCATTCAATACAGTGGAGCGCCTTGCAAACAACGCCCCACATCGAAATCACCTGTATTACGAAGGAATAATTCTTTCCTCCTTCGAATGTTTGATATGCGGTGCGGGACTTTTACAACGAAGTTACCTGTATAACAAATAATCCCAGTGGCACCAAGCACTTCTTTATGAATGTGTTGGATTGTATACCCGTGAACACACTTATGCAAGAATAACAGGTCCCACCTTTTACGGCGTCAGTTCCAAGATCTCACCTGTTAAGAACCCACATGAAAATGTAACACCACGAAAGTCCGGTGTACCTATCCAAAAGTATATTCACAAGAAGTTTTACAAGTCATTGAAAGACTGCAGCCTGTTCACTGAAGTCTTTCAAAAATTTTTGTCTTCGACCTGAGCCTAGCATGAGTAAGTGCGGAATACATATCTGCTGACTGGCAGAAGCCATCGTAGTGGCCTTCGAACTGACAAAACATTAACGTTGAATAAAACAGTGGAGGTTCAAAGCATATAATTTGGTAGAGGGAAGTATTCGCCAACTGTTCAAGTACGCTGCCCGTCATAGATTCCGACCTTCTGTCATGGAACTAGTCCGTTGATTCTTGTATATTTGTAAAGTTCGGCTTTCACTGCTGGTTTGGTAAACATAACAATAACCTCTGAATAAGCTTCTAATTTATTTTATTGCATTGTCTTAAAAACACATGAGGTGTATATATGCATTCGAAAAAAAAAAATTCTTCATTGTGGGTGTTACAGAATCTTATATTAACGTCATGCTTGAATAAAATTCTGGAAATTTCCTTATCCGCTGTAAATATTGCTACGGAACAGTATTTGCGATCACGAAGAGGCGAGCAGTGTGAAGATGACCACGACGATTAGAGGCTAGCGCGGGCTGTTGCCTCTTGGCCAAGCGCGGCGTATTCTCTTGTAAATATACTTGCATATAGCTTTTCGTCTGCGTCTTCCTACGTAACATATCTGGTGGAGGTGGACGTTCCCTGTACCTCGTCACGGAGCTTCGCAGTGGACGCTACGTCGAGCGTTCCTTCATGACTCCCGGCGATGACAACTCGACTCAGCCGCCTCCGACACCTGCTGCCACTTCGACGACCTACATCACTCTCCCCGCTCCCCGTGATCCTGGCGTATTCTCGGGCAAAGATGGGGAAGACGTCGATGACTGGATCAGCCTGTACGAACACGTCAACCGCAATAACCGGTGGGACCCTACTATCATGCTCGCCAACGTAGTCTTTTACCTCGGTGGCACACCTCGAGTTTGGTTTCGTACGCACGAAGATGAGCTCACCAGTTGGGATTCGCTTAAGCAAAAGCTCCGAGACTTGTTCGGCAACCCATACGGTCACCAACTTGCCGCGCAGAAGGCGTTATCCAGCCGCGTGCAGACATCAACGGAGCCCTACGTCACGTACATTCAGGACGTCTTGGCTCTGTGCCGCAAAGTTGACGCACGCATGAATCAGTCAGACAAGGTTTCCCACATCCTCAAAGGCATTGCCGATGACGCCTTCAACTTGCTCGTTTGCAACAACGTGGCGACGGTGGATGCAGTTATAAAAGAGTGCCGCCGCCTGGAACTAGCTAAAAGCCGACGTATTGACCAGCAGTTTGCCCGTCTGCCCAACACCCTAGCGACATCTTCCTGTGCCGATGCTCCTCGTCCCAACAACACTGGCGATGTTACCCGGATCGTCCGGCGTGAGAGTGAGGCCGCCTATCCGTCTGCCTTCGACTCCAGCCCATCCAACGCACCTGCAGTCACGGTTTCCCTGATCCAGGCAGTTGTCCGCCAGGAATTCGAAAACATGTGTTTCACACCATCTGCTCTTCCCATCTGGTGTTAACGTTGTTGGGACGAGGACGAGGAGGTGTTAACGTTGTTGGACTCTCGAGGTTGAGTGTGTTGAGCTGCCCCATGAGGAAACGAAAGCCTGGTTGCGCTACCGCGCACAAAGATCCTTTTGTTACATGCACTCGCAATGTGGTGTATAAGATTCCACTTTCGTGTGGGAAGTATTACGTGGGACAGACGGGCAGATGTTTAAACGTGCGTCTGGCGGAGCATAGTAACAAAGGGGAGAGCAGCGCAATAGATGGGCATCTTGCTGCACATTGTAGAAAATGTGATGCGAAGGCACCATGCTTACCTCTCCTAAAACAAACTGTTGTTGTCTATCGCCACAGGAATAAGATTACGTGGGAAATTGTCGAAGCAGCTGAGATAGCCAGAGCAGGTGATGATTGCGTTAGCACGCCGTCTATACTTTTATCAAAGAAAGAGCTTGAATTTTTGGGTAAAGTAGTCACATGACTGCTTTTCGTCCTTCCCTTCAGTGTGTCTATTGCAGTGGCGTCCCAGTGAGTATATATATGCTCACCAGCTGCAATAAATGAATTGTTGAAAGTTAGCGCTCGTCCCGTGTTCCTGCTTGTCCCTGTGTCTTTCTTGCGCTATGTATCCCAGTTTGTACGCTGACTGCCTGTCTCGCTACCCGGTAGACGAGCCTGACGATGTCGACAGTAGTAGCGCTAACGGCATTTTCTCTCTGTCTGCTTTCACTAACATCGCCGATGAGCAGTACGGAGACCTATCGCTGCGAGCACTCATCGAGCGTCTGCGCTCTACACCTACCGACGCATCCATTCGCCGATATGTCCTCCAGGGCGGCAATTTGTATCGAAGAAACTTTCTCCCTGACGGCTCTCATCTTCTTCTTCTTGTCGTGCCAAAATATCTACGACAGACTGTGCTCTTTGAGATGCATGACGCACCCACTGCAGGACATCTTGGGGTAACCCGCACGTACGACCGCGTCCGCCGCCGCTTCTATTGGCCTGGTCTCGCTCGCTCCGTCCGACGCTATGTTGCTGCCTGTGATCCCAGCCAGCGTCGGAAAACACCTCAGGTGCTACCTGCCGGTCTTCTCCAGCCGATCACCGTCCCTGAGGAACCGTTCTTTCGTGTTGGATTAGACCTCCTCGGTCCCATTCTCACGTAATCCTCTGGGAAAAAATGAGTAGCCGTCGCAACTGATTACGCCACCCGATACGCTATCACGCGGGCTCTCCCAACCAGTTGCGCCACTGACGTCGCGGACTTTGTCTTGCGTGACATTATCTTGCTTCATGGCGCCCCGCGACAGCTGCTTACTGACCGTGGTCGAAACTTCCTCTCGAAAGTTATCGCCGACATTGTGCGTTCCTGCTCCATTCAACACAAGCTGACTACCTTATACCATCCTCAAACCAATGTCCTGACAGAGCGGTTAAACCGTACTCTTACCGATATGCTGTCCAAGTACGTTTCAAAGGACCACCACGACTGGGACATTGCCCTTCCTTACGTAACATTTGCGTACAATTCTTCCCGGCACGACACCGCCGGATTTTCTCCATTTTATCTACTGCACGGTCGTGAACCTATCTTGCCCCTAGACACGGCACTACCTCCTGCTGCGATCTCCACAAACGAGTATGGGCGCTACGCCATCGCCCTCGCCGACCATGCACGCCAGCTTGCCCGTGCTCGACTGACGGCCTCACAAACCACTCAGCAGTGTCAGTACAACGCCCGCCATCGTGACGTACAGTTTTCGCCTGGTGCGCTCGTGCTCCTGTGGCCGTCCTCTCGTCACGTCGGACTTTCAAAGAAGCTCCTTTCGCGATACACAGGGCCCTACCGCGTGCTGCGCCAGGCGATGCCTGTGACGTACGAAATTGCTCCTGTGGGTTCAACCTCGTCCTCTCCTCTGGCATCTAGTGATGTCGTGCATGTCAGTAGGCTCAAGGCCTACTACACTGCTTCCGAGTCCGGCCTTTAGTCGCTCCGGGACGGCGCTTTTGCCGCCGGGGGTAGTGCTACGGAACAGTATTTGCCATCACGAAGAGGCGAGCAGTGTGAAGACGACGACGACGATTAGAGGCTAGCGCGGGCTGTTGACTCTTGGCCAAGCGCGGCGCATTCTCTTGTAAATATACTTGTATATAGCTTTTCATCAACGTCTTCATATACGTAACAATATTATAAAATAAATTTATTGTGGCTCTAATGCCCTTACCTGATCTAAGAAAATGAAAAGTGATGAAGCGAATTCACATAATGATGATGATAATTATCTTGTTGAAGGGGATGATGACGACGATGAATTTGCAAATCGTGCCAGATAAAGGGATTGGCCAAGTTTAGGGTGGTTGATTTAAACCTAAATAAGACTACATGAATAAAAAATAGGCAACGAAAAGTTTAAGAATAAAAAGAAAAGAAATCATCTAGGATTGCTTGAACGCGAATAAGAAAAAACTCAGGATTCGCATAATAATTTCCAAGAAGTAGAAGGATAATATCAAGCTAGCGCTGTAATGCGCGAGTACTGCAAATGAAATTGCACGTTGTAAGGCTAACATTCCTCTGGCTAAATCCCAAAGCCGAGGTCCCGATAGAAGATATAACTGGGGAGGTTAATGCAGGTCTAAGTTACTGCAATAGAGCTTCGAGAACTCTTTTTCTTTGTAGCTAGAATCGACGGCAGAGCATAAGATGTATGAACGGTTAAAAGGCCACGTTTCCTTCTAAAAGCCTTACACTCTCTATATTTAAGAGTAGAGAATGTACATCAAACTTCCAAACGTCGGAGTCCGAGGGAGGGAGAGAGATATCTATTGAAACGAGACGGCAACTCGAGGAGTATGGGGGAGGGGTGGGAAGGAGGAGCTCCATACTCCACAATCATCCAGAGGCAACAGTGTATCACCGCTTAAGACGAATGCTCTAAGCAGCGGCGGCAGTTCCCTCACAGGAATCCAGTGCGCCAGTCCGTGCAATCAGAGCAGTCGAATCGGAAGCCGAAGAAAACGAGGCTGTCGACGGCAGTTGACTTCGCCTGCTCGAAGCGACACACAGGTGCGTCACCTTTGGCCAGGACGGCCACGGACGAGGCGAGGACGTCGCCCGGAGGCGGAAGGGCGCTTAGCTCGTCTTCGCTAACACGAGGAGGCGGGAGGGCCTCCTTACCGCAGCCTGCCTGCGGCTGGTCAGTTCTCCGGACGGCTGCATCCTGGTACCTCCCGTGCGGACCAACCTATGACGCGGCCCTGGCTACAAGGGGGCACGAGCCGTGATGCCGCTACAACTTGGCCACGGCCGACGAGGCGGCCGTATTTGGCAGACATTCGAATCCGTGCCCGACCAGACTCCAGAAGTCTGCTTACGGACCGGCAAAACTTGGCCCCGCCGAAAGGCATCGCGTTTATCGAGCTCCATGGCCCCGTAGCTCTACTGCATTCGAGTGCCGGTGACACGCACGCTCTTGTAACATAACGTATATAACAGTTCTACTTACATGTAAGCTTGCTTTGCATCGTTCGTCAACCACTATGTCAAGTTTCTTGGTTTGTTTAATGTTTGTTTGTTTGTTTCCATTCTTTTTCTTTCTTTCTTTCTTTTCTTCTTTCTTTCTTTCGTTCTTTCTTTCCTTCTTTCTTTCTTTCTTTTATTTATTTTTTTGTGCATACTGCAGCCCTATTGGGCTATTGCAGCAGTGGGTATGAAAAGCAGAACAATGAGAAATAACACAGGCAACATGAACAATACAGCCCATTCGATAGTCGCTAAAAGTATGTTTAAAGGCCGAGAACGGGTATTACCATGGAGGCAAAAAATTCCCATATTCAGTTACACGTGGTAAAAAACTGTATTTGAGGTCTCTGTGCTTGCAAAATCAGGCGCGACGTTTAGGCCATGGTGACTTCTAGTATAGGATAGTTTAGCAGGGCTTAGTTAATTATCTGATGGATTCCGGCAAGAAGAGTCAATAATTCAATGCAGAAACTTTAGTGCTTCTGTGCGTCGGCGATCTGAGAGCCGTTGGTATATATGTGTGCATATATATATATATATATATATATATATACGTATATATATATATATATATATATATATATATATATATATATATATATATATATATATATATATGTATATATATAAACAGGTTATTTTCACAGCTTATACACTTCGTCATTACAAAAAAAAAAATAATACCAGTTGATTGTTTTCAGCCTGCTATAATGTGTTGACTGAGAAGGATATATTCAATTTGTTCTGTGCGGTACGCAATAATTGCTGTGGCATATTATTTTATTGCACAACAGCACAACCATATAGTAGCCAACCATTATTAAAACTCAGAAGAAATTACTAGCACAATGCATATGATCAGGCACATAGCATATTATTATTGCACTTTCTTAATTCATGCCCTTTTTTTTTTTATTGCACAAGAAGCTACTGCACTGAAATAATATACTGGTACATACTTAAAAAGCATAATTTTATACTACGATAATAATCATTCAAATATTTAGTATAGTGCCCAGGAACAGTTAGAGAGCCTTCATACTGGTGCACTTAACGAGCAATATGCGAGACAAAATTTACAGGGACATGAATGTGGTAGACAAAAAAAATGCAAGATAGAGAAACAAATAGGGAAAAAAGGAAACGAAGAAGAGTAGAAGGGAGTTAATCATACATGATTATCTACAGAAACACAAAAAACAGGACGTGAGCTCTGAAGTATGTCAAGACAGGCACAGTTCTTATTATGTGTTTTGGAATCAAATCTTATATAGCACAATCTTGCAACAAGGCCAGGCCACGAATGTGGAATGATGCCTGGTATACTATTGCGGCACGAACAAATGCATGTGATCAAGAAGGTTTAGTTAATGCATAATGTCATGGCCCACACTATACAGGAACAAAAGGTGTGATTAATTAAGTCTTGAATCTAGAGGCGCGAGTTGAGGTATACTTGAGAAGGCTCTACTGTGGTCGCCAGAATGGCAAAAGTTGTCTTTGAATATAGACATCAATTTATTCTGGACGCGTTCAATGAGGTCACAATTGGATTTGCACACTGCACCCCCTCCTGCAGAGGCATACTCTAGTAATGGGAGCCACACAGCAGAATTTCAGAAACACAGCAGGTGAGTGGAAATCATGCAGTATACAGCATGCAATTCCAAGAGCGTGAAGGGCATGTTGTGTAATTATCTATGTTAAGAGAAGCTTAGCATTTTGTCGAAGTACACACCAATATCTTTCATTTTATCGACCCTAAGGACTGGAGCATCCCGTACGGTATATGAAAATTTCACATGGTGTGTTTTCCGCATGTAACTTAATGATATAGTATTGCAAGCATTTAAGAGTACCTATTGTTTTTGCACCAGTTTGAGAAAGAAAAAAAAATGTCTTTTTGGAGGTCGATGCAGTGGTGTACACTGTTGACAGTCTCAAATAGTTTTAAGTCGTCGGCACACAAAGCTGTGCTGTTGATTTATTAAAATGCTCTTAGCACTAACAGAAAGCAAGGAATCCAATACCCATTCAAACACTTTTGACCCACTGCAAAGGATAAATATAGGCCGGCAGTTAGTACTTGCACATCTAGCACTCGATTTGTGCACGGCAATGTCCATGCTACCTTCCGAGTGCTAGAAAGCGTACTAGACTTCAGGGAACTATTGAAGATGCTTGTGAGAACATGGAACAAGTATGCTTCCATATGTCTTGAGCTCTGCGGAAGAAATACCATCAGCACCACAAGAAAGGGAAGGTTTGAGGCACTTCATACACTTGAAAATAAGGTTTTCATTGACGTATAGTGTACACACCGTGCCAGATTGAGAAGCAAGGTTACTTGAAGCATATTTCACACCATATAACGAACAGAAATGTTCTGCAAAGGCATCAGCAGTGTTCGAGACAACATCACCATTTTCATCAGGAATACAGACATCTTTGGCACTCTTTTTAGAAGAGTGAGAGCGCACGAAGCTCCAGAAATATTTTGAATTATGTGTCACGCAAGCTTCAACAGAATCAATATGGTCGTAGTAATAATAATAATAATAATAATAATAATAATAATAATAAGAGTGATAACTAAAATTATAATTATTATTATTATTATTATATTTTGAGGGGTGATCTGGAAGAAATTATTTTCAGTTTCCGTGCTAACAAGCCCACTGGATATGACGGAATTCCTTTACACACCATCAGAAGGAATTTCAATGCGCTGTCAGATATTATCCTTCATATACTGAATGGTTTTTTGGAAGGCGACAAAATTTCAGAATGCTTAAAAGCTGCAGTTGTTGTACCACTACACAAGTCAGGGAAGAAAGATAGTATTGAAAACTATCGGTCAATTTCTATATTGCCGATTATTGCTCAGTTCTTAGAAAAATTTCTTTTCCACACTATGTCTTCTTTTCTTAACAAATTTTCTATCCTGACCAATCGACAGTTTGGCTTTATTTCAGGGCGTGGTACTGTGGCACTGCTTGAGGAATTTTCAGATTAACTGTTCTCGGCATTCAATCAGAATCTTTTCACATGTGCGCTATTTTGAGATGTAGCGAAAGCGTTTGACACCCTGGATCATCAAATCTTGTTAAGTAAACTGCATTTTTGGGGATTTCGTGGGCCTTTTTACAAAGTTCTCGAAAATTACTTGAGCAACAGATTTCAGGTGGTCTCTACCGATGATGGGGGCGTATTTAGTTCTGGGCTGTCGGTGGGGGCTGGAGTTCCTCAGGGGTCCATTTTGTCGCCATTGTTTAATATCTTCCTTAACGATTTCCCTTTGGCAATTTCGAAGTGTTCAGTATTCCAGTATGCTGACGACACTGTATTATTAGCGAACCACCTTTCTTATAAAACGTCCACTGAAATGTTGCAAAATGACGTGTACAAGGCAATGCTTTGGTTATCTAATAATGGAATTGTTGTAAATGCCCAAAAAACAAAACTTGTTTGTTTTCGCTCCCCACTTAAGACTACTGTTATTAACATGCCTCTCTACTTGCATGAATCATACTGTGTTCATTTTAAATGTGCGCCTATTCCATACGTGAATTGTGTGAAATATCTCGGAATCTATTTCGATAGTAATTTATCGTGGCAACATCACTTATCACTTATTTGTTCTAAACTGACGTCAGTAGCGTGGCTGCTGTTTAATATCAAAAGTATTGCACCCTTGTCTGTAAAAAAGATTATAGCACATGCACTAGGTTACAGTGTGTTGAGGTACGGCATTACAGTCTTTGGCTTTTGTTCTGATCGTTGGAGATGCAGGGTAGACCAGATTATAAAAAACATTCTTGAAAATGTTGAATACAATTCCCCAATAGTAACATCTGCAAATATCTTCCGTGAAGTTGGTCTACCGAACTTCCATTCATTACTTGTAGAAACAGTTGTCGTTAAACATTTCTGGAATTCCGCTTTCAAACAAAAAAGTGCCGCTGCAAGGGAGCTTAGAAAACATGTCCGCTAAGTAGTTCCGCGTTCAGCCACAAGGTATGGCGCGGTCAGACGCTGTGCTTATGTGCCTGACATATTTAACAAATTACCAGAAGAAATTTTTAACGCCACATCAAAAAGCACGCTCAAACACTTCTTAAAGCAGCTACAGTAAAATTAACCTCTTGTACATTTTTTTTTTGCATCGCTATATTTACTTCTTCAACTTTTGTTATATGTAGATAACCAAATGTTATCTTGTTCTTTTCAATTTTTTGCCATTCGTTTTATTTTTTTTTTATTTTATTTTCATGTCTCATCAATTTATGTATATTTTTTTTGCCTTGTCTATCATATTCATTGGCACGGTCCTACAACCCAACTAAGGCTTAGACCGGCCTGCTTATGTTATTTTGTATATTTTGTGGCAATAAACATTATTATTATTATTATTATTATTATTATTATTATTATTGCCACTTTGTAGAGGATACAGAGAGAGGTTCAGGCCCGTCAGAGCCAACAGGAGGCTTGAAGGACTGGGCCCGGCAGTTTAGGGCAGAGGTACCAAAATGGGCAACAACAAACAACATTGATTGAAAGGAACAATAGGTTCAGCTGAAGAAATAGAAAAACAAGGCAATCACAAAACCAGTACCAAGGACATCAGTGTTAACTCCAAGGAAACGAAACTTAAAATACATAATCTCATACTTCTAAGCACAACTGTAAAAGAATACAATAATCAACACAATGTTCACAAATGCGTTTTTAGGTTTCGTATAGAGTTTACAGCAAAAAGTTCTTTTGGTAACCCATTAAAAATGTCCGACACATAAGCACACCATCTTGCCTTTCCATATCTTGTTACGCTCCTTGGTACATAATATCGAATGATTTTTCGCAACTTCCGGTTAGGATCATATTTAATTAAAAAGTCTGAATCCCAAAAGTGGCGATGAACAACTGTTTGTACGAAAAGAGAATGGAATGAAGGAAGACGTAAGAAGCGGAAAATGTCCGCCCCGGATCGCATATGACAATTATACGCAATACTCTTTAGTATGTTTTTAATATGCTATCAATTCGGCAATGCCAACGGGAAGGACATGACGCAAATAAGGTGATTCCGTATCTGAGAACACTATTCGCAAGTGCATAAATTATAGTTTTCTTCACATACATTGGAGCCAAAGATCTGATATTAAAGAGTAACCATGAAACCTTTCGTAGCCTGGTACAAACGTAAGCCAAGTGGTCATGCCATGATAAACTGCTATCGAAAACCACCCCGAGATACTTGTACGAGTTTACATATTCAACGGGTTCGCAACGACAAGAGAGAGAATCATGATCATGTAAAACTACTTGTTTGTCTATAAGGGCTGTCTTTAGCGGATTTCTAAAACATATTATTTTGGTTTTCTGTGTGTTCACTGAAACTCCGTTCTCAGCGAACCATTTCTTTACATGATTCACGTTTTCCTGCAACATATTGACTGCTGGCTCGTAGTTTATATGTCTTGTGAGCAAAACAGTCTTGTCCGCGTACTGAAATATTAAACACTTGGAAGTTATTAAGCTCAAGTCATTATTAAGCGCAAGCTCAAGCTTGCTACTATAACCTGATTGGTTGTTTAAACTAACAATTTGAGAACGACCACTCAAAAAATTCTTGAGAATGGCATAAAAGGGACCTCGGAAGCCTAGTAAGTACAGTTTTTCTAAAAGAATACTATGGTTAACCGTATCAAAAGCTTTCTTTACGTCTAGAAAGAGAGCGCAGCTAAACGAGTTTTCCTCAAATGCTGCGTACAACTGGTCTGCAAATTCCTCCAGAAGATGTATGGTGCCCCTTCCTGGGATCAAACCATATTGACGGTTTGAAAGGACAGCAAATTTGTTTAAGGACATCATGCGTTCAAATACAAATTTCTCCAGTATTTGGGAAAGGATCGGCAGAACAGAGATCGGTCGATAGTTCTCAACTGCGTTGATGTGGGTAGGAGCGCATTCACGTGGTATTCGCCATATTTCGCAGGGTTTATTTATCAGTCGGAAAAAATTAGTACGCAATTAGTTCGTCGCTGAAAACACCGCAGTTAGATGTTCCTTGACTGTGCCTATAAATGCCTCATTGAAACTTTGATAATTATCATAGTAAGTATCGAGTTACATAATTAATAACAGTTTAATAACTGAGGTTTAATTAGTTAAACCTCAGTAACGAAAAAACTGTTGGCAGCTGCTTTACTGTACTGGAAACAATATGCACTAGGTTTTCTTTCAGTAACGCATTGCTTCTTTTTAAATCTTGGTGCATCATAGTTAATTGGGACACCCTGTATATATTATCACCTCTGCATGGAAGTGACGATGTTTCCATTTCCACGATGTTTCCAGTAAGTCGACACGACGATCCACTTATTGATCTACCACTACCACGTGACATCTGGTGAAGGTGCCAGTTCGTTCATGTACCGGACGCTCCCGACAAGCCTTGATCCAAGCCCGGACCGCAAAGACAACACAAACGTCGTCCCCCATCATTGAGCCAGGCCGCCGACTGCAGCAGCTGCCCCCGGAACACGGACTTCTACCTGAGACGATCATCAAGCCTATACAAACGGTCACCTAGCCTACTTGAGCTAATCGGGCATTAATTACATACATCGCTGTC
The DNA here is from genome assembly GCF_023375885.2 of Dermacentor andersoni. Taxonomy (NCBI): domain Eukaryota; kingdom Metazoa; phylum Arthropoda; class Arachnida; order Ixodida; family Ixodidae; genus Dermacentor; species Dermacentor andersoni. The sequence continues at coordinate 38,164,005 of NC_092814.1, forward strand.
TAGCGTTTCGCCAAACGATGGAGTAAGATATTATGGACAGCCGACACCGGCAATCGCTAACGCGTTTCCTCGGTTACTTTATGCAGCACGCCGCCATGCCCACGCCTCCACTGCTCAACCTCTCCACAACAGGCCTTCGCTAGTACTTCTACGCTCCACCTCTTTCGCAGGCTGCTAGCAAAAATAGAGTGCGCCACGTACAGTCGAAATTTGATATTAAAGACCCAGATTAAGAAGCATTCTTATACGTGGCAAAATGGGGCCGCATAGATGTCCACAAGCAGATAAGAAACCAATGTAGCTGCGTTTCAGTCCGATTGCAAACACGAGCTCTGCATCGTTCGTTTGTTTGATAAGTGTTGTAACCTAAGTCGATTGCTTTCATTTGATTCAGACTTGTCTTCAGCGGTTGTCTTGCTACGCTGTTGGCGCGGCACGCTATATCGTTTCAGTCGTGGTTTGAATCGTCAGCTGGTGCACTCGGGTTTGCCGGTTTTCTGTATTTTGAAGTCAAATATCATATATCGTCGCGCATGCAATGGTTTTAGGTTGTTAAGCTCGTTCGATGGTGGAATTGCAAAGTCCTGAACTCTTTCGTTTTCTGATAACGGTGCGGGTACAGCAAAGGAAACGAAAAGTGCTCACGGGCATAATTACATGCATAGCTGTCTAGCATTTCGCCTAGCCATGGAGTAAGATATTATGGACAGCCGACACGGGCAATCGCTAACGCGGTCGTAAGGCGGGTCCGGCACCCACCCGCCTTATCCACTGTGGCGAGAAAAGCATATGTCCCCATTAAGGAGACAAGTCCACTTGTTGAAACGTTGGCTCCTGCTTTCACCTTGTTCTCGTTTTGCTCATCGTCTTCCCTTCTTTCTCTCTTTTCAATCTTTTACATCTTCACCAGCACAGCGTAATAAACCCGTTGTGCGTCTGGTCAACTTCTCTGTCTTTCCTTCCCCATATCTCTCTCTCTTTAGGTGTAGGGTGGAGACAGTGAGAGCTTCATGTGAATAGTATTCGTGGGTTGAAATATAACCAGCGTGTGGCTGAAACGCATTCAGATTTATTGAGCAGGCTTCGAGCCACAATATATATCCAGTATCATCGTTGCAAGCGAGCGTTAACACGTGAGGGTCTTCAGCGCGAGCTCACATAGACGAGATGGATTTACGCAAGCTGATATACAACAAGCGACATACTGAGCAAGCGTGTGTAACGCGAGCTGAAGCAGACGACAAACTGTGTGGACGTGGCGTCTGCGGTTGGCGACACGGCAGGGAAAGACACGCGCTGAATCTAGCTGCTGGCGTGGAGCAACTGCTAGTGTCACCATCGGTACCACAAGTGGCAAAACTGCCCTCTCGCCACCTCAAGAAAGGAATACTGTTATCAGAGCAGTCGACTCTCCTGTTTATCTTACACTCTAAGAACAGTTTACACCCTTTGGCTTGCCCCTTCTGCCACACAAAAATAATCGTCATCTGCCTTGATGCGTTTCCTTTCTTTATCGCTGCAAGCCCGGAACTTTCCAGTGACGAACGGCACGCGCGTTATCAGAAGGGGCACTCCAAAGGGTGTAAACTGTTCTATGCTGATAACGCGCGTGCCGTTCGTTACTGGAAAGTTCCGGGCTCGCAGCGATAAAGAAAGGAAACGCATCAAGGCAGATGACGATTATTTTTGTGTGGCAGAAGGGGCAAGCCAAATGGTGTAAACTGTTCTTAGAGTGTAGTCCGTGTGCCTGTTTCTCCTACCTCTCTCTTAATTAAAACCTCTACATCTATATTGGACAGTTGCCTGAACATGTAACGGATCCGGTCCTATCGATCTCCTCCCTGCATTTTTCCACCAATACTTTATACGTTACTTGCCTATCTCGACTGCTGACCAGCTCCCTCTTGACACGCCGCGCCATCTAGCCGCACCACCGCGAAAAGTGCGCGTGGCCTCCTAATGCATATAGCCGGTGCAGTGTTTCTTCCTCTTTACCTTTTTTCCTTCATTGTACAGCCGCATATCCCCATTGCATTCGTGTATTTTTTTCTTTCATGGAATATCGGCACATCACCGTTGCATTCGTGCCTTTTTTTCACATTGAACAATGACACATCCCCAATGAATTTGTGCATATTTTTCCTTCATTGAACAGTGGCACAGCCCCATTACAATCGTGTGTTCTTTTTTCTTTCATTAAATGGTCGCACACAACCAGTCACACATGTTGACGTGACAGAGGTCCAATGAATAGCAGCAAGGACTCACTTTGCTCAAATAGCTATCCATCTCAAGTACATTTATTATGAATGCGACATTACACTGGTCTCGTACCCCATTTTGGTGAGGTGTTCATCATTCCGAAGTGAAAAGTAACACATACCCAATGCAGCGCGCGAAAGCAAGCGGTTTCTTTGCTCATGAATCCGCGCAGCATCCGCTCATATTACGCATTTTCTGGAGGCTAACTATCTATATAACTATTTCTAACGTCTCTAAGCGTTTTCCCGCAAACCTGGGTCTCTGGGCAGTCCATGGTCGAATGGGTAGCACACCGGGCTACTGTGCTGAAGGAACTGGAATCGAAGCCAGACGCCGGACCAACTTGTGTCAATGTTGGTTGTCGAAGAAGCTCTTTGACGCCGGCTTGGCGCACTGTGAGTGTGCCACTCGTCATGTGTTGGTCTTCCATGAACCTTTTTCATACAAACTTGATTCACTTGGTATGCGCCAGTAGCTGTCTGCCGCTCTTCAGTGAACATCTATGACGCCAACTTCGGTAACTAGGTAATTTCTACTGGGAATGTTCCACCCTGTAATGACAAAAAAAGTTCGGCAGCATGTTGCACTGCCGTAACATGTGAAGCCTTAAACTTGCATCAAGCTATACGATCGGAGGGGTCAGACTTCTTGCAAGACATAACGAGCCGCAATGTGACGTACACGTGTGGCAAGCCTTTGTCTACGAGCTTCGGCCTCCTGTCTGCGTTGCTGTCACGCATCGTCCCGCGGCACCTTTCGCAGTTCGTCTTCTTCGGCTCGTTTTCGACGCTTAGCTGCGGCTTCCCCCGCTCGTATGGCGGTGTCAGACTACAGCCAACGACGCTTCTCTTCGACTTTACGCTTCATACTCTCAGCAGGGGAAAGCAGCACTCGCGGTCGAACGCCTTGCTCTCGCACTTCGCACGTCGCGCCTTGTCTCTCCCTTGGCGGGCATCCTCGGCCGTAGCGTTTTCCAGAGGCGGTATGCAATGCTTTATTGACGGTTAGATGCTTGCTTTCAGCTTGTTCTTAATGTAAATGTAGGCTGTTCTGTGTGTTGTATTGGTGATTTCAATGAATGTATGAGCCGTTGCATTTTTTCTTGCTTACGGGAGTATGAGCCATTGATGACCACGAGAACTTTTGTACCACTCGACTAGACGCTGCCTTAAGGGAGTATGAGCAATTGCAACGATCCACTTAAGGGTTTCGGCTTAAATATTGCGGCAGAACCCACCTCACCATGACTGTCGACAGTAATGCGTTATGATTGAAAAAATATAGCTAAAGAACATATTGCCACTGTCGAAATGAGTTACGTATGAGGCGTACAGCAGCGGGATTCCACTTTCGCGCTTCCCTATGTTTGCGTAGAACCGTTTTCCCGCCTACATCGGACCCTGCGTACTCCCTGTTCGAATGGGTACCGCATCATGTAGGCTGCGCTGAGGAGACAGGTTTCAAAACCAACCGTCGTACCAACTTGGGTGGCTTAGTATGTGGCAATGTTTACATGTCACCATCAGCCTATTTTTTGTGCACTGCAGGACGAAGGCCTCTCGTAGCGATCTCCCAGTGGCAGGTACAATACCAATGTGCTTCTCTTAAAGGGACCCTGAAACGATTTTGACGATTTTCTACAAACGTACTGAGTCGTTAGAGTAGGTCCTTCTGATCATTAATTGACACATCTAAGTGCTCCGCGTAAAGCGTGTAATTTATTATAAGGTTTTAAAAATGCACATCGCTGCCGATCGGAGCACGCTGCTCGGCGGAATTTTAAGCCGCCCCTACCCATATGACGAAAATCACCCATATGACGTCAGTGGGGCGAGCTATCCGATTGGCTGACCAGGGCGCGTGATCAATAATTTTTCCAACTTTATGGTAAACAAATGATCTTCGTAATAGTTGGAATGTTAGTTCGTTTGTTTTTATAAACAGAAAGTAACATAAAGAGAATGCAAAGAACGATTTTTCAATACAATTAAGCACTTCCGGCACACAGCAAGTGTCGTCTGCTTGTGTTACAACGTACTCCATTTTGACGAGAGCTCCGCGGTCAGAGTCGGTCTCAGTCTTTTCGCGAGCACTATGATTCGACTTTGTTGCTTTGTGGACTGCAAACGTAGCGACGGGCAATATGTCAAGCTGCGACATCGTGTCCCTGTGCAAGGCAGCATACGAGCGAGCTGGCTGCTGCGCATCCCAGGTAGCACAAAAGAGATACGTAACGTTTTCGTATCGTTTATCCAAGACGATAAAAACGGGTTAAAGAAGACACGAATGAGAGAACTTCGGCGGGAAAACGTCGTATATATCTGCTAATGTCCGGCTTAATTACTTTCTTGAGACGATCTAGAACAGGTCTGCAAAACGTATTCGAAAAGCTGGTCTAGAAATAGGATTGGGAAAGACACAAATAATCCCTTTGGCAAAACTATTCGTAAACAATTTCTAAACGTTTTTAGGACGTTATCAAAAAGCTGGTCTAGAAGCGGTTTTGAAAGGTTTACGATAATCTGAAGCTAATTTTCGCGGGTGACGGGCGCGATCAGACATCGTTGTTCAAAACACGCGTTTAGTTTCGCCTCACGCGATTGGCCTATGCCGCGCAGACGTCGTCAGCCGCACCCGTTGGCACGGCCTAGGCCAATCGCGTGAGGTGAAACCGATCGGGCGTTTCGAACAACGATCTCCAATCGCGCCCCAGATGAGTAGAAGCGTCGGTGTTGACTGTAAGAGCCACGGCGCAGTGCCAAGCACTGTTCCCCGCATGGCCGGCGCATCCTCTACCAAGTCGCACGAAAATGAGCCTGTTAGGAATAATAAATCCTTAATACCGCCTTTAGTAAGCTACGATGCTTACAACCACAATGGGAATGACATCCTGCAAAGAACAAATGGCCACGTCTTGGCAGGTGGCCAGACCAAGCCCTTCATGCCAAGAGTGCATGAAATGAGAACATTGTGACAAAGCAAAAACACTTTATTAAAATGTAATGCTTATGCAAGGTTCGAACAAACTGTGTGAGAAATGCAAATAGAAGTAAAGTTACATCAACAATGACAAAAGTCGCAGAAAGGATTCGTAATGAACTCGAAAGTGAACATTCACTAGCACATAAACAAAATTCTAAGTACACATACAAAAATGAACAGAAAAACCTGGAGTGTACTAAAGTGTCTAATTTATCATAGTAAAGTGCACGTTCTATTAGATGGACTAGAGTTATGCAGAAGTGACATTGGAGCGAATGGAAGAAGTAGACTGAAAAATGCAAGAGTATGAATCGGATGGTAACTGCCTCCAAGCAATGTTACCTATCAGCTAGAAGCTTGAAAAGAGCACAAAAAGAAATACCACCGCATACCATTCCTGTGACAGAAATAAAAAAAATGGGAACAATGCAAAGTTGGAAATATTGCCTTTAGGATATATCACAGAAGGTAATGGCGAGAAAAAATAACCATACAACAAAAAAGCAAAAAGTGAAATTAGTACAGAATACTTAAACAGGAGATTCAGTGTAACAAGTGAACACTAATGTAGTACAGCGAACGATGAGACAGTAATGCTGCATCTTGCCACTCCAGAACGTGAGAAATGAATATGCAAGCCTCATATTTTTTTTTTTTTTGCCCCTTTTTCTTTCTTTTTTTCTTTCTTTTAAAGTCTTTTCCTTTATTTTATCACTGTACGGGAACCCTCCTAAAAAAAAAAAAAAAAAATAGATATATATCTTCAAATATGTAAGGCCTCACATGTGCAGGTCATAAATACGAGGTTCTCTAGCCGAGTGCCATCCATGCGGTATAACCGAGCTCAGATTGGTCCACCTTGACTGACCAAGTAGGGCACCACTGTAGGTTAAATGAGGCGTACAACTCCTGCGGGACCCGCCGTGGTTGCTCAGTGGTTATGGTGTTAGACTGCTGAGCACGAGGTCGCGGGATCGGATCCCGACCACGGCGGCCGCATTTCGATGGGGGCGAAATGCGAAAACACCCGTGTACTTAGAATTAAGTGCACGTTAAAGAACCCCAGGTGGTCGAAATTTTCGGAGTCCTCCACTACGGCGTGCATAATCAGAAAGTGGTTTTGTCACGTAAAACCCCATAAATTAATTTTTAATTTAACTCCTACGGGGACGGTAGAGTATCCGTCTCCAGTGCAAGAGGACCGTGATTCAAATCCCGGTGCCGCGCTATTCTCCACCGGAAAATACAAAAAAAAAAAAACCGTGTGTTGAGAAAATTGCACAAACAGGCCTGGAGTGCGGCCTGATCCCGGTGACCAGAACCGGTAACGCACTCTCTCACCAGAGCAGGATTGGCCACCCTGGTGCAGTACTTGGCCACAACCTCCTATATGAATACAACAATCGAACCCCGGCCCTCAGTCCCCAGCAGCCGCGAAGCAACTGACCACGGCGGCGGTCAGATCTGTGACGCTGCAGAGGGTGCTAAGAATACCTGGCTCCGGACAGGCCGCCATTGGAATCTGAACCTGGCAACGTTTAACGTTAGAACGCTATCTAGTGAGGCGAGTCTAGCAGTGTTATTGGAGGAATTAGAGGGTAGTAAATGGGATATAATAGGACTCAGTGAGGTTAGGAGGACAAAAGAAGCATATACAGTGCTAAAAAGCGGGCATGTACTGTGTTACCGGGGCTTAGCGGAGAGACGAGAACTAGGAGTCGGATTCCTGATTAATAAGGAAATAGCTGGTAACATACAGGAATTCTATAGCATTAACGAGAGGGTGGCATGTCTTGTTGTGAAACTTAATAAGAGGTGCAAAATGAAGGTTGTACAGGTCTACGCTCCTACATCTAGTCATGATGACCAGGAAGTCGAAAGCTTTTATGAAGACGTAGAATCGGCGATGGGTAAAGTCAAAACAAAATACACTATACTGATGGGCGACTTCAATGCCAGGGTAGGCAAGAAGCAGGCTGGAGACAAGTCAGTGGGGGAATATGGCATAGGCTCTAGGAATAGCAGAGGAGAATTATTAGTAGAGTTTGCAGAACAGAATAATATGCGTATAATGAATACCTTTTTCCGCAAGCGGGTTAGCCGAAAGTGGACGTGGAGGAGCCCGAATGGTGAGACTAGAAATGAAATCGACTTCATACTCTGCGCGAACCCTGGCATCATTCAAGATGTAGACGTGCTCGGCAAGGTACGCTGCAGTGACCACAGGATGGTAAGAACTCGAATTAGCCTAGACTTGAGGAGGGAACGAAAGAAACTGGTACACAAGAAGCCAATCAATGAGTTAGCGGTAAGAGGGAAACTAGAGGAATTCCGGATCAAACTACAGAACAGGTATTCGGCTTTAACTCAGGAAGAGGACCTTAGTGTTGAAGCAATGAACGACAATCTCATGGGCATCATCAAGGAGTGCGCAATAGAAGTCGGTGGTAACGCCGTTAGACAGGAAACCAGTAAGCTATCGCAGGAGACGAAAGATCTGATCAAGAAACGCCAATGTATGAAAGCCTCTAATCCTACAGCTAGAATAGAACTGGCAGAACTTTCTAAGTTAATCAACAAGCGTAAGACAGCGGACATCAGGAACTATAATATGGATAGAATCGAACAGGCTCTCAGGAAAGGAGGAAGCCTAAAAACAGTGAAGAAGAAACTAGGAATAGGCAAGAATCAGATGTGTGCGTTAAGAGACAAAGCCGGCAATATCGTTACTAATATGGACGAGATAGTTCAAGTGGCTGAGGAGTTCTATAGAGATTTATACAGTACCAGTGGCACCCACGACGATAGTGGAAGAGAGAATAGCCTAGAGGAATTCGAAATCCCACAGGTAACGCCAGAAGAAGTAAAGAAAGCCTTAGGAGCTATGCAAAGGGGGAAGGCAGCTGGGGAGGATCAGGTAACAGCCGATTTGTTGAAGGATGGTGGTCAGATTGTTCTAGAGAAACTGGCCACCCTGTATACGCAATGCCTCATAACCTCGAGCGTACCGGAATCTTGGAAGAACGCTAACATAATCCTAATCCATAAGAAAGGGGACGCCAAAGACCTGAAAAATTATAGACCGATCAGCTTACTGTCCGTTGCCTACAAAGTATTTACTAAGGTAATCGCAAATAGAATCAGGAACACCTTAGACTTCTGTCAACCAAAGGACCAGGCAGGATTCCGTAAAGGCTACTCAACAATAGACCATATTCACACTATCAATCAAGTGATAGAGAAATGTGCAGAATATAACCAACCCTTATATATAGCTTTCATTGATTACGAGAAAGCGTTTGATTCAGTCGAAACCTCAGCAGTCATGGAGGCATTACGGAATCAGGGTGTAGATGAGCCATATGTAAAAATACTGGAAGATATCTATAGCGGCTCCACAGCCACCGTAGTCCTCCACAAAGAAAGCAACAAAATCCCTATAAAGAAAGGCGTCAGACAGGGAGATACGATATCTCCAATGCTATTCACAGCATGTTTACAGGAGGTATTCAGAGGCCTGGAGTGGGAAGAATTGGGGATAAAAGTTGATGGAGAATACCTTAGCAACTTGCGATTCGCTGATGATATTGCCTTGCTTAGTAACTCAGGAGACCAATTGCAATGCATGCTCACTGACCTGGAGAGACAAAGCAGAAGGGTGGGTCTGAAAATTAATCTGCAGAAAACTAAAGTACTGTTTAACAGTCTCGGAAGAGAACAGCAGTTTACGATAGGTAGCGAAACACTGGAAGTCGTAAGGGAATACATCTACTTAGGGCAGGTAGTGACCACGGATCCGGATCATGAGACTGAAATAACCAGAAGAATAAGAATGGGTTGGGGTGCGTTTGGCAGGCATTCTCAAATCATGAACAGTAGGTTGCCACTATCCCTCAAAAGGAAAGTGTACAACAGCTGTGTGTTACCAGTACTCACATATGGGGCAGAAACCTGGAGGCTTACGAAAAGGGTTCTGCTGAAATTGAGAACGACGCAACGAGCTATGGAAAGAAGAATGATGGGTGTAACGTTAAGGGATAAGAAAAGAGCAGATTGGGTGAGGCAACAAACGCGGGTAAACGACATCTTAGTTGAAATCAAGAAAAAGAAATGGGCATGGGCCGGACATGTAATGAGGAGGGAAGATAACCGATGGTCACTAAGAGCTACGGACTGGATTCCAAGAGAAGGGAAGCGTAGCAGGGGGCGGCAGAAAGTTAGGTGGGCAGATGACATTAAGGCGTTTGCAGGGACAACATGGCCACAATTAGTACATGACCGGGGCAGTTGGAGAAGTATGGGAGAGGCCTTTGCCCTGCAGTGGGCGTAACTAGGCTGATGATGATGATTAGAAACTTACATAAACATGGAAATAAACTGGAATACACTGGAAGCTGCATTTGTGTAACAAAGGAAGCAATGGTCATAACAAATAGTATGTGTTTTATCTAAAAAGCCCTTTACAAGAGGCAAAGTTGTACCTCTCTGGCAAAAACAAAGTTGTAACGAATAATTTGCAAACCAGCAAATACATTAATTAGCACACTGACATGTCACACTTTGCGCACATCTCCAGTCTCCTAAAGTAAAATAAAGCACTCTGAGTGAGAAAAACGTTTAACACATGTAGCCCAGAGCAAATTCTTTGCCAGTTCACTCACATTTTCACATCCAAAAACATTTGCCACAAAGTCCAGGCACAGTTCCACTGATGTTTACCAATTCACCCCCACTTTCACGTCCAAAAATATTTGGCACACAGTCCAGGCAGAGCTTCATAGATAAACAGCTTGAGAGCACCCTACTGATTATTGTGCAGTCCAGCTGCTGTAAATAGAACTGCCGCACATGCTGGTAGTGGTTTCAATGTAGACACACTTGCTGCCCTGACAGGTATGCTCAGATATCTGCACTGGTGCTCCATTTTGTCGAAGTACACACATTGATGCACTACGCTGGTAATTGAAATGTATTGAATGCACAAGTATTGGCTTCACCAGAGAGACTTGCCCACATACCACCACTGGCATATATATGCACTTGCTCTTCACTCAGTAGCATTGAACTTAAAGTGTTCCCTATGTGGGAGCCATGTGTAAAATCGGTGTCACACGACCACTCTCGATCGCGATCACGCCCGATCCGGATCGAAATTATCGATGCGACTGGCTCACTCTCGTAGCTTGCGCAGAGCAGCCAATCACGACCGAGAAATTCGATTTGTAACGGACTGGATAGCGGCTAAAAGAGCCCCGTGTGAAACTGGTATCAAATAATGCACAGACGTACGCTAGGAAAATGTGTTGCACAAGGACAAAGAACTGCGACATGCCCTGTTGTGCGAAGCGCGCGAACAGAACACACACACACACACACACACACACACACACACACACACACACACACACACACACACACACACACATATATATATATATATATATATATATATATATATATATATATATATATATATATATATATATATATATAAACTGCGAGAGCGCTTCGCGAACTCCACGCGCACACATGGCACCCGTACGAACTCGGCAGGCCGCCGTAAAGCGCGAAGGGCGCACAGCGTACATTCCGACACATGTCCCAAACTGCAAACAATCGTACTACCTAAAGCATACTCGACTCACGTATGCAGTATCCACAAGCGAGTTATGCAGCGTACATGCTGTATCCATTCGCCAAATAGTAAAATTGATAACAAGCACAAAGCTACAAGGGACTCAATACATTACTACCATTTGAGGCGTCAAATAAAATCGAATTTGGCCGTTTCATATATTGGACACAATATATGGACACATGTGGTACCCGGTAATACCATGAAATACCCATCACGTGGGTAAATGGGCGGAAGACACAATCGAGAACCTGAAGCGCAAACGATAAAAGCACGGTATGGTGCACGCAAAATTCTGTCAGTGCGCTGTAGCGCGAGGGAATAGGGCGAGCACTTGACCTCACCTTTTGGGATACCGCACTAGTACTGAATCATTAAAAAAGAAAGCCTGTTTGAACCAGTTCCCGTATCTGCAACACTCTTGCTAAACGGGAGACTAAAATACCACGATGACGGCTCTATTGCGGAGATCGGCAAGGTGCGCACAGACAGAAATTTTGCCGCCTTTCTTCGCATACTGCAAAATGCTTTCTTGTTAGGATCACGCATAGCGGCCGATCCCGACGCTAGGGACACACAGGCACGATTTCGTCCCTCTAACTTTCGTCCTTATACTGCCCTTAACGCCTTAATTACAGCGTCAGTGAAAAGGCGCCTCACATAACATGACAATGAACTTGAAGAGCTGATTAGTGCCCTCCACTCCGCGCCCTCCAATTGAAAACACTGCTGATTTCCAAATTAAACTACACAAACAGATCGCACAACCCAAACTAATCACAGAACGTCGTTTTCTTGACGGAAAAACCCTGCAACACTTACATGACGAAGGGCAGCGGCAGCACATTCAGAACAGCCGCTATCATACCACAGCGCAATGCAAGTGCGATAACGCTATTATGCCCGGCTCAAATAGATCGCACAACCCAAACTAATCACAGAATGTCGTTTTCTTGACAGCAAAGCACTGCAACACTTATATGACAAAGGGCAGCGGCAGCACATTCAGAACAGTCGCAAACAGACCATAGTGCCATGCGAGTGCGATAACGCAACTATGCCCGGCTTCACGAATAACATGGCCGCCTTGGTCACATAACAATTGAAAACCCTACTGATTTCGAAATTAAAACCACACAAACATATCGCACAACCCAAACTGATCACAGAATATCGTTTTCTTGACAGCAAAACACTGCAACACTTACATAGCAGAGGGCAGCGGCAGCACATTCAGAACAACCGCAAACACACCACAGCGCAATGCGAGTGCGGTGACGCGACGACGCCATGACGACGCGACTATGCCCGGCTCGCCCGGCATCACGAATCACGTGGCCACCTTGGTCACATGATTTGACGACGGTATCGCCACCTTGCGCAAGGTTGGATCGCGTTGATGGGTTGTTGAATATTGTAGAAGCCGCTTAAGAGGCTGACGCGCCGTGGCGTGGCGGTGGCGCTTTGAGTCGTTTTCAAAACGTATTCACCCCTCGTTTTTAAGCTGCCTGGCTTCCAACGTTATCAAAACGTATTCACCCCTCGTTTTTAAGCTATCTTGTTTGGAGAGTCTTTGATGCGTCGATTTTGGTCAAAAATCCGTTTCAGACGTTCAATCCCTTAATACGACGTTTTCAAGACTTTGTGTGCTACCTGGGATTGGACTGCCGCTATCCGATCGGCGCCAGGGTTTGCGCGTTTGTGGCCGTCACTTTACACCGGAAGATTACTAACGCAATAGCGTTTCGCGAGTCCGGTATTAGGGCAAATGCAAGCGCAAGGGGACAGGGTCTGGCCCCTTGACTGTGCCGTAACGGGATGAGCCATGGGATGAGCAGAATCGCAAATGCGAATGGTCTGCACGGTGCAGCCACCTGGTGGCACAGAGCTCAACCATACACAGTAGCAGTAACGAAGTGTATTCTTCTTTGGCTGCTGGTGTGTATTTTTCGCAGGAGTGTAATCATCAACACTTTGTTTTTATAAATTTTTAAAATGTTTTACATTTGGTTAGAGCAACATTAGCGCTTTGTTTGGCTGGTTAAGCGCTGCGCCAACAAGTGGCTGGACCGTGCAGACCGATCAGGCCGCACATACGTCTACGCTAAAGTTCCTTCATCAGCTTGAGTTTATGCCTCCAGTCATTTGCCGAAATGACCAGCTTGCCTGAGGTTACCGGAATACCAGACACGTTCGGCGCTACGACAGAATGCTCGCAACGCACGCTGCTTCGATAGCTCTCGCTTGGGGTCGACGGCCAAGCGGCTAGCGGAGAGGTTTCACGGGGGCGGGGGCGGGCTCCAAAACAACCGGAAGTGGACGATGCGACGTAGCATCGTGACGCGAAACCAGTGAAGGCGGAGCTTAGCCCCGATCGCTCGGCGAATGAGTTGAGGAGGAAAAGCATGACTAGGGAGGAGGGTAACTTCTAATCGCTTGTAGCTCCATTAATACGTAACGCTTCACTTACATTGTGGTGTGAATGTTCTACTTAAGCTGTACCCTACGCGTCTACAAAATTTGTCCGAACCGTTTCAGGGGCCCTTTAAACTATTTTCAAGCAGACATGGGACAATGTAGATACAGAACTGGGTATATACCACTGTCCAATCACTCTTTCACGAGTACTTCGAGCACTGAACAGTCTTTGCTGGTCTTCTATGAACCTCTCTGATGCCAAATTGGGTGACTGGGTATGGGCCAGTATGTGCGTACAGCATTTCAATGAACGCTTGTCAATGTCAGGAGGCGAACGTCGCCGCCAAAATAGGCACTCACTCCACTTTGCCCGTTTAGCGTCCGCAATCGAAATTCTTTCCCTGCATTTTCCCCTACAGCAGCCGTAGGATCGCGTGACGAATACATCACGGGCCCCGCCCCATTTTGGTTGGCGCGCTTCCGGTGACGACCTCGCGCACGAGCTGTTGCATTTTTGTCGTTCGGCGCTGTGGACAATCCTAGGCAGTCTCCACAAGAGCACCTGATTAGCAGTATATGTCAGTGCCACAGTTACGGGCACTGACGCATTGACGAGACGAAGAAAGAGCATCATCGCAGATCCTGTATCGTATCCTGGGCGCCGAGCGCCACACGTGTTCCGCGCAAGCGCATCGTGTGTCAAAACGCATGCACCATGTGCATGCTGTGCAAACAACTTATCTGTTCTCGATAAAAAGACACACCCCTTCCTAAATCCTATATATATGTACACATGTGCAATAAATCGGGGTTCCTTCTCCCACTGCCCCGGCCCAGCATGTTCGTCTTCCTAGACGCTACGATACAGATCCGAAACATGGTAGAAAACGACATAGTTTCCTTCTCTGAGCGCAAGTGTGAGCACAAGTACACGAAACAGAAGTACATCTATTTTGCTACGTTACGGGGTAAAACAAAAACCAAAAAAATGCCGACATTCCATTTGTATGTTTTATTACTTCTCTAAGCTTTATTTCGTCTATTGAAGCAACAGTTCGAGCACATGACTGATGTTGCCTTGAAACATTATCGATGTCACGTGTCATAGTGAATCACGTGACAGCACTGCCATGTACGTAGACGCACTCCTGCGAGTGACGTCGACTCGCCGGCTGGGAAAGCGGCGTGTTCGACGAGAAGCGCAAACGGCGTTTGGTTTGAAATTTAAGCTCTTTCCGTCGCGCGTAGGGGTGTAGTACTTAGCAGACACGATCCTTAGCGCGTATTGTATGCACTGCGCTTCTCAGCTCAAAATGGCAAAGCCTGGTGAGGGGCCGCTTAAAATGGATAACAAAATCATTACTGCCGAAGACGAAGACTCGACCCCACGACTACACTTCGCGCGCCCCGAGCCAGCGCGCCAGCCCGTGCGATCAGAGCAAACAATTCGGAAACTGAAAGACATGAGCACCTCGACGGCAGCTGACTTCGGCTGCCCCATGTGGAGCACCGGTGCGTCGGCTTTCGACAAGACGGCCACAGATGAGGGGAGGACGTCGCGCGGAGGCGGCAGGACATCTAGCTAGTCTTCTCAACGCCAAAAAAACGGAAGGGCGTTGTTTCCGGAGCCTCCAAAGTGCTGGCCAGCGCTCTGGACGGCGGGAGCAGCCCAGGAATGCCTCAGCTGTGACTATAGACCACAACAACAGCCATCGCGAGCGGTCCGGGGCGTCTGACGGCTGCATACTTTGGGCTCCCGTACTGTATACGACATGCAACATAGCTGTGGCGCCAAGAGTGCACGGGTCATGCTAACTGGGCCACAAAGAACGCTAGTGACGCCCGTGGCCAGCTATGATGCGGCGGCTACAGCTTCCTGAACCATGGTTATGAAGCAGCTTCCTGAACCATGGTTATGGGCCTGCAAGCAGGCGATGGTGCCACAACTATTATCGACGTGACAGGGCTTTCGCAGTGTCACGTCGCTCACGAGCCGGCTACTGCGAAGCTCTTGTATTATTTAAATAGAGGTTGTATGTACCCGCAAAGCCGCCTTGTCTTTCTCACTAAGGAAATAATCAAGAGGTTTTCTATTTTAAAAACTGCGATAGAGGGAATTCAGTCAAGAAATCGTAGCTTTGGTGCGCCATGCCTATAAATATATATAGCCGCCATGTAGGCAACAGAACATGGAATGTCGCCAGTCACGTCACGGCCATTACAAGATACTGCATGCCGTTCTGAGCCATTATCTGACCCGTTTCGTCCTGAGACCTTATGTGGTTTCAGAAATATTCCGTGGCGCCAAGTATGTAAACTTGTGTAAACGTTCTCTGTGTCGGTTGGAAACTTCATCTTTTAGTATCTTAATCGGCTGCAATAGTATTTTTTTGCCGGAATTATTCTACAAGCCTTGAATGACAGTGTGAAATTTCGTTGTTATTAGAAATTACAATCGTTCCCATTCTTGAAATTTTCAATTGTGTATGTGCAAATAACTGTATTTATGTTGAATGATTGACCCCTCCCCTCTATAATGCTTGTATGCCATGAGGGTACAATAAATAAATAAATGAATAAATAGTGTGAAATTCGAGCAGGTAGTAGAATGAATCTAGAAAATGGTGCTGCTTGGCTAACGAGCGCATTAATGAGCGAGATAAGGTTTCCGGCTACGATACTTGAGATAAGAACTGCCAAGGCGGACAGGAACGAATCTCAATGCGCAAATGTTGTTTCCGGGATATGCAACAGGAAAGCGTTTGCCTGTTCTTGAAGCCCAACAAGATCACTCTGGCATTATTATACTTGAAATATGTTGTTCCGGCGTCCTGATAATTGGCTAAACTGAAGAATAGACACCTTGCCAGAGCTTGGCGCCGAACCAACATCTTTCACATACCACGTGTGACGATCTACGGTCCCCTGTTGTATGTCATTCCTTTAGTGACGACGAATACAGAACATTTCTTTTTAGAACGACGGTTCTCGATTAAATCAAAATACTAATCAAGGTACGTCCGAGGCCCCCTTTCAACTTTTTTTAGACACATTAGACGTTAGACGTATATTACAGGTACGTCCACTCATCTTGTTGGCTTTGGCATCCATTACGTTGAGACACGTCCGGCATAATCACGCTGAATCGCTAAATACATGCTTCCAGCAAGCACACGCTAATTATGTGCGTATTGCAGTGTAGCGTGGCTGAGTCGCCGTGGCCCGTGCAGATCGTCGTGCTCATCACTGGTGTAACAACTGCCGCCTCTTCTTCCGAGGGTTGATACGCCGTTTGACAACAGCAAAAAGCATTTCATTCACTGGCCCTCGACACTATTTGTGGGTATACGTGCTCTTCTCGCCAACAGACAAACAATGCAACAACGCTCCATTACCGATCCACTTACGTGATTGGTGCAAATAGATACATGTTACAGCATTTCGCAATTACGAAGATGTAGAAGTCGAAGCTGCAATCCACAAATTAACATAAAAGTTAGCCAATTGAAGCAGAGAAGCGCAACTCTCCTTCAAACAGCCAGCTCCGCTGACCGCTCTTCAAGTCATCTCACGAACAAGAGCGTCCGACCCTTGTCGTACGGTTTGCTTTGTCGCTCAAAGCATCTCGTGAACAGGCTCTTCTTCGGACGACTGCTCTAACCATAGCGCTATGAGGACCACTAATAAAAGCTTAAGGGTAGGTATAGCGTGAATTACGGCGTCCTACCAAAAGTCCTAATTTCGCATAGGTTTAAAAGTATTTTCGGCCGTTCTCCATATATGCACAGTTCTACTTCGATACTGTTTCGTGTACTTAAAGCAGCAAATGCTCTTTGGAGTTCTGCGCAAACGTGATGGAGAATATACAACTTTCCCATCGAAAGTTCTTCCCAAAAGTTAGTACTTGCGAAATTGTTTAACTAATGTTGACTACTTACGCTAGTAAACCGAAAACAAAGGAAACTAGTGTGTCTTGCTCCACACAACAGCCAACAACGTGCACCCACTCTCGTCCTCCTACATTGCTTTCGCATATTGTGATACCCTGGCGAAATTAGCTGGCAATAATCCTAACGGCGAGAAACACTTCCGCTATCGTAAATGATAACTGTAAATAAAGACATTTCTACGCCTATAACCTCATCCTTTGTTCCTTTTTCTTCTTTTTTTCCTTCTAACATTTATTTTCTTCAGCAATCCAGGGCGCTTTTAAGCTGTAAGAGAAAGAAGAGGGGGGGGGGATGCTAGAAAGGACGTAAAACTCAGAAATTCAATGCGCTGTAAAAAAGAAAGAAAGAAAAGAAAAGAATCTTTCCATAAGCTCCGATATGTACAAAAAAAAAAAAAACTCATTCCGTAAAACAACCCCCAATTTCGCAAAAGAAAAATGATAAGCTCCGAAAACACCTACCCTATAGTTACAGACAAGAGAACATGTATAATTGAGAGCAAACGTTTAGGGACGACGGCAAGAAAAGATACCTTCTTCTAGCTCATCCGTGCAACGTGAAATTGTCGAAATGCATGATGCAAGTCAAAAAGCCGCACGTAAGCAGTACTACATGACTTTAGCCTCTATCTTTAGGCTACGAAGAAGAAGAAAAAATTTTGCGTCATCTCTGGTCCCCAAACTTTTGCTCTCGGCAATACGTCACGCCGCCTATACGTATACGACGCTTTCTATATATTCAAATAGTTTTTACCCTACATCATCACGTTATTGACTCTCGGAGTTTAGCTATCCCACAAGAACACACATTCTCAACGCTCGTCACACTTCGACATCCTAGGTGTCAGCAGTGACCAGGATAAAAGAACAGCGAAGACGAAGACGCCACGAGGCGGCCGCACTTCACGCGACGCGAGCCAGTGCGCTGCACCGTGCTCTCAAGCGGCTGAGGAATCGGAACCAGAAGCAAGCCAGCACGGCTACGTCAGGTCAACGCCCAGGCATGGAGCGGAGCGCCAGCGCGTCATCTCGAGTCAAGAGGGCCAGAGACGAGGCAAGCACGTCGTGCGGAGGTGACGGGTGGCCTTGCCGATCGCCGGTCCGCCGAGGAGGGGTGGTGTCTTCGCTGCACCTGGCCTGGGACTGGCCAGTCCTCCGGACGCCGGGAGAGGCCCAGGAAGCCCTCGACTGCGACTACGCCGCCACAACGACCGCCGCGTGTCGTACGGGTGTTCTGACGGCTGCATCCTGGGGCCTCCCTCGCGGACCGGCGTGCGATGCGGCCCGGGCACCATGAGGGCACGGGCCATGCTGCCGCCGCAACGTCAGCGTGGACGACGCGACAAGGCCCGGGCCCACGGACGACGCGGCGGCCGCTTTTGGCGGCTCTCAAATCCGTAACCAACCAGACTCGCGAAGCCTGGTTGCGGACCGGACAAAGGCGGCCCCAGCGACACGCATCGCGCTGCGCGACCTCCATGCCCGCGTGCACTATGACGGCATCCAAGTGCCGGCTACACCGACGCTCTTATAAAATATGTAAATACAAGTCGTACATACGTGCGCGGTCGCCTTCCTGCACTCGTTACTCACTGTATTGACAAGTAACTCCCAACCTATAGTGTTCCTTTTGTTTTCTCTTTCCAACGGAACGGGGTATACCATCGGTCGCGTCAGCCATCACAACACTTTCAGTTCTGTTATATACCAGACGCTGGTAGAACATCTCACGCACAAAAAAATGTTAACGCTTTATGTGCGTTCTTCGTGTGATGCCTTTGTGCCAATCACTTTAAAGCAAAGCTAAACGCTAATACTTAATAGGCAAATCCAAATAGAAAGATGAATAGCCTAGAATCTTCTTTAGCCCTTTGGGTAATAAGCTACTACATTCTATGGAGGTCCAGCTGCTTGGGAAAGTTTGGTTATTCACCAATAATAAGTACAACTAACGCGCGAAAATTCGTACGCAAAGCACGCACTTCCGTTTTTTTTTTTTTTTTTCGTTAATTTGTATGGATGCGACTGCAAACGTTCTGTTACTACAACCGTCGTCTTTCTTGCTTATTGGATTCAAATTGCTATAATTTCTTTTATATTATTATTGTTAATGCATAACACCTTCCATAGTCGTTCAAAGAGAGATATTTCCCTCCACTTATACAATTTTTTATGTAGTTGCAAAAAAAATGCGTTCGGAATGTTGGTGCCCATGTCAAGATACATGTCCCATATTATGTATGTAAACAAACGAGCGAGCACCATTCTAATATTGAACTCTGTTGGTCGACATAAAGTTCATTTTGTTTATTTTACTGCATGGGGCAATTCTTTTATAGCAGTACTGGTAACTGTTTGTGAAATATGATATCGTTAAATCTGAAGCCACTCGCCCTGTGACACGCATGCATAGTTTCTTATTGCGGTAATGAACCTAATACGAGCAACTTCCTTTCTCCATCTTCACAAGCTGCCACGCTCACAAGGAGAAGCAGCTGTCAAGCAAACACCTGCTCCCGTTTAAGGCCAGAAGTCACTCGACAAGCTGTTATGGATAGGGAACTGCATTTTCGGATTTGTTGCGATTTATATTCAATAAATTTCTGCTCAGCCGCGTTTGCTCCGACTCATACTCCCTGAAGTTCTACTCAGCCTGGTTCATAAGAACTCAGCCTCACGGGTCGGTCCAAGCCTTAGTGATCATTTTTGTCGATGCTGCTGACTATATGGCCAATTTTTCTGCTGGGTGCCCATTTAGTACATTCCAACAATAAGCTGAATACGTGACTGGTGCAATATATTTTTAAAAACGCGCTTACATCACTGCAGGTACAACAATGAAAACATAACAACAGGCGCCTAATAAGATGCAGACGAATGGTAAATACATGTACAAACGGAATCGAAGTTCCGCTGAGCTGTCCGCCAATTATCGCAAAAAAGAAAAAGAATAAGCACCGGCTAACACTGCAATGAGATCACACATGACAATGCAGCTTGCTGAGTCGATGTACTGTAGGAGAAACTTACGTGGAACCTAGCAGTCACCTCGAGCTAGCAGCTACGGTGGCTGTCCCATTCTGCAGACAACTCAAGTGTGTTCAGTCGGTACTTGTACACTTGTCTATACCTTAAAATTTAATATGATCCCGTCAAAAATTTTATAGTCTTGGGATTTTGAAACATGCTCAGGTAAACAGTTTTCTTGCACTGTTGTTCACGAAGAAATATCATACAGAAGCTTAAAGATGTCGTCAATGCTTCACAGTTTACCATAGAACGATATGTGCTATGCTGTTGACATTGAAGTTGCTTTTCAACAGCCAGAAAAGGAATCAGTCTGCTCAATAAAGGCATCAACTGCTCAATAAATATCAGTGCGTTCCAGCCACACGCTGGTTATATTTCCACCCACGAATACTATTCACATGAAGCTCTCACTGTCTCCAACCTACACCGAGAGAGAGAGAGAGAAAGAGAGAGAAAGAGAGAGAGAGAAAGAAAGAGAGAGAGAGAGAGAGAGAGAGAGAGAGAGAGAGAGAGAGAGAGAGAGAGAGAGAGAGAGAGAGAGAGAGAGAGAGAGAGAGAGAGATGGGCGGAAGGAAAGGCAGAGAAGTTGACCAGACGCCCTTACGATTTGCTACGCTGTGCTAATGAAGGGTTAACAGGCTCAAAAGAGAGAAAGAAGGGAAGAGGGAGACAGAGCTAACACCAGCAAACCAAGTCTAGAAACGGCCGCAGATAACGTAGGGAACGTTGTTTGACGGCGGTGCTGTGAACGGGTGAGCGCGGTCTCGCTCGTCGGCGCTGTAGCAGACGCCCGAAAAAGGAAGTCGTCGAATAGGGCTGTCTAGTGATTTCGCATTAGAATATATAGCCTCGACTGCAGGTGCATTATGTGTGGTCGCGCTTCCACTTGACCGCGCTTCTTTCACTTCTTGTCGTTTAATCTGAACTTTGCTGTCTCCTCGCTCTCATACGACGCCCCATGATGCACCCTCATCTTAGCGCAAGAAATTCTTGGCTAAGAAATTGCGTGCGAGCACCACAGCTTGGGGAATTCCGCCCCTCATCTACTTGGTCATCGACATTGGTTTTGTCTATGACCAGTCAACAATCGGTGGTGGATAAGAAATAACATAAACCAAGATAATCACCACGCTTGAAAGAAAAACCAGACGAATCGTTTACGCCACTTGGAGGAGCTCTGCCTCAGGGCTGACAAAGAGGGGAGTTATGTATATTGACAGGTGAAACTTGTCGCGACGCACAAGGGGCATGTCCGAACAAGAGACATCTATAACTTGAGCATTCGAGAGGCAAAGGTCGATGAGGTTGCCACAGGAATTAGCGATGAAGTTTTTCTGGTGAAGGGAATAGACCACCGGGAAGTCGCATAAAAGGCTCCATTTCTTCTTTATATAATGACTGTAATAAGAATGTCTAAGCGTGCTGAAATCAATCCGAGGTGTATAAAGATCACCAAAGAGAATTCCTCTGTGCTGGCTGTGGGAAGATATTCAATAGAAGGGGTGACCTCATCAAACAAAACAGAGGAAATATTCGGCTGTACATAGAAGGGCCCAATGACAGCGCGCTACGCTGACTTTTAGCAAAGCCGTTTCCTGTACAATTTCTACGTCGTTGCGCAGAACACATCTTACCGAACTGTCAACAGCAATCAGTACGACACCACCTTTTTGTTTAGATCCACTGAAGTTCCGCTCACTACGGAAGACATTTTAGTAGTAGTAGTAGTAGTAGTAGTAGTAGTAGTAGTAGTAGTAGTAGTAGTAGTAGTAGTAGTAGTAGAACGCGCAAAAATGGCACATGTAAAATGGAAAGCGCCTGTGGCCGAAGTCCAGAGGAGAGGCCTGAAGACAGCAAGGATTATTACTAGCAAGGTGGGAAAATTAAAGTCGAAAGCTTTCGAAATGAGGTGCCGTCATCCTTAAAATATATTATGCCATCGATGTAGGGCAGACCATTCATTACTCCAAAGGAAGCTCAGATGTCGAAAGTAAAACAAAACAAAAAAAAAAAAAACGATAAAAGTCCGCGCATCGTTAGGCGAAGTAGCAAAATGAGGAATACGGCGCCAACGATGGACGCTAAGACAAAAGGATCTGCCATTTGATTTAAGAAGCGGCACCTTATTTGCTCCAGCTATGTTGATTCCCTTTGCCTTCCCTGCGGTTATACTCTCACCCTGTTTACATATTTGTCGCCTACGGCAGTGTTCGTCACTATTCCAGAAATAACTGAAAAAGAAAGAAAAAGAACTTCCTGTTGAAGTCTGAAGGCATCGGCGACCATTCGTAAAGCCGTACTAGTTCACACAAAACATATTTACCGCAAGTTGATTCGAAAGTTATTCTGCCCCTCAGAAATCTTTTATCTTATACGTCCTCCTGATTCGGTTCTCAAGTGAAATAGACCTGCACTGTCACTTACGCGCACCCAATCAGCAATACGCGACCAATATATATGATGTATATTATCGTGGCTATTGCTACATTTCCTTTGAAAGGTAGTTCACAAAAGTGTTTAATATTGCATTATAAATTTATTTTACTGATATTGTTGCGAAGCACGCATCTGGTATAGAGATGGAGGGCGAAATTACGCTGCGGCATTACTTTTTATTGGTCTCTTTGCCGTCAAGCTGGCTGCACGCGCAGTTTATCCTCTTCGCAACAGTCGCGATTGGCAGTCGCGCGTCCCTAGCATCGTGCGTTCCAGTCGGTATGCATTTCTATTCCATGCGAGTTCGATGCACGGCGCCTCGTAAAGAAGTCAGAGGGCGTGTTCTACGCCGCCCTCCTGTCGCCCCTCGCGCCTTTCCTTCCCTCATATCGATACGCCCTACGCTGGCGAAGGTGTCCTAGTGCTAAGCGCGAGGTCACGGGTTCGAATAGCATGAACGGCAGCTTCATTCGGATGGGCGAGGAATGCCAAAATGTTCGTGGGTTTTAGCTCTACGCACAAGAAGATGAAGGAACACAGGGTTGTCTCACTTAATCTAGAGCCAACACCTAACGGTGTCTCTCAGGACCGTTTCTGTCGCTTTGGGCAATGTTACCCGCTGCGGTTGCTTAGTGGCAATGGTGTCGGCCTGCTAAGCACGACGTCGCGGGATCGAATCCCGGCTACGGTGGCCACATTTCGATGGGGGCGAAAACACTTCTGTACTTAGATACAGGCGCAAGTGAAAGAACCCCAGGAGGTCCATAATCAGATCAGGAGGACCATAATCAGGGTGCCTCATAATCCGATCGCAGTTTTGGCACGTAAAACCCCACAATTTACCTTTTAAATTTCTGGGCAATGTCGCTTCACACATTACTTGATAGGAGAGTCACGTGTCATTAAAACTGCATTACAGTTGTATTTAGCGACAAACATTGCAAATGTAATCGTATTAAAAGATATTCGAAACAGATATTCGCTGATACAGAAAAAAACACTCTTCATTGGTGAAACGAGAAATACGTGGGCAATATGGTATTTTTGCGATGTCATTCATGTAAACAGGAAAATGTATAGTTGTCCGTGAGAAGCAGCGAAGTCTTTTCACTTTATTACGTAGGCAATGTTTGCACACAAGTATGAGTAACGATTCGGGGGGTATGATTCCATTAAAGCTAATGCCCTCCCGCGCTTGCTGCAGGGTAACCATTCCTAGATTATTTATGGCTTTGAGCCCACTGTGAGCATCTTCTTTCAATTTATTTGTATATCTTCACATTTATTTTAGAACTTGAAGTTACAGACGCTAAG
This sequence comes from Dermacentor andersoni, assembly GCF_023375885.2. Lineage (NCBI taxonomy): Eukaryota > Metazoa > Arthropoda > Arachnida > Ixodida > Ixodidae > Dermacentor > Dermacentor andersoni. The sequence goes on from NC_092814.1 coordinate 38,188,031, forward strand.
CGCTTGAGTGTATCGCAGAAGAGGGTATTCTCCCACATTTTAATCGTCGGTCAAATTTCGCTGTGCGAGATGTCAGCAGGGACCATAGTCGCACACATCGAAGAGGTACATGTGGCACCATGGCCTTTGATGCCGTTTGTGGTTTCATACAATCAATTAAACGAATTAATTTTTGAACGTTCACACTTCTCGGCCAATTCTCCAGTTTGCGTACGAGCCATAGCATGAGGTCATCATCATCATCGTCATCATCGTCGCCTTTCACGCATCGCGTGCCAGGACTCGAGCCGTGCGTTCCAAGATGACCAAGAATCAGAAGGAGAAGAACGCGACCATGTCGACTGCAGCACAGCCTCTACGATCTGCCTGCAAGACCTGCGCGTGGCCTCCCGCGAAGACTGTCCGAGATAAGGCGAGGTCGTCGCGGATAGCGGGCGGGGGCCGCCGAACGTCGGCCGTGCACCGAGGAGACGGGGCGGCGTCCTTAGCGCAGCTGTCGTGCAACAGGCCTGTCTCCCAGAAGCCGGTCGCGGACCAGGAAGCCCTTGGTGGCGACTACGCGGCTACAACGAGACCCGCGGTCGATGTCGGGGTTCCGACGGCTGCAGCAACTTCGGACCTCCCGTGCGGGCCAACGTACGGCGCAACCCTGGTGTTGGGGCACGGACCATGCTGTGGCAATGACTGCGCCACGGCGAGCATGGCCACCACCGCGCCCTCCATCGGCGCGGGGGCTGAGGACGCTTGGCACGGACAACCAAGTCCATAACCAACCGGACCCCAACCGCGTGACAACTGCCTCGACAGATGTGAGGCCGCGGTCCCGCATTGTGCCGCTTCGATTCAGATTGCTGCTGATCGTCGCGACGATACGGCGATATAACGCCGGCTGCACCCACTCTCCTTGTAAATTACGTAAATATATGTTCAAAATACGAGACGCCGCCTCGTTTTCTTTACTCTTTAGGCGAGAAACACCGTATGCCACATTTTAAAGTACGGTGCTCGGAATTTACTGAGTTGGCCGCATAAAAGCCGCGGTTGCTGCTTTAGTCTCAAACCAACAACCGCGCCAATGCAGCTTGCAATGCTATCAGTCACGTCAGCGCCATCGCGAGACGGCGCTCTCCCTTCTGGTCGTAACATCACAGGTGGCTGTTTCAGGCGGTGCATGAGGCTATACAGACATTCAGCGCATCATCCCTAGTGAAAAAACTCGTTTTCCCTATAAATACCATGTCCAACAACATATAATGACGAAGGAAAAATGGGTTTTTGTATGGGATACCATATATGTTTCACGTAGTAGTTCTGCGAAACACGCAAGGTGGAGAGAAGTAATGAATAATGGGAAAATCAGACATCCGCCCGTTTGTGGCAATTGCTACAAAGGAAACCCATACGGGTTCCTCGAAACAAAAGCCTCATAGTCTATGAAACTTTTTTTTTTCGAAAGAAAAGCCTATAAGGCTTTTCTTCCGAGGAACCCGTATGGGTTTCCTTTGTAGCAATTGCCACAAATGGGTGGATGTCTGATTTTCCCTTTATTTATATATGTTTCATATCGATTATTGTATATGGGAGTTATGGAGCATAGGAACTTCTTCGATGGGGATGTGCGGTAAGAGTGAGCAGATGATGGGGCTAATCTGTAAAAGAGCGTTGCAGCTTGGTATAAGGTTAATGTGTAAAGGGAGGTGCGCTGATATGCAACCAGTACGAAGCCTGTAACTGTGGTGTAGACATAGGGCGCACACCAAGTCACCTCAAATGAAACGAAAGAAACGTGAAGTGAAAGTCGCCGAGTGTTTTGACCAACAGCGAAAACAACCTGTACTTGGAAAATTAGCTTTAGTTGAATTCTTTAGTAATGTTCCCTAAAACAGCGTGGGCGCCTTTTAATTTGGTGAAGAATAATTAAGAAAAACACACAGTAAGAAGATCAAGACGAAAGTACATTTAACAGAGATGAGTAATTGAGTACTGTACCTTAATACAGGTATCATATTTGGAGATGTCATCATTCTCATTATCAATAACAGCAACAAACATACTATGCATTCTAATTTACGAAGCCAGATTACAAACGTTATGACCTCTAAATTCTGTTGTCCTTGTTCAGCTTGCGCATCAACAAAATAAGATAAGCATTAACCTCCATCGCTCCGCATCCCCTCCCCTCCCCCACTCCCCGAGTAGCCGCCTCTTTTCAATAACTTTCTCTCTCTCGGATTCAGACGTTTGGAATCTTGGCACACATACTCTACTCTAAGGCTAAGATTTTTAGAAGAAAACATCGCCTTGTAACCGTTCAGCCACCGTATATTCTGCAGTCGATTCCCGCTACAAAGAAAATGAGTTCTCGAGGCTCCGTTTCAGTAACTTACACTTGCATTAACCTCCCCAGTTATCCTTTCTATCGAGACCTCGGCTCTGGGGTTTAGAAACAGGGATGTTTGCCTTACAACGTGCAATTTCATTTGCAGTATTTGCATATTACTACTCTTGTGTCATATTATCCTTCTACTTCATGGAAATTCTCAAGCAAACCCTGAGTTTTTTCTTATTCGCGTTTAAGCAATCCTGTATCATTTCTATTATCTTGCTTTAACTTTCTGTTGAGTTTTATTTTTCGTGTAATCTTATTTAAGTTTAAATGAACCAGCCCATACATAGCCAATCAATTTATATTGGCATGGTATGGTAATTATCAACATTATTATCATCCTCATGTGAATAGTATTCATCTCTTCCCATTTTCTTAGACCAGTTAAGGGCCTTATGGTCACAATAGTTTATTTAAGAACAATATTTTCAGCGTAATAATAAACCTCGAGAATTTATATAAAACCTGACGTTACCACAAATAGAAGTGTGTAACACCCACAATGAATAATGTTTTTTCCCGAACGTTCTAAGTCGATATATGCCTCAACGTTCTTAAGAAAATCTCATATTAGAAATTAGAAGCCTAATCAAAGGTTACACTTCGCCTTTCTGTCAAAAAATCTAAAGAATATAAAAAAGCAGAGCTTATTGTTATGTACACCAAACCAGCAGTGAAAAGTGAACTGGTTCCATGCCAGAAGGCTGGAATCCATGAGGAACAGCGTAATTCAACAGTAGCACATAGTTCCCTCGACCAAATTATATGCTGAGAACGACCACTGTTTTTTTCAACGTTATTGTTTTGTCAGTACGAAGGCCACTTTGACGGCCTCAGCCAGTCAGCAGATAGTAATTACGCACTTCTTAAAATTAGGCTTAGGTCGCAGTCGTCAGTTTTTGAAAGACTGCAGTGAACAAACTGCAGTCATTTAGTGACTTGCAAAGGATTTTGTGAATATACTTTTCTGTGCGTACATGGAACCTTCCTGGTATTACAGTTTCATGTGGCTTCTTAGCAGGTGAGATCATTGAATTGACGACGTTAAGTGCGGCACCTGTTCCTCTTGCATAAGTGTTGTTGGGAGCTCGGTTTAGCGGAGGCAAGGAATACACGTTTTGGCAGCTTGAGAACGGAGAGTCGGCTGGCTCTATTCAATGGTAAAAACAGGTTTGACGAGTGGCTGTGGTGACGCTCCAGACGGGCAGCCACCTCGATTCCAAGAAAGATCAGGGAGCAATGACCCCCTCGGCGAGGTGAACTGTATTTCCGATAAGCGGGGACAGCGAAGCGACGGACGGTTGCTACCGTGTGTTCACGGCTACACACTCCAATGCCTTCATAACAAAGTGATTGGGGCCTCTGAAATTGTTCGCTATACATGTGACTTCGTTGTAAATGTCCCGCACTGCGTAGCTAACACTATAATGAGGATATTATTATTCCTACGTAATACAGGTGATTTCGATGGGAGGCTTTCTTTGCAAGCTAGGTGTTCCACTGTGTTGAATGTCTACTTTAGCTTCACTTTATTTGCCTTTGTTCTTCAGAAAGAAGATTTCGGCGGAATGTAGTGTTTAGAGTTCAAATGATTTGTAATCGGGCCTCCATAATCAGACCGCAGAGTATATTCGTTGCCGAGATTGATAATGACAATGATGACATATTCAAATATGATACCTGTTTTAAGGTACAGTACTCATCTCTGTTACTCATCTCTGTTAATGAACTTTGATCTTGATATTCTTACTGTTTTCTTTAGTCCCTCAAAAAATTAGAAGGCGCTCACGCTATATTAGGGCACCTTACTAAAGAATTCAAATAAAGTTAATTTTCCAACTGCAAAACTTTTTCGCTGTTGGTGAAAACACTCATGGACTTGCACTTCACGTTTCTTTTGTTTCATTTGGGTTGGCTTGGTGTACGCCCTGTCAACACTGCAGCTACAAGTTTTGTCCTCGTTTCATTGCACCGCAGCCCCATTTGCACATTCTACCAAGCTGCAACGCTTTTTACAGATTAGCCCCATCAGCTGTTTCCTTTAAACACACATCCCTATCGAAAAAGTCCCTATGCTCCATAACTCCCACATGCAATAATCCGATATGAAACATATATAGTATTCCATTCAGAAACCCGTTCTTCCTATATGTCATTTGATGTTATTGGATATAGGAGTTATGGAGAATAAGAGTTTTCTTTTTTTTTTTTACTAGGGATGCTGCGCTGAATGTCTGTATAGTCTGAAGCGCTTCCTGAAATGGCCACCTGTCATGTTACGACCAGAACGGAGAGCGCAAACCCGCGATGACGCTGACGTGACTGATAACGTTGCAGGCTGCATTGGCGCGGTTGTTGGTTCGATGCCGGACTAAAGCAGCAACAGCGGCTTTTATGCTGTCAATTCAGTCAATTCCGAACACCGTTCTTTAAGATGTGTGAAACGTTGTTCCTCGTCTACACAGGGAAGGAAACGAGCGGGTCTCGTATGTTCAACCTATATTTACATAATTTATAAGGAGCGTGGGTGCAGCCGGCGTTACGACGCCGGCATGATCAGCCACAATGGGAATCGAGGGAGCACGATGCGGGTCCGTGGCGTCACATCTGTCGAGTCAGTTGTCACGCAGCTGGGGCTCGGTTGGTTACGGACTTGAGTGTCCATGCCAAGAGTCCGCAGCCAGCAGGTCGTCCGAGGGCACGGTCGTGGGCATGCTCGCCGTGGCGCAGTCATTATCATAGCATGGTCCGTGCCCAAACACCAGCGTTGCGACGTACGTTGGTCCGCACGGGAGCTCGGAGGTTTCTACCGCTGCCGATCCCCCCAGATCGCCCAGGGGTGTCGTTGTAGCCGCGTAGTCGCCACCGAGGGCTTCCTGGTCCACGACCGGCCTCTGGGAGACATTCACGCTGCACGACGGCTGCGGTAAGGACGCCGCCCCGGTCCTCGGTGCATTGGCGACGATCGGCGGCCCCCGCCCGCTATCCGCGACGGTCTCGCCCTATCTCGGACATTCACGGCGAGAGGCGACGGGCAGGTCTTCCACGCTGATCGTAGCGGCTGTTCTGCAGTGGACGATGATGATGATGATGATGATGATGGCCTCATGTTATGGCTCATACCCACGCTGGGGGATTGGCCAAGAATTGCGTGCTGAAACGTTCACCTAATCTTTTGAAGTGCTACTTATTCGATGAGAAAAAATATAACGAAAGAGAGATTAAAAAAAAAAAAACGTACAAGAACAAACAAAATACAAGACAAAAGTTAAAAAGTTATTCGTTTTGTTGACTGAATGTAACTGCAAACGGCATCAAATACGTCCCTGTGGCTGACCCCTATAACTGACGCGCCGAAAGATAGTATGATTTCTGGTGATAATATTAACCCTAATTTTGCGAACGGAAGTTCTAGGTGTCTTTTTCTTAACAATTTGTATCGTCGACAAACCAAAAAATAATGATCTAGTGATTCTGTTTCTTGGCAGTATGGGCACAGAGGCGATAGCGTCAGACCAGTCCTGTGTAAATATAGGTTTAATGGAGGGACACGGCAGCGTAATCTCGTGATCGCTACTTCTGATTGTCTTGATGGACACCACTGGATCTTCCACGGAAATCTGAGGGGCTGATATTCTGTCCATGTCGTTATTGATTCACTGACATCTCTATGAATTGAATATTTTCTATATCTGATTGCTGTTATGTGAGCCATGGTCGCGTTCTTCTTCTTCTGATTCTGGGTCTTCTTGGAACGCACCGCTCGAGTGCTGGCTCGCGGCGCCTGACAGACGACGATGATGACGACGATGATGATAGCCTCATAATATGGCTCGCATCCACGCTGAGTGATTGGCTGAGGAGTGTGTGCTTTAACTTTTACTTAATGCTTTGAAGTATTACATATTGGATAAAAAAAAAGCTTTGAAAAACAACTTCGTTTAGTTGATTGTATTCAACTACAAACGGCATCGAACACCATGGTTCTGCATGATCCTCTTCGGTCTATAGTCAATGCTGACATCTAGGAGAGCGAAATTTCACCGACGATGAAGATGTGCGAGAATACTCACTTCTATGTGACGATGGAACGCTTAGTGCCCGTAACTTCAATCCGTAAGGTAAATGGGAAGATATTTAAACTGATAGAAAACAAGTTGCTCAGAGTGGAACGGTTACCCTGAGGCATGCGCAGTACGGCATTAGGTATTAGCCATATATTTTCCTCTTTACATCAAGGACATCGCAAAAGCACCATATTGCCCCTGTATTTCTCGTTCCAAAAACAAAATGTATTTTTCCTGCATCAGCGAAGATCTGTCTCGAATACCTTTCAATGCGATTACACATGCATAATTTATCGCTGAGAACAGCTAAAATGAAGCAATAATGACACGGGACTCTTCTATCAAGTAATGTGTGAAGCACATTGCAACTGGAGCATCCCAGGGTGCTTTACATCCCAAAGCGACAGAAACGGCCCTGAGAGACGCCGTTAGGTGCTGGCTCTATGGATTAGGTGAGACCTTAAGCTTAAGCCCACGAATGTTTGGCATTCCCCCTCCATCCGAATGAGGCCGCCGTGCGTGGAATTCGAACCCGTGACCTCGTGCATAACACCGGAACACCTGGACAGCGTTGCGCGTATCGATACGAGTCAAAGAAATGCGCGAAGGGAACGGCACTGCTGCGCTGAACTCTGACTTCATTACGAGGCACCGTGCATTGAACTCGCATTGAATAGAAATGCATACCGAGAGGAACGCACGATGCAAGCGACGCGCGACTGCCGATCGCGATTGTTGCGAAGGCGATAAACTGCGTGTGTAGCAAGCTTAACGCTAAAGAGGCCAATCAAAATTAATGCAGAAGCGTAATTTCACCCTCGATCTCTATACCAGATGCGCGCTGAGCAATAAATTCAGTAGAAGCAATTTATAATGCGATATGAAACAGTTTCGTGAAGTATGAAGGAAATTTAGCTATAGCCTAGATAACATAAATAATATCTATTTGTCGAATATTGCTGATTGGGTACACGTAAAAGAAAGTTTAGGCCTGTTTCACTTCAGAACCAAATCAGAAGGGCGTGTAAGTTACAAGATTTCCGAGGGGCAGAATAAATTTCCAATCAACTTGCGGTAATTTTTTTATGTGTGAACCCAGAAGAGTACGGCGTTACGAATGGTTGCCGAGGCCTTGAGATTTAAACAGGATCACACAATGCATCAGTAGTTGAGGCTATATGCTTATGCCAAATCACTACGCACTAATATTTGACAGCTTCATTTTGCGGATGTTAGCTACAGCGCCGACAAGCGAGACCACGCTCACGCGTTCCCCGCACCGGCATCAAAACAACGGCTGTGAAAGATGATTATGCAGGTGTTCTGTGGTGGAAGTGTCAAGGCTGTTTCACGTGTTGCGTCAGGAGCGAAAACAAATCGGTGCATGCAGTCGCCGGTGTCGCAATGCGATTTTTAGAGGGCTTACTTCACACGACTGCGATTTAAACAATGCGACGCCCAGGGTGGCTTGCTGCTAAATTTTGTGGCAAACGCAGCATAATTTTGAAAATCTAATGACAAAAAACCTCTATTTTGCGACGTTATTCACATTTCTTAAACACGAGCGATAGTAGGCTTGTTTTTTTTTAAATTTAACCCCGACGTTTATAATTTAACTCAAGCATTAACCCAATGCTCATAACATGGGAGACTGATTCCTTTTCCGGCTCTCGAAAAGCTACTTGAATGTCAGTAGCATACTGCATATTGTTCTGAGGGAAAGCGCTAAGCATTGACAATATCTGTAAGCATTTGTAGGATATTTCTTCATGAAAAACAATGCAATAAAACTGTTTAACTGTACAGTTTTCAGAAACCAAACACAAAATTTTGACGAGAGCTCATTAAATTGTGAAGGTATAGACAACTGTGCCTACGTACAAGTACCGATTGAACACACTTGAGTGGTTGAGTTGCCGGCTGCAGAATTTGAACAGCGTCCGTATATGCTACCTCGAGGTGAGTGCTATGTTCCACGCAAGTTTCTCCTACACTCCTTGGACCCGGCAAGCGGCATCGTCATGTGTGATGTCATTGCAGTGCTTGCCTGCGCTTATTTTGTTTTTTCGATAAGTGGCGGCCAACTGGGCGGGAGCTCGATTCCCTTTGTACGTGTATTTAGCATTCGTCTGCATCTTATTAACCGCACGTTCGTATCGTGTTCTCATTGTTGTACTTGCAGTGATGTAAGCGTTTTTTTTTATATATTCCACCACAGTCACTTATTCTGCGTAGTGTTGAAATGGGTAAAATAGCCACACAGCAGCAAAATGGCCAAGATAGTTATCAGCATCGGCAAAAGTATAGTGTACATTTAATGCACTTCTGCAAATCTGCATGAAGGCAACCTTTCACGCAACGTTCACTTATATTCGATAAAGCTAACTGCAATGTGTACAATTGATCTAATTCTCATGCGATAGAACAAGGACTCCTATGCAATGCTTGCTCAAGCATCGCACAGGTCACAACTACAGTATCATGTAACGTATACACAGCACGGTCAACTCACTCGAACGACAGCTCACTAAGACTTGGACCAACGCGTGAGGCTGAGTTCTTGTGAGACTGGATGAATAAAATTCTGGTGAATATGAGTCGGAGCCAATGCAACTAAGTAGAAATTTAGTGAATATCAGTCGTAGCAAATCTGAAAATGCAGTGCCCTATCCATAACAGCTTGTTGCTGTGTGGTTGTCTGTACTGGAATAAAACAGGGCGACGTCTGGCCTTCAACGGGAGCAGGTGTTTGCTTGACCGCTGATTCTCCTTGTGAGTGCGGTCGCTTGTGAAAATGGAGTAAAAAAGTTGCTCGCTTTAGGTTCAACACCGTAATAATAAACTATGCGTGCTTGGAATACGCCGAATGCCTTCAACACTAACGTTATCATATTTCATAAACAGTTACCAGTACTCCTGTAAAAGAATAGCCACATCCAGTAAAACCAAGAAAATAAAATTTATGTCGTTCATCAGAGTTAAATTATTGAATGCTGCTCGCTCGCTTGTTTACATATATAATATGGGACATGTATCTTCACACACGCACCAACATTCCAAACGCATTCTTCATTTGACCTACAAAAGAAAGCTTATAAGTATAGGCAAATATCTCGCTTTGAAAGACTATTGAAGGGGTTAGAGATGAATACTTTATGCATTAACAATATTATAAAAAAATATAAACTTGAAAACCAGTAATCAAGAAAGACGACTGTCATAGTAACATAACGTTTGAAGTCTCATTGATTCAAGGTAATGAAAAAGAAAGACAGAAGTGCGTCGTTCGCGTACGAATTTTCTCGAGTTAATTGCACTTATTGATAGGTGAATAACCGAACTTTCCCAAGCAGCTGGACCTCCATTAAAAGTAGTAGCTTATTACCCAATTGAGTAAATTACACTCTAGACTATTCATTTTTCTATTCGGACTTACCTATTATTAAAGTTTAGCTTAGCTGTAAAGTGATTGGCACAAAGGCATCACACGAAGAACGCAGATGCAGCGTAAACATTTTGTTGTGTGTGGGATTTTCTACAAGCTCTTATCATATAACAGAGCTCAGAGTGTTGTCTCATGGCTCCGCTGACGCGACCGATGGTGTACCACGCTCTGCTGGAAAAAGAAAAAAAAAGAAAAAGGAGGAACGCTATGGGTTGGCAGTTCCTTGTGGACACAGAGCGATGAGTGAAACAAGGCGACCGTGCACGTATGTACGATCTGTATTTACATATATTACAAGAGCGTCGCTGTAGCCAGCACGTGGATGCCGTGGTGATGTACGCGGCCGTGGAGATCACGCTACAGGATGCGTGTAGCTGGGGCCGCCTTAGTCCGGTCCCCAACCAGGCTTCGTGAGTCTGGTTGGTTACGGATTTGAGAGCCGCCAAAAGCGGCCGCCGCGTCGTCCGTGGGCACGGGCCTTGTCGCGTCGTCCACGCTGATGTTGCAGCGGGAACATGGCCCGTGCCCTCATGGTGCCCGGGCCGCATCGCACGCCGGTCCGCGAGGGAGGCCCCAGGATGCAGCCGTCAGAACACCCGTACCCACACGCGGTGGTCGTTGGGGCGGCGTAGTCGCAGTCGAGGGCTTCCTGGGCCTCTCCCGGCGTCGGGAGGACTGGCCAGTCCCAGGCCAGGTGCAGGGAAGACACCGCCCCTCCTCGGCGGACCGGCGATCGGCAAGGCCACCCGTCACCTCCTAACGACGTGCTTGCCTCGTCTCTGGCCCTCTTGACTCGAGATGACGCGCTGATGCCCCGCTCCATGCCTGGGCGTTGACCTGCTTGCTTCTGGTTCCGATTCCTCAGCCGCTAGAGAGCACGGTGCAGCGCAGTGGATCGCGTCGCGTGAACTGCGGCCGCCTCGTGGCGTCTTCGTCTTCGCTGTTCTTCTATCCTGGACACTGCTGACATCTAGGACAGCGAACTGAGACGAACGTTGAGATTGTGTGTTCTTGTGGGATACCTAAACTCTGAGCATCCATAACGCGATGAGGTAGCGTAAAAACTGTTTCAATATATTGAAAGCGTCGTTAAGGGGATACTAAAGGGAAACAATAAATCAGTTTAGACTAATGAAGCATTGTTTCAGAACTCTGCAGGCAGTCATTTTAAAAAGATAGTTTGATTATTAGATGAGAGAATGAAGGTCCAAGTATCAGTATTTGAATATCGCGCCGAAACTCCCGCGCCGGTACGTCAGCGTGACTTCAGGGTCTCCAAAGTGTGTTTTCGCATTTGGGCCGCGTTGGCTGAGTAAAGGTTCCCGAAACTTGCCATGTTTAATATCTGGTTCCTTTAGAACACAATGTTGTCAATCTGTACCGCTGTATATAATTAGTAGGCCCTAGAAGATGCCGTCCAAATCCAAGACGCCCCCAGGTGCGGGAACTTAAGTAGGCGTCGCCACCCGTATTTCGTTCTTGCGATGTTTCTGGCTAACAAAAGGTCTTATTGTTGTAAGAGTGGTGTTTTTGGTGTTGTAGAAAGGTAACTTACTGATGCAGAAGAAATCATTTTTCACTTTAGTGTCCCTATAACATTAGGTGGCGCGACGTATTGCCGAGAGTAAAAGTTTGGGGAGCAGAGGTAGCGCAAAATTTTCTTTCTTTTTCGTAGCCTAGGGATAAAGTCTAAAGACAAGTAGTACTGCTTACGTGTGGCTTTTTGAGTTGCATCATCCATTTCGACAATTTCACGTTGCACGGCTGGGCTAGAAGAAGGTAATTTTTTTGCTGATGCCGTGGTCCGTAAACTTTTGCTCTCGATTGTGCGTGTTCCCTTGTCTGTAACTATAGGGTGTTGCGTTTGCGGGTCAGAAGACGTTGAATTCACTTTGTTCGTTGAGGAGTAAGGGAACGTGAGGCTGGGCCGGATATTCAGGACATTTCACAAACACGCTTATATTTCATTTCATTTCATTTCAGTTTTATTCCTTAAAGACCCCATGACGGGATATTATATAAGGGGTGGGTTACGCAGAAATAAGGAGAAACCGTGTGGTAATCTATGGTGAAAGGTGATTGGTTACGCTGTCTATGAAGGTGGATGGGCGAGGGATGGCAGCGATGTCGCTCCGAAGGCCATTCCAGTCAGCAGCTGCATGAGGAGAAAATGACGTAGAAAAGGTAGCGGTGATGTGCGCAGGTATGGCGGGATACCCATCAAGCTATGAAAAAGTTTATGGAATAAAGAAAGACTGGAGATACGGCGGCGACATGAGAGAAGGGGCAAATAAGATTCTGCATATTTAGAAGAAAACTCAAAGTATTACAGAAAAAGTTCATCTTGAAGTTGTAGCAGCTGACCACTCCCGCCGTCCGTTGCTCCTTTTATGCCCTGTGTGGTCATGCAAAATCGGAGGCTGTGTTACGGAATGAATTTTTTTTTCCGCACAAGTCGGAGTTTATCGAACGTTGTTTTTTGTTTTTTTTACAGCGCATCGAATTTCCAAGTTTTAGATCCTTTCTATAATTTCCCCCATTTTGTTTCGCTTACACCTTAAAAGCATCCTGGACTGCTGAAAAAAGTAAGTGAGAAGAAAACAGAAAGACGAAGAAGAACAAAGGAAGACATTATAGCCCTAGAAATGTTTTTTACTTACAGATCTCATTTACAATAGCGGAAGTGTTTCTCGCAGCTAGTATGACTGCCAGCTAATTTTGCTAAAGTATCGGAATGTGCGAAAGCAATCTAGGAGGACGAGACTGAGTGCATGTTGCTGGCTGCTGTGTGGAGTAAGACACACTATATATATATATATGTCGTTTTTTTTCAGCTTACTTGTGTAATTAGGCAATATGAATTAACCAATTTCGTGATCATTACCTTTTGGGAAGAACTTCTAATAGGAAATTTGTATATTCTCCGTCATGGTTGCGCTGAACTCCATGCAGCATTCGCTGCTTTAAGTGCACCACACAGCATCAAAGTGGAAGGGTGTACATATGGAGAACGGCAGAAAATGCTTTTAAACGTATGCAAAACCACGACGGCTCGCACGACGCCGTAAGTCGAGCTATACCAATTCTTAAGATTTTATTAGTGGTGTTCACAGCGCTATGATTAGAGCAGTCTTCCGAAGAAGCGCCTGTTCACTAACTGCTTTGAGCGACACAGCAAATGGTACTATTATCTCTCAACACCACCAGGGTTGTTAATTGAACGTTTGCCACGTGCGGAAGCACCGCACCTCCTAACCAGACCTCAGCGCGGCGTGGACAACGACTAAAACCGCTCGCCACACCCTTACCTTGTGTCACGGCTTGCCACCCGTTCGCCGTCGGGGGGAAGTCGTCGACGGGATACAGAAACCAGTTGGTCGTTCCGTACTCAAGCGAACACAGCGAAGGAGTCAGAGTCGGGAGAAAGAGAGAAAAAAAATATTTATCGACTGACAACGATACAGAAATTAAACGAAACACAAAAACACACGAACAATAACACACATACACTTAATATAAATCAATAATGGCGACGAAAGAAATACAACGAGGACTACGCAAGGAGTGATGGAACGAAGAATGCCAGGCATAACTTTAGGAGAATGAAATAGAGCAGTTTGGATCAGAGAGCAAACGGGTATAGACGATATTCTAATAGACATTAAGAGAAAAAAATGCCTCTGGGCAGGTCATGTAATGCGCAGATTAGATAATCGTTGGACTATTAGGGTAACAGAATGGGTACCAAGAGAAGGGAAGCGTAGTGGATGACGACAGATAAGATGGAGAGACGAAATTAGGAAATTTGCCGGCGCTATTTGGAATCGGTTGGCACAGGACCGGGGTAATTGGAGATCGCAGGGAGAGACCTTCGTCCTGCAGTGGACATGAATAAGATGATGATGATGATGATGATGCTGATGATGATGATGATGATAAAGATTGCTACGGAACAGTATTTCTAATGACGAAGAGGCGAGCAGTGAGAAGACGAAGACGACGATTGGAGGCTAGTGCGGGCTGTTGCCTCTTGGCCAAGTGCAGCTGGTGCACCACCGTGCACCAGCTGAAGACTCAAACCACGACTGAAACGATACAGCGTGCCGCGGCAACTGCGCAGAATGACAACCGCTCGAGGCAAGTCGGAATCAAATGAAAGCAATCGGCTTAGGTTACAACACTTATCAAACAACCGAACGATGCAGAGCTCGTGTTTGCAATCGGACTGAAATGAAGCTACATTCTTTTCTTATCTGCGTGTCGGCATCTATGCGGTCCCATTTTGCAACGTAAAAACGCTTCTAAAGCTGGGTCGCTAAACTCCAATTTTGACTATACGTGGCGCACCCTATTTGTGCTAGCAGCCTGCGAAAGAGGAGGAGTGTAGAAGTACTAGCGAAGGCCCTTTGTGGAGAGGTTGAGCAGCGGAGGCGGGAGCATGGTGGCGTGCTACACGCGCTCAGGAAGAGTGGGTTCGCGGCATCGCTAAAGCAACCGAGAAAAGGCGTTAGCGAGTGTCAGTGTCGGCTGTCCATAATATCTTACTCCATCGAATGGCGAAATGCTAGACAGCTATGCATGTGATTGATGTCCGATCAGCTCAAGTAGGCTAGGTGACCATTTGTATAACCGCTCCGGTTCGAAAACGACGCCAATAAATCATCATCATCATCCTCGGTCTCCTCCTCATGATCATCATCATCACTGACGCGCGAGACGGGAGCCCGGCCGCACTGCACCGCTCGCACGCGACGCGTTCCTCAGGGCGCACACGCACCGACGCGCCAGGCGCCTCGGTGGCCACGCGCGGACTTCGCGGCGGCACCGCTAGAGAGAGCGCAGCGTGTGCAAACGGACACGTGACAGATGACTGCAGTTTACGTCTAACTGAGACATTCATAGTCACATGGCTTCTGCGGATAGTTTAATTAAGATTGCAACCAAAATAACACTTTACACGCTGGACCGGGCGTAAACAAAAAGTTCAGAAATGAGAAGAAAGCTGTCAAGAATACTTAAATATTATATTTTAACATCTAGAAATAAAATGAGGGAAACAATTGATAATTTCAGAAATTTCCAAGGTAATCGTATTCTGCTCCTAATAAAATTGTGAATTGCAAGTGGGCATCCCTATCGGTTAATCACAGCGAAGACGCCCCGAGGTAGAGAACGGGTGGCGAAGTAAGTGATAGCTCAAGTGGAACAATCGATACTTCTGAATGTTTTATGTCTTGAAAATCTGCGGCAACATTGAAGGAAATGTTCCATAGATACAGGTACATGAGAAATATGACATGGAGCGAGTAAAGAGCTAGAGGTCAACCTGCATAAGGGAAGAGTGGGTTCAAAGTGGGTGCAAAGGTGTGGGTGCAAAGGATGCTTTAAATTTAAAGGAAGCTTCAAGTTGTGTTGAGGGACCGCAGTCATTATTTCATGAAAAAGATAGATGAGGGAAGTGAGGGGGCAATGTTTGAATCTGTTTTGCGGAAATTAGAAATACGGAGAAATTTCCTCACCTAGGTGCGCTTACATAATCCGAAGTTGACAGAACAGAGATGGCAAGGATATTGCGGATGCTCATGCGAATGAATCTGCCACTTCATTCATGCACAAAAAAAGAAGCATGATGGCCCGCTAACCAAATCAAACGAACTTCCCGTTCAGCATTCTCGCAGTATTCTCGAATTTCAGGATGCAGTAAGCGTTGTGCAGAAAGAAAACGAGCTAGTAAGTACAACTCCTAATGAGGCATTTTGGGGAAGTTATAGTACTGATAACGACTGAGAAAGGCTTGCCACCCTTTCGATAAGAGGACCTACCTTCCTCCTGCTATCGAAACGTTCGCCAGCCTTTCTGAGGCACCTTAGCACATTATCGCTGTTTGTAACGTTTATACGACAATGTGATACTCCATCTCTCGGCCCCATTCTTGATTTTGAATTCAATCGCTAGCAATTGTGCGGGAAAGATGGGTGGGAAGTCGGTAAGACGAAATGAGTTAGGCCATTGAAAAGATACAGGCAGTATTCCCACTGTAGCTGCCTTCTCAGTGCACGTAAAAGCGTCAGTGGGTATTATATGAATTCAGTAGTTAGCTGGCTTAGGTTGTCTTATAATTTATTTTTGAGCAGGCAAATCATGACCAAAATTTGAAAACATGCCCTTGAGTTCAAATTGGAGGTCTGGTATGCCATCATTCAATGGAGGGAACTTCACAATGTTTGTCACTGTGCTTGCACAAATATTACCTGACGGCTGCGTAACCGGGGCCATGATACGTCTAAAAATGCACAAGGTTCAGTGATAACTACATATTTTATAGGTCTCACTAAAAAACATCATTGTTTATGAAATGTCTTCACCATGCCGATTCTAAATCTACAATATTGGGTGGGTATATATTGTCACGTGGTCGTGACGTCAAAGAAGACAGTAGCAATACTGTGAAACACAAAGCTAACCTTTATTGGGCGAACCTGTGCCCACAAAAGAGCAGAACGATAGCGGCGAACACGGTCGGCGATCGTCGAAAATCTGATGAGCGGGTCAAGCGCGTCGGCTTCTATAGATCAGTCGTCGAATGTTCCAGATTAACCGATGGGACCCGCGTGTCTTCCGCAAAGTTCTACACTATTCGCGTCGCGCATAGATTCAATCAGATTACGCAAGTTGCGGTGAAAGACAGTGGACGGAACCATCGATAACATTCCAGAAACTTCTTTTACACGCAGGCGCGTCCTGCGCTGCGCGGCCAAACGTGGTCGCCCGATAAAGATAAGTACATGTGTCAATATATAGTAGCTTTCTCATACAAGGCAGTTTTGGCAGAGAACAGAGGTAGCCCAAGGCATAAGCGTAGAGCTTCTCTTCCTAACAACACATGAGTTTTAATTCTTGAGGCGGGGCCACCGGAAAACAATACGCAACCAAATTGCAATCTGACTGAGCCTACATCCGGTAAATCATAATTAACTAATCTATCCCGGCTTACTCCAGAACGACGGTGACTACTCCGGCGCACCATACCACTGGCGCGCAGTGCTTTAGATTTAATATGTTCAATGTGACTACACCAGTCGAGATGGCCATCGTAAGGCCTCAATTCAGAGCCCGGAAGAGGATGACTCAATGCGGTAGCAACAAGTTAACTACTTTCCTAATACGACCCAAATCTCGACCAATCCCCCACAGAGTGTACATGGGCCATCGAAGAAGGAAAACGGAACAAAACAAACAGTGTCACGCGCTTTTTAACACCTATGCTGACCTTTATTTCTTCAGATAACTTTATTTTACGGTAATTGTACCACCGGTTTCTTGGACCGTAGCCCTAGGTGGGTCTGCGCCTTACAAAGGAAATCATCATCATCATGATCAGCTACATGCGCCACGAGCCTGCGTGCGATGCCGTGCGTTCGAACCTGACCTATTGATTCAGAGAAGAAAACCACCATGTCTGCTTGTCAGCGCCAGCTCACCAAGGAACAGGAGCGCTCCGCCCAATGTCGAAACTGTCCGGCACAACACGGGGACGTCATGCAGAGGCGGCAGGGGCAGAGGGGCCCAGCTGGAGTCCTTGAAGCCGCCGGACTCTAGCTCCCCAGTCCTCATGACGACGGAAGCGTGCCAACAAGCCCCCCGCAGCGACGACGCCGCTGGAAAGACTACCGCGTAGACTCCGGGGCTTCTGACGACTGCATCGTGCGAACTGCTGGCCTAGAATCGGCCAGCCCTTCCGACAACGGATGCGTGCCAGGAAGGCCTTGTCTGCGCCTAGTCAGGAACTGGCCAGCACTTCCCACGCCAGAAATACCCCAGCAATGCCTCGGCTGCGACTACGCCGCTGTAAAGACCAACATGTGCAGTCCGGGGTTCCTGACGGCTGCTCCGTGGAAGCTACCTGTCAGGAACTGGCCAACGCTTGCCATGCCAGAAATACCCCAGCAAGGCCTCGGCTGCGACTACGCCGCCGTAAAGGCCACCTGCGTGCAGTCCGGGGCTTCTGACAGCTGCACCGTGGAAGCTGCCTGTCAGGAACTGGCCAACGCTTCCCATGCCAGAAATACCCCAGCTAGGCCTCGGCTGCGACGACGCCACCGTAAAGGCCACCGCGTGCAGTCCGGGGTTCCTGACGGCTGCACCGTGGAAGCTGCCTGTCAGGAACTGGCCAACGCTTCCCATGCCAGAAATACCCCAGCTAGGCCTCGGCTGCGACGACGCCACCGTAAAGGCCACCGCGTGCAGTCCGGGGCTTCTGACGGCTGCACCGTGGAAGCTTCCAGTCAGGAACTGGGCGGCGTTTCCCACGCCCGAAATTCCCGAGCAAGGCCTCGGCTGTGACTACGCCGCTGTAAAGACCACCGCGTGCAGTCCGGGGCTTATGACGGCTGCACCATGGAAGCTGCCAGTCATGAACTGGCCAGCGCTTCCCACGCCAGAAATACCCCAGCAAGGCCTCGGCTGTGACTACGATGCTGTAAGGACCACCGCATGCAGTCCGGGGCTTCTGACGGCTGCATCCTGGGAGCTTATGGCCTGGAACTGGCCAGTGGTTCTCACTCCCAAAGTGTGCCAGGAGGGCCTCGGCTGCGCCAAGGCCGCCACAAAGCCCAACGCATGTAGCACGGGGCTCCTCACGGTTGCATCTCTGGAGCTCCCGTGTGAACCGACGTACTGCGTTACCTCGGAGCTCGGAGGGCTCGGGCCATGTGGGGGTTACAATTGGGCCATGCCAAACATGAGAGGCGCCCATGCTCTCGGAATACGCGATGGCCGCTCTTCACGGTCGCGTCATTGCCTAACCATGGAGACCCGAGCAATGTCGTTGCGGCCCATCAAGATACGACACCACGACCACGCATCGCGCTTTGCGAGGACCATAGCCGTGCAGCACCACAACACTACAGTTGCGGTTACACCGGCGCCCTTATGCGATGTGTAAATACAGGTTGTTCGTCGGACTTTGGCAGCCACGCCTCACTCACTTTGTACTGTTAGGAAATCGGTTTCCGAAACGCTCCAGAGGCTCCAGGGCTTGTGCAGAGGGACGGGAAAATTATTTTTATGTGAATTATTTATACGTTAAAATACGTTATACGTTATATATACGTTATACGTTATACGTTAAAAACCCACGAAAGCGTCGAGCTCCGCACATAAATAAAATCTTTGTTCCACACATCCCCTATATGCTTTCCCGAGTGTTCTTTCACAGCACTCATTGCCAGCAGCAGGGCCAGAAAAGTTACGTTTAACTCTCACCGCGGTTCTGTCACACAGTTGACCTCCTATGGAACGGGCTCCATACTTCGCCGTCGGTACTAGGGCCGCAGCGGTTCTATTGAACCCTCCCCGTTGTCCACTGGGGCTCTGAAGTTCCAGAGGGATGGTATCAGTTTTTGAGCCACCGCATCAAGGCGGACAACTCAGGACGAACTTGTGGGTTGGTTGGTTATGTATGCCTATTTGATCACAGCGCACTAAATATTGACAAGGACCGAGGTTCAAGTGGTGACTCGGCCGGCAAAGCGCATTCGTATGCTGATTTGATTTTTGTTTTTTATTATGCGGGGCGTGGCTGTGATTCGCACGAGACATTTCATTGCGCCATTAACTGAGGCTTCATCATCATCATCATCATTTCCCCGCTATCAAGGAAGAGCTTCATGAATTGCTTTGCGTTTTTTGTTTTCCTGCACGCTGTTACGCGTCGTACTGTATATTTACAAGCGCTTTGCATGTCAATTAACCAGTTGCCGTCAGCGCTTTGCGATGTCCATTCTGTCACTCCCTGTCAATTTTTTGTGAGCTGTAATGAAATGGAAAAGGCGGACCAGCCGTCCCTTCCATGGACGCACCCAAGCGCCATCACACTCCCACGAGTTCGATTAATCATCCGCACGCCAAGCTGTCAACCATCTTGATTGCAGTGCTTCTCTTCTTTGCCAGCTCACAAGTCGAAAAGCATTGAGACGAACGCCATTCATGCAGCACGCTCGCTGAAGCATCTTTGTTGAGAGAGGACAACGTATCCGACATCTTATACTATGGCAGCGAGTCTACTGGTTACTTAGCTTAAAAGGCGCGGTAGCTCTGCTAAAATCGGACCGTGCAGCACTGTTCATCGCACTGGAGGAATAAAGTCCTGGTCTTGCCAGGAAGCAGTTGGGGTTTCATACATTGCTCGCAGGAACACCTCGCATGACGTTGTGGCTGCTAAAATCGAGCAGACGATGGGGTCAATCTCAAATAAGTGTGGAATGGGAGTCCGTTTTGCCACAGGAAAAACCAAAGGAGAAAGTGGTTCGGTTGGGGTGGGCCGGAAGCGTAGAATAAACCAACTGAGCTTCGCCATTGCGCAGACAGTCTAAACACCGAGGTAAAGTACACACCTGAAAGGTCAAGAAGCGTAGTGAGTTCCATTTAATGCGAAGCATTCTTGGCGAATTCAAGCCAGTTTTCTTTAACTGCTTTTCTTCTAGCCGTTTTTGTGAGCCGATACAGAAATTGAGTGGGAGCCGCTGATGCTGAGAGGCAAAGACATATATGCAAATGACATTACATTCACAGACATATTCTAGCCACCTGCTTGTTTAACAGAATATAACAATGGTCAATGAGATCATTAACGAATGTCGCCACTTTGAATACGCGAACAGCCGCCGGATAGTTCAACAGTTTACGCGTCTGCCCATTACCGCAGCTTCGTCGACGTGCGAAGACATTTGTCGCCCGCGTGAGCCCACCTACTCCGAGAACGTCGTACGTATCGTCCGGCAAGAAATCGAAGCAGCCTCTCCTGCCATGCCAGGGACGCAGTGCTCTGAAAATTCGCGGCCGCTCGTGTCTCTCATCCAGTCGGTCGGTCATTCGCCAAGAATTTGCCAATGTGGCCCTTTCGTCCATCTGCTCCGCCAACCATCCGGACTTCGCTTCGTCTGCTGCACCTGCCCATGTTCACCGGAGCCAATACGGTCCACATCCGAGCTATCGCAACGCGGCCGAATGGCGAACACATGATTGACCCATCTGCTTTCATTGTGGACGTGTTGGCCACATCTCTCGCCACTGCCGAAGTTCCTGGCCAACCCATTCTCGACCAAGTTTTCCCGCCTACCGCAGCTCCCCAGTGAATCTTTGCCCACCTGCACTCTCCACCGATGTTGCAGACACAGCTAGCAACGCTCGAGCCACTGCAACTAGCCGCTTGCCATCACCACACAGTTGCTGCTCCCGTTCGCCCAATCTGCGTCGCTCCCCGTCCCCAAATAACCGTCTCACTAAGGCCAATGATATCCCAAACGATGCCAGATAGTTCCTCAAAGAGTCCTGATAAGCTAGCCTCAATCGACATTGTTCGGGTGTTAAAGATTTCCTGGGTCAGTTTCTAATGGCGGCCTAGTTGTCCGGGTCCAAACACTATTAGCACCCTCTGCTGCGTTACAGGTCTGACCGCCGCCTTGGTCATGTGCTCCGCAGCTGCTGGCGACTAAGGGCCAACTGGTTGATCAAATGAGTGATACGGGAGGAAATGACCGAGTACTGCACCAGGGAGGCCAATTCCTGTTCTGGGGAGGGAGCGTCTTTTTTTGAAGATTATTGGGTCTTCTTAATTTGATTGCATATGGGTTATAATAGCCCCACTCGCTCTCGGCATCTTCTGCCGCTTCCAGGTGCCACTCCAAGCACGGAGATGTAGTGCACTGGAGCAGGTGAAATTCTTCCTTACCATCCTCAGAAAATGATTATTTTTCATATATGTTTGGCGAATTTGGACTTAAAACTTGTGAAAAAAAGGAATACAAAGGAAAAATGTTACAGCGTTTACCAGGAAGCCCGAAGTCGCCTATGCGCGGAGATACACCCATCCGCCTATTGTTGCGCCTGTATGCCTCTGGTCATCTATTTGCGGCTGTTTTCTGACCGTCCGTTCGCGAATATAACGAAACTTTCCCTCCCGGGCGAATACTAAAAGTGGTGAGACGGGCCGCCAAAACAATATGGTTCAGAGCTGCGCTTAAGACAGGCAACCGTGACCGCAGCTAGGTGTCTTTGACCTTTCTACAAGTTTGGACAGCGCTTATACCAGAGCTAATGAGAAGAAAGAAATGGTGCAACGGGCCCCTTAGCTTACCGGGAACGCTTCAGACTCAGACGCTAGCAAGTTAGCAATGTTATGCCTGGTTTAAGCTACAACAAGGCCGTCTGCGATCAGCCAGACACGGTTTGTACACTTCGCGCGTGGAAGCAACTTACGACCCTGTTACCGCCGCGCTCGCAATACATTTCACGGAAACACAAATGGAAACATGCAAGAACGAATAAGCGCAAAGTAGAAGAAAGGAATGGACGCAAATACAACTGTTCTGACGTGATGAAAATCTGTGCGTTAACTTTCCATGTGGCACCGCTACGTGCTTGTTCCTTATTCTGCGAGCGAATACTCTAAAGCCTTCTCGTACTTTTCGCTGTTACTTTTGTGCGGAAATTTTGCATGATATAAGGAAGCACGTCTCAGCAGCGCACTTCGTAAGTTGCTGCGGATAAATTCTTGAATTTTTGTGTCGTTGTGGAGTGTACAGTGCTAACATCTTTTCAGGCATTAGGTTCCCCGTATACGTTTGCGACATATGTATAAGCAACCTGCTATGTATGTGGGCTTACAATAGAAAATCTCGTCCATATTTTTTAAAGCGTGATCGCGGCAAGTACAGATGTTAGGAATTTGTCCACGTTATATTTTCTACTGTTTCACGTTTCTCGCAAACAGTATTATGCATGATCCAATAAATACCATGTAAGAAAAGGAAAGTTATTGTAGCCTTATCTTGAGAGGTACGGGCAGCTGAGCTGGGTGACCGCGGTTACAGCCCAACATCGTTCACGCAATTGAACTTTTTCCAACGATCAACTGTTCGGCAGGACAGCAGCAGTAGCAGCCAGCAACGACGGTCAGGAAAAACGCAGGAAGCTTCGCGACGCAAACTTCGCTTTAAAAATATGCGCCTTTGCCGAAGGTATTAATCCACTTAATCATATATATGCATCTATTTGCCGAAAGTATATAATATGTACCGCTGTTCAATGAATATTTGGCACCAACATGATCCACTGGATGTCAAAGCCACAACAAAAACGATGCTCTGCACGTCGCATCAGTTCCCAATTAACTTGTCGCAAAAGCACTAACCGTTCGGTGCAGAACAGTTACATGATCCATAATACCCGTTTTCTATCAAACCGAGACTGCTTCGCATTACGTTGATGTCAACTAGAGTCGTGTCTGCTTTGATTTTTTAGCGAAGCATTCTTTGCGAGTTCAAATGATCCAGTTATCTCTAACTGGTATCTGGACGATTTCGTGGGCCTATAGCGAAGATAGAACAGCCTAAATATGTGGGCCCTTAACACTGGTATGCGTCACTGAGTATAGGCCACTGGATGTGATCCGCTCTTCATTAAATTGGGCATGTGTCACTCCGTATGTGCCACTTAGTACGTGTCACTGGGGCCGCTGGTTATGTTCCTATTGTCAATGAACCTCTTTGACGCCAACTCGGGGATGTGCCATGGTGACTACTGCGTATGGGTCGTTGGCGTCTCCGCAACTGGGTATGTGCACCTGGGTGTGTTCTGCTCTTCAAGTATTTCTTTCACTCCCGTTTGGTTTAATGGCTAACACAACGACCAGCAGCACAATGCGCTGCAGTCTGCATCAGTCTGCGAACTTTAACCGTTTGCTTCAGAACAATCATATGGTTCGTAGGAACCATTATCTAGAAAACCAAGACGGCTTCGAATTACGTAGATATGTACTGGAGTTGACTCTGCTAATTGTTTTCACCACACGGCCTGTCATACGGTGTTGTATGTATATGAATGAGCAATTCGCAGTTTGTAGCAGCGGTGGTTTGTAACTGCCGGGGGCCGGAGAGAGAGAATAAACATTTATATTCGGTGAATGAAGCTTTGGAGAGGCGTCCTCATTCCAGAATGCCTTGAGCTCGGGCGGCGTCCTGGGCCCTCGCAATCAGCCGTTGCTGATCCTCGAGGACGGAGCTGGCCAAGGCTCTCTCCCAAAGCTCGTTAGTGGGGTAAGGGTTCGGAGGATTTAATGGTGCCGCTCTGCAACCCCCTACTATGTGCCAGAGGGACCCGGGCTCTGCGCAGAAGCGGCATTGCGGAGAGAATTTTGTAGGGTCTATGACGTGATTTCTGGTTGGGTGGGGGAATGTATTAACCTGTAGAGCTCGGAGGAATCGCTCCTGCTCTCTAGGTAGTGACTTGTGTGGGGGTGCATATGTCCTGCGGGTTAGCTTGTAGTGTTGTGTGATGTCTTGGTAAGAGACTAGAGGGTGCATGCGCTCGGGTTCAGATTCCTCGGCGTCGGCTCGGTGGGTCAGATCTCGAGCCACGTGGTTGGCGACCTCGTTGCCAGGAATGCCTTGATGAGCTGGCGCCCAGATGATCATGACTGATCTCGTTGGCGGCTTTTGATTGATGATTGATGAGAAGGCCGTTTTCCTGCCCCCGGTATGAATTCTGTCGCAACTTTGCTAGCGGCAGAATTCATACCGGGGGCAGGAAAACGGCCTTCTCGTATAGAGGTGTTGTTATGCACATTAGTGGGGGTTTCAAATGCTAAATTCAGTAGAGGGAACTGTCGGGTGACTGTATAGGTGCACTGCTTTCTTGCATAAAGATGGTTCCTTCTCTTGCCTGTATGGCTGTTGAAGCAGTATGGGAGGTACAGACAGGTTATTTATTTATTTATTTATTTATTTATTTATATTATTTATTTATTTATTTATTTATTTATTTGGAAACACACCAGGCCATAGGGCATTACAGGGAGGAGGGTTAAGTTCAAATGAAGTTGGTGGCATTCTTGGACCAGGAACGACGAACAAGGAGACGAAATGCTCTTATGAGAGAAGCGTGAGAAAAAGAACAAACTTATTAGAAAGAGACAGCAACATGGCCTGCGTGAGGAGAGTGGAGCAGTGGGGGCAAAGGCCGTCGCACTTTTAACACCTTGCATGCGAAGATCCACTGTGAATCAGAGAGACACGCTTAAAAAATTCACATGTTGACATTCATAAGGCATTTTACCCTCATAATATTTACTGAATTCAATAAACGTTGATCCATCCATCCATCCGTCCATCCATCCATCCATCCATCCATTCATCCATGCAAGAGAAGCGAAGCTTTAAATAAATGGTTAAATGATTACTGTACAGCTGAGAACAATGCGTACAATGTGTTTATGTTTATCCTATACAATGTGTAATCTCGTGCAATGTTGACGTTTATGCAAAGGCCATGACTTTGATGTCATGCAATGTTTATGTTTACGCACAGTACCACTCAGAAACTATGCAAAAATGCAAATGTCTAATAAGCTGGATGCACAGTGTGAGAAGCCGACGTGGACGAAGGTGATGTATGATGCCTGTCAAAGGAGAGAGAAAGAGAGAGAGAAAACTTTATTGATGCTATCAAGGGGTTTAGCGGTGAGCCGTCTTGCGCTTGCTGCCTGGCTCTTCAGCACGGGTGTGCCCCTATTCCAGGGCTCCACTGAGCCTGGCCACTTCGCACGCGTGCTGCACCATTGCCCTTTGGGCGGTGAGCTCGCTGCTGGTGAGCAGGCCCTCCCATTGCTCCGCACTCGGGTTTTTATGTTTATGGAATGTGTAGTTATGCTTACATTCCCATGTTATGTGGTAAAGAGTTGGTATTTCTCCGCACCATGGGCAGGAGTTTCTGTATTGTGTCGGGTACATTTTACTTAGTATGTGTAGATTATAGAAAGTTCCG